>NC_090665.1:13257500-13882500 GCF_013368605.1 Nyctibius grandis
TTTTGTTATCATGCTTCCAAATGCATATTTAATCTTCTTTTAGAAGAGATTTCAAAGCTTTTGCATTCTTACAATAAAGCTTATAGAAGTCAGGGAAAATCCTCAACCAACCTTGAAAGCAAGACATCTAATTTTTTTGTCAGGAAAAAAAATTCTTAATGGTTAATGTGAAACAGCAGATTTAGAAATGGGGAAGAGGGTGAGCTGTGGTCAAGTAGGACTGGCCACAGGGTGTGCTGATGTGAAAAAGAAAATTTAACAAATGTTTTTAGAACTCTTTCTCCACTGCAAATGGTAAATTTTCCATGCCATCTGCAACTGCATGAAATGGGCATGCTCTTTTACTTCATGGGCAGAAAAGAGAAAAAATTAAGACATTGAATATTTCTGCATATTTTCTTTCATTACATTTTACCATTTTCAACCATCAGTAGATTTATACCTGACCCTGTTTACTGATGATACTACTTTTAGCACGCTCCACTCCTAAATCCTTTGGCCATGAGTATGTTGTTCACTGTTATGTTATGGCAGTTTATCAGCTGAATACCATGTTTTTAAAATCTGAACGCACACTTGGCTATGAGTCTGGGCTAACTTATTTACAGAAATGGAAAAGTAAAGCAAGACATGCTATATAGAAGATGTGGTCCATATGCTCAGCTGATTTAAACACTAGTAAGTCAGAGAAGCTAAACTCATTTATACCAGGTGATGCATTGTGGAGCAGTACATTTGTGCTGTGCATAAGGAAGACCTAATGGAGGATGCAACAGGCAGCCTCAGTGCACCATGAGATGGGGAGGTTTAAGAACCTAAGGAGAGTGAATAAGGCTGCTAAGATATCAAGAGGCTGTGGTGCAACACATATGAGAGAACAAACTGAGGGAACTGGGTTTGTGTAGCTCAAAGAAGGGAAAGCCAGAGACAGACTCTTCTCAGGGGAACACAATGAAAGGACAAGAGGCACTAGACAAAAGTCTCAGAAAGAAATTATGACTGCATATGAAGAAAATTCTCCACAATGAGAACAGTGCAGCACTGGAACCAGAAAGGTTACGAAGATATGGAAATGGCTCATTCCTGGAGACATACGAAACAACTAGACAAGGCTCTGCACAGCTGAAGATAACCCAGCTCCAAGTAGGATGTTGGACTGGAGTCCTCCAGAAGTTTCCCCAGTCTTAAACTTTTTCTGTTTCTGGCTGGAAAGCTTTAAACGATATCCTAGATATGCTGGGCTGTTTCCACCTGGTCAGTACAGTTGATCTATCCCTTATATTCTGTCCATTTGCTGAGGCTTTTCAGACATTCAGCAGGATTATGCTGGCAAACAAGTCCATTTGCTGTCATGAAGAAGGGGCATTACCCTGCTCAGCCCAGGAAAGAGCAATAACAACACAAGCATTGACAGCAACAGTCAGCCCTGAAAGACTATTTGAGATCACCAGAGTTGGAAGGAAAAGATACTGCCCCAAATTCAGGTTCATATATAGCATTACTAAGAACACAGACAAAGTTTGCACTCACAAACCGTGAAACTGCACTCCAATAGGAAAGAAAATTATTCATATATCCCAATGCAAGCAGGCAGAGAATCTGTCTGCTTGCTTACATTAAGATGGCGTGCCTTTAACTGCATGGTATAAGGAACAGATGTCCCAAGCGCTGTTTCGCAGGAAGCTGGCTGGATGCCCATTCAAATGCCATTAGAACTTGGCTTCTGGGTTTGGGGCTTTTTTTTTCTTTTTCTTTAAGTGAGAGGAGGTGGAAAATAAATGCCATCAGCCTCTCAAGAACACACATAAAATGGGCACCAGATAATTAATTTTAAAAATTGCTTAAATATTAGCAGTTCCTCTTATATAAGTAACTGGATTTTTATTAGAACTTTTAATTACACCAGACGCATCCGAGGGACATGTCGTGTCTCATTTTAAATGTTTATTTTGCCAGAGTAAACCAACCTAATGTATTCCATGAAAATTAAGCTTCCTTTCATAATGCTAATTTGAATAATCAGTGTGCAGCTACAAAACGCAGAGCTGATGTATAGAACTCAATGTTCACCGTGTAGTTAACTGTGCTAAGATGGCTTCTGCATGGAGAAAAGATGGTCATCCCCACATCCAGGGTGGGGAGGGTCCTGCTCTGGCCATCAAGATTGCCCTTCTCTGCCAGTGGATGTGAGTTAACCAACCCTTCTCCAGGGATAGGGAAATATTATTTATCTAATCTTTGATGAGTTTTGCCCTTGCACAGAAATACTGTACATACTGCTGACTGGCTGGTCAGGAATCTTCTGGAGAAATATTTTAAAACAGAAAACATCAGTGGAGTGAATCTGTAAGCTGTTCACTTAGACAAGTGAGTTTTGACTTTTCTGGTCAAAAATTGAGATGTTTGGGGTAATAGAAAAGGGCAAAATACTCAGTGTGCTTTATTTTGGCAGTTCCAAAGTGAAAAATGCTATTTTGTTTTGCAGCTATAACTGGAAGCTTCATATAATACAAAATGTTAACTCAAACTGAAGATTTATAAAGGAGAGTCTGTGGTAAAAAGTTAAACAAAACTGAATAATGCATATTCTTCATTTAATTTTCAGAAGCCAAATATTATCGGGTTGGATTTTTTTTCTCTTTTGATATCCCCCTCTTTTGAGGTCAGCGAATGGGGAATTCTTTGGCCTCAGTCTTCTCTCAAAAACTTCAAACACCCCATATATAGACTAAACTTTCCAACATAGCCCATGACTTTGAGCAAGTGGCTTGGCACACTTCAGCTAGATGCCTCCTGTCCCACCAAGCTGCCAAGGCAGGGCTGCCATCTCACCAGATAAATTTACGCTCTAGAAGTGCCCTTCAGCCCATCTATTTCCAGTTAAGAAGACTGGGTGGAAGTGGCTCACAAGTAGTCAGCACCCTGCCGATCCGATCTCTAACACTTCCAATACGATACAGAAATAAGAGCTGTTTGGACAATTGGGGCCCAAATCTCAGTCATGGGGACTTCAGGAGGTTCCCCTGCACCCACCGAGGTGCAGCCAGAGGCAGCTTCCCTCGTCTCCCCTGCCAGCCTGAAATATTGCAGAACTGCTCTTACATTTTATTCTCCTGTGCTGTTTACCTAAATTCATCTCTGCTTCCACTTAAGCCCATTAATTTGTTGTTCAGTCCTCATTGATAGATGAGGGTAATGAATCCCTGTCATCTCTAGCAGCTCTTCCCATGTCCTTGACAAAGAGGTGTCCAATGGGATTTTCTGCAGATTGAGAACATCCTATGTCTTCTTTCTTTAAGAAAAAGCAGCTAAAACAACCCAACATTGGGTCATTACTCATCCACTAAAGCCCACTGAACTCATCACGTGTTGGTGTCTGCCTGAAGATCACAAGGCCAGATTCTTCTTGCAGGAGGAGACCTGCTCAAACTCTCATGGAGTAAAAGTGGGTGTGCAGAGGTCTGCATATTCTCCTGCTCCAACATAAATTAGAAGCTGTGTCATTGCAATCTGTGGTATTTAGTTTGTTCAAGACTAGCATATGAAAAAGGGGACTAAAACCTGACACAGCATGCTACAAGCTAAGTTTCTGGTGAATGCAGCCTCTTGGGTCATTTCACAAGGGCTTGCCAGCCTCCTGCAATTTCAGTTGCCATATTCTCAAAGCTCCTCTCTCATGCACTGCTCTGCACGTGGACCCAGCCCTGAGCTGGCTGCAGCAGAGCAGCCCCACCATACACAACACTCCTGTCACAGCACCCTGCCAGCTTCTTGGGGAAGAGGCAAACATCATGGATGTGGGGCTGCAGCCACCTTGTACCCTTGTCCAAGCACACTTTCACAGGACAACATCCATGCCCTGCTACGTGCACTGCACCATTGCAGACATCCCTCACCTGCAGCCCCGGCCCTGCCTCCAATCCAGCTAGGAGCTTCTTTGCGTTAGAACAAGATTTGTCCCTAAATTAAGTAGGTTCCTCCTTTCACAAAGTACACTGAAGTTTGCTTCTGTCAATACTACCACAGAGGTCAACTTCTCTTCATCTCTAGTAATGATTGGGAAGACACTTTCAATGCTAGACGGGCTAGCTTTGATGTCCCTTCAGCAGTGGCATGGGGAGCTTCAAACCAACCCAGGACGACTCAAATCAAGACTTGAGTCCTGCTCTGTTGATGCAGTTTGTGGCACCAAGGATCTGAGCTTATCACTGCCCCTTCAGATGCATCAGTCTGAGGCCTATGAAATGAAGAGATCCTGTAGAAAATATCTTTAACCTTTTGAGAAGCCTTGGTATTGACAAAACTACTCTTTTGCAAAAGGAAGATTGGCTACTGCCTTGCATTTATTTGAACCAATATGGTTCCTGCACATGAGCATCATTTTTAAACCTACATGGCTCTGCTGCACTTTGCTGTCCTTTGTTGGAAAACATGAACCCAGCCCCTTTGGAAAGGTCATTTGATACCCTAAGCCTTGACACTAACCTCAAAGTACTAGACTTTAGTGAACACCTGGTTTTCTTCAGCCTGGAAATTCCTGATGCTTGCTGAATTTTTCAGGATAAAATAGTGAAAACAATATTCTCCTCTTCTCCTTGGAGAGAGAATTCCCAGTATCCTTTACCCACATGGCATGTGTATAAATATAATCTCCTTTCTCTTCTGGCAGCAATTCAAATCATGGGTTTTATTCTCCACCCCACCCAGATGGCAGTTACAGAGTCAGGGCAGGAGGGAAGAAGATTGGAGAGGAAACATATGAAATTATACAGGCAAGATTTAAAGGGAAAGGATAGATAGAAAAAGTGTGCAGAAAACCGCTGGCTTCTTCCTAATTTGATATTTTCAAAAATAAAGCTGCACAAGTGAGACCCACTAGGTGATGTATTTGATTGCAATTGGGTTGCGAAACAGGCTAATTTTTCTTACTGTAGTCGCTGTTTTCGTCCTTGGTCCCATCAATTGTACCATCTGGGTGCATCTGCAGGAAGTATTCCTGCTGGCTGAATAACCTTGTCACAATTCCTTTCAGCTGGGGTTCTACAAAAAAAAATAATTATTATTAGATATACCAAACATGCAGCAAGTAGCAAGAGACCCAATTTGCTTGGTCCCCTTTAAGCCCTGAGTAAATGTAGAAGTGCTTGGCAAATAAGACATCTTTCTGTGATTCCTTTCAAGCGTGGTTGTAAAATATTCATATATAAATAGGCGTACAGGCAAATAAAATGGAGATCAGATGAGCAGGTAAAAGGCAACGCATAGCTGGTGCAGTAGAAAGTCACAGATTTATGGAACATCACGTCACTGAGAGTTACCTACCAAATGAAAGCCTTTAGACATCTTATGTATTCTGAATATGCCACTCGTTCAGAAAAATATTTGCTAGCAGTGTTGCAAAGAATTTGCTTATTGTTTCTTATTCTGCCTGTGAAGCCAACTACCTTGCTTTCTGTATGGCTGATTCACTATTGTGCCAATCTATTTAAATCAATGGTATTCTAGTGGTGTAAAACCAAAGGAACTGAGTGCTGAATCAGGCTGCATGAGTCCAACTGCGTGGGACTCGGGGAGCAAAATTCTGAAAGGAACAGATGCACGACACCTCCAAAAATGACTTCTGAAGCATTTATGGGCACCTTAAAACGCCTCTGTTTTAAAATCCTGCATGTTCCTCCCTCTCAAAACACATGCCACACGCTCTGGTAGATGAGAATCACCCTTTGCCTTTAGCAGGGTCCTTTCCCAGCCCCTGTACATGGACTGGCAAGGAGATCCCCTATTGCCTCTGCAACATTTTACACCTGTGCTGATGAGGAAAAGGAAAACACGAAAAAGCAGAAACAATTTGAACTTCACATGACTTAGGTCTGCAGCATTACTGCCTGTCTCCCTGCCATCCAACCGATCAAACATAAATTAAGCAGTCAAAAATAAATTCAATTTTAATCATGCCAGCCTCACAATTTGTCACAGGCATTGCTTCTGAAAGCGAGCTAGCTGGCTACACGTGAACAGACACACTAGCTGGATGGCAGAGACCTTCCTTGCGTGACAGGAGTTTGTAGTTTTATGTGACCACCCACCAAAAGTAAACAAATAAGACCTAGTTATTGCTGGCTCATTAGACAGGAAAAAATCCAGTGTAGCATACCAAAATCTCATCAGCTTCCTGTCTTTCATGTATCTAGTGAGGCTGTTTAATAAGCCATAGTCGTTACATAACTCCAGTCACGTTGTGCGTTAAGTGTTCCCATCAGGAGCCCCCATCTCGAACGATTCTGCACCGCGCTGTATAACTCCCATTTGAGGACAGCACTCCCAGCCCTGCTTCTGCACAGGCAAACCCCCCCGCAGCAAGTGGGGACCTTGGATGCAGACAGGCTGCTGGTGCAAAGGATTTCAGCTTCAGCAGCCCCTCCACCAGCCGGGGGATAGTCAGGTACTATTTCGTAGCTACAAAAGCCACTGAATAAATCAGTGTCAGCTGGTTTCTATGCTGCCTTAAAAAAGTGATTTCATACCAACGAGAGTGTTGTAGACTGCAGGCAGGCTTTCCTCCAGCAAGACTCAACTCTGGGACAGTAAATAAGCATAATTGTACTGGCCATCTACTAAGAGCTAACATCAGTCAAGCCAATATATGTCAAATTGAGACTTAGATGGAGCTAAGTGTTTTGCTTTCTTCTTACCAAAACAAAATATCTATTTTGTTGAATGCAGAAGCTTGATTTAACTTGCTTTTCTAACAAGCATATCAAAGCTAGAGGAAATTAAAAGCTGTATGCTCAGGCACTGATGACTGCACCACCCTCCTCGAGCCTGTCAGCTTCCTCCCTTTTATCTAATACCACAATAGTAATAGCACTAATAGGCACTCTCTGATATGAGTCCCTGAATAAGTCTTAGCCTCATTTTTACTCTCTGGTTAAATTTTAATGTTTAAAGTACTTTGCAAAAAATGGAAGAGCTCCCTGCAGGAGAGATTTAGAAGATGCCCCTGCAGCCTGAGGCTTTCTGTGTGCTGGGGAAGGGGGGAAATCTTGTCTTAAAGCCCCTCAAAGATAAGAGGAGTGGAGATAAAAACCAGTCCTGACCTTTTCCTCTTACCTGGGAAGAGGATTTGGCTAGAGGATAGAAGGCCCTTTCCTTCTTCAGGGTGCAAACTACACCTCAATCGTGCAAATGATTTTGGAAGGACATGAAAACCTCTCCCAATTTTACTAAATAGCCTATTAAATGAAATATAGAGCAAATCTGTTCATCATTAGTAGCTTCATGTCATTTTTAGAGTTTACCCAAACAGCACCTAAAATCCCCTGAGGTCCCCTCACATCCATGCTATAGATGCAAATGCTGTTGCACCAGAAGGCTAAATGTCACCATAGCAAAACATGGAGTAAAGCACCAGAGTCTCTTTTTGTTACTGATCTGACATAAACACAGTCAAGTCTGATGCAAGCTTTAACAACTGTCCTATTCATAATCCCAGGCTTTTCTGAGACAGTGCCTGCCTAGGGACAGGTTGGATGAGAAATCTTATCTTACGTGTGCTTTTTTCCCCGACCTGACCTGGTTATGCTGAAGTTTGAGGCTCACACCCAAACGCAAAGTACAACTCAAGGGGAGCGTATGGCTCTAAGCCATACACAAAACCACCACGTTCCTCTGGCCCTAACACAGTCTGACAGCAGCAGTGTTCCTGTCTCTCCATGCACAGATCTCTTCTGCAGGAGCATCCCTGCTCCCCAGACTAATTTAGGAAGCAGCGCCAGTGAACAAATGCCTTTTCCAGACACCAAAGAGTCAGAAAGCACTTTGGAGATGTACAGATCTCTACTTCTGTGGTTTCTGCATTTTCTCGGGTCTCTTTCTACAGGAGAGAAGCGCTGGTGAGCAGCTGCACCTCTGGGTGCCTAGCTGAACTAAATACAAAAGCAGCGTAGAGATGTGCACAGCCAGGAGTGAGTTCTCTCCTCTAACGCAGAACACAGCACAGGAGGGTTAGGGAGCTGTCTGGGCAATGGGTGATTTGTCTCACCCAGTACAGACTTCTCTACACCTGACCTGGGCTCCCTTTGCATCCCAAAAATCAAGAGACAAGCCAGGCCAGGTCAGTGGGGTCCTGAAAGCACCTGCATCTCTCCACTAATTGTAAAGGGACCAGCTCGAACACAATCAGCTACGCTGGTGACAACAGCCAGCAGAAGAGCTGCTTCCTGCCAGGGAACCTCCAGTCTCATGTCTGGGCATGAAGTGGGATATTGCGATTTGTCATTCATAGAGCACATGGCTGGGAGGCCTACAGACAAAATTTTAGGTGAAGGCAGCTTTGAACAAGGATTTACCCATCTTTCTCCCCAAAGCTCACTACAGAGTTATTACTTGAAGATGGAACTGCATAATCACAGGACAGATCTTTTCCTGCTAGCCCAGAGGCAAAACTCTGCACATGACTTTTAAGAGACTCCCTACTTTTGTCCTATCATATATTTTAACATCACTTCTTTCCATCTACAGAGCAATTTTATCAGTCTTCCAGCACTGCTATCCCTTATGCTGCAGCAATCATGCTGAAAACCTCAGTTTGTAGCAAAATCTCAAAACCAGAATGTCTCCTCAATTAAGGATGGTGGGACAGCCTGGTAAGTTGGAACAGAAGGCAGAAAGACAATGAAACAGACTGAGAACTTTTCACAGTTTAGCAACAGAAGAAAAAAGGAAGAAAACAACCCTTCCCAGCAGGCAATATTCCCAGTGCTTACTGGAGCACTGGGGGCGGGGGGGGGGGGAAGAATTAAAATAAAACCGCACAACCTTGACACTTTTATTTGCGTAAAGTTCCCTCAATGATACTGTTCCAGACTATAATCAATAAGAGAAAGAAATAAAACATAAAAAAAAATGCAGTGCAGATAAGCACAAACCCTGCCACGAGCATTTTTGTTTTATAATTCACAGAGTTTACTAGGAATCAAACTCAAACCTACTCTCTAACCTCATTCTTGTACAGCAAGGGGGACTCAGATCCTCTTGATTTTAAAGGAGCAATACTGCATAATGCATTTTGCATAACGCACTTGGGATAAACCTATTATTCCCTCTCGGGCTCCTCCATACACTCTACTGTTTTGCTGTAGAAACAGCTTTCCCTGAAGAAATAGATCTGAACTAACATGGACAAGACTTCAGCACCAATTTAGCGTCTCCCTAAACACAAAGTACTTCAGAATGGACTTAGGAAGTTATAACTGCCTTGATCCCAAAGAACAGATTAAACACAAGAGATTTCCAGACAGCATGTATTCCCAGTGCAGACCCCATGCTATTAGAATTCTCACGTGATATGCAAAGGGATATTTTTACTCTCATTTTATAAGTAATATTGTTATACTTTAGTATGCTTACTTTAAAAATCCTGTTCTGGTTGCTCATACACAGCTGTTCAGTGCTGGAGAAAGCTCAGTAGACTCTCTCCTTATGCAGTGAGCTCAAATCCTTCAAACAAGGTGCTCCCAGAAGATGCAGGAGAAGATCATGTCCAGGAAGCATCCCCAATGGGCACAGTCACAGTGCAGAACAGACCAGTAAGAGCAGCAGGGAGCAAGAGCTAAGTCATGGCTCTGTTCCTTGCCTGCAGCCTCTGCCAGGCTGGGGGTTTTCCCTAGGCTTGAAGACACGGTCCTCAGCTGATGAGCCTTCTTAGAGCCAGTGACCAACTCACTGCACATCCCCTGAAAAGCATCCTGCTTGCTCCCCTTTCCACAGGCCAAACTTACTAGCTCTGTCTGCCCTGCTTTTAACTTGCTGAGCCCTTTGACACAGCTGAGGCAAACTAAGTCATGATCTGATTGCTAATCTCCTTGTCTCTACTTAAATGGTAATGTGATGCTGCCATTATTCATCTCAGCTGTCCTACTGCTGAGCCTTAAAGTCATCCCAGTTCACCATCAGCTGCTGTGCTTCCTACCTTATTGTACAGCTATACAGTGATTTTTACTCTCCTGGGGCTTGCCAAGGACATCATAGGTGTAGGGTGCTCACACATACTTTGTTTCATCTCCAGGATCATGCTCACAGAAGGCCAGAGGATCACACCCAGACCAGCTACCCCCCAGAGTCATATCCCTCACCCCCAAATCACAGGCATTGCTGAAGGTATTTGCTGTGTGCTATGGGGAAAGGAGCAAGAGCTCTGGCAGGGACACTGGCAGAAATGCTTCTTATCAGAAGTATCGCTGGCTCTTTAATGACCTTTTCTTTCAGTTCTGCTATTTAAGATGACTACGGAACTCACCCCATTAACTGCAAAACAGAGAACACACAAGCAGGGTAATTCCCCTTAATGCAGAGAGGACCTATGAGGTTACGCACCAACGCTGCATTTAGAAAAGCCCCACTGAGGGCACTAACTCTTGCTTATTCTCATCAGCAAAGCAGCAGCACACACACAATCTGGCCACAGAAGCAGCACAAACCCCTGGGTGAGGAACCCTACACTCTCTTCAGCACTGTAGGGTGGCTCAATCCAATCCAAACCCTGCGTTGTGGAAGACCAAGGAACAGGGCACAACACTGCTTTCCAGCTGAGGCTCCCTCCGTAGTGGCAGGCAGCCTGCCACAGCCTCGCAGAACACCTCTCGTTACGGCAACGTGATTACCTGAGGCTGCAGCACGCCAGACCCCGCTTTGCCTTGGGCTGGGAAATGTAAAGGCACTCAACAAGACCCTACTCACAGAAGTCACCTCAATCTGAACTCTCCAAGTTCAGTAGGGATCTCGGAGGGGCTGCTTTTCAGCGATCTTTTCAAAAGATGAAGGGCTCAGTGACCTTTCAGGGATTTGAGCCACTGGCTCCAAGGGTTCCTGCGACTCCCAGCGATGCTCTGGTTGGCAGGCAGGCCTCTGCTCGCGGCTGCTGGTGCAGAACTGCTGCTACATCCACTCCAGAAGCTACTGTGCTGGGTGCCAGTGGTACTCTGAGTCGGTTATGGCACAACCTCTGAAGTTCCAGGGGTTACTTTTCTCCGCACAACAAGCCGCCAAACACCAGAGGACTCTGCTAGCTCCGATGGCAAGCAGCCATTTTATATTCAGCACCCTGCACCGAGGTAGAAGGAAGGTACCTACTGCGTAATTTTGACAGGAGACTCCCCCTTTTGTTTGCTCTCTTTGTCTGCAGCAGGACACGCTCTGACTCAGTGCCTCTGCCCGGCCTTAGCACAGCAGGGCTGGCAGAGATGCCAGCGGCAGGCTCCCGAGACAGCCCCCCTGGTACCTGCTAAGGACACCGGTCTGGCCAAGGGAGGAAGTGTCTCCAGCCCTGATGTGAACCACAGCTGGGCACACTGCTGACTCTCTTCTGTGCCTGCGCAACAGTTTTGCTGAGGATGTGACTGCAAACACAGGACCTGTAATACATCTCAGGAGCATATTTCACCTAAATGTTCTTTAAACATT
Organism: Nyctibius grandis; assembly: GCF_013368605.1. NCBI lineage: Eukaryota > Metazoa > Chordata > Aves > Nyctibiiformes > Nyctibiidae > Nyctibius > Nyctibius grandis. The sequence goes on from NC_090665.1 coordinate 13,268,961, forward strand.
TGTTTATTTCAATTAAACATTTTAGCCTGGAATTTACACATTCCATTAGTCTTATTTTCCCCCATTCAGGCTGCGGCTGTCATAATGGGAGGCTGATTTATGACTCACCCAACCAGCACTCAAATCCTTAACGCACCAAAACCGGCATTCAAGTTGGAGCGTAAACTGCTCCTAATTTACTTAGATTAACTCCACGTTTAAAGTGCCACCACAGGAACTGCAGTTCCCCTCCCCTGAAAAGGATGGGCTCCAGAACACTCGATAAGCTAAATACTGCAAACACATGCTGATAGAGAAGGGCACAGAAAACCTCCTTCAGAAGTACAGTATTAATGAAGGCTTGTATTACCTCGGCACTAAAATGCATCAGTGAGCTCCACGCAGATTACTATGGTGACAGGCATCAGCACAGAACTCGGGGAGAAAGGGAAGATCAGAAGCTGAGGGAGAAAAACGTTGGGCTTTTTTTCCCATCCAGGAGCTGCTAAATTCTCCAGGGTGTTTGGAGTTTAGATGAAGTAAGTGGCTGTCTCCAATTAAATGCATCACTGTCGGCGTAAGTTTAATAGCTCAACTCACTACGATGATTCACTGAATCCACCCAAACTGGGAAGCTCAGGAGTAACAGCACTTGCGGCTGCGACAGGAGCTGCTGCCCTCGAAGACCAGGAGTGCATTTCTCCCGGCCAAACGCCTTGCCCAGCTCTTCCAAGCTGTGACCATGGCAGAGCGCGAGCCTTTAGCAGACGCTGCGCGGGGCTGTCTGTGACTGCACCTGCGGCGAGTCATGCACGAAGCAGGTCGAAGCCTCCTGAGCAACAGGCAGGGATCCTGTGGAGGACACCAACTGTGTCGCTCAGGTGCAGAGGTAGGAAATCCTGCTGCAAAGTGCTGAGCATTTTCAGCTCCCACAGGAGTCACTGAACACAGAAAAGCGCACAGGCGGAGGCAAGGAGGACGTTTCCCAGCCCCACAAAATGTTCTTCACGGCTTCTGTGGCTAAACTCAGCAAAATTATCCAGAGCAGATGGACATGCTCTGCCTCGAGGAAGCCTACAAGCAGGTGGCCTGGATGGACTGGGCAATGCAGCCTGTAGCATCCTGAGGAGCAGGCAGGGAGAGGGCAAATGACCCACAGAGCCATCAGCGGTGAGCAGCGTTGGTGGGCGTTTGCATTTGGACGCCTCCTCAGGCTGCCCCTTCAGTTTAGATACAGCCATACAGCTTAACACATGGGCACATCACCCAGCCTGTGAGGAGGATGGAGAGATGTAAACACACTGACTGACTGACGCTAAGACATTTATTCCTGAGGTCTGTGACTCTGGGAGCACTGAACAGTTGATCCCAACTCCTTTCTCGGTGATGCAGAATAAAGGCCATGCCCAGCTCCAGTTCACCGTGATTACAGGTTTAGTGTCACCCTCCAATTACAGGGAATTTATTTTGATAAGAAAATTACTCTGAGACAATAGGGCTGCATGGCACACTCATGTATTTACTCATCTCAAGTGCGAATCTCCAGCCAGGTCTAATAACCACAGAGAGACAACTGGTGTTTCCAGGATGCATTACATGAAATAACAGGCTGTGCTGACAGGGATGGCCTCTGTGTTTGAAGGACAAGCTTCCTAAAACGATATTTCCCTAACTCAGAGGGATGATGGGCTCAAGTCGATGACAGCACCCATCAAAGCAATCACCTCCTGCCACCGTCAGTAAGTCACTGGAGCAGAATGGCACCTTGTAGGCAAAAAGAGCATCCAGAGAAGTGATTTCCTTTCCTGTGCTCATGCCTGCAAGGAGGAACAGTAATTAGCCCTCCAGCACTGAGCACAGCTGCCTGCCAGCACCCCTCTACCACGGAGCAGACATGTGCAAAGCTCTGCACTACGCCTGCTTTGTTCTTACAAAGATGAGTCCCTCCAGGGAAGTCTTGTTTCTCAGTTGTAGAACAGGTGGAAAGGATGTGGCTGCACGGCACTCGTGGTCACGCAGGCTCTCCCATGTCCAGGGAATCAGCTTTACACGGATATTAATACAAGTCCGAGGTAAGGGGCAGAGAAAGGAATCATATAAAGCATTGAAAATTGGGGGTGCAACATGGAGCCACTGCTACATGTCTCCCCCAGACCACCGTTCTCCTAGAAGCCTATGGATGTTAGGACTTAGAGAAGTCACCCTGCAGCTCACTCCCTCTCCAGCTCCTGACCCCATGCGACAGCCACCTAAGGTCCAAGGCTCAAGGACAAAGAGGTCTGAAGTCTTGGATGGGTTTTCCTAGAAGGTAAATGTCAAACTAATGTACATGATACATGAGCTACTCCCTAAGCAGTCCCTGCACACAAGCTAAGGACCAGACAGCCATCTCCAGCACTGCAGGGCCAAAAGAGGCCCCCAAAGACGACCGCAGGTGAAAGCAACAGGTTGGCAAGTGGAAGAGGACTGATGGCCTAACTGCCACCAGTTATTTTGGCACAGAATTGCTGACTACCTCTGGGTGAAACTCCTAGCTGAATATTTTGTTAAAAAATTCAGAGTAAGAGCAGCTGAAGCTGTACACAAACTCCATCTCATTAATGGGGGAAAAAAAGGAAACCTGAAAAGGGTAAAAGTTTTGATTTTCTCTTTTGAGACAATGTTGTGTTTGAAAATTTAATGAAAAAAAAGATGTTAAAAGAGCTGGAGATAAAAGCCAAAGTTTCATTTTAAGTAGACCGAAATATTGCATTGGATCTGAATCCCCTCCTCCCTACAAACGTCTTTTATTTGACCAGAGAACTAAAAAATCAATTCTTCATACAGCTACACTCCTGGGTTTGTCTTTGTCTCCCCCAGGACACGGTTTGTGTTGCTCTGTTGATCTACTGTGTTTTACCAGCAGTCAAAATTTCAAAACATTTCCCTTTAAAGAGCAATCTCCTATACCTGTATTGACTTGAGCTCTGATGAGACAAAAACCAAAGCCTGACAGAAATGGACAGCATAATGGAGAGATGTAGGGCTGTTCCAGAATTTATGCAGGATGAGCTTTTTCAGGTAAAGGAATTTAAAAAATGAGAAGTTTAATGAAAAGGAAGTTGTAGCTAAAGCGCCTAAGCTGTCATTTTCCAGCACAGTCAATGCCTTGGCTACTGAAGGTTAAAGCATGCTCATAAGTATGGATAGCAGAGCACGCAAGATATATTATTTATTTTGAGGAACACCCTGCAATTATTCCTGACATATTGTGTAACTAGCCAAAATTACAGCATATTCACCCAGAGTGAAACAGAGGATAGCATAAATATTATGTGTGAGCCCATAATCACAGAGCGCATTTCATTTGGGTGCAAACGTGACTGCATGAACCAACCGAGCGCGTGTGCCTCTTCGCGGCGGCTTCTCCCTGGCCCCCATGGGCTGTGCCAGCTCCCAAGCGGGCACCCACAAAGGGTAAACATTGGGGGTAAAATCCACATCTTCCCCGTAACAGCACTGGGAGCTTGAGTGCTGCACGAAGATTCAGCGAATGGGTCCCCCTGCCCCACAGAGCTTTTGGGTTGAGGGATGATTGAGCCCAAAGCACACACTGGCAAAGAAGGGGCCACAGCTATGCCACCCCCAGGGGCAGTGGGAAGGCAGGCTCGGAGGATGATGCCTGGAGATGCCGCTTGCTGGGCTTTACTGCCTGGAGCTGGCAGGAGGGAGAAATGGAGAAATAGCCCTGCCCTCTCCCCATGCTTGCACCTCTCGTCCTACAAAGGGCGATGGAGGGGGAGAGGGCTTCCTACAGGACCACGCATCACCCAGGCGCATCCTAAGGAGTTGTTTGCTGGGTCAGAAATCCTGTGCAATCTTGTGGCAGCGCTTTGCCACTCGTACGGTTGGAAAGTCTGTGTTTCATTTTGTTGACTCCAATGTGCAACATAAAACTTCTCCACTGTGAATTAAGCATATTTCTTCCTGTTTCCCTTCAAAGATTTAGGTTGGATATTAGGAAATTCTTTCTACCTAGAATTGCTCCATAGGAGGGTGTAAAAAACAGGTTAAAGAAACACCTGTCTGCGGATGTACGCCTGGTGTCAGTGCAGGGCTGTGGCTGGACCGCTCAGATGTGGGGGTCCTTTCAGCCTTGCTTCTAGGAGACCACGACTTGGTGATATTATCACAATTCTGCACCCCAAGTTTGTCAAAGGGCTCCACGACACCATCCTCAGCTCCCCTTGCCTTGAAGTGCCCCACACAAGGCACCAGATCACTAATAGTCCCCACACGAGCAGAGCAGACGACATCCCTGCTGTTCACGCCTGCCACGGCGCTGTGATTTGTGCTATTCTCGGATGCTAAATCTCTCCGCTTCCCCCCATCAATCCAGCAGGCCTGAAATACTGCAGAAACACCAAGAAGTCCCTCACACAAACAAAACACACTACGGGAACAACTACATCATTCTTCCACCCTGCTCCGCATGCCTAGAAAAATAAATTCATTAAAATAGAAAACGGACAGAACACGCTATCAACAAGCACTGAGCAGAAATTAATCACTGAAGATGCTATCGGTCTTGGGGAGGGTACCTGGTCCTACCAACACCAGCCTGCAGAATAGCCCTGGGTAATCACTGGATGGCAACTCAGGATGACAACCCAGTGTCACTCTGCAAGCATTCAATAACACCAGGCAATAACATCCCCTTTTGCTAGTCTTCCTCACGCACTCCCTCAGCATTTTTCCAAAGGGATGAGAGGTGTGAGACTTCTTTATTTACCAGATAATGAGCCTGTGTTGTAGAAAAATTAAAGCTTGAATCAATCAGGTTGTATTGTAAGAATGTTTTTTGCTTATTGCACTAATGCAGCTTAAGCCTTCCTGTAGCAGTTTGCAAGCATTTTTTGACCTAAAATTATGATGTTACTAAATTTCGACAAATCTTACACAACACACAAATGCATAAAGAAAATGTGCTGCTCGTGGTACTCCGGTTTGAAACAATATTACACTTTAAAGGAAGATCATGCTAAAGATGGCCAAAACTCACCACATGACTCAAAAGTACTTTCTTCTTTCCTTTTGCTTTGTGAAAATACATCTTTTTTTACCTGTAGAATGATTTTAATTTTCCATCTGAGCCAGAGGCTTCCTTCAACCTAATGAAAACACTCGCAGTGTGAGAAAGCCATCGTCCGCCTCAGTCCATCTAAAGCTCTGTTCTGAATAAGGATGCTGTTTCATGGTTCGTATCTCACTACAAACACCCCATTCCCGATGCTGGCCGGCCCCGAGGACTCAAGCGAGACAAGCAGGTTCACCAGCCACCCCGTTGCTATCTTGGGAGAGAGCTGTAAATAGCAAACTATTTACTCAGGGATGTGTGTGCTCAGGATGACACAGCGCAGGCGGAGTGAAAACAGAAAATTTGCCTCTCCAACAGGTCTCCGGACACAGCTCCTGCTCCTCCGGCTGCCCGGGAGGGACTCGCCACCCAAGGGCTCAGAGCAAAGGAGCTCTCCAACTTCACCTGGTGCTTTCCAGTCATTCAGGAGCTGCTATCAAGCTCTAGCTCTAAAACCTAAAATTGATTTAATGGAAAGTAGAGCTGTGTGTTTGAAGAAATAGAAAGAAAAAATAACAGAAGAAATGTTTAAGGAAGCACAGAAGGAAATGAAATAAAAGCCAAAACAAATGTTTATAAATTTTTGAATAACGATGCTGTGTGTCAGCCAGCAGGCAGACCCCGTACTGAAGAGCATAAAACCAAGCTATAAAAAGCCAGCAGAGAACTGGTGGTTATACCACAGGCTCTGCCAGCCCTTTCAGCCACCTTCGCAGAAAATCGGTCACCAGAGGATGCCCGCACGAACGGCTGCAGATCGATAAACGAGGCGGAGGGTGCAGGCAGCCAGCAGCTCAGACCCGGATCCAGTCACAGGAGCTGTGCCAGGGGAAGGACCAGCTCGGGAATGTGCAGACGGTCCAAGCCCCTCGCCTGCCAACATGTGATCCCTGCATCTCCTGCAGCCCAGCAGCTCCCAAGCCCCCGGGGAGCATCCTTCAGCAACCGCCACGTGCTTCCCAACCCCGAGCCCACCCCTGGAAGCCAAAACCACTGTGTCTTTTTGCTAATTTCTACTGGGTTTCAGTTTTCTGGAAGATGTGGACTGGCTTTTTGCAGCCTGGCTTCACTTGCAGCAGTCCCATACTTTTGCAGCCTGGCTTCACTTGCAGCAGTCCCATACTTTTGCAAACAGTTTTGCTTTGAGGAATGAAGGAAATACATTTATTTGTCAGTTTGGGCAATATGGGTGGCAATTACTAAGCAAAGAAACTATCTGTGCAGCCAGCGAGAGGAGGGGACTGCAAACTGTGCTGTTCTAGATAAATATCAATTAAGTGAGCATGTTCTATTAACCCCAAGACCTGGCTCTTTTCTTCCTTCATTTCAATCCAAAACACTTACATATTTCAATAAAGGAATGTTTTGGGGGTTTTTTATCTTTATCATGACCGCAATCAGCTTTCAGCTGGGAAAGAGGAACAAGTAACAGAATTATATTGCCTCTCTGTGGATATTTTGCCAGTTCACAGCATGTAGCCATCCACTGGATGTAAAATATCCCCTTACCAGAGCACACTGCTGGAGGGAGAGTGAGACGGGAGCGCCATGGGGAGAGGGCTCTGCACAGTGCGCTCCATGGATGCTGCTGCAGGATGAGGGAGAAGCTCTGTGCTCTCCACCACCATAGCACCTGTATCTAGCCCTGGATCTTCATCCACTGGAGACAACCAGCCACTTCACATCTCCCCTTTTCTGACATCTGTCAATGGAGTCAAGCACTCCAAACATGAACTATCACACTGAAAAGGCCCCAGAAAGAAAGAGAGGGAGCACAGGCAGGCGGCAACATAACCACTCCCCTCCTTTCACCACGGCTGCCCACCTTCTGGCCAGAGAAGTGCCACAGGTCCCAGCTGAGCGTTTCTCTTTGGAACCATGACAGTGCCAAGGACCATCCAAAATACAGTTCATCCTTGTGTTCAGTAATGCTGAAGGAAAAGGGGGCATTGACACAAGGCAGACTCTTGGACAAAATCCCCCCTTCCTCCCACGTACAACTTCAGGTACAACAGATGCATGTGGTGCCGAGAAGAGAGAGGAGCTGCTATTGCTACCTCCCCCTGCCCTGACCCAAGCCAGGGTCTGCACAAGAGCTCAATACTCCTCCAAAGTTAGAGCTCTGCGAGAAGCAGCACAACTCTGTATGGCATCTCCTTAGAGGGACCCCAGGCACAGCGGCGCAGCCATCTCCCCGTGGTATTGGGGGAAAGGGACAGACCCAAAGCCACAGAGGAGAGGCAGGAACAGAGCTGCGAAGCCCCATTCAGTGATGATGCTGTTTCCAGCATTAACCCTCATCGCACAGCCCAGCCCACTCCATGGGGAAAGGGCAGAGAGCAGAAACGGCCGGAGCCACTGCATGGAGCCAGCCAGCCAGGCCAAGAAGGGCTCAGGCCACCACCCTGCCTCTACGCCCGTGGCTTTGTCCCTCTGTAACCTTTAGCCAGGACAACCTGGAATGAGCACGGGACAGCAGAGGTGTCTGACAGGTGTCAGGGTGCATCGGCTGAGTTTTCTCAGCAGCCGCGCAAGCTCCATCAGGGTTTCGGAGAGCCCCGATTCAGTACTTGGAACGCAGCAGATACTTGTCTGTGCCGCAGCGTGGGGGCTGGCAAAGCCGGAGTGGTCTGCCTGAACAGTGAATACCACACCCGTGTTCCACAGCTCTCCAGAAAGCTGCCTTCTGGTTTACCATTTTAAAAATGTGTCGTAGCTGCTATTTTCAGAGACCGTACTGCCAGGAAGCTGTAGCCCTACAGCCCTGCTACCGTGCCACAAAAATTCAGTGTCCACGTTGACTCCCTTCAAAGCACAAACCCCCCCTTCAAAAATAACTTATTCCAGGAGCCCCCGCTAGTGGTGTTTGCTGGGTGAGGGGCACAAAGTGTGTCCATGGCTCTACTATGGCTTTTAATAGAGATGTAAAGTAAAACCAGCCTCCGGAAAGGCCAAGTTATTTCAGGATTCTGCTACATGTCAGAACAGGGTAAAGGTAAAACAATAGATGTAGCAGTTTGCTTTATGCTCAGAAAGGATAACGTATTAATATGAAGAATACTGTGTTAGCTAAGGAATAGAGACAAACCATGAATACATGGTGTACAGCCCAGGTACAGCCCAGGTACACAATAGATGATTTTGGTACAGGTTATTTCATAAGAGACTTCCAAGATTAAGGCACAACAATACATGTGTACAGCCCAGGTACACAATAGATGATTTTGGTACACAGAATCACAGAATCACAGAATGTTAGGGATTGGAAGGGACCTCGAAAGATCATCTAGTCCAATCCCCCTGCCGAAGCAGGATTGCCTAGACCATATCACACAGGAACGCGTCCAGGCGGGTTTTGAATGTCTCCAGAGAAGGAGACTCCACAACCTCTCTGGGCAGCCTGTTCCAGTGTTCAGTCACCCTTACAGTAAAGAAGTTTTTCCTCAAATTTAAGTGGAACCTCCTGTGCTCCAGCTTGCACCCATTGCCCCTTGTCCTGTCAAGGGATGTCACTGAGAAGAGCCTGGCTCCATCCTCATGACACTTGCCCTTTACATATTTATAAACATTAATGAGGTCACCCCTCAGTCTCCTCTTCTCTAAGCTAAAGAGACCCAGCTCCCTCAGCCTCTCCTCATAAGGGAGATGTTCCACCCCCTTAATCATCTTCGTGGCTCTGCGCTGGACTCTCTCTAGCAGTTCCCTGTCCTTCTTGAACTGAGGGGCCCAGAACTGGACACAATACTCCAGATGTGGCCTCACCAGGGCAGAGTAGAGGGGGAGGAGAACCTCTCTCGACCTGCTAACCACACCCCTTCTAATACACCCCAGGATGCCATTGGCCTTCTTGGCCACAAGGGCACACTGCTGGCTCATGGTCATCCTGTTGTCCACTAGGACCCCCAGGTCCCTTTCCCCTACACTGCTCTCCAACAGCTCTGTCCCCAACTTGTACTGGTACATGGGGTTGTTCTTGCCCAGATGCAGGACTCTACACTTGCCCTTGTTATATTTCATTAAATTTCTCCCCGCCCAACTCTCCAGCCTGTCCAGGTCTCTCTGAATGGCTGCGCAGCCTTCCGGCATCTCAGCCACTCCTCCCAGTTTTGTGTCATCAGCGAACTTGCTGACAGCGCACTCTAATCCCTCATCCAAGTCATTAATGAATATATTGAATAGAACTGGTCCCAGAACCGACCCTTGCGGAACTCCGCTAGACACAGACCTCCAACTGGACTCTGTCCCGCTGACCACTACTCTCTGGCTTCTTTCCTTCAGCCAGTTCACAATCCACCTCACTACCCGATCATCCAGACCACACTTCCTCAGTTTAGCTGCGAGGATGCTGTGGGAGACCGTGTCAAACGCTTTACTGAAATCGAGATAGACCACATCCACAGCTTTACCATCATCTATCCACCGGGTAACATCCTCATAAAAGGCTATCAAGTTGGTTGAGCAAGACTTCCCGTTGGTGAAGCCATGTTGACTGCCCCTAATGATCCCCCTATCCTTGATGTGCCTAGAGACAGCACCAAGAACAAGTTGCTCCATCACCTTTCCGGGGATGGAGGTGAGGCTGACCGGTCTATAGTTACCCGGGTCCTCCTTCCTGCCCTTTTTGAAGACTGGAGTGACATTCGCTTTCCTCCAGTCCTCAGGCACCTCTCCTGTTGCCCATGACTTAGCAAAGATGATGGAGAGTGGCCTAGCAATGACAGGTTGAGTACAGGTTACTTCGTAAGAGACTTCCAAGATTAAGGCACAACAATAATGCAGCCATGGCAATGATGCTATAACAGCACACGGAGCACACAGAAATGTCTGTATATTTAAGGGTTAGCTCTTTGGAGCTGCTTTCCCTGACCTGCTCTCTCCTGTACTCTTGGTCACCTTCTGCCAAGCCATGGAGCTTGGAAATATGAAAGGGATGTCAATCTCTTACGTGTTTTGCTTGTTAAAATTCTTGCTTTGATTTTAATAATAATAAATCACAGCTTGGCTTCAACTGTGCAGGAGTAGGAAACTCCCAGAAATAATGTGCACATGACCATTTGGAGGGATGGATCAAATGGAACGAATGCCAGTGGAATGGAACAAACGCCTACCTCACCATGCTAGCTGGCAGTTCATGGTGTGCCCATTTGGGGAGGGGAAAGAAGATAAGCCCAAGGGAGTCTGCATTTGCTCCTCAACGTAGTGAGACTCAGGATCATGCTTGTCTCTCATAGGAGTGAGATTCTTACAATCTCTTCAGCTCCTGTGGCAGCTCTGCTCTCCACACTGCCCAAGTCAACCTGTTGAAATTCTTTTTGTAATAGATACCTTATCTGTTAAAATATGCAGTATCTGGTCTACTGAAATTTTTCTAAATTCATGCTGAATTCAGGGAATGAAGGAGGGAAGGAAGGAGAGGAGGGAGGGAGGGAGGGAGGGAGGGAGGGAGGGAGGGAGGGAGGGAGGGAGGGAGGAAATCTTGTCTTCATTTCGGTATTTTTGGAACTCAAGCTTTTGGGTTTTTATTCTAAAACATTTCATTTAGAAGTATACCTGAAAGTTAAAGAAAAATACACATATAAAAATCCTACAAATGAAATTGCACCCTTTTCCCCAAAAAAAACAGTTATATCAATCAATGATAAACTGATTTATATGGATCTTTTATTTTATGGGGAGGGAAAATAATCACTCATGAACCTCTTTTCACCCTGACTTTTCCATTTGGTTGGTGATGGAAGAATCAATCATTTGTATTGCTCTAATAGTGAACCTCCTCTGCTGGCTAATGATTTTCACTGCTCCCACAAGCTCAGCTACCCCTGAAGCCATGGGGAGAGAAGATATCCATCCCTCCAGGAGCTTGGATGACTTCCACGGATTTTCTTGGCATCAACCAGTCCAGAACTAGTACGAAGTGGCTTACTGACTGACACGCTCACCCGCAATCTGTGTTGCGAAGCAGGCTGGCTGCTGAGTTTTCCATGCTCTGGAGTAAGCCAGGAGCCTGCAGTTCTTCCCCAGATTTTAGAGACAGAGAGCTTGGGGTTGCTATCTGACCCCCCTCCCCTAATATCTGAGCACAGATGACAGTCACCACATCTGCAAGTCACGAACGGGTGCGATACCACCCCCGGGTATTGATTTGATAAAATGAAACCCATCTGCCGAGATGTCACGAGCAGGAGGAAGCCTCTTCCCCCCTCCTGATTATTTCAGCGTTCACTAGCACTAGCGGGTGCAGAAGGAGCTTACAGCACCAGCGGCAGACCTCACTGACGACGAACTGCCCAAAACAAGGAGGACTCACACCCTCAATGCTGTGCCCCTTCCCCTTGACGTTATCCAGGCTCATGTTTGGCTGGGAACTCGGCATACATGCCCTCACCTCAGCTAGCGCTTCTAACAGCTCTTGCTGGCAAGGCGATGCCAGTGTTTCCAGACATTTCCATTCCCTCCAACCACTCCTCAGAGATGGGGCACAGCACCTCCTGCAGACAAGCAGGCAGAAGAATGTGATGGACCCTCCTTGGCTGGGCGCACACCCACGTACACATACACACGCTACGGAAAAGCACTCAGATCCAGCCTGAATCCTACTGCAGATAGCAGCTATGTGCTGAGATGATGTAGCCAGCATCAGGACACTGCAGCAACAGAGGGGCCAAATTCCACAGGTTAGGCAGATATTACAGCTGTTCTGAGATGAACCACTCCATAAAAGCAGGCAAGGACTACAACAAATTTAACGGGGAGCTAAAAAGGTGGTTTTTACCATGAGCTTCAATCATCATTTTCACCCTGCATGAAATCAGAAGGGACTTCAGGATTTAACTCAGGGAATTTAACAGCTTGCAGAGGTGACAGATTTCTCAAATGTTTTAAATGAATCTCTGAATGAACAAAGTCCTTCTGTGTCCTTCAGCTAAAGTTGCTCTTATATTTTACTTCTACTGCTACAAAAATATCTACATACATATATTTTAAATTCCAAATCTCCATTTATTATTCAAAGTGAGAAATATCGCAGAGGTAAAACATGTTTTAAGTTACTGCTTTTTTTTCTATTTGTGAGCCGTTTCCTTCACTTTGGAAGAAGCCTTTAGATCTCCTTCAGGAAAAGCATTCTTTCCCTGGAGAAGCATCAAATGTATATCAGACGGGAAAAAAAAAAAAGGAAAAAAAAAAAAACAACACAGAATTTTTTTTGTTTTTCCTAGGGTAAAAAGCCTGTTTGAGACCGAGCTCCACATTTTGAGCTGGAAACTCACCTACAGAAGCAACACCTGAAGGGACAGAGACGATGCTACACAGTGCCTGACACCACCTGACCCAAAGCTGCCTGAATTCAAATATGATTTCCCCAAGCAAAGACACCCCTTCAGTGTGCTTCACTCAGATAAAATTTCCACCAACCCCCAACAGATACTGTGCCTGATGCTCCAGCCTGTTTCCCTTCGTGCAAGGCACCCATACTCCTCGGCTTTGCCATGCAGTGGCCATGGCATGACAGAAGGCCACGGCATGATGGAACACCACCTCCGACCCAGCTCTCTGCGGCAAGCTCTGCCTAAGATGGTCAGTGAAGCAACAGCCACAGCTTTCAGAAACAAGTTGGACCCACAAGCCCAGGGTTTCCAGCCTGTTACAAAACAGCTGAAGAAGGGACATGCCTGGATGCTTTAATTCAGCCACAAAGGGGATGAAACTACTTGGTTCAACCATTTGTTGGCAGAGAAGTCATGTAGAGAGTGCTGCTTTGTCTAGTCTTTTGCATTCAACTCTTGGATCTATCATTCTCTGATGAAGGATCCATCTCTTGAACCTGCACCAAAAAGCCATGTCATACAGCAATTTCTTTTGAATCCTCTGTCAAGTTACTACGGTCAAAGCAAAATATATAATTTAATCTTTTCTAGCTGTACCTTATACATGTATAAGCTGTACCTTATACATGTATACACCTTATACAGGTGCTGTTCAACATATGCATATTTTGCTTGGCACCTGCACAATTGCGGCCAATGACCTGTATTAATTCACGCTAATGGGATTAAGTCCACATGTCCAAATTTTCAGCTTAGTCCACAGCACTCAGCACCCTTGTCTTAAACTGATAAGTCATCTTAGAGCCAAACGTAGGCAAGAGATATAAAAGAACATAGAGCACACACGTGAGAGAGCTGCCTTTGCCCATCGAAAAAACAGACAAAACAAGTGCTCATTTTACACCACAGTGCTTATTGCAACCAACAAATGAGAAGTTTCTGCAGTCCGTTTTCCCTAGGAGCTGATAGCTTTGATTATACAAGATGTCCCTGTGCGGAGCTGGTTCCCCATAGCTTGCCAAAACCTGCGACTACTCATGCCCACCGCCGAACGAGCCTGAACTTCTCCTAGGTTCGAATTCTCCCTTCCCATACAAGAGCAGGAGTACTTCACACAGGCTGTGAAGCGGAGCACAAGATGCCAACCAGTGCAAAATAACTGTGCTCACGCACACCTCTACTGAAGATTTTAGTTACATCACTGTTTGAGCTGCATATTAAAAAACACGTAATTGACGTAAGCTCGCGGAGTTACTTTTACAAAAGCAAAGAGCAAAGGGAACATAAACCACCATCGGGGTTATATTTCTGTAACGGTGCAAGTTGCTACAGCTCCGCCATTGCCGCATCGTAAGCTCACTGGCAGCGCGGTGTGTTGGAACGAGCATCAGGAATTAGGTCTCTGTGACAGGTAACTGCTCCAGGCCTTGGTCTCGCCTTCTGTAAAATGGGGAGAGTCCTCTCTGTACCATTTCCAAATGGGACTGTAACCCTTTTGAACGTAGATATTTCTCACGTTCCTTTCACTGACTTGCAAACTACTGAGCCAGCATGTCATTAAGAACACATAATCACTGGGGTTGTGGGTCACTGCAGAATGTACATACATTTCTTTAAACCAGTTTCAATTCATTTGCATGTCATTCTCCATGCAGGAGAGTGACTCTGCAATGAATAAATTATCTGGGCACAATACACTCCCTGAATAAACAATCCTAGTCGCAGCAAACCCAGAGGCATGCTGCCTTCTGAGCAGCACACCTGAGTCCAGGAATACGATACACCAGTGAAATAAATCTCTATTTAAAAGATAGATATAGGGAACTAAAGCAGACACAGTCCACAGCCTAGGAAAGGACACTTGAACTTTTTTCAAAGCAACTTAATTCCTCTACTTCTTTAATTTTATAAAATGAATACACTACTGGTTATGAGTGATTGACTGACAGCTCTAAAGACTGAACAGCTCTATTTTTACAGCACTGAGTAGCATTGATTCTTCTTCTAAGTCAATAAAAAGTCTTCCTTAAATCACTCTGGTAAGTTATCGAATACCTTCCTCAACATGAAAGTCCATGAAAGTTGAGGGAATTCTTAGAATTCATCAACTCTTCACAGGCATTTAATGAGTCCAAAGGAAGCAGAATTGGACCTGTGCAGCTGGGAGCTCTGTGGTAGGACCAACAAAAAGCCTCACCAACCACACCCTGCCATAAAAGTCACTCAGACGTTAATGAGACGAAGCATCTTGAAATTGAAGTAACAGGTCTAGACTTCCCAGCCCTTTTAGTCCTTGATGGACCTCATTCAATAGCAGATGGAGATGGGGAGGAAAGAGGAACAAGAAAAGATTTCATCAGTGAGACTCCCAGGTCCCACTCTCGATCCTACGAAGAATGATTCCTGAGACAAAATGACGACAATTTTTGGGCAAGAGCCACCTTTTGGCCTGTGCTCGCAGGATAACTAATATACAGGATGGTCCAGCAAGCTACCAGTCATCATAACTTGAGAAGAAAAAAAAAAGAGGCAACATTTTTCCTTTTGAATATTTCAAGTCATGCTATATTTCAGGTATTTGGCATCCTCTTCGGTAACTGTTTTAAAACAGATCATTAAAGAGTCTGGTTTTCACAGCCTAACCCCCTGCACTGCAAGTCTCAAAGCATTTTGCTATCTCAATATAGTCCCTGCCCCACAGCCTGTGAATCAGGGGTGCTGACAGCAACCCAACAGAGTAATTATTCTTTTCCCTTCATTGACAAAGTAAGTGGCCTTCTGTGGCGAAAGACTTTTCCTGTATTTCTTTTTGTTTCTCAGCTGAGTACAGGTCACGTACCTCAATCTACAGACCAGAAGAGCAGCCCTCAACTAGCTCTGACACGTTGCTGTAGAGCCATGACTGACAGACTTCAGGTGTGGAAAAGTGGCTTCATGAAGAGACTAATCAACGAACAAAATATTAAAATACATGGGAAACATGGAAGGATTACACAGGTTGATGGCACATCCCTAAGAGCTGAGTAAACGAGTATCACACTTTTTTAACTGTGATACTAACAGACACCTGAGAAAAGTGTATGTTCACAGCAGCTTCTCAAACCAATCGCTGTTTTCTTACCTTAGTGGCGATTTATAGCAGTGAAAAAATAAAGGAAGAAGTAAATACTAATTCCACTGAGAAATCAGAGGGCCTACTCTTGCCAGGTACTGAGTTCTCACGCCTACCAAGGACAGCTGAGAGCACAGAGCACTGCTCGGAACTGAAACTGTGGGTGGTGGGGCTTCATCATGAAAATGTGAGCAACATGTACACTTAGGGCTGAAGTTTTCCACAAGGAACCAAGACTGAGTGCACACACACACACAAAGATAAAATAAAGGTGACAGAGACTAGCCTAAAAAGCATTTCTAGGTTCTTGCAAATTCACTGTTAGGTGCAACAGTCGTGCAGCTGCCATCTGGAAAGCTTTCTGAGCTAATGAAATTCTCTATGCAACTCTGCTCGAGAAGTAGCACTTGATGGATCTAGTTATCAAATGGCCACAATTCTAACTTATCCTCAGTTTATCGATTTCTTTGTCACTACGCAGAAAATAAGAGGAGACTGTTTGAAAAGCGGACCTACAGGGAGGTAGAAAAATACAATTCGGGGTTAAGATAGCACGGACTAAGCCGCCGGGACTCTCCTGCCCGAGGACGCGCTTTGCTCCCGCGTCGGACAGCGGCGGAGGGATGCTGGCGGCTCTCGGTGCCCACCCATCCCACCAGCCCGGGGAAGGGGACCCGCCAGCACCCGGGCGAAAGTTGGGGGCGGAGCAAGCCCGTCCCCAGACGGCACCCAGAGGTGCCGGGGGACCCCCCCGGAGCAGCCACCCCAGTAGGTCCGGGGCTGCCCGGCCCGCCGTACTCACCCGGTCTCCTCCTCACCGGCCTTTTCCTGCCGCTGCAGAAGCGCACTTTGCTGAAGACCCCCAGGACGTGCCTCTCGCAGAGGGAGCGCCCGTCCTTGCTGGGGCTGGAGCGGCGCTTGGAGGCGGACACCCGGTCGCTGTTGGACTCCCTCGCCTGCCGCTTCTGCCGGATCAACGAGCTGGCGATAGCCGCTGCCATCGCCGCTCATGGGCCCCCCGCGCCGCTCCGCTCCGCTGCGGGGGGCGCCGCCCGGGCGCGCTGGGGCCGAGCCGCCGCCGCGCCCTGCGGGGACGGGGACGCCCCGGTTAACGCGCTGCAGCCTCGAGTCCCGGCGCCGGGGAGGGCTCAGCCGGCCAGGCGGAGCAGGGTGCCCGGGCTAACAACCATGGCTGGCCGCTGGACCCCGCCGCCCATGGGTCTGTCCCCGGGGAGCGCAAATCCCGGCGCGGGCGGCCGTCGGCGAGACCCCCGGCCGGGCTGGCAGCACCCCCGCGCCCTGTAAATCCGGGAGGCGGCTGCCCCGCTTGCAAAGGTCCGCCGGCGGCAGCTGTGTCCAAAGGGGAGGTGGGGGCGCGGAGGATCCGCGGGTCCCTGCGGCGCGGTGCCGCTCCGCTCGGGCGCAGGCGACGGCGCTTCCTCCCGTCGGCCGCCCCCCGGCGAGGGGCCGTGGGATGAGTCAGAGCCCCCCCGGCCCGCGGCCGGTCCCGGCCCCAGCGCGGTGGCTCCCAGGCGCGGCGCGGCACTGCGCGCACATGGACGCGGCTCCGCTCCCGCGGCCGGGCTCAGGGCGAGCTGCGCTGCGTTTCTCTTTGCACTCCTCCTCTTCCTCTTTTCCCCCCCTCCCCACTCCGCTCGCAGAGAGGGCGGGAGGGGAAGGAAAAAGCAGCCACAGGAAAAAGCACCAGGCCAGCAAAGGAACAAAAAAAAGAGGCGATATAATAAAATTAATTTAAAAAAAAAAAAAAAAAAAAAAAAGAAGCGTCCCGGCCGCGGGTGCGGGCTCACATCGCCGCAGCTCCGCGCCCCAGGCTCACAGCGCCATGGCTGGCGCAGCTCCCTCCACCCTGTTCGCCGCCTCTGCCCCGGCAGCGGCTCTCCCCGACGGCAGCAACCCACATCGTCCGGCCCGGCGAGAGGCCGCGGAGCGCTCGGCACCGGGGCGGCACCGGGCCCGGCTGCCGCGGCGGGGACGGCGGCGGGAGGAGCGATACAAGGCGGGGAGGGGGAGGAGGAGGGGGAGGGCGGGGGGGTGCGGCTGCCGCTGTCGCTTCGTGCAGGGCTCAGGATGCTCCGCGGTGCCGCCCGACGGCGACGGGGCGAGGAGGAGCCGAGCCGCGCCCGCCGCCCGCCCGCATCCTCCGGCCCGGGAACCGGGAGGGGGGGGGCCGAGAGGGGAGGGAGGGGCCGGGGAAGCCCCCCCGCACACCCACGCCAAGGAGGCGGGGAGTCCCGCAGCCCCGCGGCGGCCGGGCGGGTCGGGTCGGTGCCGGCCGGGAGCTGGGCTCCGGGCGAATTGCAGCTGCTCCCGCTCGCCCTCCTCTACGCAATCCTACGTGATCGAGGTTTGGATGAGAAGAATCGCACAGGCAGAGCAAAGCGACTGCAGCTCCGCGACGGCTCTGCCCCTCCGCCCGGGCAGCCCCCGGGCCGGCCCGCCGCCCCCGCAGAGAACTGGGCTTCCCCGGAGCCGCAGCCCCGCCCGCCCCCTCCGAGGGACCCGCCTGCGACTTGTGCAGCCACCCTGGCCACCTCCTCGGCCATTGCTGGAGGTGCCCTAGCACCCGCCCCCGACCATCTCCGCGGCTTTCCCTGCTTCTCTGTACAAGCGGAGAGAGGGCGACAGCCCCCGGCACCCCAAGGGCTGCGCTGCCGGGGTGGGGGGGTCGGTGCAAGCCGACTGCAGTGGTGGGCACTGCCAGGCTGCCTGGGTACGAGCGGTCCCAAGGCAGACCACCGGTTTCTCAGCAGGTGCTCTGCTCAGGGCACCCCGCAGGAGCTGGGCTGCTGGCTCCCTCGTGTCTCCAGCCGCAAAACTGCACTGAACAAAATTTAAGATGCAGAAATATGTCCCTGGTTATCCACATAAGTAACTGCTGTTGCTGCCGTAAGAATGGTGCTCACCAGATTTCAGGTTCAAGTAACCACTAATGAGTGTATGCGGAGAAAGTGATGAGCAAGATACTTGGGGGAGCGTACAGCAGTCAGGGTGGAGGGAGGGAGAGGGGATGTCAGTGGGGAAGAGGGGACTTGCCCCAGCTACACTTTGGCAAGTACTAGCGGCAGGATGAGACTGAATACAGCCCTGAAGCTATAGGAGTGAAGCATGTTCCCAGTTGAAGAGAGCACTTTAAACTAGTTGGTGGCACCCCCGGGGAATTACCAGCTTCAGCAAAATAATCTTTGTAACTACTTCACTGCAAGAACTTCAGCTCTAAACTATTACAATGTATTGGAAAAAACAGGCAACTGAAAAAAAACACCCACTATGTCCATAAAGATTAACTAAACTCTGGCATTACTTCCTCATTTTCACTCTTAATCCCTATGCATGCCAAAATAAGGTGGAATGAGGTTCTCCAGGAGAGAACAGGGGAGGAAGATATTCAAAACCATTTGGGAGATATAAATGTTTGGCTGTTGATCTCTTTTTAACTGCTGCCAACTTTTTTGAGCAGATCTCATTGTCCCAATCAATAAAGATTTTTCTTCCCTTTCCTGTAACTAAAATGCTTCATATTTTAATTCTCTGATGGATTATTTCACTTGACATCAAAGAATGTTCCAGTACAAGGAACAGGCATGGCCTAAAGAAAGCTGTTTGCAATCAGAGAATCACTGCCTGAACTGCCAGTGAATTATCCAAAGCTTCATCTTCAAAGGATGTGAGAAAATCTGCTATCTTCCCAAGAAAGAGGTTTTCTGTCTATATATAAAGATACTTTTTTGCCTGTACTCTTCAAATCTCTAGTGAAAGAATGCTGTTTTATTCCCCCCTTATATTAGATAAGTTTCAGTTATTTTGATATGCGACTAATTTGTTTTCTTGTGTAGCTGTAAACTAGGAGCAGCAGCTCTGCACTTAAAAATGATCCTAATCAATGATAAAGCTGGTCACAGTATTTTTTTTTTCTGGTGATTTGCAGATCTGAAAAGAGAGCTGCCACAACTCTAAAAAGAAATACTTCTCCCAGGTCTCTCCGCCTCTGCAGTGACAGAATTAAATTAAAGCAGAGCTTGTGAAACTGAATATAACGTTGCATTTGCTAACATCCAGGTCCGTTTTTATTTATAGACAGCCAAGGAATCCACGGGCTTTAGTTCTGAACACAGGTACAGCGCCATGAACTCCTGGTGACACTACTGGCATGCACATCTGCTCTGCACCACTCTGGATCATGCCCCAACTTCACAAAATTTTCTGAACGGCCCATGCTTTTACAAACACTAAGCAAGCCCAGAGCTTGGTCTTGAGCTGGAGAACTGAAGACCAGCCTCATCATGCTCCTGCACTATCGTTCTTGCAGGTGAAACGTTACCCTAGGTGGGCTGCCAAGCGAAACAGAAAAGCCTCCATGTGCTTTGGTCTCTGCCAGTAGAAGTTCTCTCCTTCAACTTCCATTTGGGCAAACAGGGTTCAAAACATATCCCATTTTCATCTGTATCAGCTACTCCTCTCTGAGGGTAGTGTAGCCTATGCTGTTCCATACCAACAAGCCCCTGCTGAATCCAGGGGCTGCGTTCCTCATTGCCACCAATGGACGCTGAATTGTTTGACCAAACTGGGCCAATATGGCATTTTTCCTTAAGGCACATTTTTTTTTTTACATATTTATCCATATATAATCTCTATATTATATAAACATTGAGGCAATTTTTCTCCCCCACTTCTTGTCCCCTGGGCTCCCTCTTCACCTCCAGTCCCAGTCTGGAAAGCTGCACAGTGCGCACTATGAAGAGGGAAGGGTGGATAACACAGATTCATAAGATGAACAAGCACGACAGTGTTTTGATCACTCTGGAGAGATATGCCAATGCTTCTCCTGAAGTTTGTGCAGAAAGACCCTACCCCGCACACAGGAGCAGGCAGAGGGTCAGACTCCCCATGGCTGTTGGAGAATCAGACTCACAATCCTTATTAAATATCCCCACCCCAAGCATACAGGCGCCTATGCATTAGGCGCGTGCTATGGACAGAGGACAATATAAATGTTTCAAGACATTGTCATTTCTGAGGTTTTGTTCACTTGATAAATAAATTCTTCTGTCCTCAGCGCTGAGGTTTAAAATGAAGGCCTGGCTGAATTTCAGGGCTTTGGTGGCTAGAAAAGAGAACTAGAATTGCATTCCCTTACCTTCCTAAACAGAACGATCTATCTAGGTCAAAACGGAGGTTACTGGCATCTTTCCTTAGTGAAGTGCAATAATTCCCGCAGGGCTGCTAACAGAATATCCTGTTTATTTTTCATAGAGCCTTCAAAAGCCATAGGCTATGTTCTGTAGATTCAATCATTAGGCATATCTCTGCTTTACTAATTCTGTACGCACAGAGCTAACTACAGATAGAAGTGTATGCAGTTTTGTTGCTGTTTTATCTGCATAGCTACTGAAAATGCTTGCATGAAAGTTAAGGAAGAGATTTAAATTTAATACCACTTTAAAATGTATATGCAGATTGCTGTAGTTGAATGGGGAAAAGAAAGACACCCATCTCTGGCCCATGATTATGAATGGCCTAATTCACCATTTTACAGCAGCATAGCAACAAATCTCTTCCAATAGGAAGGCACTGTGGAGTTTGAAAGTCTGCATGCAGACACCTCTTAAGAATTGTACCCAATTTCCACGCTGTGCAAATTACATCTAAAATGTGCATTGCCAGGGCTGCTTATTAAGCAGAATTAAGCCCATATCCATGTTTTATTAACTTTATTCTTTACAAGGTAGCCCCTTGTTGTGTGTCTAGCATAATTAAAATTCATGCAGCTTTGGCATTCCCCAGCCTCTCTGTGTGGGTGGACTTTTTAAAAAAAACATGCCTGGGTAACCTGATAAAGAAAAGACCTTACAGTATTTTGCTCAGTTTATGTGCAGGGTAATTCTGTTTACAATGCATGGTTTTATATCTATGTTTGGATGCCTAATAAGAATTCACATGGCCACTTAAAAATATGCTGTTCGGGGAGAGAGATCTGGCCCTAAAACAGCAGCAGAGTACGAAAACTGGCTGGCTTTCTGGGCTTTTCTCACACAGCTGAGCTCTGAGCTGACTAGGCCTTTTAATAAATACAGAAGATCCTGCATCATCTGATTGCTATATTGAAATAATTTATTTAATAGGCCCCTCACCCCCTTTTTTGGCTTCAAAGATTCAATTAAAACAAAATTTGCGAATTGTCACCAGGAGTATTCATTAGCCTACCCGGTGTCTTTAAAAACAGCTCTAGCCTGGGAAGAAGTTGGGCTTTTCTGTGTCCTAAAGCAAGTGGCAGGTAAGCAGTTATGCAGATTGCAGAATGAAACCACTGCTGCAAAAACCTGGCCACAAGCAGCACCAACACAACAAAACCAACCGGAGCCCAGAAAAAGAAATAATTCTACTCAGATTTTATATATTCATACATATTTTTTCCAGTTTAAGAGAGGATTTCTACTTAACAAAGGTTTTATTTCTCCTCAGTGACTTGTTGCCTATACCAGGTGGAGGCAGGGGAACACAAGAAAGCTTTGCTTCACTGAAGGCAATTGTGGCTGTCTAGGGATGAAAATGCCATGATGCATTTCTCCTCAAGAAGCCTCCTAGAAGGCTGAACAGACTTTGTCTCCTGGGTCCTGGAAGCACCTGCTGAAATGGCAGGAAGGGACACCATCTAGGGTTGATTCTGCTGCCTACGCCTTGCTGCAAAGGTTGTCTCCCCAAAACAAAGCCTGAAAAGGAGCAGTACCAGGGGGCATCTGAAACTGTTCCCACATACAAAGAGAGACTCCCCTGCAGACAGGTCAGTGTCTGTCCCATGTGCCAGAGCAAGACCTGAGGCATGTTCAAGATGGGCTCACCTCAAAGCTGCTGTTACCACCCCACCCCAGCAGTCCTGTTCATCAGCTATTCTGCCATTGCCTTCCCCAGTGGGACCAGGGCATGAAAAACTGCTGTCCTCGCAGTGATGTGCTTCAGTTGTGGCTTCATCAGTAGCAGGAGTCCAAGGGAAAGGGCCTGCAAACACCTGCCCAGTGACAGCTCCCACACAGCACTTCAGCCGTTAAGGCAGTGCAGGGAGGAGGCCTCACTGAATGGTCTCCAATCAAGGAGCAATGAAAGGATAGGTACTCTATTGCAGATAACATCATGCAAGGCAGAGCTAAGAGCCCTCTCTTCCTGAGCAAGGGACACACAGCCAACCAGCTGCTCCAGGCTTAGAAGCACCCACCTAAGCGTATCTCCTTGCCTGCACTATAGCTGTTGAATTTGAAAGACAGGACAGACATCTGCCTCCCTTCCTCCCTCCCTCCACCTCTTCTTCCTCACTGGTCTCCTCCCAACCTCCAGCAACTCCCTCCATCTGCCCCCTTAGGGACTTCTTCACCCGTGGCCACCCATCTAATAGCCCTAAGCCACAGGAACTGCAAGGAACTGGAAGGGGAGGAAGAGTGCAGACTTGAGATTTCATCCCAGGTCTTATGTCTGCATATACAGCATGCAAGACAGACAAAAAGACCACATCCCTTGTGCTTTTAATGCAGAGCAGGAGCTTGAGGATGAAACAGCCCCCACAGAACAACCCCAGTTGTGAGCCTGAGACTGAATACACACGCATCATGCCCTTCTCTGTCTGAAGCAGAGACCTAGTCCTCAGACCTCAGGGTAGTAGCACTTTCATGAACAAGACAACTCCTACAACCTTCCCCTCCCTAGGAAAGGTTAGCCATGCCCATCGCTGTCTTTGAATCCTATTTGATGGCAGCCTGTAGCCCATTTTGGCCTCCGCTTCCAATAATGCGAGAGGTGCCCAGTTCCCATGGACCTTGAACCTGGTTGTGTCTGGCTTTACATCTCACCTGCCTGAAGGTGATGTGGTCTGGGTGGAGAGGGGAGTGTGACCCCATGGTGCAATTTCAGGCTGAGGGCCTCCAAACCCCTGAGCTCAGGAGGTCTAAGGAGTTGCTCAGGCTTTTCCCCTCTCCCTGGGAGGAAGGAAAGCTGCTCATGCTGTGAAACCTCCTCACATTGTAACCATGTAGCCAGGCACTGACTCCAACCAAAACCGTTTTCAAGCATGTCAGGAAAAGCCTTTCAATTTAAAGTTTCCATCAAGCTGACTTTGCTGAAAGTCAAACAGATCCTTCCTGATTAGATCTTGGCTGAGGCAAAACAGCCCGATTATGTGATTGAGAATGATAAAAGGAAGGGAGGGAGAATGAAACCCCTATCGCGTTTCTCCAGGAGGGCTGTGGGACGGTCTGCTCTGCAGCAAGTCAGGGTTTGGAGATTAGAGACATCAGCCTTGTTAATGCACATGCATTGCACTGGCATAGGCCAAGAGGGGAGGAAGAGAGAGAAGCTGTCAAGAAGAAATAACAAACTCCCTCCAGACCCATAAAATCTCTCTGCTTGCATGTAGTGGATTCTGCCACACCTAAAGAGGCCTTCCATGACCCCAAACTTCATTTGTCCCTTCATGCAGCCTCCAAATCCATAAGAAGCTCAGCACTTACATCCTGAGCCAGGTCGTATCTCAGATCCTGGTGGGTCAGAAGAGCAATGCTTCAAAGGGGCAGCCCATTGCTCTCACCCAGCAAAGACCCCTTGCAGTTCAGAGAGCTCACGGGAAATGCAGTGACTGACAAAACCTGGTACTCCCACTGCCATCAAGCTCTGCAGAACAGGAGTGCTGGGACATTAATCCTGCCCTCGGGATGCCTCTGTAGTTACATGCATCCAGATTGCATCTTATTTAACCAAACCTTCTTATTTCTCCCGCATAGTGCAAGGGCATACTCAACACTAAACATAAATAAGAGATTACAGCTGTCATACAGCTAGGACAAGGTTTGAAGACTCCCTCATCTCCTGCTGACCTGAAGTGCTGGGTAAAAAGGATCTGGGTGAATACATCACTTCCCCCACATACCCCTGGCCTCCAAACACACCTCTTGCTATTTGCATTGTAATTTACCTCCCTCCCCAGCAATAAATCAACTTTTCTATCTCCCTAGTAAAATGAAATCCCATGTCCTCTCTCCCCAAACTCTCACAGCTACTGCAATCCAGACACCAATAAAGATAGCAGTGGCCTGGAAGCAAATCTAAGTTTGCCAAGGATACAAAGGCTAATGTAGCAGTAATTAGTGATCGCAGCAGGTCTGGTGAAGAGACTAAACTGAACTGATATGGAAACTGAGTTCACAGACACAAGTTTCATTTTAACACAGCCAGCAAACCTCTGGGGATAAATTGTGCAGTCTGTGTTACTTTGAGATTGGACACTTTTTCCCCCAGAAAGTAGTGACTCTGGGAACTGGAAACCATGAGAGAGAGCGAGCTGAACAGGGGCTTTCTCCACAGAACTGTAGCTAGGAGAGCCCAAGCCCATGGGCACACGCATGGAGCAATAGGGAGCAGAAGCAGAAATGCTCTGTCACATTTGTACCCAGGGCAGCAAACACCGGTATCACAAAAGTTACAAAGTCTGGTTGCCACACTTCAGAAGTGGCAGGGATCAGAACATAGCTCCAAGAGGGTTTGAGGTCTACAAAGAATACGGGTATAGTGAGAGAATCAAGCAGTTCAGTCTCTTTAATGCAGTAATAAGCACATCTATGGGGAATCCACATGAGGCCACCGTGTGAAAATGCTTATGGTACTCAGCTGTATTTAGCCTGTTAATACTGTGGCCACTGATAGTTTGCTGTTGCTGAAAATCTGGCCACAGAAGAAAAATGGTTAAGATCCTCTGTATCCAAGAGAATACAGAGAAGACTTGGCCCTGACTGATAAATCTCTCACCTCTCTGTACGAACATTTTTGAAAGGAGGGGCTCTTTCAATCCAGCAAAGTCAGATGAGCTCTGGAGGCTATGAGTCAAGGCAAGGCTCGTGTTTGTTGTTAATAGCAAAGGTAATTCATCAAGAGAATGATATGGCAAGAGTTGTGATGGATTCTCTATCATTTCACCCTAAGAGCCAACCTCTTTCAAAAATAGATGAGCTGATATCATAGCGCACAGGGTACAAAGGACCCTGGAGAAGTCACCCCTGTACTGTGCCAGCAGTACCTCCATCATCACTGACAAGGTTGGTCTGATCCCTGCTTAGGAACCTGCAGCAGTGGAAATCCCACAGGTCCCTTGGGAATGCAGCTCTGCACCACCCTCAGCTGAGAAAGGCTCTTCCTAACATCTCGTCCAAATTCCACTTATCTAAAAGTTCCTTGCCCTATTGATATGCCTGTCACAGAGGACTTACTGAGGTTGCTCTGTGCAGTCCTGTCTTGAGTGAAGCAGGAAACCAGACTACGCAGTCACAAACAGTCCTGCCTGACTTCAGAGACTCACCCGGTGTCAGTCAGTATTAGAGCTAATATGAACAGAAATCCACTTTGCAGAAAATCTTGGGTTCAAAGTTATGTTTCTTCCCCATAAGGAATGAAAATGAGACCTTTTGGAGCTCACGATGAAATGCCAGAAGAGCAAGCAAGCACGCTGCTGTGGTAGAACTGGTGGTCTCACCACTTTCAAGACCAAGACTCAAGTCTCTGCTTCTGCACTAGGCAGAGCAGGGGCATGAAACTGGGTCTTCAAATCCCTGTGCAAAGGGCTCTTCTGAAATGACTATTTCCTTTCTCCCTCCCCTAGTTTTGATAAAGTGGCATTTTTCAAAGGAAAAAAGCACCACTACCGATTTGGTTGGCTGCTCCTTCTACAGGCAGCCGTCACAGCCTCCCAACCTGTATCACTCATATATGTCTCCCTGACATGAATTACAGTTTTGGCCTTTTCTGCCCTCAGACTGATGAACTCCAGAAGTGCTTAAAGCAGAAGCTGCCACAGCTGCTCTAACCACTTTGTAGGGCTCTTCTGGGGCTTTACAAGAATAGCTTTTGGACATGGGCAACCCTGTTTCCTTGCGTCCTTTATTCATGACCTCTCTACAGCTGCTATCTTGGACAAGGAATTCCCATACAGTGTGATTTCTTTCCTCCTCTCTGGCCACGCTTGCCTGTCCTCCCCCTTCATATGCATGTTTCTTTTCCCACTTCAAGGAAAGAGTTAGTATCTCTTTGGTCTTATTCCGTCACATAACACAAAAAAAAAACATTATTCAGTTAAAGGGCTGTTGGAGCCTGCTACAGACAAGTCATTGATTGAATTCAGTGTCCAGAGACTACCCTTGTAAAACAGCAGAAGTAAGTGGAGAGAGCAATGCTTTCTATCAGACATGGAGAAACAGGGAATGGACCCTGCTTACCCATCAAAGTCCTGTCCTAAAGCCTTCCCTTTTGAACATGGCCAGGTCCTTCAGGATGAGAGGACAAGATCCCCTGAGTTTCCCTTTCTACCCCCACAAAGAAGGTGGCAAAGTTGGGAATGCTCCCTGCCCACCACCCCAGGGACAGTGTCAGCTGCCCATCCTGTGGTACCCAGCACGGTGGACATGGCTATGCCACCAGCCCCATGGCATTTACAGCAGCCCATGGGCACTCCTGGGGCAGCTGTCTGCTGTGTGACACTCCTGCCCCAGCGCAGGGGCAAGGGGCAGCTTCTGGTAACGAGACGAGCTGGCAAAGCAGCGAGCAGCACTCCAACAAAAGGTGCCGTAGCATTGCCAAGTGTCAGATGGAAGGAAACTCACAATAAGAGCCTTCATCTTTCATTATGATTGAATGCTCCTACTCTAGCCTGTTGGAAATACCATCTTCTGAGATGTTATGGGCTCACTGAAGTTCGTGCAAGGTACTATAAACCAGGGGGCAAGTTATTTGCATTTTCTTTTGGCAGAAGCTTACACATAAGACTAGCTGTGCTTGGCAATTGGAAAATGTACAAGCATGGAGGTGGGGAGCCTAAATTAAAAGCCACTTAAGTGGGTACTTGAGTAATTATTGGGAGGCTTCTGAAGTGACATTTTTGTTAGTAATTAAGGAGAACATGGCTTTGTGCTGGGTACAGGTGGCAATATGGCAACAGAGATCATCAGCACTCCACAGAGAGATGACCAGCTATCCATTAGCTGCAGAGGCATGGTGGGATTTTCTGCCCAAAGAGCATCCTTCAGAGCTGAAAGAGGGCCAGGGCAACAGCAAGGCTGAAATCCTGATACTCTCACAGTCTCAGATCCTCTGCACCAGGGAACAGGATGCACAAAATTGGTTTTGTGAAGCTACTCAGTTCTCGAGGTCCCTGTTCCTCAGCAAAAGTGAGTCCCGCTGGTGCCTCTGTCTTCAGCAGCCCCAGAGGCCCTGAATTCCTGGAAAATCTCCCCATCCAAAGAAACTGGAGCAAAATGTGCTGGGCAGTTCCAGCCTTGAGGAGGGCTGACTTATGCCTCCTGTCAGTGGCTTGGGCAGGTTAGTTGTGACCTAGCTCCAAGGATGCTCTCTCTTCCCTGACTTGTTTTCAAAAGCCTCATGCAAGCTTTATCTCCCATTTGCTTGGCTTTTGGGATCTTTCTGTTTCTTAAAGAATGCCAACAATACATGCTCCCTTCTCAGTGTTGAGGCAAATATATCATTTCTTCAGTCCACTATAGCGTATACTTCTAGAGACTGGTACCCTCTCTAATACCCATTCCAGCCCACCTCAAATGCTGTAAAAAGTGGGGTGCAAGAAGGTACCCTCATATGAAAAGACTGATTTGACAATGAAGTGACTGAGAAATAGAGCTACTTTTAAGTCTGCAGCAACTTCCTCATGACAAACTCAGGCACTCAGGAAATTAAGTGTGAAGATCTGTAGCTAGCAGAGCAGTGTCTGCCTCCCTATTAAAGATGCAGGTGAAGAAGCTTGAAGACAGTAGCAGTAAAAGGAGCATATGCAACACAAACATGTCCTTGTCAAGGAGCATATTTCATAGACACTTCATTACCTTCAACAACTTTCAGGTTCTTGCTTATTCATCAGCAAGTCCTAACTGTCATGAGCCAAAAAACATTGGCTGGGATTATCAAAATGGACATAAATGAACCAGACTTCCAGATCCCACTGATGCTCCAAGGATCCCCCCGCAAGCTCCAGCCTCAGCCCCTTGCACTACCAATGCTCTGTGCTTAACGTGACGCATGCAAGAGACCCCTGCACAGCATGCACCAGCTCTCACCCCAGTTAAACACGCCAGACTGACTCCTGCAAAGCTCCCCTTCAAAAAAATAGTTGACATAAAGAGTCAGGCACCAGGTGTTCGTTCTAGAAAAGGCTACATGCTACTCCCAGCCTTATTATTTGCACTTGGATGGCTCCAGCAACTAATGCAATCCTCTTACTTTTCTTTCTTGACCCCGGCACTATATACGGTCTGAAAAGCCTTCTTTCTGTTGTTATTTATTTAACCATTTCACATGGCTCATCAGCTTGAATTTGTCCCAGCTTCTCTGTTTTGTGGAGAAAAAAAATATGGAGCATTCATAAACCTTCAATCAAACAGAAAATATGCC
This sequence comes from Nyctibius grandis, assembly GCF_013368605.1. Classification (NCBI taxonomy): domain Eukaryota; kingdom Metazoa; phylum Chordata; class Aves; order Nyctibiiformes; family Nyctibiidae; genus Nyctibius; species Nyctibius grandis. The sequence continues at coordinate 13,297,939 of NC_090665.1, forward strand.
CACAATATTGTACAGCTTGAAAGCTTTTCTTTTTAAAACAAAGGATGCTCCCTTGCGTTGCTTGAAACCCTGGCACTGAAGCAATTAAGAAAGTGAAACTGGCTACAAACTAAAGCAGAATGGACATGTTTCATAGATCTTCATTGCCCAGGCAGAAAGAAATGTAAACAAGGCATAAATTATAGCAGCCAAAGGACAGATAAGCTGAAGGACAATGCTGGCACAAGAGCAAACAGGTAGAAACTGGCCAAGAATAAATTTAGACTAGAAATTAGACATGGTTTCTAGCGATCAGAGGAGTAAGACACTTCCAATAGGACCAGTGGGCAGGGCACTGTGAAAAGACAGTGTGACACAGCCTGCAATAACGTGAGCCAAGAGACCCTTTCTCTCATCTGTAGCACCCATACTTTTGGTCTTTAAAAGAATGGGGAAACACCTGATGCACACTCAGTAGGTTTTTTTAATGAGCACTGTCCCTTTAACCTTTGCTAATTGTTCTGTCTTAAAATAAATCTATCCTAATAGCCCTGCTTATTTAATTGATGAATTAAAGTAAGCAACAATATTATTGAGTGTTTTTATTTAGTGGCATTGTTAAATAAAGCAAAAGAAAATAAGATCCCATAAAAAACAAATGGTCTTATGTAAGCGCTGTTAGGGATGCAATGACAGGAGGGCATTCAGTCAAGTGTTTATATTGTTACTATCATTCAGACATCAGCTCCAAAGCTTATCTAATTTGGAAACCACTCCTGCAGATCTTTGCTATTGATCGGTGCAGTCTGCAGAGACACCACTTTCTACAAACTCATTCCAGAGCAGGGAAGCTGTCAGCTCCCACATGCGGGGTCCCCTGGCCAGCTGGTACCCACATCTGTCTGCGTGTGTCTTTTCTGCTTGCTGGATGCTTCGGGGATCCCTAGTATCATCTGATGGGGAGGGGGTATTCTGTTGGCCAGGTGAGTTAGGAAGAGACATACCCTCAGCTCTTCACCCCAGAAGATCTCCCCTGACCAGGATTGCTGGTTTCTCAACATAGCTGCTACTCAGCCTAAGTAAAACTTAACATTTATGCCTGTAATTTCTGCACTGAACTGCTATATTGCCAGTTAATGTTGTTTAGAAATGAATTGCTGCTGCATAATGTACGGCAGAACAACAAATACACATTAGCTACATATCACAAATCAGATAATTACCAACCAAGATATTCTTACGCATGTTCAACCTCTTATACAATGTAATAGGACACTATCAAAATAGAGTTCGCATTACAATGACAGTTTTGGCTTTTAGCACTTTGGCTTTTATTGTAATAAATTCTAATTTTCTGATTTTTATCTGCTCCTCCCCCCCCTGCTCCTAGTGGTGTAGGAATTATGATTATGCCAGCTCTAAAACTAGACTGCCTGTTTTTAAAGCAGTAATTCTGCCTGATTCACAGGCACAGCACTGAAGCATTTGAGATGCAAACATTGCAGATCATCCTCAATGCCAAGAGCATAGCACCAAGTTGACAAGCTTCACTTCATCTTCCACGTCCACCACCAACCCGCAGAGTGACCACAGGCGCGCACCCACCTCCCCATGCTTCAAATTCCTCCCATCCATAAAATGAGGGCGATGGTACTGCTTTTGTGAGCCTTCACCATAGGAAAGCTTGCAAAGATACTTTCCTGGGGGGTCAGATGGATTTCAGGGTGGGATTTTTCAAGCGATGCAGGTAAGGGGTGCTGACGGAGGAGCCCCCACTTTCCCCACACTCGCACAGATAGAGCTGTAGGAAGGCACCTCCCTTTTGAAAGGACCGACACACTCTTCAGCTGACACCTTTCATAGTGTCCTGGTTTGGCCCAAACCAGGCCAATTAGTCTTAGAGAAACCAAGGTCACTGCTAAATTCCTCACTGCTTACGAGTGAAGAGCCAAAGGGGGGTCGCAGCTGCAGGGGGGAGCAGACAGAACAGGTGACCCAAGATTGACCAACGAGGTATTCCATCCCACACACGTCATTCTCACTTTCCTATTTATCACTAACCCACTGCCTCCTGGAGGTGGGGCCCAGGAGGGAGGGGCCCTCCTGTCTCCCACTGATTGGTACCAGCTTTGCCAATTTTCCAGTTAAAAGCCTGCAGGTGTGATGGCAGGGTGAGCTATTGCATTTTCCCCTCTGCCCGTGCTGGGGAAAGGTACTGCATTTTCCCCTCTGCCTGTGCTGGGGGAGCAACTCTGCCTGAGGAGGATTTCCAAGCTCTTGATCTTGGTTTTGTACATATTTGTATATATTTGGTTATTTCTATTATTATTGTTATTATATTCTTTTTCATTATTATAGTTTATTAAAACTGTTTTAACTTTCCAACCCATAAGTCTCTCTCCCTTTTCCCTTTCCCTTGGGGCGGGGGGGAGAGGGTTAACAGAGAGCATCTGCCACCTGGTTAATAGCTGGCCCAGCTTTAAACCGTGACACATAGCGTCCCCTCGGTGTCCAGCTCAGTAAGCAGCTCCTCTCCACCACGAGCAGAGATCCTGTCATATCTTACCTCCCCCTGCGAGGCCCTAAGGAGAGGGCTTGGCACTGCTGCTGCAGAGGACCCCCAGCCCCACCAGCCACACTCTCCCCGCTCGCCAGCTCTCACAGTGTATTTACAGCCCACAGGATTTCTGTGGCACTGCTGTAAATGACAAGGTTGCCACCTCCCTTCACCAGTACTTCATTTTTCAGACCCACGGTCCCCCTGCACTCAGTACAATGACACATGAGCTCAGCAGTCCAGAAGCAGGGGAAGAAGATGGAGGTGCCAAGCCAGGCTGGGGCACACTTGACGCTGTGCCCCAACAGCCACCGAGAAAGCAGCAGGGACCCGCTAATCCCACCCAGACCCTCGCAGACCTCGGGGCTGCACCAACAAAATCATCCTGACTAGTGAGAGACACAGCTCACAGGTATTGGAGAAGCCCTGTCCTCCCAGCACGCTGAAAGGGTGGTCAGACCTGCAGCCTCCATCCAGCTCCTGGGAAGAACCAGAGCTTCCCAGAGATGCCTCGCACTCAGAAGCATCCTTTTCCATCCTGCATAAACAACTGAGGGATCCGACTTCAGCAGTATGGCAAGAACAATTGCGCCCTAAAGGGTAATAGGATTAAAGCTCTCAGCACAGGCAATTTCAGAAATTTTTCAGGGTTTTTTTTGTGCATGTGAGGAGAGTAAAAAATAAGAAGAATGAATAGCATTGCACTGACTTGTCTTTTTTCCTCTGAAGAATTTTTTTTAGAAAAGGAAAACAATATTGGGGTTCACAGAACGATTTTATTTTGCTTGAAATGAATCTTTTTTCTTTTCCAGACTATTTAACCCTTAAAAGTTTAATTTTGAGGAAACGTCAAAACTTTTTAAACTTTCCAACTTCTTTTTTTTGGGGGGTTGGGGATTGCAAAATAACCTGGAATTTGTCTCTCATGGAAAAAGTTTAAGTGTAATTAGATAATGATTTGGAACAAAGTAAAACTCTCCAGGTTATGATTTTATGGGGTTTTTTTTTCCAAAATTGGGAAAAGTTCTCATGTTGCCTCTAAATCCAACATTGTTTGTGGTTTTGGGGGGCGCCTTGGTCATCCCTGCAACTAAGCTTTCCCACTTTTGTTTCCAATGGTCTCTGTGTTGCTGATGAAACCGAGCAAAAAGACAAAGGGGGGCGGGGGGGGCGGGGGGTGGCTCGCGGCTGCGGAGCGGCAGCGACGCCCAGCGGCTCGCGGGCCGAATAAGAGCGTCCCGGCTCATGAGGGCGCCTGCGGCGCCGCCCCCGACTCAAGGGAAAAGGAAGGAGAGAAAAAGAAAAAAGTGGAAGATAAAAAGAAGAAAAAGGGAAAAAAGAAAACAAAAGAAAAAAATGAGAAAGAGGAAAAAAAAGAAGGAAAAGGGAAAAAAAGGAGGAAAAAGGAGGAGGAAAAAGGAGGAGGAAAAAGGAGGAGGAAAAAGGAGGAGGAAAAAGGAGGAAAAAGGAGGAAAAAGGAGGAAAAAGGAGGAAAAAGGAGGAAAAAGGAGGAAAAAAGAGGAAAAAAGAGGAAAAAAGAGGAAAAAAGAGGAAAAAAGGAGAAAAAATGAGAAAAAAGGAGAAAAAATGAGAAAAAAGGAGAAAAAAGGAGAAAAAAAGGAGAAAAAAGGAGAAAAAAGGAGAAAAAAAGGAGAAAAAAAGGAGAAAAAAGGAGAAAAAAGGAGAAAAAAGGAGAAAAAAGGAGAAAAAATAAAAAAGGGAAAAAGGAAAAGGAAAAGGAAAAAGGAAAGAAAAAGGAAGAAAAGGGGGAAGGAATAAAGGGAAAGGAGAGAAAAGGGGAAAAGGGGAGGAAAAGGGAAAATGAGGGGAAAAGAGAAAAAAAAGAGGAAAAAAGATGAAAATGAGGGAAAGGAGGGAAAAAGAGGAAAAAAGAGGAAAAAAGAGGGGAAAAAAACAGAGAAAAAGAAGGGGAAAAGACAAAAAGGGGGGGAAGAGAGACAAAAAGAGAAAAAGAGAAAGAGAAAAAGAAAAACATAAAGAGAGAGAAAGAGAGAGAGACCAAGAGAAAGAGACAAAATATTAAAAAGCAAATAAAGATAAAAAGAGAAAAAAAGAGAAAGGAAAAAAAAGACAAGAAAGAAAAAAAGAAAAAAGAAGGAAAGCAAGAAGGAAAGCAAGAAAGAAAAAAAAGAAAAAAGAAAAAAGGGAAAAAGAAGACACATACAACCCTCCCAAAAAAAGGAAGAAAAAAACTCTAGAGTGTAAATGCAGAAGAAGATTTTTTTTTCACAACTGTCTGGAGAGCCTCTATTCATTTACACGAGCCTCCGGCACACCAACGCCCCGCAAACCAGGCTGGGAGCTCGGCAGCGTTCCCCTGAGCAAGGTCCTGGCAGAGGACCCCCCTGCTGTCTGCAGCGAGGAGCGGGGTCTCACCCCGGCAGCAAAGCTGCCCCAGGAGGTGGTACCAGGGGCCAGGACCTGCTGTAGGGTCAGCGGGAGGGACACGGGGCTGCTGGCCGCCGGGGAGTGCTCCTCTAAACGCCTGCGTGCCCGCGGAGCGAGTGAATAACGAGGGACCCGCTCCAGCCCCGCAGGGCTAGCCGGGCAGAGCCGGGCAGAACCGGGGCAGGGCCGGGGCAGCTCACCACCCGCTTCCCACCTGCCAGGACTTGCAGCCCCCGGCCGCTGCGCGCAGCACATCAGCACCTTGGCCGCGTCCCAGGCAAAACCTGCCGGGCTCGGGCCCTGCGCGCTGGGGGTTCTTGTCCAACAGAAAACTGAAATAAAGTTTCGGCTCAAACTTGTGAAACAGGCATGGCCGGAAAATCAGTGCAAGGGGAGAGGGATGCTCAACACCTTCAACGGAGGGGGCTGAGGGCCTTTGCCCGGTAATCCCGGCCGTTTCCCGGGCAGGACGTTCCCCCGCACCCCAGCACCCCGCAAGCAAGCGCGGAGGCAGCGGGGCCCGGCCCTGCCGCCGTGGCGGCGCTCCCCGCGGCAGCACTGCCACCTGGTGCTCACAGGGACGGGGACACGCACACCAACCGCCCACTGCACAGCTCAGCAGCAGCCCAGCAACCCCCCTGCAACCCACACGAGACCCTGCCCAGGGGAACCCATCTATCCGAGGCCATTTTCTAAGGCAAGAGTGTCTCCAGCAATACCGTGGCTCTTCTGCCTGCCCGGGGCCACCGCGTGCTCCTGATTAAGTGTTACAGCTTCACACTGCTCTTAACAGGGCTTTTCCCCTCACCTAACAATAGGCTCTTGAGATTTTGTGCTCTTGGCAGCTCTGCAACAGAAGCACAGGTGCCCTGTGCTGCAGGTGACAGGTCAATAAAATGATCTGTCTCATCATCTCCACATTTAAACAAAAAGACATCTGCATATGGTTTGACCAGAATATTTGGTGAATTTGTGCCATTTTACAGTGCTAGTTTGAAAAAAACTTGAAAGAACTGAAAGCAAGGAAAATGTTTTTCTCTGCAAGTCAAACGCTTGCCTATTCTTTTACTCAGGGTGCTTTATTCAAAGATTTTTATCAAGTTAGAGTGTTTCTTTCTGTTGGAGTTTTGGACTAAGTGCTTCGAATCTCATTCTTTCCCTCCAAACTTTTTGCCACTGCACAAAGCCCCAGATCTGTTGTTCTCCCAGCACTAAGTTAAACTGCCTCTCCCCTTCGCAGCATGCAGCCCTTGTGCTCCATACCCAGTGAATCCGAGTGCAAATTCTAAGCTAGAATTGCTTGCTGCTAAATGCAAAGGTCTATAACTTACGCTGGAGATGCCTATTCGCCTCCACAGATCTTGCTCTGCTTTACAGACTCCAGAAAACTGAGTACGTACCAAGGTCACTTCAATCCCAGCTGAAAATGCAACCAGCAAGAGGGTGGAACAAATCACCTGTTTAACAGCACAGAGCAACACCCTGCAACGTCCCTGCGAGACTGGCCAGGGGACAGCACAGCATACGAACACAGGGATTTTCGAGCAAGTTCTAGGCAGCCAAGTCAGAAGCTGACCAGAGTGTTGGAGCAGGCATCATTAATCACCCTGGCCTTGTTTTACAGCTAACCAGAGGGACCATATGGGTTTCAGGGCTTTTTTTCTACCCCATAAGTGGTACGAAACAGTTTCTTACACACTCCTTCCCTCCTGCCTGGTCCTGGTCGCTGCAAGTCAGGACTCACTCAGAAGCAGGAGGCAGCTGCCCAAGTCTGGACCTGCAGTTGTTTCATACACAAAATTCACAACAAAGGAGGCAGCTTTTGCCCCTTTACCATCTGTTTTAGCATAGTCATCCTACACAAATAGCGAGAGCTGGGAAGCTTAGATTCTGCACTTAGCTGTCTGAATATACATCCAGCAAAATCCAGTGAGTGGCTCCGGGTATACCGCCAAGCAGTAAGGGACACCCCTCACACAGATGTACCACCACATCAGCTCCAGATCCTACAACCTGCAGGGTAACGTAGGCGCACAGATTACAAAGCAAAACATCAGCTAACTAGCTTGGCCTTGGCTGTATTGCTTGTTCATTTCTCTGCAAGCAAGTTGTGAAAGTCCCCACTCGCTCTGTGATTCATAGCTATTTGTTCATGTTGCCTTGAGCAGTTCTTGCTCTGCCAGTCATGCAAGCCCAACATTTGTAATTTGTCCTATAAAACAGGAAATTAACGTAGGAAAGAGGCTGCATACAGCTTTCCACCGAAGCGTTAATATCAAGCACTATATTCCATTTTAACGGAGTAACACGGGTTTGTGCTGCACTGGCTAGTTGCTTGCCTGGGAAAAGGAAATTTCCACACTTCTCTTGGTCCTACATCCTGACTCCGCAGCAAGAACTGAGAATAAATCACAGGGGCAAATCTTCTAAGTTTGTTTTCTTTTTTTCTCAGGAAACAGATCTATTCCATATTTGTTCTTCAGGAGATCTTCAAAATTTGCAGAAAATTAACAGAAAAAAGCCACAAATGCAGCTGTTCCTGTCTGAATACCCATTTCTCCTACACAGAGAAACGTGTGGGGCATTGCTTTAGCTCACCACAGAACAAGTACTGCAGAGCCATGGTTTAAATGAACTTATGCTGTAAAAAGTAGTGGCTTTACTGCTAGCTGCTCTCTGACTGGCACATGTATTACAAAGTGAGAATGTAGCAGTCACTCACATCTCTGGCCTATTTAAATAAATCTTTGAGGTTACCTTGCCCAACAAAATCACACTGATAGAGCCCATTATTTCGAATGCACTACAGCTTTCTCTCCTGGGTACTATTTTCCTTCCCAGTATAGCCTGTTTATACAATTAGGCATTTCCTACCCCGGGATACAGCCTTTGCAGTGTCATTGATCACAGCAAATAATAAGTACACACAGGATGCTGCAAAGCCTCAATGGGCCAACACTGAGCTCTCCTCTTCACAATTATTCCAGCAGATTTTGTTTTGAACAAGGTGTAAGAACAGCCAGAACAGCCTCCAGAACAGCACAGCCCTGGGCACAGCACAGGTAGAAGATTAACTCTGGAATAAAATGATCTGAAAAGAACATAGCTAGTGCTCCACTGTGTTAGCTTTGTGATAGGGGAAGGGATTAGGGGTTCTATGAGATAGCTTCATTTTATAAGATTCTTCCAGTTTTCTTGGTGGTGAATCATTACAAAGACTTCCCAGCCAATGCCTGCTACATCGATGTGAACAGAAATATGAAGAAATGTGAAGCAGCACCCCGACTCAGGCACATGATGCCTCACCAAAAGCCAAGGAGGTGCAAATGCTGCTCCTACTTAACTCTGAAATCTGGGGAGTCACCCTGGACTTACCGAGGGACTACCAGGAACAAGCTCACGTTTCTCACGCTGTTGAGTCTGATGCAGGCAGACACGGTGCTGCGAGGTACCGCGCACTCACCGGGCTGCCGGTGACAACCCCGGCACACAGCCTGCAGCTCAGCGCAGCCTCGCAGGCTGGTATCACCCTCAGCAGCTGGACTGCGGACAGGACACAAACCAGCCTGCCTAAAACTCACGCAGGTACGAACCACGGTGGTCTCTATCACATCCTTTAATACAAGCTGGCTATGGGCTTCCCTCTCCTCCTCTCACAGCACCTGAGCTAGTGGTTTCTGCCTCACAGTGGGGAAAAATGTGTCCTGCAGTGCAATAAACCCCTGGTTCCTCTGTGGGTCTGCATAGCTGGAAAAACTTGGATCCTGGACAGCTCTGCTTTTTACAACACAGCACAGAAACCCAGATAGGCTCCTGGGGCCCCAGAGCGTTCATCCTCTCCTGTCATTGCCTCTGTGAGCTCATAGCAGGCTGGCCCGGTGCTGCAGCCCCCCCAGCACCTGCCTGCCCCTCAGGGAGTGGGGTGCTGGCTGGGGGGGGCTCTGACCCAGTGTGCCGGCATGGACCAAGCCCATGTCTCACTGCCATGCCCATTTTCCCGTGGTCCCCCAGGCGCCTTCTTGCAGCCAGTGAAAATTCAAAACAACTCTTAGTGAATAATTAATTGTCATCATCTTGGATCATCTTTAATGAATGATAAGGCTGGAAACCTGCTGGGCACAACACCACAGCTGCATGATTGGGGCACAGATGTGCATTTCTGCAGGTGTTCCCCAAACTCCCTAGCGAAAGATCCTGGGGCTGTGGCTTGAAAAACCCCCATTCATTATCTCCTCTTGGGACCCAGAAGCCTGCAAATGCTGCAGGAGAAATGTTCATTTTCACTAAATGTGTCACATGCATCACAAACTGGGCATAGAAAATGCATGTCCCTGTGGAAAAGGCATTCCTGTGATGGGTACAGTGAGAACAGTGGAGAGAAAGAAAACAGGCCAGGCTTGGCAGATAGGTTAAGCGATGTCTGCCTAAGCACAGGTATTTGGAGCTCCCCGAGCCACGTGCCCATGTTCAGGCTGTCCCCCCCGCAGGGAGAGGGGCTCCTGCCAGCTGCAATCGCTGCACCGGTTCCACAAAGGAGGGTTAATCTGTCCCTGCACCATGCCCCCAACGCGCCGCAGAGTCATGGCCCATTTATCCCTGCCCGGGCTGCCGCAGCGCTGCCGGCTCCGCCGGGGATTTGGCAGCTGCTTAGGGAAGGGCTGACCAGGGGCTCCTGTCCCCACGGCACAAGAACCAACCTGCACAGCTTTTCTAATAGGGGCGAGCGTTTAAAAGGGAGTGACGAATTTCTTTGCATCTTCAGAAGCCAAGCTATTGCTTTAATCAGCAAAACGTGCTCTTAGGAGCTCACCTTCCCCTTCCCAGTGTTTGCCTTTGCAGGTGACAGCAGCAGCACCCTCCCCAGCCCCAGGAGCTGTAGGGGCAGAGGACAAACCCGCTCCAGCTCCCACCCGCCGGCTCGCTGAAGCCGTGCGGCTGAGCAGCCGCAGGGAGGCATCAAGGGGATGCTCTGGCTCCTCATTAAACCGGGAGGAGGAAGGAAAGGCCTTGGGCACAATTACCTTAATGAAGCTGGCATCGCTGCATGCTAACAGCACCTGACGTGTGAGGTTTGAGGCGCAGCTGCACAAACACAACCACCAGCGCTTTCAGACCCCTCAAAAAGCGTAAGCACCCCGCCAAGCAAATACCTGTCTGAAAGGAACCTAGATATCCACGCTGCAGAGCAGGCAGCTAGTTTGCCTCTTAATTAACCATATGCACCAAGAAGCCTCAGCCCTTCCCTGCTCCCGCAGAAAGCGGCTCCCCTGCCAGCAGCTGCCTCTGGCTGGGTCACGGTGTGGGTGACATTGGCCTTAATGCCCGCAGGGTGCTGGTAGCTGCAGCACAGACAACAATCAGAAGGTGGTTGGGTTTTTTTTTCTTTCCAGCCTTTAAAAAACACCCGTGACCTGCAGGTGATGAAACTCTGGAAACTACAGAGGCAAAAAGTGCAGCGAGTGTTTTGGAGAGCAGGCAGAAAAGGATCTCATGTTCTGCCTGCCAGGCATCTTTTGGACTGGGATTTTGTTTGTGTCACGCACAGTCGCAGGTCAGGCTGGCGAGCACAAGCAGCACTAGAACATATGGCAAGGAACGTTTTAAAGCCACGGCTGCTCCCACTCTGATCAGACCCAGTTTGCAGTCGGGAGGTGCGGGGGCTGCTCAAGCCGGCGGCAGGACTCCATCAGCCTGCCTCGCTGCGGGATTTTCTGCTTCGTTATGGAAATGTACCAGGACACGTTCAAGTTCAGTCCAGCTCTGACAGGTCATTCTTCAAAACCGGCTTGATGGACTCCTCTTTCCTGACCATCACAGGAATTTGCAGCAGATATTCCCCATCTGCATCTCTGCTCCCGACATGGTACTTACTTTGGTTCCCTACACTGATTATGTTGATATTGCACAGAAAAGGCAGAAAGAGCACAGAATTTTGCACAACTGATTATCCAGCTAAGCATGCAAAGCACTTAACAGGTATCACAAATTACATTAAAATGCTCTTTTCGGTTCTTTATTTTGCTTCACTCTATGAATATTACAGTACAGACAATAAACAAGTAAATAAAAGACAGAAACATGGGCTGATATTTTAAGGCTATGGTTGCCTCCAGGAATAGCTATCAGTCCGTATCACTAATTTCCAAGCTTGCCAAGGGTTACCACTAAAATAAAAGGCACATACATGCATCTAAACTAGGTTATAGTTTGAAAAACTATCTAGCAGATTTGGATATGTATCTCTTGCTAGTTTCAAGAATAAGTACAAATTGAACTCCAGTACAGAAGAAACAGTAGCCACAAAGTTAAGAATATTTTTTAGAAAATAATTTGGCCATGCTTTTCTGTCAAAGAGGTAGAAGCTGGGCATGTCAGGGGCTTCGCTGAAAATAGATGGTTGCTCAAAATTTTTCTGTTCTGGGGATGATCACATTAACTGGAAGAATACTAACTATGGTCGACAAGAGTAATCCTGGTGCTTCTTATGGGATATAAATTTAACTGGAAAGTCCCATGGAGGATGGGTCAGAGGTGGAGTGTTACTGAACTGAAGGTGTATTTCAGCTATTGGTAGGCACATCTAACTATAATCTACTTATCCTGGATAATAAAAACAGCAGAAAAAATAAAATGCTTGAGCTGCAGCATAACTTCTACCAGCACACTGGCTGCTCTGGGCATATGCTTATGTGATGAACACATCGACATTGCTATTGCTGCTGGACCTAGCTAGATTAAAGCAAATTATGCAAATCTCTGCTCTGCACATCTCCAAATTCAGTGCAAACATCCTAAAGGAAAAAAAAAAAAGGACTACTACTACATGAAAGATGGGGAGAGGAAGGAGCCCAGCAATTGCTAATGGACGCTCCAGGAGACAGCATCAAAGGCGACTCACCCAAGGAGAGGACAGAGGTGACGCAGAGTCCTAGGCTGGAGGTCCCAGCTCTGCAAGGAGGCTGGTTAGCTCTCAGGGACAGAGCCTGCAAGGAGGCTGTCATTGCTGACCTAAGATCACCCAAAGCACCGTAACACTAAAAGCCTTCAACAGAGAGAGGTATGAGCACCACAGGTGCCTCCACCTCTCTGACAGAGGGGAAAAGCAAGGACTCTCTTGTAACCAAGAGGCAGGATGCCTCCCAGGTAGCCCTTCAGTCCCTGCTGACAAGCGTGCCCTGCTCTCCTAACAGTACTGCAGCAATGCTCAGGGTCAAGGGAGGCTCTGCCCCACCATAGTGCCATCCTAATTCTCCATCCCTTCTCCTGTTATCAGCCTCTTGTCAGCAGTTTAAGATTGCCAGAACTGTAGGTCTGACAAACATCCTGCTACTGGGCCACTGACAAACCTTTCCTCCGCCCTGTACACCGCTCAAAGCACACGGCAGCCCTGCAATGTAGTTTCCCTGCAAGGCTGCCTGCAAATTTCCTTCTAGGCCCTGCAAAAGGCGGAAGCCTCCTTTGAACTGCTGGGTAGGACAAGCCCACATGACCACCTAAAATATCTGGAGGGGGACCAGGGACTTCCCACCTGATGCTGGATCACGCACTGTGAGCCTCATACAACTTGATAGAAACAAGGAGAAAACTCTTGTGTTTGGATCACCAGAGCCAAAGCAACGGAGTTATCGCAGCTCTGTGTCACACGAGCCACAGTGATGGATCACCAGCATGCCGTTAACCTGGTCTGGACCACACGATGGATAGCCTGGGCTCCTGCCCTTCCAAAACATATCCCCTCCCTGCCCGAGCTGGGGAGGCATTTCTGCTAATGCTACTGGGCTTACAACACAGCTGGTGAGAGCTCACCACAGGCAGTGGGAACACATGCACAAATACATACACGCTCATCTGTAGCTCATGACAGAGTATGATTTGTAAAGCACCACTGCTTCCACATCTTTCAACACGTAGGGAAAGACTTTTTCATCAGTAAAAATTCACCCGCATTTTGTCAGAGAGAATAAGATGTAGGAAATATCCTGTGGAAAGATCCTTCTTTCTACAAGGAATTTCAACTTTTCCCCAACAGAGTAAAAAAAAAACACAAACCAAAACCAGAACAAAGCAAGATTTTTTTTTTTTTTTTTTTTTTTTACTTAGCAGGTTACGTTATCATGGGAAAAAAACAAAACCCCCAATCCAAATATCTTTTTCTACTGGCTGTGCCCTCTGTTTCCTTCACTAGGGCAGTGATTTCTAGTGAATTTTTGGGAGCAAAGCCAGAAAGCATCCCCCATGCCCTGCAGACCGCTGAGCTCAAATTACTTAGTGGATTATCTCTTTACGATTAAAGGATTTTGGCTCATGTTCAGAGATGTTACAGTCCTTCCCATGAGGGGTCCTGTTCACTCAGCTGTATCAGCATTCGATGCAAGTGTAAATGCTTGGAGAAAAGGGACTAGCCACCAGTTTGGGTTTGGTTCAGTATATTCCTGTGAAAAGCTGCCAGGAGTGCTAGGTTTGGGCACGAGGTGGAGAAGAAGCAGGTACAGACTTGGTTTTTGCCTCATGGATGCATTTGTTTCCTGAATTATGTGAAAATACAAAAAAGCTTCATGTCCAGAAGGGGTATAAGAAATAATTGTTTCCAGCAAAGTCCTCAGAGACCTTCAGGTAGAAGCAAGGGAAAAAACATGTATTTGTACATCTGTTGCCTCTTTCCTTAACCCAGCACCTGTTCTGTGTTATCCTATGACTCTGGCTGCTCTAGACACATACAATAAAACACTATTTAACGAATTAATTCTAAAACAAAATCAAACAACATGCTGTACCTACCTAGCTTACCAGGAGGACTTTCAAGCCCTCCCTCCCAGAGCCTGGCAGAGATAGGGCATGGCTGCTTCAGCTGCTGCCCCTGTTATCATTCCACTCTTGTCACAGCCTGGGGACTTTCTCTGCATGGCACAGGGCAATGTGGGCAGGAGGAAGACAGGACTCATGCTCCAGAGCCCATCTTGCTGGCTGCCACTCCTCCAGCCTTAATGGGATGGGATTCATAGCACTGCCTGCCCCAAGCTTAAAAATAATTCAACTGAAGCAGGTTAGAAAGATTATACCTTTCAGCAAGCATCTTGCTTCCAGCCTGTACACCAGCAATCTCTTGACACAGCACAGAAACATCTTTATATTAGGAACAGGGTGTCGTCACCCTGTTCCCAAGGGCCACCTTAAACCTCATCAGGTGTCTTTGCTCCACTATTTGTCCAAACGCTGGGCTGGACCTGCAGCCCCAGTGGCCAGAGAGCTCCTGGTTGCCAAGTTGGCCTGGTTTAATTCTCTCATTTGTTCCTGTGCATTTAATCTGATTGCCAATGCATCAAAAGGTCACGTAGCTTCACGTGGGCACTCCTACATGAATCCCCATTAGTTGTTTGCAGGTTTGGCTTAAGTAAATACTCCAGAAGCCTGGATGAGGCTGTCTGCAGGGACAAGCAAGGAATTGCCTTGTCCAAGATTTCTCCTTCCTGCTCTTCTGCTCTATATGGCATCTTTCTTTAAAGCATGAAGCTGCAGTTAGGACTTAATGGAGTCCCACTGCCCAGAAGACCATCCAGGAGTGTAGATGCTCTTCAGACCTCCCATGCCTCAGGCTGTGCTCCCTCCTGCCAAGGCTGTCTAGTGGGTAAAGCCAGGGGCTGAGAGTCTCGACATTTCCCTGCACACACCAAGTTGCTTTACTCTCCTGTATAGCTGGCAGAAAATAGACCCCCTTAGCAGGGGTCTGCCTAGCAAAACCCACTGCAGGCTGTCTGATATCAAGGGCAGAATATTTATCCTGACTATCAGGAATGGATAAATATATGAAGATAAAATCTCTGCAGCCCACTGCTAGGTGCAGTTCAGGGTCTTGCTGAGATAACTACACTGCAAGGGTAAGTGCAAAGACAGGTAAGTGACCTTGGTTTGCTTCATCACGTGGACAAAGTAAGTTAGTTATGAAAGCCTCCACGTGGCATTTTGCATTTGTAACCATTTTGCCCTTCCATTGGGCAGACACAGCTCCTTTTAAGATTCAGACGGCATGCTGGTGAGCACTCTGAATGTGTGAGAACTTGCATTTCCAATGCAAAATGAAAATGCCTGAGTCACCATTTTATCAGGTGCTGAATAAAAACAAGTTTATTTTTTCATGTCTATAATTATATGCTTGGAAGGGGCTGGAGCAGCTCTCAGAATGAGGAGGGAAGATGCTCGAGCAAGCTGTGCTGATGGAGAGGGCCCTTGGTTGGACAGGGCAGGGGGAAGAGCACCACTGGGGCCAGCAGAAACTGATGGTCCCTGGCAAAACGTGCTCTGCTTGTTTCTTTTCAAAGTTCTTTCTCACAGCCCAGTAAACGTTTGTGCTTTGGGAAGGATCAGAAGGACTGGGCTGGAAGAAAACAAAGATTTTGTTTGGCTTGGGGGACTTTTTGGCAGTGGTACTACATTTCTATAATTAAATCAGTCCCAACCCAGGCCAGGAATGAGCAAGGACAAACAAGAACCAGCTTCTCCACTTAAAGTACATTAATGTCCCAGCATTTCCTAGCTAGCAGCCTGGCCAGGACTGGCATATTTAACATCTCATCCCTAGAAGTTGTTTCTTCTCAACAAGGACAGAGCATGGAGCAGAAGAAAAGAAGGAAACACACTGCTGGTATCATTGTTGACACACAGCTGTATTCTGGGTGCTGGCTTCTGGCAGTTCAATGCCTGCCACAGAGCACAGCCCCTCCATCAGGCAGCTGTTGATACTGGGAAAATTGAGTTTATTCTTAATGAAAGACCACAGCCAATAAGCAATCAGACAGTGTGCTCTTCATCCCGTAATTAATGATCTAGGGGATATTTGTCTTCTGCAACACTGCCATGGCTCGCCCACCTCTGCAATTGTAGGTCTGAGTCACATCCCAAAATGGGAGGGACACCTAATCTTTAGATTTGACTTAGTTGTATCTCAGGATGGAGAAAATTTCAGGAGCAATGAACATGATGCAGATGTCACTAAGAGGGGTGCAGTACTTCATCACGCAAAACACAGATAAATAATTTTTTTTAAAAAAAAGAGCGAGTTTCCTGCTCTGGCTTGCCACCCAGCACTAGCATCAGCACAGGGAGGGAATGAGCGTATGTGCCCACAGATGATGGGAGCACAGGCTTGTTCCCCTCCATTACACAACAGTGAAGACACTGAGGAACTGCAGCCTCAGTACCATGCTCCTACAAGAACAACCTCTAAGTCAGCTCAAAGATTGAATGTGCCCTGCAAATCCCTCACCTGAACGAGGTTTCTCAGCCTCCTGATGAGAATACTCTAGAGACTCATCTATCTTACCTTTTAAATTCATCACATACTTCAAACAAAACAAAACAAAATCCCACCTTGTCACCAAGAAATGTCCCCTGCATGCACAAGTCTCCTCAGGAGGGAGTAAGAGACTTGACAGATGAGAGCCATAATCCTTTGTGCATGCCTGGAAACTGCTTAAATATTACTATGGCCGTTTAAGAATCTACAGAGACCCTAGTGGGATCTGACTCTCTAAATTGCAAGATCAACCACTTAGATGAAAGAACCTCTCTTACGTCACATCAAGTGGACTTAAGGAAGCAGAAGGGAATAATCATCCTCAGGCTTTTAACAAACATCTGAAAGTGGAGAGGTAAGAGATGAAAGGAAATCAATAAACATATTATCAAATTAAACTTCCATAGGTAATATTTAGACATCACAGAAGCTGGCACCTTAAGAAGAAGAAAGAGAAAACAGATCAGAGAAAATCTCCAAAACCCTGTTCTCAGATGGCCATTTCCAGTGGCAATCATGCTAATTGCACACACAAATTAGGCAAACAATCACGAACACATTTTTCAAAATCAAGCCTCATTTGTGTTACTCTCACAAGAGTTTCCAATCAACAGTTTTCAATTGCAAATACAGAACAGTTTAGTCATCAAAAAGCAAAAGGATGAAGAATATCCTGAACACAAAAGGAAAACAATCCCCTCCTATCTTTCCCACACTTCTGTAACCAATTCCTTCTGAACATTTAAAAGAACATTTTCTATTGACACAAACCATAAAATCACTTTGGTTTAATGAGCTCCTCTCATCTTAAAAATACAGAGACAAAAATGTAAATGCACAATAGAATGTTTCAGGTAACTTTGAAGGGGCTATTATCAAAGTATAAACATGACTATCTACCATCTGACATTGTCTGATACTAATATTCTTTATGGAAATTTAAATAATTGTTTCAAAGCATAATTTACCCTTTCATCATTAAAATCACATGTTATAATTCACCTAGCTTGAGCAATGAAAATACAGTCTGCTTTCCTTCTCTGAATAAGCACAGTTTTAGCAAATCACTTAAGCATGGGCTTAAAATTAACTAGCTGATTGAGGTCACAGCCCACTTTGCCTATGCATTAGCACACTGCTGCAGGTGATGTAGAGAGACTAAGCAAGCCCCAAACAACAGAGAAAACCCTGTTTTCTCTGAAATCTGCCTCCTGAGACACCTCTATTGACATTTAGTGGCTCTGCCCTCGTGCAGAAGCTGTAACTGAGCACTTCAGATTGTTGTTGCTGATGCAGTGTTAGAAACCTTCACTGAGCAAGGGTCTCTTTTGGAGAGACGAAGGACAAGGCACTTGTTATCCACACATCCATCACTGCGCTACCCCAGCTGCGGCTGGCCACTTGCAGGTTAGCAAGGCCTTGCCTTACAGCTAGCACTTAACCCTTAGAAAGCAATTGCCTTCATCTGCCTCTCTTAACAGGCAGCCAACATATTCTCCCTGGCAAGCTGCACTCTTACTGAACCTTAAATACTTTTACATGAGAAATTTATAATGCATGGGCTTTTAATGGGAGCTTACTGAATAGCTGGGAGTCTCAAATGCCTCTTAAAGCACAAATGAGGAATCTCAACTGTACTCTAAAATTCTCATGGCTCATTTTCTGCTAAATACCTAAAATCCTAACCCATTCCCCCAGTTCCAGTGTCCAGAGAGAGTAATATTAAATTACTTTGAAACTTAAGAGTTCTTCAGTGGTCCTTACAGGTCCTGAGTTAGTCCCACAGCTACCTTGCAAAGAAGGCAGTGTTGTCTCCATTGCACAGATGGAGCAACGAGGCAGAAGGAGTTGTGGTGGCACCCAGGGTGGAGTTACATGCAGACACCCACAGCCTAAATGTCAGACTGAGCAACTCTCCCTGGCTTCCCCTATACTTGCTGGACATCTTGTCAATACAATCAACAGGGTTTAAGCTGCAGCTCATCTCACCATACAGAAGATGCATACTACAAAGGAGCTCAGTTGTACCCCAGACATTCTAGTTCCTCTCCTCTGGCTGCAAGGCAAGCCCAGGTCAGCTACAGAAATCTGCACTGGAGGGGCAGCACCTCACCCCTTGCCCCACCATCTCGCATCAGTGTGGAACCGGGTCCCTGCCGCTTGCTCTGGTCCATGGGCAGCGGACCGCCACCACAGCTCATCATGCAGAATGGAGTTCAAAGCATCCAAAAGATGAAATCATGTCTCAAGGTGATCCCCCACGCTTCATCACACACAGGGCTTTCGGCACAGCCATCCTCATCTCCTGACGTGGCTAAACGGCTGACTAAGGCTGAGTCCACACATGGCTTGAGATACCAGTTTAATCACAGGCTTGTAGGGACTGACACATACAGAAACTCATTGTTTGGCCGTAACAGCCTATTCACCAGCCTGCGCTCCTTTCTGCACCCCACAAGACAACCAGCACCTCTCCAGCTGAACTGACCCCACTGTTTGTGACCCCCTGTGGATGGGAGCAGGGTCCCATCTTGTCCATCGTAAATGAAAGCAAAGCAAATAGGTGCTTTGCCTTGTTTTTCTTGGTGCTTGAGACAAGTGAAGGAATGAAGGAGTGAGATGCCTGACTGTGGCCCCAGGAAACGAATGGAAGAGCTGCTTCTGTCAGCAGGCACTGCCAGGTGAGGATGGAGAGTGCCACCGCACATGGCATGTCATGGAGGCCAGTCTGCCTCAGATCCTCCTGCTCTTCAAAAAGGGACTTCTCGTTCTGGAGGACACACTGAACTTAGGCAGTTGTGGGGATTTGGATTTATCTAGAATTCAGTTCTCCTCCATGGCAAACTGGTTTGTGAGAGATGTCTGCTTGAGCTTTTTGATGGAAGTGTAATGCAGAGATGGGCTGTTTGACAGTGCAGCCGCTTTCTCCTTCAGCTTTAGTTCAGCCTCTGTTGGAGAGCTGGGCATGCAGCTGACAGCCACAGAGAGGGAGAAATCACAGGGAAGAACATGAACAGCAAACCTGAGCCTCCAGTAAACCCAGGAGTGTCTCCCTTCCATGCACAAGAATCAGAAAACCATTCAAGAGCAAACAAATTCAGAAAGCAGCACAAGAGGAGGTTTCAGTTAATTTTTCCCATTTAGCCCTACAATGTTCAAGCTATAGTTTGTGTGTGCTGTTGTGCTCCTCTCATCGTAACAAGCACTTACTAGAAGTGGGAATGGTTTAGAGAAAGGCAACAAAGAAGATCAAAGACTCTTTAGACTGTGAGAGAGACAGCTTAGGAGGGGTATGCCTGAGGTCCACGAAATCAAAAGTGGCAGGAGAGAAGGATAGGATCAGTTCTTCACCAGCTCATTCTATATGAGGTCTCAGGAAAGTATCACCCCAAGCCAGCAGGAACCAAGTTCAAAACAAAGGAAAGGAGGGGCTTCTTCATGCAATAGGTCTGGGGAAATCCTTCCCATAGGACACTATGATGCTAAAAACGTATGTGAACTCAAGGAGAGTCTGGTAATAGCTAGCAGCTGGAAAAGCATTTGGGGGACACATCATATTGCTGCTTTCTTGCTTTTTTAAATCTGTTTAACATGGATGGAGAAAGACTACTGGGCTAGATGGACACTTTAGTCTGGCCCAGTTTAATTGCTCTCATATTTTCCTGTTAATTGATGCTGCCTCCATATGCCTTTTTTTTGGTAACTTTTTTCAGACAGGCTGCTTTTTTTTTTTTTTTTTGCCAAATAATTCTCTCCAGTCTATATTAAACCCAGTGAAGATCTGGCTCTGTAACACAACAGTGCTGTGGATAAAGTGAGGCTGAAATAGGGAGTAAGACATGCTGGCTCCTGGTCTCAAGGCTTAAAGAGAAATTATAAAAGTGCTGTAACAGAAGACTGTCCCTTGGCAGTTAGTGGGGCAATGTGTGCTCATTCAGTAGCGAGCACATCTTTCCTCTCTAACATTTAATCCCAGCAGTGTCTTACCAGCCAAATTAACATTCTCATAAAGAATAGAGACACGATGCCTTGCTCTCCTCCCCAGCACTGTGCTGTCCTCCCCTTCTGCAGCCTAGGAGCAACAAAGCAGTGGGGAAAGGTTGGTGGGGTTGAGACTTGCACTGCATTTGGAGCTCACCCGAGTGAGCAGGGGGACCAGAGAGAAACAGAAGTGACACCTCCGGGCTGAGCACGGGGGATGGACACAGCCCCTCCTCCCTGCTCTGGGTGGGAGTCAGACCCACACCTGCCTTTCCAGCACACTCAGGGCTCTGCATTTCTCTCTGCACCCTCCCAGGCCCTTGTCAAAACAGGATTTTCTTATTAAAATCCCTTTTCCTCAGTGGACCTGTACGTAGGCAATGAGCTCTCCCCACAGTGCAGGAGCCACCCTGTGCTGGTACAGCCTGCTACTCCACGAAGCAGTGTGCCTGTCTGGATATTTCTTACAGTTTGGATTTTCTTTTTTCCACTACTAACAAAGAAAAGCTTCTGTTTTGAGTATTTTTAAATTAAGCAGACTATCTGACCTTCTCTGGGAGGTTGGAGCATCCCTAGCTCAGGGGAGAGCTTGCCTTGCCAGCCTGCGTCTTAGAGAAGTATCGACCCAAAGGGCAAGGGCTGTTGATGGGCAGGAGAGAAGCTCTCACAGGAGCACTCTCAGCAACACCCACCACTTGCCAGAAATGCCAAACAAGTGCGAAATTCATTGACTAAAGTGTTTCCTCAGAAAAGGACATGCTCCCACTTAACTGTGCTCCTTATTCATGTTGACATACCATTTGAAGAAATTTCATTGTTCTAATTCACTTTTTCTAACCTCAAAAAAAATATCAAACCAAACCAACCCTAAAAAACAAGTCATGTCACCTCCTTGGCCGAGGTGCTATGAATGAGCTGCAGGGCAGTAACAGATCTCCAGCAAGATGTTGTAATATGTATGTCAGCCATTTACCAGGCTAGGTGGAGGCAGGGAAGGAACATTTCACTTGCTGAGCAGCCTGCAAGCGGCTGGGAGACAGGAATTATATCCCTAGAACTGCCGCTTCGGGTTAAGGGTGAGAACAGTGAAGGATTCATCACAGAACCTCCAGTAAATGCAGAAACAGAGGAAAAGGCAAAAGAGTTTCTTTATCTATTCCATAAAAGGTAAATCCCAGTTATTGGAGAGGAATACCCAAGCACAGCCACAGGATGTGGAGCCATACATGAATATTTATACACATATTTGTCAGATCAACCAACCAAATATTTACAAAGATTATACCTGCTTACACAGAACCTGTGTACCTGGGGAAATCAGCCTTTCAAAAGCAACACCTAACAGTCCCTCCAGCCTCACCAACACACCACCTGGAACACCCCTAAGCTATTTCTAAACTCACAAAGCAGGTAAGTAAAGAGCTGGGAGCCAGGGGAGCACCATGCACCAGGACAGAGGAAGGTGTCCCCAGACTGTCAGAGTCTCTCTGTTCTAGCATACCTTGGGTCCTCCCAGCAGACTTAGGCATCCTGAAAAGTCACTAGACTAAGGCAGAGCAGGGAGCACTTTGTTGGGTACTTTTATCCACAAAGCAAGTGCAGCATGTCTCGCTACATTTTTAAGCCAGTTTCATTAAAAGTTCCCCCTTCTCCATCCCTCTTTGTCAGTGCTCTCAGCCCCTTATTCCACTCCCATGCTCACGTAGCCCTCCCACACTGTCCATGTCTTATCTACCCACTGCATGTCCAAGTTTTGCATTTCAAACAATTCTCCATGCTTCTGTATGCACACACACACACGCTCCTGCTCCTGGACCTTTCCCCTGAAGGACCCAGCATTTCCTCTGCATCCTGCCCACGTTCCCTGCACGTTCACTTGCATGGTCACTGGCACATCAAAGAAGTCTGTTGGACAAGGTACCCTGGAAGAACGGCTAAAAACTAAGACCAAATTGACTACATTTGTCACAATCCCAGCACAGGGCAGGGGATTTTCTTGTTCTCCCAACCCCTTGTCCTATCTCCAGGAGGACCAGCAACCTCAGCAACTGGGTGTCAGGCCTACGATCCTGGGGACAAGGCCAGTGTGTTTCTCAAATGAAAGACTCCTGACCTACAGCAAATGGATAACCCAGCCGGTCCCATGCACAGCTGTGACTTTATAAAAAGACTTACTGAGAAACTAGTGGGACGCATACGAGAACAGAGAGCAGAAACTCCCCATCTCAGCTCTGCCAGAGCCAAGCAATGACTTCAGTCGAGTCGCTTCATCCCACTGTACCTACTGTTGCCCACCCATCTCCTCGGTGGCACAAAGAAAGCTGACTAGGACTGAGCAGTACAACGGCCAGGCTACGCACAAGTGAGTTTTCAAGTCAACAAATGGCTGTGAACGCACATTAAAGCAGGAAGAGGACATTAATAAGGAAACAATTAATTATTTCATATTTTTTAGAACAGATTTTTTCCCTATTCTTTCCTCTTATCTGAAACAAACAAAGCTATGAGGGAATAAATACAATTCCAGAGATAATCCACACTTTGGATCCTGGAAGCATTCGGTGCCGAATTCTGGAAAACAAAACCATGATAATGACTCACACTGGGCCTGTGGGTGGCTCGTCACAAAATTAGCAGCAGCTTCCCTGCTCCCAGCTGAGATTGGCTTTGCTGGGTTGTTTTCACAGATCTCCGGGACTGCAATTTAGCACATGCAAATAGACCCAGCAGCCAATGGCAGCCACAATACTGGAAAAGCATAAACATGCCATTTAGAAAAACGCTTTGCCATACAAAACACGATTACCTCCTTCCATGCCATTTCAGGCTATGGAAAGAAATGCTGGTTTTATTATTAAACGTTACACATCTCTTTTCCTCCAAGGGGAAGAATCTATTTAAAGACCTTTTAAGCATACATCTATTCATACGATTGAAAGCTTTGTGTACTACCATCGCATAAGCAAACTCATCTAGCTTTCAGAGCCTGCTGAACTTTTGATGATATCTGTACTACCTGGCTTAAAATGTTTACAACTAGTATCAGATTGGTAAAAAAGGAACAGGTTACTTCTGGAAAGCAGCAGAAAGGGCTGTGGGAAGAGAAGTGGACTGGTTTGGAGACAAAGTTCAGTAAACTAGATAATTCTCACAAACAAAGCAGTAGGATTGGAGTTTCTTTAATGAACAGGGCTTTTCAACTGGGAACTCATGGCTGTGAATACCTCCAGAGGGGTCTGCTGAAAACAGAGAACAAGCCTACCGTCAATGATCTGTCGGACAGGGAAAACAGGAAGAATTCTAGGGATGATACAGGTTTAAAAAGGTTGAAAGCCACTCATCTAAAACAATGATTCTGATAAGTATTCAAGCACATGATCATCTTAGAACAGGACTAGGTGCACGCGCAGAATTCAATGTGCACTGAGACGGCTCGCTGAACTGAGACCTACCTCCGGAAATACTCCTTGGTCTTTGAGTGGACGTGACCTGACGATCTTCACACAGCTCTTAAGCTGAAAGCGTTTGCTCTGAAAGTCATCACCTTTAAATATCTGCTTAAGAACTTGAACTCTTTTGTTCCTACTTACTGTGTAGGAACACAGAAGACAGTATTTTGTGTATGGAGTTATTCAGGAAAACTGATGGAAAAGCTGGAAAAATCTTCAATTACATTCTTGGTTAACATTATAAACTGTAAGTCTGAGTGGAAAAAGTGTCACAATTGCACACGCTATTCAAACGGAGACAAACTCTTCCTCTTTCCTTGGTTTAGTTTGGGAAGTGAAGGAAGTTAAACTTTATTCCATCGCAAAACCATGTGAGCCTCCAGGTGAGAACTGCCGTAAACCAGCCAACCTCTGCTTCAGAGTACTATTGCCCTGATTACAGTTACTTAAAAAAAAAAATCAGATGAAGCTTATTTTGCCTGAATTTTCTCATTCACTGAAAGTAAAGCATTTCACAAATATGATTCAATATCAGTGACACTCTGGTAGGACCCAGACAAGTTTCAAGACTCAGAAGACTGGGTGAAGATCCAGCAATCCCAAACTCCCAGCTCTGTAAGCCCAGACATCTGGCTGACAACTATGCATTGCCAAAGCACCTTACACCCAAGGGAGCCCCCTGGATCCACACTTGCTTTTGAAGAGTTATGAAATATTTTACTGCAAACTGAACAATAAAATCCTGCAAAATACCAAAGACTTTCCTTCGCATTACTACACAGAACTGGCTGTGAGCACTTTAAGCAGTTATATGCGCATAACTTTAAGTTCATTACAATCTATGTCTCTAAACTTTCTGTTTGATAGAAACCAAGCAATTTCACCAAATAAAAACTCTATCAAATCCATCATTTCTAGCTCAGCCAGAACAGATTCTTTTACAAAGATGCACAAGCAGTATGAGCTTCCAGGAGAGGTGCTTAGCCTATGTCTACATGAGAAGGTTACTTCAGAATAAAGGAAAGCATGGATTTAAAATGCTATAGCTATTCTTGAATAATACCCTAGAGGAGTGCTCCTATTACAAAATAAAAAAGATTTTTCAGAGTTTTGCTCAATTCATTTCCCAGGTGAATTAAACTAAATCAGACAAAGGTATTCTTTTCACTAGCATACGAGTGTCAACAATAAGAATTACACCAGAACAGCACAGGTACTTAATTTCAGCTGGTCAGCAAGTGTTACTTTTCCAAAGACACACAATAGGAAAAGGCAGCCTGAGCAAAATGTACGCAGGAACACTGACACACTCTGAAGAGTGGCAGAAAAAGGCAGGCAAGAGACCTGGTGCAGGAAGGGAAAAGTGCTGATGACCCCCAGTGCAACATCACTGCTTCTCAGCTGCGTGACCAGCTCCCATCTCCAGTTCAGTAGCATTAAGCCACCATTCCCATCTCCCACCAGCAACGCACATACCACACTGAACTGCCACAGACCAGAAGGGCTCTCAGTGCTCCCTAAACTCAGAAAGGAATTGCAAGTTTTACTATCTGTCACTTATGTACACAGAGCTATTGCTTCCATTAATTTGAAGCTGACTGTACAGTATTTGCTATATACTATAAACCTCTGTCTACTGGAATAAATAGCAGTGGGAAAACTTTCTAGAACTAGTGTGTGTAAGTAAAGTGTACACGAATGCAGAGATCACTGCACAAGCAAAACAAGGAACCCCTGCTCTGGTCATGAGCCAAATGTTGATCTTGAATATGCAATTGTACCTCCTATGTGTGCGATTCCACTTGCATCTGCAGATGAGATGTCTTGCATGTGCAGACACTGCAGACATGTTATGACAGTGCCCCAAATAGTCTCCGGACAAATGCAAAGATGTGTATTGGCAGTAACAGACAGGCTAAGCCACAATCTGACCCTGCCCACCTAGGCAGAACGCTCATTCCTATTGCTCCAAATATTAAACTTCGTGCTGTAACTCTAAGAGAAATATGAAGACCTACTGTGCCAGACATTATTTTAATTTACCATAAAGCCAGTATCAATCAGCAGACTTCCAGGAGCATCTCCAAATTTTACCAGTGTGAGAGCTCCAGGGAAGCCAAGTTCAGGGTTTACTTTCAATATGAGCTTAATTTCTACTGAAGGCATCAATTTGCACAATAGGAATTTAAACTGAGAAGTACTCTTACCTGAGTGGGAATAAATCAGTGTCTGAATACAACCAGGCCTCTACTACTGAAAACAAAGCTGAAAATGCATTGCTGCTGAATGTTGTTGCTAGCAGATGTGATGACGTGAGAAATATCTGTAAGTTTTAGCCATGATGAATTTCACAGGAAAGCCTGTAGAGGAGCCAAGGGCAGAAGAGGCATGAGACAGAACCACTCGCACAGCCAAATAAGAAGTCCTTATGGAGGAGGACTGAAACACTCACTAATCGAAAACTCCATGCTGCTATTAATGCAGTCTACAGATACATGGCCTTTTGCATCAAAGTGGCTGCAAACCAGGTACAGGTCATCTGAAATGTTTTTTCACAACTCCATTCAGTTATATCAACATTACAATCATTATCTGATGTTTACCTCGAACTTAAAAGTGTAGTAGCTATCTACATCATAATGTTGACTAGGAAGCCAAAAGCAAAAAAAATTCTGGACTGGCAAATCACATCTCCCAAGCAAAGGGGAAAAAGGTGTTAGCAGAGAAAATAAATTAACTAAAAAAATACTTAACAAAATTAATTATGATTGCACCATCCAGAAGTGAAATATCTCTGCAAATGCAATACAATCAGTCAGCTTACAGATTCTAAAACTAAGATAAGTGAAACACCTGGAAGACGATGCAGGACATTGCTATGCTAAAATACTTGCAAAGAAATACACAAAGGACTAGGAATAAATCTCTTGCTCTGCATTGCTATGAATTACTTGCACTTTTGTGGTGCCTTGGAGACCCATTAACCCCCATTTTGCAAGGTGCTGCTCAAGCAACCAAAAAAGCCTCCCCCTGCACAGACTAAGACAAGTGTCAGCAGACCTCAGAAGTGGAGCGTACGAAAACAACAGGCTAGAGCTAGCTAAGAGTAAAGGTGGGAGGTCTTCGCATAGCAATAACAAAAATCTTGCTGATGTTTTTGCTAGCATCTCACAACAGAGCTGCACAGTACTCTACAACTATCTTCCATATTTCACTGTTTTTCTTTGAAGCATCGTGCATTAGTTTCTGTCAGAATCAGGAGTGGTCTAAGGCTCTGAGTCAGCACAACACACAAGTACGAATCTGACTTTAAACACATGCTTACATCCTTATGACTTGTTTGCATTAAAGAAAACATAGGTAGGAGGAAGGCAAAGGGCTTAGTCAATCTGTCATTCAACTTAAGTGCACAAAGTGCCAAATAGTTTGGCATAAACCACCTACTATTAGTATAACTGTTCAGATTGGAGGATCAAGGACATGTAAGTAGCTCACAGTGCTCTATGCCACTGCTGTTGTAGTCTGTGTTTCCATGGTCCTTCCTCTCCTGTAATTTATAATCCTTTTGTTGGTTTACATCTCTGACTGGCATAGCCTCCACAGTGCCATGCTGGGCACAGCACTACACCTTTAGGGCTGATGCAGGAGTATACGCCTATCTCCTGAAGCATGCTTCCCCTTTGAAGAAATGGCAATGAGTTCTCTCCTCCAGCAGGCCCAGCCCCACAGCGACCCCTTTAAAGGTGGAAGCTTTCATTTTTATTACACATTTTTCAAGAACATAAAGCCCAACCTTAATGGAAAAGGAACAAATGCAGCCAAGAAGAGGGAACATACTTTAGCAGCCTGATTCAAAGCAATAGATGACATCTGGAGTGCTCAGGCTCGTGGCATAGGGCTAGTACCCAGAGAACAATGTCAGCTGAAGATAATGATAGGAGATCATTCCCATGGACTACCTCCTTATAGCACAACATCATTAAATACAAAGACTATACAATGTTCAGTGTCACTCCATCAGAGCGGGAGAGATAAGGAAAGATTCAATCACCACATACACATCAAGCATGCTTCAGCACAGGATCCACCAGTAAAGCCAAACCAGCTCAGCCGGGCAACTATTAGGACATTATCATCAGCTTCTGGTTCACTGAAGTTACAGCCTAGCATGCCCTATGGCTTGAGCACCACCCCATTTTTCCCAGTAGGTTATTGTACTCTTTACTGCCTCAGGTTTCCAAATGACACAAAACAAACATTCACACATAGCACTACGAAGAAAACTACAGTAAAATCTTCCCTGAAAGAAGAACAAAGTGTGTAATGCTTCCAAGCACAGCCACAACTTGTGCTGTTCATTTATCATATCGTTCTTCAAAGCAGTGCAGAAAATACTTTCAAGGGAGCCAAGCCTACTCTCTCAAAGATTTCCAGCACATCTCCTATTGCTATGAGCCAGCCACAGACAATAACTTGCACACACAAGTCTCATAGGAGGGAAGGGGATACTGAGGCATAAACAAGTGCCTATAACCATTAACAAATCTTCCTTAGCAAGGCCAAAAGGGAATCTGGGCTACCTCAGCAACAGCATTCCCCCAAGCACAGCCCTTCTCTTCAACAGACAACACCAGGTATTTATGCAGAAGGCATGGAAATTTTTCTCCTCTAGGACCAAGATCTCACATGAGGAAACAACAGAAGCGTTAGGAAGCAATACTCCAAAAGACATCCTTGTGAGCATCCAGTGCCCAAAGATTGCAACAGTCAGGGTTCAATAAGCAGATCTAGTCGTAAGCCAAGCAGGAACTAAAACCCAGTCAAGCTTAAAGCAGTAGGGTTAGTGTTGTAACTTCTACAGATCTTTATAATAATAACATGGGGTTTCTTTCCATAGACATTTACCCATTACCATAAAAAAGGAAAGTCAGACTCATGAAACACGTGTAGCACAAAAGAAATTGCAGAGACACCACTTAAAAAGCTTCAGCAAGATCACCCTAAAACTCAGGGGTGGTGCCACACCAAACCAAGGCAATTGTGCACTCATTCCCCTCTTCAAAAGTGCTTGGATATAGCTCAAGATGAAGCACATCCTTCAGCCCTTCACCCCACTGCACTCCACATCCTGGTGCAGCCTCCAGCAACATGCCCTCCCCAACAGGCTGGGAGCTGAGAGAGGTGCTGGGAGTCTCCCAGCCCCGCATTGGGAGAAGGCAAGGATTTCCCTTTGCTTCTAGGGGCATCCCCACTCAAGAACATGTTTAACATCCTTCATCAGTATAACATTGCTACTACAAACACAGAGTATAGAGAGCTCTTAAGGTGGGCCCAACCCCAACCGTAGAGCCACGCAGGGCCATAGGCACTCTGGGGAAGGTCACCCTTATGCTGACCAGGCAGCAATGGAGGCCACAGTTGGGGGTCCTAGATGGGATGGGAGATACAGGGGTCCTGTACGGAGAAGAGAGACCTGTGGTGGTGTGCGCTGCAGGTGGGATGGGGGGCACCAGTGAAGGCCATGTATAAGGCACAGATCTGTGTGGGGAAGAGGGAGCTGTGTACGGGTTCTGTTTGGGTGGGGGCTGCAGGAGGGTGTGGAACCTGGGTAGGTGTGGGGGACACAGGTGGGGTGGAAACCTCAAGTGTATGGGGGTCCGGGTTGGGGATGGTGCCACGAGTGCGGGACCTGGGGGCGGACGGGAGCCGGGACCGGGGGATGGCCGGTGGGGTCAGCACCGCGGACAGCGCCCGCTCCCTCCCGGCCCCCGTGCGCTGTGCCGGCGGGGGGGGGGGGGGGGGGGGGGGGGGGGGGGGGAGGAGGAGGAGGAGGAGGACGGGGGGAGGAAGGCGAGGAAACGGGGCCAGCCCGAGCCGAGCGGCGCCCGGGGGTGGGGGGGCGAGGGCGGCGGGGACAAGGACGCGCGCTCCCCACCTGGGCTGTGGCTGGATCTCAGGCGCCTTCCACAGAGACACTGCAGCATATGCGAGCCTTTCTCCAGGAGAAGCCCGAGAATCCTCATGGATTTCACTTTGTGGCGCCCTCCCGCTCCTCGGAAAAGGGACCGGCCCCGGGGCGGCCGGCTCTCAGCGGCGGGGCGCCGGCCCCCCTCGCCGCCAAACTTCCCGGCCCATCGCCGCACCCGGGGGAGGGTGGGGGACCCCGCCGCCACTTCTCGGGACTTCTCTGCCGGGGGAGGGCTGTCTTTGCCGGGAAGGGGGTCGGGCTAGCTGGAAGGACGTCAAGCCCTAGAAACACGAGCGGCCGGCTCCCAGCCCTGCCCCCCGCCGGGGCGGGGAGCCGCCGCCGGGACCCCCGCCACCCGCAGGCTCAGCCGCTCCGCTGGCGGAGGCTCTCGCCAGTTCCCCCCGCCGCCGCCGAGAGCTCGGTCCCACCGCGATGAAGTTGTGCGAGTCCCGGCGGGGAGGGAGGGACGGAGGGAGGCGGCCCCGCGTCCCTGCCGCCCGCCCCCCGCAGGCGCCGGGGATGCTCTCCGGGGGTGCTCGCTCCCTCTCCGGGGCAGGGAGGGCTCGCTGGGCCGCGGGTATCCGCGGCGAGAGAAGGCACCACGTGCAGGGGCAGTGGGTACGGCCGCTCCGGGGCTCCCTGCCTGGCACAAACCACGGGACCTGCAACGTGGCTGGGAAGAAGACACACCTCTTGGCTTAAATCGCCAGTAGCAGCGTGTGCCGGGAAGCAGGGGCGTTCCTACAAGCACAGCCTTTAAACGAGCAAGGCTCCTTATTTACACTTATGGACCCTACGGCAACAGCTTCTTGCAAAGGCCGCTCCGCTAAAGCTGAAAGTTCATTTTTTTTTGCCTATTTTTAAACTATCACAGTTACAGGGTTGCAGACTTAAGTCCCTGCTCAGTTTTTGAGCTGCACAGAGAAAGGTAGGGCCCGTACTGCCTGTGCAAGGAAGTTTGAGGAAAGGTGCTCTCCTTAGAGCTGTCTTTGATTCATGAAATTACACACCGCAAAACCCACAACACAAGGCTGGAAAGCACAGGAGCACAGAAAGCTCCTCAGAGGAAACAGTATTAGTATATACAATATAACACAGTATATACAATACATATTAGTATATATCTCTCAAATGAACTCTTTCACCTGAGTATATACTCCAGTACTCCACTAAAAGGCAACTGCCTCTGGGACAGATCTGAACCTTGCACCAGGGTAAATTTCTACCTGGATTACCTTGTGCTCAAAAGCAGGGCTACCTACTCACGTACCACCTTTCAAAGCCTCCTCTGCTTTTGTTTCTCCTGGCACCTGGCAGAAGTGGCCAGGCTTCTCTGACCAGCACCAGATGGAAGTTTTTTCTAGAGAGTGGCCAACACCTCGCAGGGATGCAAGAGTGGGGATACAGACTTTGTTGTTAACACTTGCTAGGATGTCTCTCAAGTCCAAACAAAAAGAATGAGGCACAGTCAGCATGATATGGCGTGCAACACTGGTTTGCTCACTGAGAGTCCCATGAGGATGGAACAGTAACAGCTATAAAATACAGAGAGATCAGAATACCAAGGCGCATAAACCAGGCATAGCAAAAGAAATGCTGTTCTAGTGTGAGAGTCTGTTGAGGATTTGTGGCAAAACCAGTATTTGTGAGAGCACATGGAGTCTTTCCTGCCCTCAGTAAACACCCAAAAATCTCAGTTTTCCTCTAGAATAGGAAAAAAAAAAACAGTTAAAATGCTAAATGTTTCATGAAATGGAAGCTCTTATTTTCCAGTCAGCCCTACTTCATACACTGAAAATAGCACTTAGCTAGAAGCAAAGCCAGTAGCATACAGTTCAAGATTTTTAAAAGGATGCAATGTATTAATAACTAATCTCTGGGATCCATGCTAAACTCAGTCACTCTGCTGTGACTTGTGCTGAAAACTGTCACTCTGTATGTCCTAATTCATAAGCTATTTTACAAAGAACCTTGCACATGCACCAAGTCACAGCAAAAAGCTAAATGAAACTGCCCTTCTCCCCCCTCACTTACCCAGGATCACTGTTCCAGCTACACTCCTCAGCAATACCTGCTCTACAGCAATCACAGAAGCCTGTCGTGCCATGTCAGGGCAGATACCAAAGTGACACTACAGCTGTTACCTCTCCTCTTCATCCATAGTTGTCCTTCAGTTCTCTGCTATACCAGATCAGCAAGCAAGCCTGTAACCCCTCTGGAACAAGGACAGAAGTATTTTGCACAGTGAAGCCCTAAAACACAACCAGTCGTTCTTGGGTACTTCTGTAACAGCACAAAAAATAATAGTCCTCTTTCTGCAAATGCATCAGCAGCATGAGAACAATTCTGGATCTGGCAGATCAAGGACAGTACAGTGAGATCTGAGATCAAGGTGCCCTCCTTGCTTAGCAGCCAACATGGAGCTGTAAATGAGGGGGCTCCGATTTAAAGATGCCAGTACTGAAATGCAGCAGCAGGTACCAGGAGAGAGGTGTACTTAGTTGTTATACATATTAAGCTAGTGTGGGAACAGACAGGCATTATCACTTGGACATGCAAAGACAAGTGTATCTGACACAATACAGATGTTTGCAAGAAGAAAAAACTGAGAATGCAACAGGTAGCTGAAGTTTGAGACTTCTGTTCATTAAACTCTAAGAACAACACAGTTGTTCTTAGAAAATCTACTCAGAATAACCCACAAAACCACTAATAAAATAATCCCTGTTTCTTTGAGGGGTTTCCATCTCCTTCCAGCAAGGTTAATGATCCAAGCTTAATAGGTACTGATCTGTCAGGACTTCTGTCTTTTTGGGACAGGGCTCACAGGGGTCAGTTCCTGATTTACGTCAGAGTAAAGGAGAGCAGAATCAAACCAGTGAAAAGAATAATTGTTACTACTTGACATTTCCAAAGAAGGGTCATGAGGACTGCAACCAGCATATGTTCTTCTTTGAAACTGAATAGGTTTAAGTAAGCTTAAACAGCAAAATGGAAGCATAAAAATGGCAAAGGATAATTCTTTAAGCACTGTGATGCATATGACTCAAGTGTTTACATGCCACAAAATACTCAGTAATATCATGTACCCAATTAGGTAAATCTTAACCCAGTAAACAAAGCTTATGGAAGTTGGAAAGATGAATGGAGCTGACATAAATCAAGATATTGCTAGATAAGTTAACTCATTTTAACCCAAAACCAAGGTAAATCAAAACAGAATTTATTTCTCTGCAAAGCGACAGCATGTACCCAAACAATATTTCACTGGCATATAAGTGGCGCATAAGTCTTGCTATGGCTCTATAGATGGGCTTGCACTACTAAATAATAATGCAAATAACATCTGAAAAGTTACTGTGAAAATGCTACTGATACTTAAATTTTGCCCATCAGTAGAACATAGGTATTAGAAACAACAGTGTTCTTGAATAAAAGCAGAGATTGCATTTGCTGGAACACAAAGAAAGCTGCGAAAGACTCATTGAGGTCAGAAGACAGTTACAGGGAACACAGTGTCATGTGTGATTCTCCCTTATTAAATTAAAATGCCATTGGCCTTCTGAAGCATGGAGCAGAAACGAGAATATGTTTGGGATTATGGAATTTAAATTAATACTGTCTACTAAAAAGAGGAATGCACTGTGCTCTGATCAGAGAAAAATAAGGTGATTTAGCAGACAAGGCTCTTTGCTAGGTATTAAAATAGCATAATGTGCATGAGTTCATCAGTTACAAAAGCCCAAAAAGAAAGGAAATCTACAAAAGCTCAAAGAGACTAGTCAGGAAAGGTAATTTCCTTGTGTTCACACAAAAGCAGGTAATAACCTTGCAAGGTGCTGGGTCCATTCTGTTTCTGTTTTCACCCATATTGACTATCTGCAGTTCTTTTGAACATTGTGACTGGTACACAAACAGCCTCTGCACGTGTTTGGGGGTTTTTTGGGGTTTGGGTTGGGGTTTTTTTCAAGTCTTTGCCCTTGTATTTTCTGGCCAAACGCAGGCGGATATGGTGAGAAATGGCCCATTAACCTCAACAGCTTTGTCCAAGCTGATGCTGACACAGATTTCGGACCTTGTTCCTCTTTGTAAATTTGCAGAACTCCTATGGGAGCACTTGGTGCTCATTTCTTGACACTCACTCCATGGATCCATCTGTGATCAGCAATGGTATATTCTTCAGTGATGGCAGATAACCACTTATCAGCTCCTTTCTTTGCAGGAGCCATTTGAGCAAAATCTGCCCTGGAATAGGCAAAAAAAACACAGCCCTATTCAGTGCCAACAAGTACTTACCCCACTGTCATCACTGTGCTCTCTATTTCTTCTTACTCTTTGCCCCTTCTTTATGAAGCAGAGCACTGCTGACAAGGAGGGGTGGCAGGGTCTGCTTCAGAGACACACTAACCATGTATAGCTTCTACTGCATCCAGCTCCACCGAAGCACAGAACACTCACACCACAGACAGTGGGAGCTGCAGCACAAAGTTCAGGGGTTTGCTGAAGGTCACACAATAAATTTGTGGCCAAGTAAGGAATCATCTGTCAGTCCTCGTTCTGGTGATTTAATGAGAGGATTAGCCTTTTCCTGATCAGTATAAAATTGCACTCATTATAAGGCAAAGATTGCAGCTATTCTGCTGGAAACTCTACCATGGAAAAAGTAAACCACACACCTGACAGCAAGTGGAAGATGAGACAAAAAAAAAGACATAGCTTCATTTTGTACATCAGACAAGAAAGACCAATTCCTTGGTTGCTTTTCTGCGGTCAAAAAGCAGTGCTATCACATGAACAAGAGGGAACAGAAACCATTCGCTCCAGCTCCTGGTGGAGAGACTGACTTGGTAAAATCTCAGTCTCCTCTCAGCCCACCAAAGCAGATTCAGGAGAAAAAGAAAAGATGTCCCATAGCCTTGATCATTTAATAGGTTTATCCTCAGACACATAAAAAGCTCATAGTAATCAGTACTTAGTAGTTGGCATTCTTAGACATTAAGAAGAAATATAATACTACATGTAAAGAAGGCTTTGTGTATCAAATATCTCCAGTCTGAATTAGTGAGAAGTGGTTGTTCTGGGTATTTTTCAGCAGTGATGTTTCCTCAGAAGCTGAAACTTGTAGGATTTCTCCAAACCTATTTTGGTAGTAGTACCAGCAGCTCGGAACAGATACTCTGGAAAAAGGGACAGCCAGCCACACATTGCTCCTTCCACCTGCTTCCAGTGCCCTGCAGCTTCGCAATTTCCTCATCCACAGCATGTCTTGCAATGTGTTTAAGAACCCTTGATGGATTTCTCCACAACAAATTTTTATAATTGGTTTTTGAAGCCAGTAATACTGTTGGTCTCCTCACTATCTTTTGTCAAGTTCTACAGGTTAATCACACGCCAGGAAAAGCTTTTTATTAGTTTAAAACTGCTTCTCGGTAGTTCCATTTAATGCTCACCTTAGCGGTTATATTGCAAAATGGTAATTTTATGTTCTCCGTGACAGTCATGGTTTTATCCACCTCTGTCGTATTTCCCTCCTCAATTGTTTCATTTCTGAAGACACCTGAAAATGCCTAATCTGTTCCATCGTTCCCCGGGCAGCAGCTATTCTGCACGCTCCGCTGACCTTGTCGCTGTTGCCTGTGTCTTTCTAGTTCTACCGCATCTTTTTTGAGGCAGGATAACGAGAGCTGCATGCAGTACTCAAGGTGCGAGTGCAGCAGGGATTTCTAGCACAGCAGGATGAAAGCTCCTATTTGCTCTCTGTACCTTTCCCAATAATTTCTGCTTGCCTTTTGCTGAGCTAGCACTTTCAGAGATAACCCTAACCCTAACCTTTACCCAGATGCTCAGGGAATGCCAAGAGATTTGGGGAGCATGTTCCCCCTGGCAGGAGCCGTGCAGCCCCTTCCCCAGATGACCAGACCTGACTGCCACGCCCCCACAGGGTGGGGGGCTGTGATTTTTTTGCAGGTGGCTGAATTTCAGGGCAAACCCCCAGATGTTGTCACATTTGTCCTTTGCACCTGAGAGTGGCAGAAGCACTTTCTAGAAGGACTTCCTTGGTGGGTACCATTCCCCTGCCAGCTCTGATTGCTGTTTTACATCCCATCAGTCTCTGCAGCCCCTCAACAAGGGAAAACATGCAGGAAGGCAGAATATCTCCCCTCTCTGCAGATCCCGTCAGGCTCAGAGGTCATGAGAGAGGAAAGCAGATTAAAAGGGTTGTAAATGCAGCCAGTGCGTGGAGGATCTGACCCACAGGGCCCCAGAAATCGAGGTTATTAATCCACGGTAGGCAGCGGTGGCTTTGCCTGAGGCGTAACCCAAGTTTAGAGGGCAACAGCTCACAGTTGTGCCAAGAGGCTTTTGAGGTGGGCAGGAGAGCAAGCTTGCTGGCCAGCAGAGCTGCCGGGCTCTGCCCACCGGATGGCCCCTTGGCTGTTTTGCTTTCAGCTGGCAGCCACCGAGGCAGAGCCAGCACTG
Organism: Nyctibius grandis; assembly: GCF_013368605.1. Taxonomy (NCBI): domain Eukaryota; kingdom Metazoa; phylum Chordata; class Aves; order Nyctibiiformes; family Nyctibiidae; genus Nyctibius; species Nyctibius grandis. The sequence goes on from NC_090665.1 coordinate 13,334,052, forward strand.
GAACAAGTGCATCTTCCAAATTCAACCAGGGCGTGCTCTTGGCTTTACCCCTCAATCACTGCGTGAAACGGGAACAACTGCCAGGCCACTTTCCTCATCTAAGAGCACAACTAATCCATCCATTGCACAGGGAAAAGTTGGGAGGCTTAATAAAGGAGATTTTCTGAGGGCAAGTACAATAGACCACCTCTGCAAGAAGCCAACTCCCCTTCCCCTCCAGCAAACTCACTCCTAATGTCCAGGAGTGCATCTGAGGTGAGGAGCAGCATCCGCAGAAGTATGAACCTCCCCCATCTGCCTTCTTCCAGTGACACTTACAGACCCTTTTCCTGCCATCCAGATCTGAAGTATATTTATTCCAGCATACTAACACAACACGTGTGGCACAGTCTTATAGAGACAAGCAAGTACTTGCCTGCCTAATTCCCTGCCACGTTTGAAACACCGATTGCCCTGGCCAGACTGCTATTCTGGAACAGGTAACTCCCAGCTCCTTCGGTGTAGCATCGCTAAGGCAGCAGGGTCTTTACCAGACCCACACACAGGTTTGTCCCTGCTGGTTCTGAAGGAAAAAAAAATGACAAAAGCCAGGCATTAAATAATAATGTTACAGAGTAGATATAATGTGGCTATATATGTAACGGAAAATTCATGTTTCAAGAGAATTGAAGACTGGATTTACAAAACCTTTGTAAGAGCCAGCCTTGAAATCCTGGCTTCTTCGGACAGGACCTCCTACTCAGTACTGGGAAAATTCCTTTTCCGAGACTGTGTCATGCAGTGTAGTCCTCAACAGAATGAAACACAAGTAGGAAAGAAAAAGACACTCAGATTTTCTTTCTCAGAGAACACTATTGCTTTTGGGCAGGTGCTCCAAAGAAGTGAAAAAAATCAACACACATTTTTTCCTTAAAATTACATTTTCTAAAGGATTTCAACTTTGCTGAAATATTTTGACAATATTATGAAAATAAAGTTGCAAGGAAAGCTTTTGACCTTATCAAAATGAAACATTTCCATAAGTCTCTCAAACAAAACTTGACAATTGAGGAATACCAGGAGTGTTTGAGTGACACTGGTGTGAACAGGGAAGAACTTAACTCCCTCCCCATTAGGTCGCAACTTCCACACTGCTGCTGCAGCCCTAGCCCCATGCATGGTGATACACATGTACCACAGAGACTGGCTTCAGAGGACAGAGGAGATTTTTTGCTGTTCATGGTTTCAGGACAAATGGCGAAGGCAGTCAAGTATTACCAGGCTCAGACCCGCTTCCTCCATCCTCTGCTATGACAGTAAAAGCAAACCTAAGTAACATATTTGGGGTTCTTTCTTGTATTTGACTCGGGGTTTAAGGTCTTTTAAGGTTTCTGCTGTTAGCTTTTCTCTGCAGCCATTAGAACCAGAAAATATCTAAATATGCCAAGCTGTCATTCTTACATAATGGCTTGGGGATTTAAGAAAGGCCCCAACTCTTCTAAGAGCTGGCAACACCAGTTTGCAATAATCACACCAGTGACAGGTAACATGGCTGGCTCCCAGAGACACGAATCATTGCTGACTGTGACATACTCAGTAATAGCTTTCCTGTGCTTCTGCTGAAAATAAAGCAGTGCCAGCCCAGACCGCAGCTTAGACTGATTATCAGCCCCTGGGAAGTTCTGCTCCCCTATGAGGTAAAAATCCTTCTTTCCTCAGCAGTTGAAGATATTTCACTGATACTGGAAGAAAAATTCCAGCAAGTTCCATTCCAAATCATGCATAATCTAGCAAAACTGGGGAGGAATGAAAAGCGTTCAAGTGAAAGATGAAGCACCATTCTATGAAGATTGCTGCGGAGCACAGCAAGAAAGAGGAAATCGCAAAAGATAAATGACCAATGGGTGGTAATTCAAGAGGGAAATAAAATACGGGAGGCAAATACTTCTGTGTGCAATCATATAAATCAGCGAGACGTTACTTTACCAGCAGGGAAACATCCACAAGGTATTACCAAAGGCCTTGAAGGTCAATCATCACAGTGGCTGTCTACTTCCCGCAAGCAAAGTTCAAAACCTGGACCACACACAAGGCACATGTGATGGACCTGGGTCTGGTTGTTGTGGGGGATTTCAACTACCCTGATATTTGCTGGGAGCCCTACTCAGCCAGCCATCCTCAGTCCAGGAGGTTCCTCCAGTGCGTTGATGATAACTTTCTGATGCAAATGGTGGAAGAGCCAACTAGGAGAGGAGCGCTGCTGGATCTTATCCTTACTAACAAGGAGGGTCTGGTTGAAGAGGTGAAGGTTGAGGGCAGCCTTGGTTGTAGCGACCATGAGATGGTAGAGTTCAGGATCTCATGTGGCAGGAACAGAATAGCTAGCAGAATCACAACCCTGGCCTTCATGAGGGCCAACTTTGGCCTTTTCAAGCAATTGCTAGGGGAAATCCCATGGGACAGGGTACTAGAAGGTAAGGGGGCCCAAGATAGTTGGTTAGCATTCAAGGACTGCTTCTTCCGAGCTCAAGATCAGAGCATCCCAACAAGTAGGAAGTCAAGGAAGGGTACCAGGAGACCTGCATGGTTAAACAGGGAACTGCTGGGCAAACTCAAGTGGAAGAAGAGGGTGTACAGATCATGGAAGGAGGGGCTGGCCACTTGGGAGGAATATAAGTCTGTTGTCAGAGGATGTAGGGAGGCAACTAGGAAAGCTAAGGCCTCCTTGGAATTAAACCTTGCAAGAGAGGTCAAGGACAACAGAAAGGGCTTCTTCAAATACATTGCAGGTAAAGCCAACACTAGAGGCAATGTTGGCCCACTGATGAATGAGGTGGGGGCCCTGGAGACAGAGGATAAAAAGAAGGCGGAGATACTGAATGCCTTCTTTGCCTCTGTCTATACTGCTGGAGGCTGTCCTGAGGAGCCCCGGACCCCTGCGGCCCCAGAAGTCGTCAGGATAGAGGAGGAATCTGTCTTGGTAGATGAGGGCTGGGTCAGGGACCAATTAAGCAACCTGGACGTCCATAAATCCATGGGCCCTGATGGGATGCACCCGCGGGTGCTGAGGGAGCTGGCGGAAGTCATTGCTAGGCCACTCTCCATCATCTTTACTAAGTCGTGGGCAACGGGAGAGGTGCCTGAGGACTGGAGGAAAGCGAATGTCACTCCAGTCTTCAAAAAGGGCAAGAAGGAGGACCTGGGGAACTATAGACCGGTCAGCCTCACCTCCATCCCCGGAAAGGTGATGGAACAACTTGTCCTTGGTGCTGTCTCTAGACACATCAAGGATAGGGGGATCATTAGGGGCACTCAGCATGGCTTCACCAAGGGGAAGTCATGCTTAACCAACTTGACAGCCTTTTATGAGGACATAACCCAGTGGATAGATGATGGTAAAGCTGTGGATGTGGTCTATCTCGATTTCAGTAAAGCGTTTGACACGGTCTCCCACAGCATCCTCGCAGCTAAACTGAGGAAGTGTGGTCTGGATGATCGGGTAGTGAGGTGGATTGTGAACTGGCTGAAGGAAAGAAGCCAGAGAGTGGTGGTCAATGGGACTGAGTCCAGTTGGAGGTCTGTGTCTAGCGGAGTCCCTCAAGGGTCGGTACTGGGACCAGTACTGTTCAATTATTCATTAATGACTTGGATGAGGGAATAGAGTGCACTGTCAGCAAGTTCGCTGATGACACAAAACTGGGAGGAGTGGCTGATACACCAGAAGGCTGCGCAGCCATTCAGAGAGACCTGGACAGGTTGGAGAGTTGGGCGGGGAGTAATTTAATGAAATATAATAAGGGCAAGTGTAGAGTCCTGCATCTGGGCAAGAACAACCCCATGTACCAGTACAAGTTGGGGGCAGACCTGTTGGAGAGCAGCGTAGGGGAAAGGGACCTGGGGGTCCTAGTGGACAGCAGGATGACCATGAGCCAGCAGTGTGCCCTTGTGGCCAAGAAGGCCAATGGCATCCTGGGGTGTATTAGAAGGGGTGTGGTTAGCAGGTCGAGAGAGGTTCTCCTCCCCCTCTACTCTGCCCTGGTGAGGCCACATCTGGAATATCGTGTCCAGTTCTGGGCCCCTCAGTTCAAGAAGGACAGGGAACTGCTAGAGAGAGTCCAGCGCAGAGCCACGAAGATGATTAAGGGAGTGGAACATCTCCCTTATGAGGAGAGGCTGAGGGAGCTGGGTCTCTTTAGCTTGGAGAAGAGGAGACTGAGGGGTGACCTCATTAATGTTTATAAATATGTAAAGGGCAAGTGTCATGAGGATGGAGCCAGGCTCTTCTCAGTGACATCCCTTGACAGGACAAGGGGCAATGGGTGCAAGCTGGAACACAGGAGGTTCCACATAAATATGAGGAAAACTTCTTTACGGTGAGGGTGACTGAACACTGGAACAGGCTGCCCAGAGAGGTTGTGGAGTCTCCTTCTCTGGAGACATTCAAAACCCGCCTGGACGTGTTCCTGTGTGATATGATCTAGGGAATCCTGCTTCGGCAGGGGGATTGGACTAGGTGATCTTTTGAGGTCCCTTCCAATCCCTAACATTCTGTGATTCTGTGACCTGGCATAGCACAAAATACAGCTCAGCACAAGCTAAAGCTGTAACTGCAGCAGCAGAAAGGACCAAGGAAGGGTTAGAGGAGCGAGAGATGGCTGCAGAGGTTTTACCAATAATGTTAGAGAGATGGGGCCAGATTCAGACCTGCTATAAACTGATACTGCTCCATGAGCTCTGAATTTAGCCCATACATTTCAGGCACTGATTTTTTTTTTTTTACAGGCACTTTAGTGATTCAAAGCTGGAATGGTAAAGCTGAGCTGCTGCACCATCAGCATGTGCTAAGCTATTTATGAGTCACTAAAACACACCTTTTCTAATTCTCACCTTAGCTTGTGAATGGCATGTGGCCAATGCACCTTCTCTGGCTACTCAAGAAAAGTCACCACAGCGTGTTGTCTGCTGAGGCTATTGGCAGAGCCACTGCATCGACTCTGCTGCAGGACATGTTTGACCTCCAGCCAGTCCTGCTTTAGCCTTCTGCCTGTTTACATTGGGACAGACATTATCCAAAGAAGTGCCACACAATGGCAGCGCTAAATTTTAGGAAGTCTGTCCAGCGTTTCGCAACCCTCAGAAGAGAAAGCCCCTGCAAAGTCAAAAAACACAAGTGCAGACTTGAGTTGTCCCAAGTCCTCAGTACTGCCTGGCCCCATGCACCATTTCTGTTCCTGGACAAGTGGTCCTACCATGTATACTGGGCTCACGAGCAAGTGGAACCACAGCCATCACCTTCCGTTCCCAAAGAGCTACGTCCTACAATTCAGCAGTAAAATAGTAGTTATGATGGGGAAAAATGTCCAATTAAAGCAAAATTGTTCTGAGCAAGCTCTTGCATGTCACGTATCCATCCCCAGACCACTACCAAAATTATTTCCTTCCAGCTGGGATTTGCTTGAACTCCCAACACAGAAGCAACCTCAACTATGCAGTACTGGGGTTCACATAAACCCTCCTTACCTGTTACATCCCTCCTCGGGAACAGCGAAAGGAGCGATGAGGCTTCCCTTGGCTCTACCTAGTTATTTGGAATGCCAGCCCCACATTCAAATCTCAACACTCAGAGGCTTGACTCGCCCTTTCTCCACCACTTTGGTTCCTTCACTGTTATCCTGATACCATAGGGGATTCTCCATCCTCCACTCATCTTCTCCCCCAGCTGCCAAGCACAGATTCAAGCAGGATGTCTCAGATCTAAGGAACGCCAGCTCAATGTTCTCCTGCTATAGAGCAATCACTGCCTATCTCCAGAAGGTCCTGGTGGGTCTGGATTGGGGCTGCTGTGCCAGGGAGAGGGAAGCAATGGTTGCTTTGTGAGGAAAAAGAGACCCACACCAGGGGACCTCCTGCTTGAGCCGCAGATCCTGCTGCTTCCCTCTGTCACAGTCTCACCTCATCTTTGCTTAAGTCTCACGGGAGCAGGTTGTTGTAAAACACAAGTTTAGCTATTTGTTTTTCATGACGGCAGAGCCACGAGCTCCTGAGGGCAGTACCAGGCACACTGTGAGGCAGCACGTGACATTTCGGGGTGTAAGGAATGGAAAGGCAGGTTCCCAGGGGGGTGTCTTTTGCTCTCCCCTGCTGAGTTACAGCAAGTGTCATGGCCACATCATCTGTTTTTCATTCCCTTGTGCTCAGTGTCAAGCCATAATGAAACCATAAGGAATTCAGCGTCACTCAGCAGTGTACAAAAGCACTCTGATCCAGCTCAGCGGAGCTGGATTGCATAGTGTGCAGTGTTGCAGGAAGGAGAAGAATCTGATACCAAGAACCTGGCTCCCTGTTTTTATCTGCTACACTCCCTGAACTGCAGCGATGGCAAGAAAAAGAGAGGCATGGCAGAGAAAAGCCTTGCTCCTCACCCTGCTCCCTCAGCCACCCTCCTGGTTACAGCAGAAGCTTGTCGGGCAAGACCACTGTCCTAGTTTGGCCTAAACCAGGCTGATTTTCCTTTCAGTGATTTTTACTTTCAGCTAAGTCTCTTCTAAGTAACTGCACTTTCTGAAACTAACTGCATGTTTTGCAGACAGTGTCTGCTTCCAGGACTGATAACGCGCGAAGTTTGTAGTTATCACTGAGGCACCGGTAGGGATGCTATGCAGAAAGGCTCTTGCTGTACTTAGTCTTAGAGAAACCAAGGTCACTGCTAAATTCCTCACTGCTTATGAGTGAAGAGCCGAAGGGGGGTCGCACCTGCAGGGAGGAGCGGACAGGGCAGGTGACCCAAAATTGACCAGCAAAGGTATTCCATCCCATACATGTCATTCTCAGTATAAAGCCGGGGGAGCACAAGGGTCTCGCTCTCTTTCTGCTATGGCTGGTGTCCGAAGAGGACTCCGTCTGTTTTCCTGCTGCCCCCCATCCCGATCCGTGCATCCCTGAATCCAGCTCTCGACCGTCTCTAGGCCCAGCCTGGGCCTTCCCGGAGCCTGCCCTGCAGTGCTGGTGGTGACGTGGCTGACTTCAGGGGAGCTCGATCTTGGTTTTGTATATATATTTGTATATATTTGATTATTTCTGTTATTATTATTATACTCTTTTTCATTATTATAGTTTATTAAAACTGTTTTAACTTTCTAACCCGTAAGTCTCTCTCCCTTTTCCCTTTCCCTTCAGGGCGGGGGGGAAGGTTAACAGAGAGCATCTGCCACAGGTTTAATAGCCGACCCAGCTTTAAACCGTGACAGCCACAAATGTCCAAGATGGTTAACGCCAACAGCAAACTACATGAAGGAAAGCAGGTTGAAGCAGAAGGATTATTCTGAGGATGATGCTCTCAGGGTACAGATTGTCCAAGGTAACTTCTGAAAGAGCACTGAGTGGGACTCTTGGGCCTCCGCCCAGCTGCAGCAATTTGTCTGCCTTTCCCCAGACCCAAGCCATCACTTGGGGAGAATGGTGTTTGCTGCTAGAGCCCACAGATGTACACCGAAGGCAGCATGGCCACAAGTCAGGCTGTCCATGCAGAGCAGGCATCATGCACCGGGAGACCCAGGGATGCCTCCTGGTGTTTGGCCATCTCCATGCTCGACACCCTGCCCCTTGGCAGAGCACCTCTAAGATCAGGCAGGAGGGCATGGGAGCTGCCTCTTTGCCCATTTATCCAGACCAAAAGAAGTGGAGACATGTCTCAGCAAGCACAGAAAGTGTGACAGCCCCTGGTCTCCAGGTAAAGCATGCGGCTGCCTTTGATGAGAGGCACAGACACCAGCTTTACTTGCACACCATCGGGGGAAGCATCTGGTAACAGGCCTACATTAAAACAGCGTAAATTAATAATCAGGAACAATCTCTGAGCTGGCGTCTGCTCCAGCCTGTGGGATAGTCTCTCAGCAGCTAAAACTAGAACAGAGCAATTCCTGGGGAACAAGTGATAGGGAAAAGCCTGCACTGGTCTGTCAGGGATGCAGGCAGCAGTGCCTGGATAATTTCATTTTAAAGTTTCTTCCTTCTGCTCTTCCCCAGCTTGCTTTCCCAGTTAGGTCCTCACCTTGTATAACTGTTGGCTCATGTCTCTAGTACCCTGTGATTTCTTCCTTAGGGCCATTCTCACAAAGGGATGTTTAATGCAGGATGCCTCCTGAGGCCAGTTATCGTTTCTCTTGGGGCTGTTTACACTGACTAGGATTGATGGAGACGGGCACGTGGTGGCTAGGCCGGCACAGCCGTACAGCAGCTGTGTTTGCACTGCACTTCACCGAGACCCTGCTATTTATATTTAATATTCTAACTTTTCCAAATTCCTTTTACTCCACATTGAATACTTCATAGTCCTTCACAATCTCTTTGTAATTCCATGTCCCTGTTAAGAACTCACCCACCAGAAAAATCATGCTGAAAAGAGCAGGATTAAACAAGCAGGTGATGGTTCAGCCCAGGGCAGTTCACACAGACACAAAATGTCACATGTAGACCAGTATAAGGCTCTTCCCTTAACACATCACAAATTACAGGAGGGAGAGCAGCTGCCATCCACTTTCGCAAGGGCAGTAGCCTTGAATGTCCTTTCGTGCCAGTACTGCTGTCAGGATATTCCCACCCTACAACTGCTTTTGAAATATGGGCAAAGGCCCTGGGTGGCTGGGACCAAGCAGGAGCAACAAGGATGTTCTACAGGCAGTGCAGTACAGCAGTTTTGTAGCATGGGAGGTCCAACTGGTCAGCATGTCCTCTCCAGTCTTACTTGGAAAAGGGACAAAAAGTTTATTGTGAAGGTTTTGGCTGATTCTTATTCTTTACACAAACACTGTGACCACAGTTTAAGCATCACAAGGGTTTACAGAAGTTTTCCCCTTTGGTGGTGTAGGGTTGAGCAGCAGACTTTCTGCATAGTTAACATTTATAAATGATACTATCTGTTTATAAGACTACAGGCAATACTTTCCCATAGTTTAATAATTGCACTGAGATGGGTCCTTGACTGCAGGCAGCAGCAGGGGTCACTGGAGTGCTTTTAAGTGGGAGAATTCAACTAAAAATAAAAACCTAAGGGAAAAAACACAACAAGCTGAAGCATCTTGTGACAACTCACCCCAGAAGCCCTGTCAGTCTGCCAGGACTGCACTACCCAGGAGTTTGGAGTGAAGCAAAACAGTCCACCATCTAATGCTCGAGAGCTCTTTAACCCATTCCATCTTCAGCTGCTTTCCGTTGCTGAGTGCTTTTAACCTAGTTTTCAGCCTCCAGAACTCTTATTTCTGGCTGCAGCTTTCATTAGCAGAGACACATTCCCCATCCAGTTCCTTCCAGAGATGTAGGCTACATCCCCAAAGTGCCTTTTTGGGAAAACTGTCTGATGCACTCACAGACTGAGGGTGCAGTGCTCTGGAAAACACGGAGGAGCACAGCTTCCAGAGTGCATTTTTCCCCTCAGTACTGAAGAGCCAAACCCCACTGGTGAAGCTTTTAGATGGGATTGTTCTTTCCTAACCACTGTCAGTTTTGTTTCCAAAACTGATGGGAAAGACTGATTTTTTAAGGACATAGAGCCCTCTTTTGCCTTACTTTGTCTCTTTCCCTCTTCTTTTGGAGCAGTAAGTGATGCAATGCTGCTTTTTCACACCTCCATTTTTGATGCCCTCTTATATAGGCAGCTGGGGAAGAGGTTACCTTGCACAAAAAGGGTCTTTGCATGGCAATTCAACAGTTTCCAGGAACTCCCAGTGATCACAGATAGACTCTCATTCCCAGCTGGCAAAGTGCTTTCCCACTGATCCTGCAGGAATCCTGATTTCTGAAATCCTCCTGATTTCCTGCAGGCAAATCTTCTCCTGCTACTACACAGACAGGCTCTATAAGGGGAGTGCAGCAGTCTGGGTTCCCCACTGCAGAGGTGTTCACACACATCTCTGGCATCTCCCTTACTGCCTTACTTTGAGGCTATCAGTCTGCACCTTGTCTTCCTCTAGAACTAGCTATGGTCTGACAGGAACGAGGTGGAGGTTGGAAATAGAAAGTGATTTTAAAGTGCAAAATGCCCCAGTTAAAGCCTTCTCAGTTTCACACTTTGCCATCCACTTGGTCACTGAACCCAGGGAGAGGGTATGGCGGTTTCAAAGGCTGGTGCATGTGCTCTCTCTTCAGAAGGGTCTACGCTCTCTTTTGTTGGCAGGTGAGAAGTTTCCCTGAGAGGGAGGGATGTAAACTGTCTCCAGTCCCAAAGCCTTTAACCACATCAGCAAAGCCCTACACTTAGCTATTTAGGTCTGCTGGGAGACTGGATTTATCAGCTCAGACAGCCAGGCAATTAGACAGCCTGCAGTCTTGAACCAGACTGAGACCAGCCAGCTCAAAAGACAGCCCAAACAAGTTCGCATCTGGCTGCAAAAGATCATGTAGGACATACCCATGACTACTGGCATCAGCTCAAACCACTTCTTTGGTATAGAAAGTATCAATGCTGGAAGATGGATTGGGGATGCTGAACATCAACAGCAGAGCTGTTCCGACAACAGCTGTGTACAATGTTAACAAATCCTTACAGTATGCCTTGGCAGAGATGCTGAGGTTGGCATTTCTGTCCTCCCTTCATAAGCAGGGATATTGCAGCAGGACTGAAATAAGCAGCTCCTGGAGCCTCACACAAGCAGCCCACAAGACCATGAAAGGAACTGTATTACAAGTGGCTTTGCACTCAGGACTGCTAGTCCCACGTGCTGGGCTCAGACACCCTGTGAAGAAGAGACAAGACTTTGAAACCTAAAAGCATGTCCCACAACTCCACACTGACTGCCTTTCCATCAGCTGGAAAGAGACTTTTTACAAGGGCACGTAGTGACAGGACGAGGGGGAATGGTTTTAAACTGAAAGAGGGTACATTTAGATTAGATATTAGGAAGAAATTCTTTACTGTGAGGGTGGTGAGACACTGGAACAGGTTGCCCAGAGAAGTTGTGGCTGCCCCCTGCCTGGAAGTGTTCAAGGCCAGGTTGGATGGGGCTTTGAGCAACCTGATCTAGTAGAAGGTGTCCCTGACCATGGCAGGGGGATTGGAACCAGATGATCTTTAAGGTCCTTCCCAACCCAAACCATTCTATGATTCTATGATCTCCTGTGGGGTTTTGAGTGGCTTTAAAAATAACCAGTTTGGCCTGATGGAGGTCAAACCACAGAAAGAGGTGGATCATTCTACTGTCACAGCATATTCTGTGGTTGAGGTAACCCAGATCTACTGCATCCCTTTGCACTGCCTGAACCACAAAAAGCTATTTTTTACCTTTAAGGTGGCCTTCTAGCTGTGCTTACTGTCCTACCAGGCTTGCGGTCTTACTCTCTCTTGGGGCTTTTGTAGGCTAATCCGACACAAAAGGCACTGGCTGGTCTCTGCTCCAAACTTCTGCCAGGTTGTGAGATGGATTGAGCTGGTTTTAAAATGCATCCTGAACTGGAACAGTGTAAGCAACTACCAACAATCATTCTGATGAATGTAGCAGCCTACATCCCAAAGGACCTCAGCACAGCTAAGTTACAAAAAAAAAAAAAAACACAAACCCCACACCCAAAACAACAAATGCTTTTATATTTCAAGTCATCTCTTGTGAAACTCAACCTCTGCAGGACTTTTGCAATTAGATCTCATTTGAAAAGCTGTGTAAATCCTCCCTTACTAACTGTATGTTTTAAGTATGTGAACCCTAGAAATACCCAGTGCAGACAAGCACTAGGGAAAAGCGCACACATCCTCCAGCAGTGCCCTTGTATTGCTTTTTTTGTGCCTTCTCTGCGATGAGTTTGTGATTTCACATCACACCCCGCAACTTCTCAGTCAGTAACATTAACAACTTTTCATTTCTCACAACCAAGGTGCCTCTCAGAGCTCCACCTGGCTCGCATCTCAGTCAAGCCCATGAGTCCCTACACAGGACACAGTTTTGGCCACACATGGCTTCTCAAACTCAAAGTAACAAGAAAACCCAAGGCTGGAAGCTGAAACTAAGCAAAGTAAAATGCAGAAGTATTTAACATTGAAGGTGATAAAGCACTGGAGCAATTTAACAAGGTGAATCTTCCATCACTGGAAAATTTTAAGCCAAGAGGGGATGTTTTCTATATTCAATGCTGCACTTCACGCAGGAGTCAATTGAGGGCAGTCCTGTGACTTGCTCTCTGCAGGAGGTCAGACTGAGAAGATCACAAGAGCCTCTCTGACCCCATAACCCAGGAATTAATGCCTGGGAGGAGTTTCTTGTAAAATCTGTCAAACCACTGCCCTTTAAATCCCTACCTACAGCTCCTCTGCTATGAAGCCACAATGTACAATCAATTAAAGAGCAGGGAAGACAGAAAAGGGAAAAACCAAGAAGTTACTGAATAATGGAGACCAAGGCACAGTGAAAGGATGAAGGAGGCTTGAGTACTGCCCCTGCACCAGGCTGAATAGGACCTATTCTGGGCTCCTGGAGATCATGGGAGTCTTGCTATTATTGACTTCACTGGTACTCACTTTGTGTCCTCTGCAGTTAAGCAGAGGACATGGGTCTGCATTCTGCAGGGTTGCGAAGTCTGTGTCATTCCCAAACACCAAACAGCCCCATTACACAGCCAGCCTAGGTATAAAGTTGTTATTCTTTCATTTTAACCTCCCACACAAGCTCCCTTTGTGATTATAACTAGATCAAATGAGACTTCATATGAACAAAATGAATAAGTAAAAAAAAAAAAAAAAAAAAGAGAGAAAAACCCCCAAAGCTGCCCTTCCATTATTATCGTAGTGCTGCTTCGAAATAATAGAAAATAAAAACCTCCATCAGCAGATCTGGGTTTCTCAATGCATCTCAAAAAGCTGGCAGGGGACTGTTCAAGGAAGGACAGCTGTACTGCACAACCCCTCAGCAAGCCACCAGAGGGTAGCAGAACATTTCAGAGAGCAGCTAACAGCAGCCCCGGCAAACCAGCGTGATCTGTACCCGCACGTCCCTCCTCACTTTCGGGTTGCTATTTCAGTTCTTCAGGAAAGTCACATTTTTATTCACCCCTATCCACCCCTTTTCCAAAATGCTGCCTTGATTTCTTTTCAGATGAGAAGGAAAATTTATATTTCACGTTATTCCTACCTCACTCCTTGGGAAGAAGTTTATTCCTCCCTGATTTTCTCCACAGTGTCTTCTGCATCACCCCCCAGGCCAACCCTTCCCTGCAGCAGCAGGCAGCATGTGGCATCGTACGGGGATGGCAGGACGGTGCAATGGTGTGGTACCACACCACGGGGAGGTGCGAGGAGGGGAAGAGGGTCAGGAGAGCAAATCGGTGTTTCCAGCAGTTTGGGGAAACCAGCTGGGTCAGTAACTCCCTACGTTAGGAGTCAGGATTACATGACAGACTTGCTCATGCAACACTCAAATAACACCCAGTCAGAAAAGTTGACGGCCAGTCACGAGGTTTTGACTTTCTCAAAGCTGTGAAAAGTACAGGAGAGGGAGAGACACGTAACATTTTTCTAATGCTTTCCTCACCTCTCCAAAAAATCTCCATTCTCCACCTTGCAGATTCCCACCCCGGTTACAAGGAAAGCCCTCAGCTCCACAAACACCTCAAGAAGCCAACGAACCAACCCCATCCTGATCCCTCTTGCATGCTTTCTGCTGAGTGTTATGGCAGGAAGACTTGCAGTAACTTTATTATTATGATTTATTTTAAGGTTCCTGTATGTTAAAATTCTCAAGCCAGGATGCAAGGAGTCCTGTTGCCCTGTCTGGAGAAGCTTGTATGGAGCAAGGAGACCAGCTAGGAGCTCAAGGTGGGTGGGGGGTAATGAAGAGAGTCTGGCTTTTAAATAGCTAACTTTTTCATGCACAGTCTGCAGGAACCAAAAATAGCTCCTGAATATTTCAGCAAATCATTCCCAATAATTAAAATTGTGATGTGTTTGCTGTCAACCCCAAATGTGGTGAAAGCCATCAGAATTATAATTCACTTCAAATTATTCATCCAGCTGCTTTTACAGAGCTGAAAATTTCTGTTCACTTAAACCTAAGTTCAAAGAAACCTCAAGCCCCTAAATCTCAAATTCTTTCATATCTGCCCATTGCTAAAAAATGAGACAAACTAACCTCCCCTTGTCTGTCCTATTTATTTAATACAGGTATGTCACAACCAGTAGGTTAACCCTGTAGCGCAGCTGACACTTTGCACTGATTGTCAAGTTACAGCCGTTCAGTGCAGCTGCTTTCAGTGACTATTACAGACAGATGGAAGTTATTATATACATTTTCCACAAACTGTACCCCACATCGGAGTATCCTACTTGCTCTACCCAGGTGCTGTGCCACACCTGAGGCTCAGCCCTTTGCCACATTGTCAGGAAGCAAGGGGAGGTAGAGGAAAGGCTCTTGCAGACTTCCAGTTCTAGGGAAAAGCTTCTGCCCCTGTAGAGAACTTGATTATCAGTCCTGCCCCATCAGTACAGTAGAGACACACATTTGATCACAGGATCCCTGAAGCAGACACCAAAGCTAAAGACATCAGAAGCACCAACTTCTTGCAGCACTATGAAAAATCTCTTGCATCATTCTAAATCCAGCCCAGCAGCTCACTCCTCCATTACATCTTCTGCATGAATTACAAATGTGAAGCAGCACACACTCAGCACAAGCACACACTCCAAGCGAGATCCATTTACAGACCTTTTTAAAGAAAGTATCCAATACATAAGTGTGTTTTCATTTTTCTTGTAGCTGATGTCAGGACACCTAAAGGGGACAACGTATTTTGGAAGCACTGAGCATCTCTGATAGGATAGGTCAGAGTATGGCATCTCTTGTTTGAGATTCGCCACTACCCATCCAATATGTCTGGATGTTTAATATAAATTAATCTGTTATTACAAATCCCTCATCCAAGTTCTCCCTGGCCTTCAGCCTGAGACATTCTGGGACAAGACAGCAAGCTAAAACAGACCTTCCCTCAATCTAACTGTTCAGTGTGCACGGTTCCAACCACAAAATCACTCCTTTCCTTCATTTTTGCCCCAGTAGTCTTTGTGTGTTTTGTAACACACAAGAAAGCTGTTGACAGTCCAAAACATAATAAATACTTGGCAAAACAAGCTGCAGAACCTGTTTAAAAAAGGGAGGGCTGCGTTTCATTGCTGTACATTTGCATCACAGACACACTGCACTGATCTCACTGCCAGCGTTCTTGTCATGGGCACTGCCCCTTCAGTGGGAATCACAGAATGTTAGGGTTTGGATGGGACCTCAAAAGATCACCTAGTCCAATCCCCCTGCCGGAGCAGGATTGCCTAGATCATATCATACAGGAACATGTCCAGGTGGGTTTTGAATGTCTCCAGAGAAGGAGACTCCACAACCTCTCTGGGTAGCCTGTTCCAGTGTTCAGTTACCCTCACCGTAAAGAAGTTTTTCCTCATATTTATGTGGAACCTCCTGTGTTCCAGCTTGCACCCATTGCCCCTTGTCCTGTCAAGGGATGTCACTGAGAAGAGCCTGGCTCCATCCTCATGACACTTGCCCTTTACATATTATAAACATTAATGAGGTCACCCCTCAGTCTCCTCTTCTCCAAGCTAAAGAGACCCAGCTCCCTCAGCCTCTCCTCATAAGGGAGATGTTTCACTCCCTTAATCATCTTCGTGGCTCTGCGCTGGACTCTCTCTAGCAGTTCCCTGTCCTTCTTGAACTGAGGGGCCCAGAACTGGACACGATATTCCAGATGTGGCCTCACCAGGGCAGAGTAGAGGGGGAGGAGAACCTCTCTCGACCTACTAGCCACAACCTTTCTAATACACCCCAGAATGCCATTGGCCTTGTTGGCCACAAGGGCACACTGCTGGCTCATGGTCATCCTGCTGTCCACTAGGACCCCCAGGTCCCTTTCCCCTACGCTGCTCTCCAACAGGTCTGCCCCCAACTTGTACTGGTACATGGGGTTGTTCTTGCCCAGATGCAGGACTCTACACTTGCCCTTGTTATAATTCATTAAATTTCTCCCCGCCCAACTCTCCAGCCTATCTAGGTCTCTCTGAATGGCAGCACAGCCTTCTGGTGTATCAGCCACTCCTCCCAGTTTTGTGTCATCAGTGAACTTGCTGACAGTGCACTCTATTCCCTCATCCAAGTCATTAATGAATAATTGAACAGTACTGGTCCCAGTACCGACCCTTGAGGGATTCCACTAGATACAGGCCTCCAACTAGACTCTGTCCCATTGACCACCACTCTCTGGCTTCTTTCCTTCAGCCAGTTCACAATCCGCCTCGCTACCCGATCATCCAGACCACACTTCCTCAGTTTAGCTGCGAGGATGCTGTGGGAAGCCACAACCTGGTTAATTTTTGCTACACCAAATTAAGTACACCTACACAAGGTAACTCTCTCCCTTCTCTAGCCTGCAAAAAGCACAAAAATGTTCCTTTTTCTGAAAGATGGGCAAAGAGTATGATGGGCACCACTCAAAGTCCTCTCCTGGCTACTGACTTGTCATGGCACCATCTGTAGTACTCCCACCAGTATGTCTTAACTTGAGGGGATTAACCCATGTCTTAACTTTCTATTTTCCAAACCATGGGGAGACCCATTAAAGTTATTGTGTGAATACAGACAGCAGCTCTATGCAACTTCTAGGAAGAACGTCCTGACTTACAAGACCTGATAGACTGGGCAGTTCAAGATAGGGGAATTGCAGATACTACTTTGCATCTCCAGTAGATGTGATTTGGACCTCTGGTGAGGGGAGAGAGAACAGACACAGCTGCTACCAGCTAACCAAAGCACAAGGCTCCACATGCCATTCTCAGCCCCTCGTCCCATCCTCTTTGCAGTTCAGGTGTTTACCGATGCAGTTCAATCTCCCTGGACTCTGGAAGCCCTAGACTGGTAACACACCTGCAACAAGCAAGTTGCACATCACCAATTTTTATGTCTGCTCACAGAGTGGCTTAAGAGGATACAACTACTCTTCATGATCAAGAGGATTATTATTGGGAATGATGCCACAGGAAAAACTAGAGGATCACCAATATCCCCTTTGAAAAAGACTGTGGCGATGTGGGGAAACATCACATCGAAGTCACAGTTCCTTGTTGAGCACTTCTCCTCGGTGATGCGTTGCACTGTCATTCCTGAATGTCACCTTGAGAGAATGACTTCTCGGAAGGAGTCATCAGCTTGGAGCTACAAAAGCCACCTCCTTCAGAAATACACCCACAGAGGTGTGCAAGGCCAGGACAATAACATCACATCAGGCCATAATTAAAACTTCTGAGTAGTTACAGCTCCCCATTGACAGTCTTTTATGTAAAAATTGAAAGCAATTAAGGTAACGACCTTCCCCACACTGACATGTCTGCACAAACATAGAATTACAACAGCAATAGAAAGGAACATGATAGACATTTAGCTCAAGGAACAAGAACCCTAGTCAGGAGGTCCAGAGCCTTTTTCCAGCCTTGCTGCTACTGACTTCTGCAGGACATTGCATCAAGCCCTGAAGGCAGGGACAGAGGCCAGAAGGTGCTTGTACATTAATAAGTCCTTCTTGCCCAGCAGACACCCTCTCTTAGCAAAACACTCCCTTTCTACAGAGGATCAAGAGCGTGTTGTTGCACAGCTGGCTGGCAATTTTATAGCTCAAGCTTGGACACGTTGGCTTTCTAGGGGCACAGAGAGATGAGACTACCCCTTGTCTGGGATGTTCACAATAGCCTAACAAACAGTTAGTGGTGGCTTCTCACTCAAGAAGCACCCACTCTAGGAGCATATTTTTTCCTAAACTCCTTTTAGTTCTTGCAGAGTCAAAGTAGAAAATCAATAGTAGGCAAATAGTAGATAAGGCAGTGCAGGCAAAGGTGATCAAATCAACAGAAAGAGAGGAGTCAAACCCAAGTTTACATAGACAGAAGATGCACAGAAGTGCTGTGGGATGAAAAAGGCATTCATTTTCAGATCTGAATAAGTGAGAACTGTATGAAATCTGGACCAAAGGCTAATAAATGCAAAAGCTTACTAACAGTGGTTAGATCACACATGTTCACATGGAGTCTGCCTGGGTGGCTCAGACTGCAAGATTTTAGACAAAGAGTTTACAAGAGGCCTTAGTATAGAAAAAATGACTGTGATAAAACACACAGCACTGCCTATACAACACTGTACCTTCCCCATTCAGCCCTTAGACCCCGTCCTGGAAATAGTGACAGACGGAGCTAAAAGCCTGCAATGAAGCAGCTCAGCCCACGTGGGCTAGCAGGTACGGAGAAATCCTGAGGGCTAGAGCCTTACATTGTAAGCTCTTTAGGAAGATATGACTCCTCTCCTGTAAAACATCTGAGATCCCATCATAATGGAAGTTATCCTGCCAGAAAAAACTCAAAACAACGCACAGCAAGAAGACAGCTCCATTCAATTCTTTTGGTCTTTGTACCTTTGCATCACTGTACTAATAAAGATTCTCCAGGTAAAACTCTTACCACTGGCTTAATATCTTGCTGCAGTTCTAGATTCAGTTTTGACTCATGTTGTTGCAAACTAAGTTCCACAGAGTCTAAAACAGTGGTTCAGACTCAGTAACGGTTCAAGGAAAAATAAAACAACGCTATGTGGTTTCAATGAGGTTTCAGTTCATTAGATATTCAGCTCCAGAGTGCTATCCAGGAAAGACAGGGTTTGTTTCTTGCCTACCAGCCAGAGCTGTGGTGCAGAGATTAGCTGGGAGTTGAGGCTGGGCAAGTGCCCTCCTCTCCTGAGAGGTATTTTCCATTGCTAGTGTTCACAGACACACACCCCTGCTTTGGGGACCACATAAGGTAACCTGTGAGTGCATCAGGAGAACTGGTGAGTGCCATACACGGCTTACAGACCTTTTGGGGGAGAGGTTGGTACATAAGCACAAAGCACTGTGTTTACATGGCTTGGTGGGATTTTATCCATTTGCTCCTGCCATTCCACCACAGATGAACAATGACCATCACCATTCCTGCTTCTCCACTCAGTTTGGTCCCTCTGGCTCCTATCATATCTGTGTAGATGTGGCTGGTGGGCTTTCACAGTCACAAGAAATGTGCTCCTGTCTACCCAGAGCTTGGCGATTCCTGCTTCATTCATTCAGTTCCTCAGCTCTGTTTCCCCCTGTCCTGAGCGCCTTGTCAGGCGCCATAAATTACTCTAAATCCCAGGGCAGACCGCATTAGGAAGCAAATTCAGGTGTACCCTCGCACAGCGGCGCACACGCACGGAAGGGGAATCAATCACCTATATTACCTAATATATGCATCCAGTGCCACTTAGGAGTCATAGGGTGTCCTGCCTGGCCTGCAGGCTGTACTAGCTCTGCCTGCACTAAGGTGGATATCTTGGGTAGACTGAAATGACACTAGACACCAGTGCTTGGCAACTGAACCTCACCCGTAAGTCTTTCTGGACAGGCTTGTTTTCGCCTTAAGTCAGCTAACACGCAACTTAAGTGGTTTTGCCAGCATTGTCAGCAAATGCTTCTGCTCCTGCTAAAAGCCTTATATCAGGCCGAACAGTAAATTGCTATATCAGTTCTTAGCCCAGCCCCAAACATCTTTAAGAGCATCACCTCAGAAATCTATCGTCCATTCTCTGCCCTATCCATTCCAATACCTTCCTTGAAATGAGCCAGAGACATACCAGATGAGAGGATGTGGCATAACGACTTCCAGGTACTCCTCGAGACTCAGCACTTGCCCTGAAACACTGCAGTTCTCTCTGAATTGTTCTGTATGCACAAAAATAGCAACACTGATAGGGACCTTGCAGTGCCTGAAACACAGTTTCTTGGAGAGGGATCTCGTTTCCGTAATCATTAACAATCCAGCATTTCCAACATGGTCTGGCTGGTATCCACATAGAGGAGAACACAGTCCATGTCTCAGGGCTGGAGCTCCAGGATGCCTGTCTGGGGGCTACACAAGCCCAGGAAAAAGGACGTGTGCCCAGTCTACACTCTGTCATACCTGTGGGCAAGTGCAGGTCAAATATTTTTTTCCTCAGCACACAACTTGTTTCATTATGACATTCTCTAGCAAAAAATGCCATCAGGCCTGATTTCCCCCCCCGCCCCCGTTTTGAAGAAGTACACTAGTTTGACTAGGGAGAAAAGTTCACATCTCCCACTAAGAAAAACTGTGTGGGAAAAGAGCATTTGCAGAGCATGTGGCATAACAGGAAAGGATTGTCAGATTACCTGGAGAACCAGTACTTGCCTCCACTAAAACTCTTATTTTGTTCAAAGCTCTACTTGCAAATTCTCAGAGAGGAGATAATACAGATTTTCTTATGCTATTTCAGATTAATTGCTGCATAAGGAATGGAGTATCCTCAAAATGTAGTATCTATAAGATTCTCATTCACATATTTGCCTCTTGGGGATATTAGGTATGTATGTATTTTTAATGAAGATATAGAACATCGTAAGGGAAAAAATCCAATTCACAATTCTATCTATGTACTGAGTTTAGTGTGCAATGACTCCAAGTTCCACAATAACATCATGCTGTGAGTGTGCTTTCAACACTAGCCCTCAGTGCATTCACACTGGAGAAGCCACAGGCTGAGATGGATCACACCCAAAGAGTTTTTCTAATGCATTAAAACCTTTTTGTCTTAAATTGATTGGTATCCCTAGCATACTCCATCTCAGATGTGCTGAGAGTTCACAGTGTCTTCTTTTTCTAGCTGACTTTAATATAACTTTCCAACTGGTAAAAACTGATATGAAGCTTTGTAAATTAAGATTTTAAAGAGAAAGTGGGGCAGAAAAAGACCTAAATCCAAAATTTGAGGATAAACCACATTGGCTACATGCATACAGCTTAACACAGTCTCAAACACAGGCAAAAGGCTCTGCATCACTTAAAACGTGAGTTACAGTTTAACCTCTGACCGTCCAGGAATACTGAGCCAACCTGGCACACCACACGGTAGGCACAAAACCGACCCAAAACATCCATGGAAAAGCACCTCCTGGTTGCACTGCATTCACAGGGAAGACTGTCCCAGACGCCACACCTACGTGAATAAACTGTGCCAAAAGTCCCTCCACACCTGCCATCACCCCTTCTCCCCAGGCCCCAGTTTTACTTCATGAGGGTTTCCAGAACATTATCTTTTCCAGTATCTGCTTGAACAAGCAGCAACTTTCTTATATTTTCTTATTCAAGGGTGAACTTAAGAACAAAGGCTACTCTTCCATAATGCATCATCTTCATGAACAGACCCAACAAGGTCTCCGTGAAAAAACACAAGCTTTTATTCATACCCATCAACCTACCAATAAATGCACAGACACTAACCACAGAAATGAGGAGCTTTCTACCCTTGAAACCTTCCTGAGTGCCTTCCAGAGATGTAGCACACTCCTTTACACCCGTGTACCATCAGTGGTCTTCAAAACATAGTATAAATTATTTGGCATGTGAGACAATGGGGATGGCATCTTCAGAAATACATGTTCAAAGTGATTAGAAAAGCTGATGGAGCATGACAGCCATGGAGATTTTCTTTTTACTTTAGTGGAGACAGAATGAATTAACTTGTCTTAGTATAGTACCATAGTCAGTCCAAAAATATTACACCTAAAAGTGTTTTTTATGCTGTATGCTATTAATGCTGTATGCTTTACATATAGAAAGAGAGCATAGAAATAACACTATGAAAAAAGTTAATAATTTTATGGGCCCGACTCAAACTTTTTTCTCCTCCAGCAGATGTAAGCATGCAAAGTGGGGTCCCAATTTAACCAAGAGCCAAGCCTGGCATCAAATAAGTGCCAGTACAACCATATGGTTAGAAAGCTTTTTCTCTCCCTCTGCTAGCTACTACCTCGCGTCTTGTGAACGACATGCCTTACAACCATTATCAGCATCAATTATAAAAGGCATCTGCCTTTAGTGATGGAGAACTGGAACCAGTATGACGGGGTACAAGGAAGGCACCAGGCTGCTCGTGCTTACCATGGTTTCCACCAGCTCACTGGTGAGAGGGCAACAGCACATCTTAAAGGAACTACTTATGCAACTCTGCTGCCGGCAATGAGGTGCGTGGTAGAGAGGTGTGACTAAGCGACAAGAGCAGGGGGGAAAGAGAAGGGATGGAGAATTTGGGAGCAGCAGAGGGAAAGTGAGGGGGGGTTCTGATACAGGGAAAATATGGGATTGGGGGTGCAGAGACACCCCAGACACTTTCCTGGCTTGCTTCATCAGCCACCTCGCCAGTCCTGCCTGCCCCACACAGCCAAGGAGGGGCTCCTTGAAGCCAAACCTGCCCAGGTGCCTACAGCACAAAGGAAACTATCAGAGCTCAGTGCATCTCGCTCACACAAACGTCACTGGGATGCTTCCAGGTACAAAAGCATCTCCAAAGCTGAACAGCCATGTCTGCACAGCGCTGTGACAGGCTCTAGCCCCGCTGCCCTGCACAGAACCACCCCAGTGACTGCACCTGAGGCACAGTTACTCTGCGAGCTGGATAAAGTGATCACAGATTACCAGATTATTGAAGTTTCATTTCAAGAAAGAGAAAGTAAGTGAAGTCATTGTAAATATGATGTTGAATGAGGCCCACAGACAACTGCTATGGCCCCAAAGCATCAAGTGCCCTGTCCCCCACACCCACTAGCATGGATCATCACTTCATATAGGCTCACCATAAACATTTAAAAAACATCTGAAAAAACCCAAGCAGGTTACTAGTCCTATGGGAAGCTGTTCCAGAATGTTGTCCTTTTCCTCATCACAAACTCTTTTCTAACTTCAAGCCTAAATTCATTAGTGTAAACCCAATACTGGCACAATACAAGGCCCTACACCTCCTGCACATAAGCATCAAGACTTGTAAATAATTTACAAGAGACAAGAATACACTGCCATCTGCACACAAAGGAACTGCTCACTCTACAGCACATGCGTATGTGTTGCTACCTCTGGGGAAGGGAGAGGGTGAGGTGAGGGCAGCTGTAAGGTCGTGCTGGGAAGCTGTTGCTACCTCATGGCTCTTTGGTGACTTAGGTAACATAAACTTGATATCTCCAATTTAATCTGCCAAAGCAGTGGGTGCTAACAGGAATCCCTGCTGGCAGGCGCAGCAGAGAGGACAAGCATCAGCAAACAGGCAGATAAAAGAAAGGTCTCATCTCAAGAGATAGCCCAGACACAGGCTGCACATCACCTGCTGTCAGTCCAGTGTCACACTGGTGGGACATGAAGCCCCAGGACTGCCAATCCACACCTCTTTGCAGCCAAGACTAGCTTGGGCAGGAGAAAGTGAGACTGTTCTTTCTTTGAATTTTGGGCTCCACAAAGCATGAAGGTTCATGGACAGTGAAAGAGAAAACATGGTACCAGTAACTTCTTCCCGCATTGCAGAATCTTATTCTCATCTCCACTTTCAAAAACTTAAAATCAAAGCCACAGTCTGGGGAGCATCTGCCTTGATTTTCAAACACAGGGCAGAGAGCTACCACCAAGCTGGATAAAAAGCAATGGTCTTCAGAGTGGATGCCACAGGCTAAACTGAGTCACAGATTACACAGATGAGTACACAAGGCCAGATCTCATAGCGGTAGATTGCACCCTTTGAACAGCAATCTCGGAGTCTGGAGGGTGCATGAATGCAGCGCTGCAGTAATGATCCTGTGCAGAGCTCAGCAGGTCAAGGCCATTAAGGACCTGGACACTGGAGTCCCAGGCAAGTTGCTCAGCCTCTGACATCTGCAACACAAAGTTACATCACTCACAAGGCAAACTTTGTAAAGTTTATGAGCCTTGCAGAATGACAGATCTACCACTGCAGTAACAACTCCTCCTCAGTTTCTGTATTTGCAGACATTGGCCTTTTCATCAATGGGAATTTTAACTGAAATTTTGATTTAGTTAAGTCTTGGCCAAATACTTCTGCACACAAAGCAAAGAGGTACAAATCATAACTACGTACACATCCTAAATGAGGCAACACCGTCACATGCTTAGTCACATGTGCCACTTAACGGAATACCACATTTTTGTCCTATAAATATATTTACAGAATTGGTGGAAGGTTTCCATCTGAAGTTTTGGGGTATGCACTTTTTTTCCATCCAGCTCTAATAATTTAACTTATTTTAAAAAATTATTTTTAAATGGCTTGCTACTTTGACAAGGAGCAGGAGTTACAGAAGTGCATCATCCTCTGGAGACTTTCCCTCCAAACATGTTTCAACAGGGACAAGGAAAATGGTGACAAGGCTGCAAGACTACTTTTCCACGGGTACTGCCCAGCTCCTAGCACTTATGCTGTGCCACTCCTAGGACTACAGCATCAACAGTAGGTAGGAGATTTAAGGGAGGACAAGTTTTGAGGCATATCCCAGGAGGCTCAGACATAGCTTTGCCATTTCACAATGCTAAGCAGAGTGAGGACAAAGGAATGAAGAGATGACAGACCAAGACAAACTTTGGTGCAAAGTGGGACAGACCAATAACTGCCATCACTAATTGCCATTCCCCAGGTAGGAGCTTGGGCAGCCCTTAGAAACATCACGAGCAGCTTGAATTGCTTTATTGATATTTCCTCTTCCTTCACCTGTGGCGATTTATACAAATAAGAGATTAGAAGAAGGAAGGAAAGGCAGCAAGAGCAGGAGGAAAGAAAAGGGTAATTAGCACTGTCAGGATTGAGAAGATCAGTAGGGTCCTAGTGACAAGGGAAAAAAACAAGAGGAAAGAAAGGGACTGACAAGCATTTAGTATTCAAGCACAGAAAGGTTCTTGCAGCTAGGGATGCCGAAGTGAGACTTGCTTATTATTATGACTATGACAAAGCAGAAAAAAACAGAATACACATTGATTAAAGCAGCAGGCATCTCCCTTGGATGCCAAGACTCAGGAAGGGGCCACAGCTTCCCAAGGAGGTAAGCATTTAGGTTTCAGCTATTCCAAGACACGGACCATATGTTGGGGCCATCTGGAGGCTGCTTTATTTGATGGATGTCAGATGCCTCCAAAGGCATCAGGGAAGGGAGCCGGAATATTGGTAACTGATTGATGCTGAGGGCACTTGACTAAAGATAACCCCACTTGTTTAAAATTCACTCCTGCTCTACAGGAGAAGCTCAGGAATAGTCTTCCCAGTGGAGATGATGGCTTCAATAGCTTCCAAAAAGCAGTGGCTTCTGATGAAACATGCAGTCATCATTTAACTGACACAGCTGGTGAATTCAGTGGGGTTGCCTTAGCTGTGCTCTCAGCCAGCAGTCAACAGCTGACCCATGGCACCAACTGGAGCATCCCATCCAGCACCAGAGCTGAACTGTCACCTCATCATCAAAAGAGGTGTTGTGTCAATAGATAAAGCCTACAACACAAAGGGCCCTCCATGCCTTTAGAGACCTTCCTGCTCTTTCAGCACCTCTTGAGAAGCCCTGCCAGAAACAGAATCTCTGCTGGGGCACCATTACAGTGCAATGCAAAGAAGTGGAGGAGAGGACACCCATGCTGCAACTCCTGGCTGACGGCTCTACACAGCACAGCTCATGAGGGACATTTTTCTTTCATCCCCAGAAGACAAGATGCCAGGGCCCTGACATTGACAGGTCAGATAGCAAAGGACAAGTCATGCCCCTGGTCAAGCCATAGCAAATCCCTATTTTAGAGTTCAAAAAAAGAAAAAAAAAAAACCAAAAAAACCCAACACAAAACTCTTGAAGGCAAGTAGAATATTACCTTCTGTGCCTGAATATGCTTCATGTCTAGCAGACATCAAAAGTGTCTAAGTTACAAAGATCAGCAGGTAGGAACCATAGCTATAGGAACCATAGCTAGACCTTTTGCTGAGACCTGCGCAGAGAATCATGTTTTGTTTCACACTGGCAGCGGGTGGAAGAAAGCACAGAGAGCTCTGACTGTTTCTATTCAAGCAGAGAAGCAGCAAAAGAGCCCAATAAACACATCTCTAAGAGCAGCTTTCAGAAAACAGCTCGATAGACCACCTTGCACTTTGTCCCTGCCTGGGAAAACAACAGTAAACACTTTTTCTTCCCCCGTACTAAACAACAGGCAGCTTGGGAAACCATCTGAATACAAATGCTCATTACCCTCAGCATACAGAGGTCTCCATGACTCACATCCAAAGACAGTGTAAAACATGCTGTTGTTTTACAGCTCTTCCCAACAGCTTCTTCCCCAGCTTGCTGTGCTTAGTAAGCCCCTGGGACTATGGTGCATAGTGCACTGAACTGCTGAATTATAACCCCCAGGGCTTGGCGATGTGATGCTGTCCTGCTTCGTGCTCTGCTTCTCAGGGAAAAGAGGGACCCTTTCAGAGGAAACCAGCTGTGAGGCTGTCAGCACCCTCACCACTGTAGCCCAAGCCTCAGAGATTGCACAGGTGGGATGAAGGCTTCACACACTGCTTGGGCTGAGGTGCAAGATTTCTGATGTCAGGTTTCCCTGTTGCGGTTCTGGAGATGGGGAGCTGTCTGACAACATCCACTTTCTCTTGGCTGTTGCTGAACAGTGAGGTGCAAGTCCCTTGTGAGGGCAAACAATGAGGTGACAGAGCTGTTGACAATTAACACGAGCTAAGAGTTGGCCTCTGCTTTGCAGTGTCATAGGGATGTATACCTGGAAAGGATCTGGGGACAGGACTCTGTTGGGGGAATTTTGCCACTTATTACTGGCCCACAGAGGACCTCAGCTAGCTGTGCAGTGGAAGTCAAGCAGATGTCTTGGAGTTTGAGGAATTTGGCTAGGTACATGTTACATCCCACTGGATATCTTAATTTGCAGACAGTGAAATGGTGTCCCCTTACACATCTGGAGCTCAAAGCAGAGCAGAGTAAAGGCAAAGCAAGAGAGTGCTTCCAGCCATCATCCCCACTTGGGCTGCAGCTTGTGCTTTATATCATCAACTCAAAGACTGGGATTTGGTAAAGTCAAGTGACAAGAAAGTACAGAGGAAGGGTTATAAATATGCATCAGAGTCTCACGCTGGAGATCAAGGGCAATTTTATGAGAAAATCATTTTAGAATCAAAAAAAGTAGTGGTGAGGGTGTATGAGAATGTGTAAAGCTTCATAATGGCAAGAATACGATCCTGTCCTTCCTCCTGGATAGGAGGAATGGAGAGCGTTGTGACTGTGACGCGACATATGAGCTTTGGAGACTTAAAGCTCCCTTTGTCTTCTCCAAGTTATAAGCTTTTTGGGATGGAGGCTGTCTTGAGCATGCAGTTGTTCAGTCTGTAAGATCTCAGAGGAACCTATTGCAGTTACTGACAAACCAGAGCAGTAACACAAGGTTTGGATGTAGCTGCATGTCTCCATCAGACAACCACAGTCCCATGCTCTGCAGGTAACCAAGTATTCATCAATAAGTGATTGCTCCAGGATCCCCAGTGCTAGTATTGAGGAAATATTAACACATTGCAACCTGACCAACCTAGATACTTCAAAACAGGGACTTCCTAATCAAGCTCTGAAAAACTTCAAAGTAAAATGCACAGAAAGAGTCTTTGTGGAATAATTTACTTGAACAGACTTTTGGTTGGTCAGCAGACTGAATGGTGATTTATTTCCCCTTGTCCTAGGAAACACAGAATCAGCACAAAAGGTACAAACTGACAGTAATGCTTAGACCTCATCAACTAACAGAAGAACACAGAAAAGCTGTTCCACTTGCCAGAAATATTCCACTTGGTGACACCAGTTACCAGGAAACAACCTAAACTAATGTTGCAAAGTGTAAGAGTCACCCAGACCACTGCAATGCACAGGAGGGAATGCAGAGCAACAAGTGATGCTGCACTCATTTCCATGGTGCTGGGACTGCTAACTTTTCTAGCTCAGCGTTATGAACTGTGGTGAGTCAGTGTCAGCTTTATCTTTGCAAGTTGTTGTCCCATTTCTGTATACTTGAAAAACAGCTAGCTTGGAGGAATACATGGGCTGGTTTTCCTAGTGAGGAAAATCACAGAATCATAGAATGGTTTGGGTTGGAAGGGACCTTAAAGATCATCTAGTTCCAAACCCCCTGCCACAGGCAGGGACACCTTTCCTCTAGACCAGGTTGCTCGAAGCCTCATCCAACCTGGCCTGAAACACGGCCAGGGAGGGGGCAGCCACAACTTCTCTGGGCAACCTGTTCCAGTGTCTCACCACTCTCACAGTAAAGAGTTTCTTCCTATTATCTAATCTAAATGTACCCTCTTTCAGTTTAAAACCATGCCCCCTCATCCTCTCACTACTTGTCCTTGTAAAAAGCCCCTCTCCAGCTTTCCTGTAGCCCTTTCAGGTACTGGAAGGCTGCTGAGGTCTCCCCCAAGCCTTCTCTTCTCCAGGCTGAAAAGCCCCAACTCTCTCAGCCTGTCTTCATAGGAGAGGTGCTCCAGCCCTCTGATCATCTTCATGGCCCTCCTCTGGACTCGCTCCAACAGTTCCATGTCCTTCTTATGTTGGGGGCCCCAGAGCTGAATGCAGTACTCCAGGTGGGGTCCCACTAGAGCGGAGTAAAAGGGCAGTATCACCTCCCTCGACCTGCTGGCCATGCTTCTTTTGATGCGGCCCAGGATGCGGTTGGCCTTCTGGGCTGCAAGCACACACTGCTGGCTCATATCGAGCTTCTCGTCAACCATCACCCCCAAGTCCTTCTCCTCAGGGCTGCTCTCAATCCATTCTCCACCCAGCCTGTATTTGTGCTTGGGATTGCCTCAACCCACATGCAGGACCTTGCACTTGGCCTTGTTGAACTTCATGCAGTTTGCACAAGCCCACTCTCAAGCCTGTCAAGGTCCCTCTGGATGGCATCCCTTCTCTTCAGCGTGTTGACCACACCACACAGCTTGGTGTCATCGGCAAACTTGCTGAGGGCACAATCAATCCCACTGTCCATGTCGCCAACAAAGATGTCAAACAGGACCAGTCCCAATATCGACGCCTGAGGAACACCACTCGTCACTGGTGTCCACTTGGACATCGAGCTGTTGACTGTAACTCTTTGAGTGCGACCATCCAGCCAATTCTTTATCCACCAAGTGGTCCATCGGTCAAGTCCATGTCTCTCCAATTTAGAGACAAGGATGTTGTACGGGACAGTGTCAAATGTTTTGCACAAGTCCAGGTAGATGACATCAGTTGCTCTTCCCCTATCCACCAGTGCTGTAACCTCGTCATAGAAGGCCACCAAATTTGTCAGGCATGATTTGCCCTTGGTGAAGCCATGTTGTCTGTCACCAATCACCTCCTTCATTTCCGTGTGCCTCAGTATAGTTTCCAAGAGGATCTGCTCCATGATCTTGCCAGGCACAGAGGTGAGACTGACTGGCCTGTAGTTCCCCAGGTCTTTCTTTTTCCCCTTCTTGAAGATGGGGGTTATGTTTCCCCTTTTCCAGTCAGTGGGAACTTCACCAGACTGCCACGACTTCTCAAAAATGACGGATAGCGGCTTAGCAACTTCATCCGCCAGTTCCCTCAGGACCCGTGGATGCACCTCATCAGGTCCCACGGACTTGTGCACCTTCAGGTTCCTTAGATGGTCTCAACCTGATCTTCTCCTACAGTGGGTGGTTCTTCATCCTTCCAGTCCCTGCCTCTGCCTTCTGCAACTTGGGTGGTGAGGCTAGAGCTCTTGCCAGTGAAGACTGAAGCAAAAAAGTTGTTGAGTACCTCAGCTTTTTCCATATCTTGGGTAACCACGTCTCCTGTTTCCTTCCAGAGAGGGCCCACATTTTCCCTAGTCTTCCTTTCATCACTGACATACCTATAGAAGCATTGCTTGCTGTCCTTGACATCCCTGGCCAGATTTAATTCTATCAGGGCTTTAGCTTTCCTAACCTGGTCCCTGGCTTCTTGGACAATTTCCCTGTATTCCTCCCAGGCTACCTGCCCTTGCTTCCACCCTCTGTAGGCTTCCTTCTTGTGCCCGAGTTTATCCAGAAGCTCCTTGTTCATCCATGCAGGCCTCCTGGCGTTTTTGCCTGCCTTCCTCTTTGTCGGGATGCATTGCTCCTGAGCCTGGAGGAGGTGGTCCTTGAATACTAACCAGCTTTCTTGGGCCCCTCTTCCCTCCAGGGCTTTATCCCAAGGGACTTTCCCAAGCAAGTCCCTGAAGAGGTCAAAGTCTGCTCTCCTGAAATCCAGGGTGGTGAGCTGGCTGTGCGCCCTCCTTGCTGCCCTATGGATCTTGAACTCCACCATTTCATGGTCGCTGCAGCCAAGGCTACCCTTGAGCTTTACGTCCCCCACCAGCCCCTCCTTGTTGGTGAGAACAAGGTCCAGCATGACCTCTTCTCGTCGGCTCCTCTATCACTTGGAGAAGGAAGTTGTCATCCACGCATTCCAGGAACCTCCTGGATTGCTTGTGCCCAGCTGTGTTGTCCTTCCAACAAATGTCAGGGTGGTTGAAGTCCCCCATGAGGACCAGGGCCTGTGAACATGAGGCTACATCTGTCTGTGGAGGGCCTCATCCACTTGGCCATCCTGGTCAGGTGGCCTGTAGCAGACACCCACTATAATGTCTCCCATCCCTGCCCACCCTTTAATCCTGATCCATAAGCTTTCTGTCAGCTCCTCTTCCATCCCCAGACAGAGCTCCATGCACTCAAACTGATCATTGACATAGAGCATAACACCCCCTCCTCATCTTCCCTGCCTGTCCTTCCTAAAAAGCCTGTATCCCTCCATTCCAACGCTCCAGTCGTCAGAGTCATCCCATCATGTCTCTGTGATGACAATAAAGTCGTAAAATAAGACACAAGGCAGAGCCCTGCTTAGCCAGGAACTCTCCACACACTGTATTTGTTCACTACAACCACACATTAGCATCAAGGTGTAGCATTCACCTGGCTCGGTGAATTATTGATGGATTTGGGTCTTGGATTCCTTAGAAATCCCTCCCCCCAAGCCTCTCAGTACTCCAGCAGCACCTGGGCCAGGTGAGACCACATGTGCACACAGCATCAGCACAAGGAGGGTCGAGGCAGCTGTTGTTCTCAAGAATGAATTGTTATCTCTTACTATCCATGTGAGCAATCCATTCTCAAGCATATGTGGCTATTAGCTGGGCCCACATGTTAAAATAAATAATATGTCTCATTTCTGCAACATCCTTTCATCCAAACACTCTACAAATGGTACACCTGGTCGTCTTCCCATTGCAAGGAGAGCCATTAACTTCAGTAGGTGCAGGAACAAAGTCCATTAAAGCTTACCAGTAAAATTATCTCCATTAGTGGGGAGGTAAACTGAGACACAGAAGGACACATTTTCCTCCAAGGTCATACAGTAAATCTAATGCAGAGCAGAATCAGAAATCAGTGCTGTTCATTTCCAGCCCAGGCTTTGACCATAATTACAAGTGAGAGATGAATTTGGCTCCCATTCTAGAGGCTGGGGAAGTTCAGGACCCTGAATCTATTCTTGGCTTTTGCTTCCTGCTTCAACGTGTGACTTTGGATAGGTCAAATTTTGATGCCTGTTCATTTGGAGTGACTGGCCATGCTCAGGTTCCCCATACATGCAAGATGTATCCATTAATAACAGGTTGGTATGGAAATATAAGCCTTTTGCACACAGAGGGTCTTGTTTTGATACTGTCATCTTCTGTGACAACTAGTTCTTTGTCTGCTGCACCTCACCAGAGAGCAGTAACAGCAACGTCCCTCACTTAGCAGATATCCTGATGACAGAGAAGTTCAGGCAAACTAAGGAAACCTCAAGAACACAAGTCCCCTTTATCCTCTCACTATGCACCGAGGAACATGCACAATAATGCAAGGAACAACCTTCTCATCCCTGCCCAGCTGGCCTGCCTCAAACCATCTCCATCCCTGTTAGAGGCAGCATACCTCAAAGGGTCCTCCTTGGCCAGGGAGCATTCTGCTGTTACCAAGAACTGCTTAGGTAAAAATGCCACTATTAGAAAACACCAACTCATTCAGACTAAACTGTTTCAATTGAATTGCTGTTAAAAACAGAGCTTAAAGTTTAAACAAACAAAAAAAAGTAAAAAAAGAAAACAAAAAATCTCCCCAATAAAACCTCAAACAAAACACCCCAACAAAAGCAACAAAAAACAGGGAGAGGTGCTGGTGCTCAAGCTCCCTCCCACAGCATCGCCTGTTCAGAGTCCTGCTCTGCCCAGCTTGGAGCCACGCTTGGATTCGTCACCCGCACAGCCTCTCCTCGGGGTTTTACACAAGAGAGTTTGAAAAGTTTCAGATACTGACAACATGCACCAAATCCTGACCCCCTCCCCCCGCCGTCTCTCTCTTTTTTTTTTTTTTTTTTTTTTTAAGACAGACCTCGTGTTTTCTTGCCAGATGGTAGGTCAGCTCAGCCACTCCGCGTCAGGCACCACTGGGGGGGGCCAGGTTTAACTGCACGCACCCTTCTCCAAGACTTGCTCCAAATGCTCATTAGGTCACATGCACGTCCTTGGGAGACAACAGTCAATATTAACTCCTGTTTCACAGGAAGCTAACCTCATCCTCACAGCAAGGATAAGGCAAAATTTGAAGACACAGCTTCCCTTGCCCCCCAGTTCTGGAGACACTGATTTTCCCAGCCGCCTGCTGTATTTTCACAGCAAACTCCAGTTAAAATGAATAGTGGAAGGGAAGTCTTGGCCCTGACAAATTCAGTCATAAGTTTGCCTTTGAACTCCCCTAGAGCTGGTACTTCATTGATAGTACTTAGTACAATGTCCCCATTAAACCTGCCCAAAGCCACACAGTGAATAGATAAGCAAGGGCCACTATTATTATCTGTTTGGGTATTCTGCATAACACAGACCAAGAGATAGTCCTGAATCAATTTCTATGAAAGCTGGAGCAAAAAAGCATTCAATCTTGATTTTCACATTTCTAGTGATAGAGAGTTCACTATAATCCTTAGCATCAGATACTGTTCCCATGGTTAATTACCTTCACAGTTAAACTTCAATTTATTTCTGGTCAGAATGTGCCCACCTTTCATTTCCAGCCACTGGATCTTGCTGTACATTAAAGAGCTGTTCTCCATCTAGATACCAGACAGATCAAATCACTCTCTGATAAACTGAATTAATCACATTCCTGGAGTCTCTCTTTCTAAGTCATGTTTTCCTGTCATTCTCATCCTATTCTGAGTTTTCTCCAATATTCTCCCCACCTCCCAAAATCTTTTTTTGATTACAGGTATCAGAAACTGCGTCGAGTATTTTACTAGTGGTTTTTACAAGTAACACTTTACATACCCTTTGCTTGTGCAAATTCACCAAACGATGGCTCTCGAATGATCTGTCCTCATCTTCTTACCCTTTCTTCCAGTCCCTTATCATTGAGCAGCAAACACCCACAAGCTTACTTCAGACAGACCCCACTAAAAAGCCCCAAGAGCTGAACCCAGTGTCCTAAATTGCAGTTTGCTATTCTAGCAGCCACATCATGGTCTCACTTGTAATTCTGAAGAATGGACTCATAATTTCATAGATTAAGTTATTACTTTTCAAGACTGCCATAATAACGATACTTAACATTCCTGGAGCAATTTACATTTTCAAGGCGCTGTAAAAATGTTAATTAACAGCATGCTTACACCAGCTTTGGGAACCAGTCACCTCAAAACTGCTGCTCTGCTGCTTCGTTCACATCCACACTCATTCCAAAAAAGTATCAGAAATCATTTTACTCCCATGTTCCTAGTAATCTTTTATTGTATGAATTAGTTGAGCTTAATTTAAGGTTCAGTAACAAAGTGGAACTAAGAATATTAATACAAGCCTTAATAAATTCATTTAATTCCTACTGTCTATTAGAAGACCAGAGAAAAACTTGTATTAGAAAAGTCTCAGCCTTCACTGAATGTGTCGCAGAGTTCTATGTTTTCCAAGCAATTCATAAATGCAAAGAAACCTGACTTGTAACTGGATCCCAGCATTTCCAAAATTCACAATATTTTCATTTTGCACAATTCAGCTATAACAACCTTCAAAACTCACTGTAATGGTGCCTTATGTTGGAAGAGACTGGCACAAATCCACAAAGGATCATCTGTTTATAAGAAAAAACGTCCACAGGTACTGGCTGACAATTTTATGAGGAATATAACACTCCTATTTCAGGGAATAAGCCAAATATTGAAGGTGGGGAAGACGCTTTTCCTACAGCAGCATTGATCTGCTGCTGCTTTGCAAGAGATCTTTGTGAAGCATTGACCCTTAGACACTGTCAGAGAAATAATGGACAAAACCAACCATAAATCTTAGCTATTGTGATAGTTTCCATTAGTTGGCACTTGCCAGGCTCATAGCTGGATCTGAACTTCATAAACCCTTCAAGGTATTTGGATCCAAATGTATCTATATTCCTCAGCCTCTCTGGAGCTTGGCAGAGCTAAACAGGCACTTTAAGAAGTGCTGGCACAGGAGTTGAAAATGAAATCACCAAAAAACATCCCCAGCCATAGATCTGGATACACAACATCCAGAAGAAAGGTTGCCAGTGACTCTTGAAGCCTTAATTTCATCCATCACTGAGAGCAATATACAACAGGAAGCAGCTTATACAGTGCCCTGCTGAGCATCATCTGTTTAGTGTGTATATTCCTTTTTTTTAAATGTGTGAAAAATGAAAAACTATTTAAGTCCAAATGCTGAATTTGCAGACTCTAGCCTTATGCCAGACAAGATGTTGATCTTTAAGCTTGTCAACGTGTAAAACTTTTTATATTTAAAGAAAATGGCTTGCTTGTGTTACAGTGTTCGAGTGAGATGAAGTCCATCTGGAACAGGGACAGAGCAGCGTCAGCAGGATCGGTGACAAATGGAGCTGTGCACGACAAACTAAAGCAGCTTGGCCCATTTAAACCTAGCAAAACCAAATGCAAGAGGGAATATGATCGTCCCTGAGGTATTTATAGGACAGCAGCCCAGTGCAGATAAATATGGCCAAGAATACACATAACCTAGAAATCAGAAAGGTTTGATCAGCACAGGGAGGCTCTGAAACAGTTTCCCAGCAGAAATACAGCTCTTAAGAGGGCACTTGAAGTTCATGAATGTGGTGTATGATGTGGTTTTCAGGAATGGGAGGAAGCCAGGCCAGCTGGCCTGGGAGGTCTCTGCTTCTCCTTGTCTCCTATAATGGCAGGTTGCAAAGGCAGAGGAGGATTTTCATCAGTTCCCTCTCTCCAAATACGCTTCAGTTTCCCACTTACGGTCCAGCTGCTGTCTAAACATTTTCTGTTTTGAAACACAAATACTTTGAGGGAAAATTCACATTGATGTTTCTCTTGAGATAATAACAGCTGCTCTCTATTAGGGTTTCTTACAGCTTTATTCTTGCTAAATGCCTACTCAGCTCAGTGAAGATTTGACAGGAAAAAGAACAAAGTAGGAACTCAGGAATTTGATTAACAGAGGGCTAGAGCCAAAACCTGCCAGCTTCAAGTAAGAGCTAGCACTGGGGCTTGTGTGCATGCATGCATGTAGGAGTAAACTTTACTTATGTAAAAGCTCAGCTGTCCTCAATCCTGTGCAGGAAAAAAAAAAATGCCACCGCAACACTTAGCAGTATTTGTAGGCTCTGAGCAAAATACTGGGAGCCAGAAGCAAAGCAGCCATGGCTAAGGAAGTCATCTGCAGCAAGAGCAGCTGCACCAGCCTCTTGATCCATGAATGAGGCAAAGACCCAGCTCTGACACTGTCCTTGCATGGAGCACTTCACCTTTCACTCAGGTCAGATGCTAAAGCACCATGTTAGTCCACCAAGAACTCCCCAGGAGAGAAATACTAGCTGCATGATACGTGAGAGACATCTGGGCACACAGGCAGTCATATTTTCTACTTAAGTGCTTATGACATGAGGGATCTTCTGCTTGTAGACATGCTTTCATGCTACGTTTATTCTCCATGCTTCTTCAGGGAAGAATTCGAAACACCTGGATCTCAAAATCCCAAATATCCATTGCAATTGATATTGCTGCACAACAGGCTACGCTGGTGCAGAATACTTAAACCAGTTGACAGTTCCGTCATTATTCTCCTTAAGAGAAGCCAGACTGGGACAAAACAAGGTTAATTGGGGACAGAGTGAACTAAGAGAGAAGTTTATTCAACCACTGACATAGCCTGTGGGACTTGTGCTGAGAAACTAAAGTATTGCCTATTTCAGAGAAATTTCTCTGAAAAATATCAGGGCAACATTACCTGACAAATTTTTATAACTAGCAACTTGCTGGTGCTCCTTCCCACTGTAGAGTCTGCCTCACTTTCCTAGACAAGTTCCAGCATAGACAGAAAACTGACTTTTCTCTGTCACATTTACGATGACCTAAAGAAAGCGTGCTTGACCCCAGGCAGTCTAACTTATTCATAAGATAGTCTCATACCATGTATCACAACTATAATTTATTTATAAAGCATACTTGATCTGACATGTTTCCAAAATGTGTTCCACTTGGCTCTGAAATGTCTGTTTATTGGAAATCAATACATGCAATAATTACCCATACATACCTATGGAAGTCCTGTTATGACACTCACAGAGATTTGCAGTTTTATGTTAACACCTGCACCACGGCCTAAGGAGGGACATAGAAGCAACCAGGGGCATGACAGACCTGGTGGGTAAGTACCACCAACACCTGGTTTCTCCCAATTGAGGGACATGATGTTTTTCCTCAGTAGGAGACCTGGGATGAGCTCACAACATGGATGGCTGGGAGAAATGGGCTAGGCCATGCACTGAAATGCTGTAGATGCACTACTGGATCACACCAGTGCTCAACTGGGCCAATGGTCTAAAAATTACATAAATTATAATGTTACTTTTACAAAACAAGTCTTTATACTACTGGACCTTCACTGAACCTCTGCTTTTCCCCATTCTCCTTTGTACATACTGTAGCTCTTGGTACTCCAGGAACAAGTAGATCAGAGAAGATGGACATACAATGAGGAAAAAAACCCTGGTTTTACATCACCCTTGGGTAAACCCTCCATCAAACCAGTGAGATTGCCTACAAAACACACCATGATGACTCAAGGGCAGCATCTGGCCATGACAAGCCTCTGCAGGCACACTAAGCGTGCCTGTCTGCCTCTCCCCCTTCCTCATCCTCAGGCTCACCAGCACTGCTGGTGCTTGCTGCTCCCTGTGCTTCCCGACAGAAACGGATTGCCCCATAAGCAGTCCCCAACAGCTAACTGCACTACCTCTGGTGATTACAGGGTTTTGTGAAACAGAGCTTGAGAAACTCTAAAATTATTTTGTGGATTTCATGGGCTTGTAAAAGGGGTAACATAGAGACTATGCAATAATTAAATAGAAAAATAAATGCCTTCTAGCATCCTGCTGGACAGCTAGAGCCATCAGAGCTTCAGGAAAGTTTTCCATCCGTTTCTCCTTTTACCTTTCGCAACACAAATGTCTCATTGGTTGCATCAGGAATGGACTCTTGCTTTTTCTTCTCCCAGACAACTTTTCCAAACTGCCCTAGCCTCCAGCAGCCACCTCAGACCAAAAGCACCAGGCTCCAGGGTGAAAGCTGTGCTCACTAGCACTGAAAATGTGAAACGCACAGAGCATCTAGCAATCAGTATAAGCAGGAGAGCAGCAGCTGATATCAGACAGGTTTAAGCACTCAGAAATCTTTCACTCCAGAGCAAATCGCACTTACGGTAAAGGATAGTCAGCCAGTCTCAGCTGCTGTCACACCTCCTCCTAGATGGGCTCATGGTGCTGGCCTGGCGGAGAAGCAAGCAGAAGGCACAAGGCCCTTTCATCTTCAACTGGCCACACAGCATGTCAGGAACAAGTAATTCATATGGTTTTGAGCCCTTCTGGCTCTTGCCACAGGCTGAGCTTTCTCCAGAGTCATCTGAAATCAGGAACCACTACTGAACAAACTGGTCAGAAACTGTCCATCCCAATGAGTTATGGTTTCACCCATCAAGGACAGGCTAAGGAACCCAAATATTGCCAAAGCCACTCAATCACCAAGGCTCAGGGCAGCAAATAACTATTATATTTAACATATCACAGTGCCTTGGCTTGGCCTCACATGAGGTCAGCCAGCAACTTTTATCTTGTAGTTGTCCCTGTCCTTCTCAAGAAACAAATTCTTTAAAATGATTAATTGTCCTCAGCGGTAATTAATTATCCCCAAGTAGTGAACTGAAATGACAGATTGATATTTCTACTTGAATCCTCAGGGGGAAATCAGGTTGCCTTGCTACATTCTCTAAACCTGACAAAGTTAAAAATAGGAAGTTTAATATGCAGTCTGTAGGACTTTTTCTGCCTGTAAGGCAATCCCGAGGGACATCTCAGTTCAACTGCAAGCTCACAAAGTCCCGCTGTCCTAGAGAAGGCAGTGACATTTATTTCCTTCTTACGCAGCCCAGGCTCAGTGAAACACTAGCAAGAACCAAAGAACTTTGTCAATTAATACCACTGAAGATAAGTTACAGCAAAAGCTTTTAAACTTGTAAGTTGCCCGTGAAGCCTGCTTAGAGCTACGTGCTAGAAACAGCATGAGGAAAACCAGAGGTTTTTAGCTGACAGCGACTGTCTGGGAGCAGATCTCATACCTACGGATGAAAGGCAACTGGGTGGGCAAGTACAAACACATATTCATGTTTCTGCTATTAATGAGCCTTGGTGGGTGGAAGCTGTAACTTGGGGAACAGATCGTTTTTGTCTTAAAGGTGGTTTTCCAGCTCAGGTTTCTACTCTTGAGATAGGTCCATATTTGTTACCTTTCCCACACAGATCAAGAATCAAGACTATTGAATATATTGGTTAATTCATACCAGTTCTTCATTCAAAGTTGTTACAAGCTCATTTTATCAGTGTTTTTGTAAAAGAAATTCTGAAATCCCCCATTTTCCTCTGTTTCATTAATAAAGCAATATCTTGAAGTAAAAATAGGAAAATTCCCAAAGGATTGGTCTAGTTTCTCTCCCTGCTGAACTGACAGTGCATTTCACTAGCACAATCCTAATGAGAAAACAACTACTGATAGTGAACCAAGCCTTCACTCAGCATTAAACCCCAACGTGCTACGAAAGCCAGGCTGGTTGTCAGGTGTTCTTTAAAGTACTGAGAGTTTGTTTAGGGAAGATCTTTTTTCAGAAAACAGGAAAAAAGTCTCTTCTAGATCATCTTCAGTAATAGCCTCTGTCTCCTTGGTGTTTGTACAGCTATGCTAGAGAAACCCAACCCCTGCCACAGGCAGGTTCCCCCAGCTGCAGATCAACAACAGCAGCACCTCCGACAGATGCCAGTTAGGTCTGGCAGGGTTTGTCGCCTCTGTCATGACTTTTGGCCTGAGTTAACAAGTCCAGGAAGATCTGGCCTGTCTGCCAGACCTCCTGCAGCACTTCCAGCACTTAGTAAACCCTTCCAGAACATGGAGCAAAAGAGACACTGTGCAAAGGCACCCAACTGGAGTTTGGAAACAGAAATCCCTCTACCAGCCAAGTGTATATATATATATGGGTTTCCCCCCGCCCCCTATTATTCACAGTATCCTACATTCCCTTTACTCTCAAGCACAGCATATCAGTTCTGTTTCTGTAACTGTGTAAATTTATGCCTGTAGCCATTTCAGGTAAAAATTCACCCTGACTCCTTTAAGCAAAAGGGCTGCCCAGGGGCACAGGCACACACATATTTCTCCCACCCAGCTTTCCACAGCCCAGTTCTAGCCATGGCAATGGAGTTGCCACAAGCTGTTTAACACTGATCTTCTCTGTGGCACCTGCAACAGCCCTACTTTGTCAGAGTGAAGAAATATTGCCACGCTTTTTCCTCCTGCCATGGGACTTGGATATGCTTGCTTGAGAAAAGTGTCTGGCTCTCAGCATGGTTGTGCATGCCCCTGCACAGTCTGTTTAAAAGCTTGAATACGACAGCAAGCACAGGCTCTGAGCTGGCTGGGTTTAAGCCACAGCACAGTTTGCAATGTTTATTTCCCTGGGACGATGGGACCCCAGCCCAGCCATGGCACCCTGTGTGAGAGCATCCAACAACATGCTGTCCCATATGCCATTTCCCATGGGCATGCTGGAGCTGCTCCAACGCCATGGCAGAGCTGCCTGCCCACGGCCAGCCCAACGCGTGCCTCGGTGATGCTGCAAGCGCAGACACACAATTATGCAATGGCAAAACCAACCACGAAGGAGCCGCTGCATAGCACGGACCCCCACGGCACACCCAGGGCACCCCCTCCCTTTCCCCTCACCCTGCTCAGCTCCCAGCCCCACAGCTCTAGCACCCAGATGTGTTTCCCCAGGTGCACGAGCCGGGAAGCCTCCGAGGCCAGCGTGGCTGCAGCCTCTTCGAGCAGAAGGTGACCCCTCCTGCACACTCGAATCAGCCCTACTCTCTACCTTGTGCTGCCCTGTCCTCTGCGTTAACCCCTTTCTGCAAACATGAGGTTACAGGTTTTACCTGTGCTTTCAGGTTGGTTTTTTTTTTTTTCTGTCCCCTAAAATGGATGCAGTGCTAGGAGGCACAAGCCTTCTGGTGAAGTTTACAAGCTGCCTACTACATGATAAATTAATGGTCAGAGGATGCACAGACATTGATTAATTTCAAAATAGCCCTATGCTTGCTAGCAAACTTCGTTGGCTTTCTTTAAGCTGATCAATGATTGGTATGTAATAAAACTTTTGTTCCCACAGGTGAGAAATAAGTCTCTTACTAATCAAAAGACATACAATCTCCCAAGCTTTTACTACATGTGCATTTCCAGGGGTATTATACTGCTACTACCAAAACTCTTGCAAGTGACAAGGAAGTTCTTTGTTTCAGCTACGCCTTAAGGCAGAAAACATAAGAGCAAAAGAGGGAAAAAAGCAATCTTGGAAGAGAAAGTGCTATTTGTTATGCTCAAATAGCTCTGCTTGTGGCACAAACACCAGGCTACTGCAAAAGCTGTGTCTTAGTGCAAATGGCACACTGCTCTTCCACCCAAATTGTTTAAGCTACACAGCACCCATGCAAATAAATATGCAGGGACACCTTTTGGTAGGTGGCATCCTGTAGCAGAGGCAGAGAGGAGATCTGTATTGCAGCTATAGACACTCAGCACCTTGACCACGTTCAGCCTGGAAGCCTCAAAGAAATACTCAAATTCCAGCGCAAGTTTCAAATCCACTGAGCCCCCAGAGCCCCAAAGCCCCCACATCTGGTGCTGGAGGTGCCTTGCATTGACAGCACTTTGCAGGGAAACTTGCAACAAACCTCTTACACAGCTCAAATCCGTGGCAACTTTTGAAAACCCAGCTGCAAGACACTCACTGCAGGTCACTGCCCACACAACTGCTGGTGCTCAGCAGAATTAAATCCTTGAACCAGCCAGAAGCTGCTGTTGTCTCTCATAAGCACAGCGGCAGCACTGCATCATTTACAACATATCTCCTGCAGCCACTGCCAAATATGGCACTTTAGGGGCTTTTAAGTGTCATTGTTTTCTGTGCATTAACATATGCTCCAGTCAAACCCTTATTCATCATTGCCAGATATGATGAGCCTTGTTAGAGCCCAAATTAGAGAGTCTTGAAAGCACTGCCTTAATTTATAACCAGAAGAAGAAAAACAGAGTTTAGTAAGTTTAAGGAAAACAGTCAAAAATCCCTTTTCTGATAAGCATAGCTGATTTGGCTTTTAGCTCTAAGAAACACTGACTCCCTTTGGGAATGAGCGAAGCAGCTGAGATGGGACATGGACAGCTCCCTACTGCTGCCCTCCCAGGAACGACACAAGGTCCCCTTGGATTCACAGATCATCCTCATCATTCCTCAGGTCTGAAAGAAAAAATTTTACCAAGACAGCTTTTCTTGGTAGGAGATGAGCTTGTTGATCTTTGTATGGTGGTAAATACTCAGAGGTGATACAATTTTAAATTTTTAAATCGCTGTGACTAGCTTGAAGTGTCAAAACTTCAGACAACTGAGTTTATTTTATCAGCCGGACTAAAATTACTAGAGAAAATTGAGGCACAGACATCCAATTCCCAGAGCAGCCTTTTTAAACACTTAAGTTCAACAACATGAAGTCTCTCTGCAGAAATCAGATTTGCAGGTCCCAAGTGCCTCACCTCAGATCAGCTGGCGAAGTTCACTGAGGGCCCTGGGAGCCATCACCCCAAGTGACAGGACCAAGTTCAGCGCACAATTACATTCGCGTGCACACAAAAAGCCCCGTGAACCACCACAGTTAATGCCAACCTAAAAAAAGGTAATCTAGTTAACAGTGTGTTAAGAAGTTAAATTCCATTATTAATGAAAATGTTTCCAGCAGAGCGATTATGCAGCATCTTTAAAGGAAGTTGCCAGGAGATAGAGCATTAGCAGGAGCGGAACTGGCAGTATGAGGTTTGTACATGGACTGGCTGAATCGCTGCCATCCTGCGCCTACCATAACCTCCCCAAGGTAGAAAATATGATTGCAAACATTACTTGTGTAGCTAATTACTGATCTACAGCAGCAGGCTAATAAAAGGCCATATGTAGAGAGAGAGAAAAAAAAAAAAAAGACATTTGGTGCTTACAGATTTAAAATTCTCCACTCTGGGGGGATGCAAGATAAACAAACCAACTCCATGCAGAAGTCTAAGTACTGAGAAAGAAAAATTCCACAGTGGAGGCTGAAAAACAATTTTGGGTTACTTAACATCCATGAGTCAAAGCCTGCCTGACAGTGTGACCAGGGAGAGATGAAGCAGGCTCCCCAAGGTAAGCCAGAGCACCACGCAGCAGCTCTTATCCCCAGCTCTCTGTTACCTGTGGGCTCATGCAGTCTGCTAAAGAGCAGCTAGAAGAGCTTAGACATTGAATTCCTGAACAATTCTTTATTCAGTATTCCTCTTTCAGGGACAAAAGGGAGACTGGACATATCTAGTTGGATATTTAGACACTTTGTGTGTTCATTTCACAATGAAATGTTTGCTGAATTATCACCTTACTTCAGCAGGAACAAACGCTTCCCACTGGTGACACCACACGTGTTGCCCCTTCTCTACAATCTTGCTTGGGTGTCCAGGCAAAACCAAAGTCTCTATCACTAATCCTAAAAGCACAAGTTCCCACTGTCAGACTAGAAGCAAGCACCTCACTTTTTCACGTGGGACAATGACACACGGAAATAATTGGCATTAGGTAGATACACCAAAACCAGTCCTACTAAGAAAGATGTAGTAAAAGCTGGCCTTGCAGTTGTTTGATTTTCACAGTAATGAAGTTAGCGTTCATTTCTATCATCTTTATCATTCATAGTGGCAGGCAGCTGAGGAAGCACTTGCGTTTTCCACGCATCAGCTTAGAGGCACGTATGCAGTTTTTACAGCTAAGCATTACGTCTCCTACTGTTACTTGTGATCCAGACCAGCATCACGTTTTTCTCCCTCAATGTGAAGAGCCTAGCTTTAAAGCGTTTTCATCAAACAGGTTGTGAACAAAATTGAAATAACCACAGTAAATTAACTGGCAGAGACAGAAGCTCCCTGGGGTGCTACAAAATGATGAAAAGACTACAAATCTTCCTAGAGGACGAGAAAGATGTATATACACATACACGACCAGGTATTCCTCAGCCTTATATCCTATAAAGGTGGCTGTGAAAGCTGCAGCCCTGAAGGTTTCCAGACTGACCTTAGTGCGAGTGTGAAATAAAAGATGAGATGTGCATGGAGAAACCTGCCAGCGAGAAGGAGAACCCCCTCCACCCTGCTTTGGATCATGACTCCCACTGTGCAGCAGCGCTTGCGGTCACCTCGCACTCGGTTTGCTGAAGAGCAAATGCTGGTCTCTGACCCAGCAACGTTTCCCTGCAGCAGCCACGGCAGCAGGAAGGCAGGACCAGGGGGGTTCAGGTCTCTGATTCTTTCAAGATGACCCCTGAAATGCTGAGCTCATGATGTTATTAGCATCAGCAAGCAAGGAAGCCAGTCAAGAGCAAAACGTGTTTTATCTTTCCATCAGTAATTGAAGTGGGCCAGCGTTCAACAGCACATTGTGCCAGTATTTCTTCGAACACCAAACGGGTATGCATCTTTCAAACTCAGGCTGCAAAGTGAATGGGCTGAACACTGC
Organism: Nyctibius grandis; assembly: GCF_013368605.1. NCBI lineage: Eukaryota > Metazoa > Chordata > Aves > Nyctibiiformes > Nyctibiidae > Nyctibius > Nyctibius grandis. Next base: position 13,378,114 of record NC_090665.1, read on the forward strand.
AGCTTCTGAAGTTCAACTTCAAGCGCTGTTCAAGAGAGTAAACAGTTATTGGCTCTACATTACATGCACAGACAAAAAGTTTTCCTGTTCTTGACCAATTCTTGCTACTGTGATGATCAGAACAGGCTACTCAAGTCAAATTCAAACAGACTGAGGGAAACATCTCCCTTATGAGGAGAGGCTGAGGGAGCTGGGTCTCTTTAGCTTAGAGAAGAGGAGACTGAGGGGTGACCTCATTAATGTTTATAAATATGTAAAGGGCAAGTGTCAAGAGGATGGAGCCAGGCTCTTCTCAGTGACATCCCTTGACAGGACAAGGGGCAATGGGTGCAAGCTGGAACACAGGAGGTTCCACTTAAATTTGAGGAAAAACTTCTTTACGGTGAGGGTGACTGAACACTGGAACAGGCTGCCCAGAGAGGTTGTGGAGTCTCCTTCTCTGGAGACATTCAAAACCCGCCTGGATGCGTTCCTGTGTGATATGGTCTAGGCAATCCTGCCCCGGCAGGGGGATTGGACTAGATGATCTTTCGAGGTCCCTTCCAATCCCTAACATTCTGTGATTCTGTGAAAGCCTGAACCTGCCCAAGTCCCCCTGCGATGGTTTAACCCAGATGAACAGTGAACACATTGGGACAGTCCTAGCTACGCCTACTGTTGGCAATCCAGAGATACAGAAGCACAAGTTCACTGCTAAAGAAAAATAAACTGCTCTTCACATCAAGACACCCAAAAAGAAATCAAGCAGTATAAATAGATGACATTAGGATTTTTGGTGTCCCCTCTGACCTACAGACTACCACAGGGTGCAGAAAGGACTCCCATAGGTATGTGGGTGCACCAGTGAGACCATCACCATCTTTCACAAACAGGTTGATCAGGATGGTACTTCCGCTGAGCAATTCAGTGCAGATCCCAACCTCACCCATGCTCCTTGCCCACATCTGCTCCCTGGGCAGCTGTGCAAGCAAGGGGACATCCTCAGGGTCTGCAACTAGTTTATCTCCTATAATTGTAAAGCCTTCAACTGATTGGCAGCCTGTAAATACAGCTCTCCAACAACTGCCATTACTTCTACTGGCAACACACTCCTTGCAAAAGCCCTTAACATGTTTGCTGGCCTGGAGCAAAGCAGATCCTTAGCAGCACTACAGCACCTGAAATGGGAGATATTCCCACCACAGCCATCAAGGACACATGTCCTCTGCCTAGCAGCGTTCATCAGCCTAAGCAGAGGGGCAGCATTTTGCATGCACAAAGGAGAAACAGGAGAGCCCTTCGCAGGTTACATGCTCTAAGTAGTCTGTCAAGGCAGCCCCTGGGCACTGCAAGCTTCAGCCACAATGAGCCTTAAACACATCAGAAGCACTAGTTTAGAGGCTACAGTCCATATATCACACACTAAGCAAAACAGAACTGTCATCTCATGTTGTAAGAGCAAAAGAGCCAGGTAATACAAGACTTTAAGTGCCTGCAGTCTGCAATAAAGGTCCATGTTTATGAACCAAAGATCCTGAACAAAATGATTAAACATAGTGTAATTGCCCTGACCATTCCCCAAAGAAAAACAAAGAGACTTTCACTGCTGCAAAAACAACAGAAAGCTGTTCATTTGTGAGGGTTATTTTGTTTAGAAAGGCTGTGTTTAGCTTTTTTTGGACTTCCCAGCTATAGTATCTTTTTCTTTAATTAGTTTAACTCAACCAGCGAAGAGCATAAGTTGAGCAACAAGGGTCTGCACATAAAAGCATTTGAAATTGCTGCTGGCTAGCACTGTCTAAATAGACACTGCAATCTGCCTGTCAGACTTATTAGTGTTCTGTATAGTACATTACTATTACTGTATTTTCCAGGAGAATGAATTATCCACTGGTAATGATTTCACATGGGTAAATGAGGCTGCTAGGTTCGCTTCATTAGCATCTTTTCTACATTTAAATTAGATATTCTCCTGGACCATACAAATAAGCAAGTGTTTACTCAAGTGCTTTACCCACCTGCCAATACAAGCACCTCTGCGTCCCACAGTTCCTGCTGCTGCTGGGGCTTGCAGAAGCTACAGAAACAGGGGGGATGTAATATAGACCTGAGAACTGAGTGGCTCCTGACAGAGATGGGAATCAGTCCCCACCTGTAGTGGTATCTCCTGATCACATGCGATAAGGGACCTCTGACCAGGACAGCGATGTCTTTCACATGTTCATCTCTTCTATATGAAACACCCTTTATAGTAGATCAAAGCAAATACCAAGTATTTTTGGGGTGCAGGTAGCTGTGCTAACTGCCCTGTGAGCACTTCTGGGACTTCCCACCCAAGTCATGCAGCCAAGCTCAGTTCTGCGCAGGACAGGGCTGCGTGCTCTGCACAGGGATCAGCTGCACTGAAATAGTGTGGGCCAACTCAGAGCAAATAGAGGGGGCAAAGCAAAATGGTTGTATCTCCTCTAACTGCTTGGCTGGCAGTAGCTGAGGAGAGGGGGCATCCTTCTGTTCAGGTTTTGTCCTTGTCTCCAAGACTTCCTCCATGTTGAGCCATTCACACTTGTAAGGAGAATAAGCAACATTGAAGTCAATGACAGGACTGGGTAGAAAGAAGGGTCATATGTTGTGACAGGATATGATGTGATGCTAAACCACATCTATGTGAGATCCAACACACTGGTAGGAAAAAACATGGACACATGGCAAAATCCAGATCCTGGGATGACTGATAAGACAAAATTAATTTTAAAGGATATTTTAAATTCACTGCTTTAACTCCCTTCTGCTCTATTAGTGAGGTGGTTATTTGGATACATCACTAGATTAGAAAACGGAAAGTCTTTCACATATAAAAACAGTGTTACTAGTGACTGAGTAAGCTCCTTTTATGACATCTTTTTAAACAGTAATTGTGTTAGGGTAAGTAGCTGATGTATTCCCAAGGAAAGTTTATTTCACCAACACTCACCATGTCATCAGCTAATTATAGCAGCCACTGCAGCTATGTGTGGTGTAGTGGTAATTGTATCTGGTGTCTGCAAAGGAGCAATAGCCATGTAACTGCTTTTCACTACCACTTCCCAGGAAAGCTTCTCAAAGAGCACTGCAGTTATTTGCACCTACACCTTCACAACTCCACAATTTATCAGTCATTTCAGTCATGGAAGTCCAGGGGGATATGAAGTGAGGCAGGCATGAAAGACTCAGGAGAAGTTCCCTTATTCAGAGAGAGGTTTCGCTCCTGCTTGGATAGAGCACAAAGTCAGCTCTCAAACTCTGCTAGCCTTGAACAGAGACCTGGGTTGCAAATTGCACAGGCAAATCGTTGGTGTTTAATTCTAAGAAATGCCTTAAGTAGCCAGAAGACCCCTCTATTTAAAGGTTTGAGCTTTAGAAACAACTTTGGGGGCAGTGGAGGGAGACTCTGTACAGCAGGTCCCCATATATCTAATGAGGCAATAATTAAACATCTAATTCCTCAATCATGCTTTTGATCTGGTGAGCAGTGCTCTGGGTTAAAAGCACCCTCAAACCTACAGATGCAAAATAAAACCAGCTTAGTATGAAGAACAGCTCTTCAATTCATCAGCAACAGTGAGGACAGGTGTCTTCTCTATCACCCTTCTAAGCTCAAGGGGTTTGCCTTCTCCAGCAGCTTTAGATCTTCTCCAAGAACACTTGGCTTCAGCTCCAACCTGAATCCCGAGTTTTCAGAAAATTATGGCACTGATTAGATTTGTGAGGTGATTAAGAGCCTTTCCAAGTCCAAAATTCAGGTAGTTACACTGTAACAGGCTGTTCCACTACAAAACCCTAAAGGCAAAGCCAGTTCCAGGTCTGGTTTCTAAGAACAGCATGTACTCTGGAAACATGCACACTGCAAGGCCTGTCTGCAACAGCACCTTCAAGAAGTCACGCCTACAGTCACAGGCAGTCAGCTCTTACGGGTCTGACAGACCCGACCTTTATAGCTCTTAACACAGCCTCAATAACTGCAGTACCTCTGGATTTCAATCTCTAAACGTTATCTAGGCAGTACCCAAAGCACAGCTTGGCCACAGCATGCCAGCACCTGCAACACTGACTCTTATTCATACAAACCGGACCATCTTACAGCCAGTGTTCCTGAATCAAGCAGATACAAGAGTATTTGCCAAACTTAGCCCTGACACCACGATGATGCAGCGTAAATGTGCCCTGCAGACCTCAGCTACGCCAGGTGATGGAAAACCCTCCTTTGGCAGCAAACAGCCCTGAAAGAGTAATTAGTTTTCCATGAGTTATTAGGAACATGAGTAATCAAGTGTACAGCTATACCAGTGCTGTAGGCACCACAATCCAACTGAGAGAAAGGCAAAGCAGAAGAGGGATCTGTTTACGGTTAGTAACTGTTCTCTGCCCTGACTTTGCCCAAGCAGCTACAATTATTAATCTGTAAATTTCAACATCAAAAGCAGAGATAACTAGAGGCAAGGTCAGATGGAAAAAATAATCTAATTTTTCACATTACATTAATTTTTCCAGCTGAGATATCTTTCTTTTTGAGCTGATATTAAGAGCATACATATTTTAAATAAGTCCCACTGGCCACATATGCCATCAGCAGAGCGCAGCATAGCAAAAAATAATTAAAGTAATTGTTTTTAAGGAAAAATTATATACACTTCAATTTTGCTAGGATAACAATTTGCACAGGTGAAAATAAATCAGACATGAAACTCTGCACTGAATTTATTTCCCTACTACAAGCAATTCTCTGTATCCTCCGCTGTGAAGAGAGAAGCTCCAGTTTATAAGGGAGGTGAGCCCTAGATATCATTACCTGTGTGTGGATCAAAGTAGCACATGGGAAGAAAGCCCTACTGATGCTGAGTCTGCCTATAGGGAAAAAGCTGAAAAACAGACACAGACTCCAGGACCTACTTTCATCTACAGCAACGAGGGCAGGAGAATAGTCTTAGCCCGGAGACAGAAATAAGTTAATGTAATTACTCAAAAAACCCCAAGAAAAAGTCTATTATGAAATGGAAGAGAGATTTGTCTCTTTGTCAATTACAGAGAAACAGTTTAATTTCTCCTACAGTCTAGTTCAAATGAAAAATGAAAAAAAAGAAAAGAAAGGGGAACCCCAGTGAAATATCTTCACTTTTTCCTCACGAATCCTAAAATTAGAAGCCGTTTCAAAACATTAAAATATTTTCATGGAGCACAGTGTCTGAGACCATTTCACATTGAAATCATATTAGCACATCTCTTCCATAGTACAGCCAAGTTGGTTCTCACCTCTTTAATAGCTAAGCTGTAAAACCTTTCCTATCCACTAAATAAGCAAGTTTGTGCTGTTACAGAAATATCGCACTATAAGGACAAATCTGTCTTGTGACTAACTCTGCAGCAGCAGAATCCCACCAGGGATGAATTAACCAACATCATTTTTCCACCTTTTCCAAAATGAGGACTCAGGTATTTTCAAAGTCCTTTTTCCATTCATCTCTGCTCACTGCACGTGTAGCTTGCAAAAAAGTTCCCTTTATCATCTTTTGTAATTAATTTTCACTCAGCTGGACAGCAGAAAAAAACACACCCATGAAGAGCTTGTGCTCAGTCCACAGTGAACTGCAGCATCATGTATCTAAGAAGTAGCCTCAGCATATTCCATGTGTTGCTGCACTGATTCATTGTCTTGTCATTGAACATAATTGGATGTTCATTAACAATGAGAGCAAATGCTTTTTTACACCAACAAGTCTTTCTGAAGAAAACAGGAGAGGCACAAGAAGGAACTGAGATATTGGTATACTTAAAAGAAATACAGAGCTGGCACCATGGTATTTGATTTAATGATTACCACATGAGGAACACAAAGTTTAACAGACAGTGTGAACTGTCACACACAACTCCAGTTTGTTTATATGCCTCCGTTCTCAACAAAGACAGGCTGCACAGATCAGTATCCCATCTCCTAGAAGGCATTAGCAGAGAGCCAAGGAAAGGTACCTAGGTACACACCATAAATATTAACTATTTGCCCCTAATGTTCTCATATTCACTGATCATTTTCCACTTTTCAGAGTTTCCTGAACCAATGCTTTCTATTTGACAACACTCAGGGAAGTCCGGGATCCACACTGTTCGTTAACCCCATCCACATTTCCCTTGACAAGCACAGCTGCCCTGGGACAGATGCAGGCACTACCACATCCCCTCCCATAGGTGAGCCCACATCCCTCCACGGAGGAGCTCAGGGGTATGCCTGAATTTCCTTCCTGAGCCACTTCCCAGAACAATCTCAGACCAGGATCTCAGCTCTAACATCACCCTGTAGTATCAATGATTTAGAAGCACAGCAGAGACAGGGGATGCAGGAGTAAAGTTTCCTGGCCATAGTCAGCATGGGTCTGCAGCAAGATCCCTGGTGATGCTCGGAGACACCCACTCTATCCAGGGGATTACAAACCTGCATCACCCCCAAAGTCAGCTGCTGTGCTGACAGTACACATCCTTGGACCCAATAGCTGCTCCAGCAACAGAGTCCTTTGGACCTCACCATTGGGCAGCTCTGTGACACCAAGCACACAGCAGCTTTAAGACTGAACCCCAGGAACAACCGTTCCTGCTCCCAGCTGAAGGCAGGCAGCAGCCTTGTGCCAGCGGGGGCTGACCAGCCCCTGCGCACGTCCTGTGCACAACACTCAGCCTCCACCCTGCTCACAGGGGCAGCTCTCAGCTCCAGCAGGAAACATCCTAAACATCTGATCTCAAACACAGAGTTAAGCATGGCAAAAAAACAGCTCTTGAAGGTGATCTTGAGTCAAGATCACTTACCATAAGTCATTTCTGAAATGATTTAAATAACATCTACCCTGCAATGAATTCACACCCCACCGCTAACAGGGTGTCAGAGACAGACTTGCTCATGGGCACGGGGTACTTTCTCCAAAGCAGACTGTAGCCATCTCTCAAATCATCATACACCAGGGGCATCATCTTCAATAACAAATGAGACCTCCAAACAATCTTTAAAGTCTTGGGTTTGCTACATTAAGTTTAGAGCTTGCAGCTATGTCTTTGGTAGAAGAGATTCCAACAGCATACTACTGTGCGTGCTACTATTCAGGGAAAGAAAAGATCCTGCCACACTGCTCTAATTAATGAAGACTCAGTGCCTGCAGTCCCTGGCTAGGAGACAGAACAGTTGTAGCTACCCTCTCCATTACTGTTTTAGATGTTTAGGGCACACTCAGACAAAGCAGACTTACAATACAGAAAAAAACACTAAGGATCAAAAGGAAGGAAAAATGCTGTTTATGACTCCCATCTGCACTAGACCACAATTTAAACCACCCATACTCTGAAACTCTGTTTTCCAAAGGACGTCTTTCCTTTTGCAGGCACAGGATGTACTTGGTGACACCTGCAGTTACTCTCAAGGGTTCCGACTTGCAAGTGCACCTTACTAGCAGCATTGACAAGGGCCATATTTAATTCCATGTATATTTACTGATTAAAAGCTACATTACAGCAGAGTGCAGGTTGAAAGCATACATACCAATAATACAAAACTAACCACCCCACAGAGACCTACCAGTTGTCACATGGAAGCACTCAAATTTCCAAGCCTGGTACGTTCAGACTTAGAGTTAACCTCTTGAAACACCAAGCAGGTTAAAAACAGATAGGCCTAATTACTGAGCTCATCTCAGTTCCACCCAGTTCAGGTGGGAGAGTCAAAACAACAGGGAAAAAATCCCATGCGACTTTGAACACTTGTTCCATCTGGCAACAACACTGTTCCACATTAGTCTTTGCACAATTACCTGGTGTAACAGCACACATCTTCATTCCCACCACATCACAGCACAGGGAAAGAATTGTCACATTCACCAACTCCCCATATTGAAATCACATGGCTGCTGTATAAACTTCCAATTATGAAGGGGAGAGGCCGAGGGTGGAGCAGATAATCCTTAAAAGAACTACTTCAAATGCAGACTACCGATGAGATTTCAGAAAGGCTAGCTTAGAAGCCATGTTATGTATCTGTTGTTTTGATATCAAGGTCATTCATATCACTCAGACACTGTTTTCTCAAAGGAAGCCTTTTAAAAATATTTTCTCTATTTGTTTCTACAAATCAGCTGATTCTTGCTATAAAAATCCCACTAATTGAGTGCCACACAAACCATCAAAGAATTCCTCTTCTCAAAGAGTAAGACTGAGAAATAAGGCACAAGGAAGCAGCAAGATCATCAAGGAGCCCTCTTTACACCCTGCGGAGGAAACCCTGAGCTCAAGCCCCATGAGACAACTTGAATCAGTTCAGCTTTCAGGGAAAGGAGGCTGAGCATGCCTGAATTGCTTTGCATTTGGGCCTCTGCCCCCAAAGGCTGCACACTTGGTAGATGCTATGGATTAGCTGATTTGTGCACCAAGCACCACACTAACTTATGTATACAGGTGAGCTCAAGCCACACATTTTAAGAATACACTAATCCGTCCTTGTGAAAGTGTTAAAAATTCTGGTTTTAGCTATTAATGGTGCTTTCATAATACACACATTTGTGAGGGATTTTCATCTCCACAAGCCTTCTACATTGACAGCTCCTGAACCTTGGATTGAAAGTGTTCTTCAGGGAGGCAAGAGAACAACAGGATGGCCTGCCATCCTCCTAGATCCACGACAAGATGCAAGTTTCAGGGCTTCTGAAGCTGGCTGGCAAATATCCCGATGGGCTAATAGTGGTGCTTCACCACATACAGCCGCATCCGAGGAATTCACTGGAAGAAAACTCCTTGCTGTTCTTCAAAAATGTCTCTCAGCTCGCAAGGGCTCAACTGTGGAACCCTGTGGGGCACAGAGGACATTGACTTTGTGCAATAATGCTCCACTAAGTTACAGAAGCGGGATGTATGTCTTAGCAAAAAGACAGATATTTCTTCTGAGTTTGGCCAGACAAGTGAGAAACAGCATCACAGAATCAATCAGGTTGGAAGAGACCTCTGGGATCATCAAGTCCTGACACCACCATGTCAACTACACCATGGCACTAAGTGCCATGTCCAGTCTTTTCTTAAACACATCCAGAGATGGTGACTCTACCACCTCCCTGGGCAGCCTGTTCCAATGTCTAATGACCCTTTCTGAGAAGAAATTCTTCCGAATGTCCAACCTCAACCTCCCCTGGCAAAGCTTGAGGCTGTGTCCTCTTGTCCTATCGCTAGTTGCCTGCGAGAAGAGACCGACTCCCACTCCACTACAACCTCCCTTCAGGCAGTTGTAGGCTGCAATAAGGTCATCTCTGAGCCTCCTCTTCTCCAGGCTAAACAACCCCAGCTCCCTCAGCTGTTCCTCATAGGTCATACCCTCCAGACCCTTCACCAGCTTGGTCGCCCTCCTCTGGACTCGCTCCAACACCTCCACATCTTTCTTGAAGTGTGGGGCCCAGAACTGGACACAGTATTCAAGGTGCGGCCTCACCAGTGCCAAGTACAGAGGGACGATCACTTCCCTAGACCGGCTGGCTACACTATTCTTAATAGAGGCCAGGATGCCATTGGCCTTCTTGGCCACCTTGGCACACTGCTGGCTCACATTTAGCCAGCTGTCAGTCAGCACCCCCAGGTCTCTTTCCACTGGGCCACAACAAACCAACAGCAAAACATTGATACCTGAGGAAAAAAGCTGAATTAAATAAACCTCAGGATTTCTTTCTTCTCTGCATGTCTCCTATTAGGTTAATTTGCTTTATCTGTCTACACAGCAGAAGTAGAACTACAACACATCAGAGGAGCCAGTATTGCTCATTTCTGAATATCCCACTACTCAGTGCTGCATCCTAGCAGACAGTCACACAACAAGAACATGGAGAAATCAATGGGTTTAACCTATTTAGGAATGGTAAGTAGAGAAGAAATGGAACAACTCTCAGTACTGCCTGTCCTTGAGTCAATGATAGTTCAGAAAAAGATAAAATTGAGATTTTACACTTGTTCTCTAACCATCATCGAGAATGGATATGAATAAAAACTGTAATGTTGCAGTGAATTTCAGCATGGAAAAACTGGAGGCCCCAGATGGCTGTTACCAAAATGCCCTCCAAACGTTAACATCGCCATCCAGATGACAACATACTAACTTGAAAAGTGCTGTGTCCAACACTAAGCCACTTAGAACCACAGGATTAAACACATATCACCCTCGAGAAAGGGAAAGGTGATGACAAGGAGCCAAAAGCTAGGAACTGTAAGCTTATAAATAAAGGCACAAGGGTGAATCCACCTAGTAAAATTAAGAACAATATAGATGGGTTTTGAGGCAATTAAAGATTACTTCAATGCTATTTCAATCATTTCCACGTGGTAGGAATCAAAAAAAAATCGCAAGATATTTTTAACACTCTTCATTGCACGAGGACAGTAGTTAGCTAGTGTATGCACGTGTTATATCATCAGCTCTGCGCTCCTTATTCTACTACCGACTAAGCAGAACCTTAAACTGCAGCTAATTAAGCAGAACCTAAATTCAGCAGGTTTGGATGACTTGCACCACAGTTTTAAAAGAACATCCTGAAACACTCCATTATTGATATCAATTTTAAACATATCTTGGGCACATGGAAGTCACAGTGGCTGGAACGAAACCTGCTGATGTGCCAAGTATTTTAAGAAGTAAATAGAAAATCCTAACAATGATCTCCAGTAAACTAAGAATGATAAAATTAATCTGAATAAACTGGAAATTTTCCAGAACAGGCAGTATCTAGTATTAGTGACTTTTTAAAAAAGTACAAAATAACTAAACTTTTACTTATCGTGATTTTACTCATCAAAATGACACTGCTGATTTTCCATACAGAGTTTAGCTTCACACTACATGATGATTTGATTAAGATGAGGAAATAATATGACATTAATGGATGAAAATCATCTCATGCAGTGGTGACTAAATAGTCACAGGTATACATGTATGCTCCTACTGAGGACTTGGAAGAGGCTGGTCCTTGGCTCCATGGTATAAACATACATTAATGAGTGGAAGAGAGCCTAAAATCACTACTTACGAAGCCTGAAGATGACAAACAGTGTGGGACTGCTAAATAACTGAGACCAACAGATCTGCATGGCTAAATAAGCTGCACCAACAAATACAGTATAGACTTCAGTACTGCCAGACACACTGCAACACAAATGATGGGAACTGCATCCCGTGAAGCCATTGGTTTTAGCAGGAACTTCCTGGTCAACATGGAAAAATATCAGCTGAGCAGGCTGTGCTGGAACAGTCCTGTGGTCAAGAGAGCCAGTGAGGCTTTGGATGGGGATGCTCAAATGAAAAAAAAAAAATAAAAATCAGTGTGTGGCATTTGACATTAATACTGTCAAAATTATAAGTTTTCATGCTTGCAAATCAAGAATGATATTGAAAAACTGGATCCAGTGCAACAAACCACCAAGAGGATGATTAAAGGACCAAAAGCTCAGCTTAGAGAAAGGCTCCAGAAGCACCATCTGTTCTCCTTAACGAAGGGAGAAGGTTAATAGGACGATCTGATCACAGTTAGCAAGTACCTACGTATGGAACAGAAATTTGATCAAAGAGCTCTGTCCTTTAGCAAATGCAGTGTAACAAGAGGAGGTTGTAGTGAAGTGGGAATTGGCCTCTTCTCCCAGGCAACTAGCGATAGGACAAGACGGCACAGCCTCAAGCTTCGCCAGGGGAGGTTCAGGTTGGACATCAGGAAGAATTTCTTTACAGAAAGGGTTATTAGACATTGGAATGGGCTGCCCAGGGAGGTGGTGGAGTCACCATCTCTGGATGTGTTTAAGAAAAGACTGGACATGGCACTTAGTGCCATGGTCTAGTTGACTGGGTGGTGTAGGGGCAGCGGTTGGACTCGATGATCCCTGAGGTCTCTTCCAACCTGGTTGATTCTGTGATTCTGTAATACAAAACCAGGCAAACTTGGGCCCAAAAAAATACATGTTTATGAGGGTTAACTCTATCAGTTAATGCTGATGTTGACAGTATTACCAGTACTGATACCTGTTAGTAATGCTGGATGCAGGACAGTAAAAGCTGTCATGGATTCTCCATCACACATTAAAAACATGACAAGATGATTTTTCTTTTTTTTCTACTCAGATGCAACTTGCTACCTAAAAAAGAAATTAATTCAGAGCAGCCAGGGAATTATTTTCATAGCACAGACTTTACATGAGCAGCTCTGTGGGTCCTATGAGGCCCCTACAGCAGGAGCATTGCTCCAAGGCAGGGACTGTGGTGTGCCACTGGGGACAGGCTCTGTCACTCTGGCAGCTCTCAGAAATGAAAGTTTAAGACTGAAGCATCTCTGCTGTATCATGGGCTGGCCAGCATTCCCTTGCCAAGCTGGTATTTATCACAGCACCTCATCCCTCAGCATCTCCCACAAAAAGTGACTATTAGGAATAGAACATGCACATTCACATGGAGTCCAAACCCCGTCGAGCTTCTGCTCAGCTCACATCCTGCAGGACTCTGGACCATGCAGCAAGGCAACAGCTGTAACCACGCATAAAGTGAAGAATTCAGTCCTTATTTAAAAGAATCCCATTTTAAGATTCAATATTCATTGTTTCTTGTGTATTATTTAATTTTTGTAGAAGGACTAGAGGAGATGGCTTTCCTTCAAATGCTCTTTGGCTCTGGAAGCTGAGGGAGCAGAGCATCAGCTGCAGGACGTTCACAATGTGGACCAGTTGTTTCTGGCTCAATAGGTTGTGCTGAGAACAGTCCCTGAGGGGGCCTTTAGGATAAACACACCCCAATCACAGGTCTGGACAGCCTATTTAACAGTCACATTGTTAATAACCCAGAAGGGTTAAGGAAAAATTAATTTAACCTCTTCAGCACGTTTTCTTCACAAGCTCTTTGACTCCTGTGTGCCATAGGTTGGTGGCAGGACATTTCCTCAGGGCCAGGAATAAGAGCACAGAAGCAAGTGGAGTTTGTTCTGCAGAGTGTCAATATACTTTGAGGGAGGCCAAAGGATGCATGAGGTGCCTTGGGACTCCCTACCTCAAGCCCCAGTTCTCTCACTACACATTATGAAAGCATTTGTGGCTCCAACTGTTCAACACAGAACTCTTCCTCCTCTTCTGTCCCTTACACTTACTGCAAGTCAACGCTTCCTGCCCTATACCCTGCATATAGGCACTGCTTTTAAGGGAAACGGAACTACAAAGCAGAAGCTGATACCTTAAATCAGATGTGAAAGAAGCTGCTGGTGGATTTCTAGAGATGGGGGCCTGGGAGAGAAGGGGAGAGAGAGTTTGGCTAGAGGCAGAAGCAGCCTATAGATCAGCCAACAGCAGGCTGGCTATGTGTAACTATCTATTAATTCAGTTTATAAAGGCCAGACTCCAGGAACAGCAGGGGGGAGTTGAACCCCACGCTGCATGTGGGTGCCTCATGCAGCAGCCTTCACAGGAAAGGCTCTGCTGAAAAATTCCCAGCCCAGCCCCTCTGCCAAGCCTGCTGCTCCGTTCCTGCACGGAGCTGCTGATGTTCTGGAGGGGGAGGGAGGCTGTCCCTTTCTGGCAACACAGGCTCCTCATGTAAATTCATTGAATAAATGCAGTCATTTCTCTCAGCTGATCCATCCCCACGTGCGCATGCTGAAGCTGTGCCAGACCCTCAATGTAGCCAACTCTCCCACAGTTCATCACTCCTGAAGGTGAAACTGTTTGTCACCCTTATCAGCATTTCCCCCTTCCCTTCCCCTGCCTGCCCCAAACTGCCTTCCCTGAATTTCCTGGCCCTCCTTCCTCACAGGAGCTTTGTTCTGCACAAGTCAAAATGCAACACAGGCAGAGCCTTGAAAGAGACTTGGAGAGTAAAGGACATTATAAAGAAAGTTATTTTAAGCTGAGGAAAACTGCATTTCCCTTAGAGGTTGACTTCAGTCTCTAGAGCCCTTGAATTTTATAGCTTAAATCTGTCTCCTTGATAAGGCTCCATAGTAGCTGAGACCCACAAAGATGTTTCCAAAGCACCAGCAGACATAAATAACTAGAAACGAAACTGGAGCATCCTCACTGGATGCTCACATGAGCTTCAGCTTCTGCAATCAGTCCATGTGAGCCTGTTAGTCATCTGAAACAGCACAACCCTCAGCTCTTCATGGAAGAGGAAGGCTGTGCTGGATCAGCTGGAGCTGATCCCTTTCCCTCTATTTTGGAGTAGCCACCAACTCCTAGTCCTGACCTGGCCTGATGAAATGACTCCAGTTAAGCACATGAGGGTCTGAATCAGCAGGGCTACACTCTGGAGCCCACTCTACCCTCTACTGACTCTGAGATCTGTGCAGGTCTGCAACACCTTATCACATCCCACAGGGCTGGACAGAACATGAAACAGTTCTCCTTCCTGCAAGGATGCTTGTCACCTCTAGGTGCTGGTCTGAGCAGAAGCCTCCGCACTAACCATGGAAATCCAGGGGTTTCAGGTCTGTTTTGCTTCGTGCAACCTAGCTATTAGAAGCTCAAAACACATGGACAAAATATAGTTCAGAATTAATGGACCCTAAGCTTTTATCCAGCTGTAGAAGCTCTATGGGCTTAGGTTTACATCCTCTTCACTTTTATTAACTTCAGCTGCTGTAGGAGTCTTCTCAAACAGGAAAATGGGGTTTTGGTTCTCCAATATTAAGCATCTTAGAATAAAGCAAGTGGGGTATTGACAGCATGTAGTGAGAGATCTGTCAGAGGAAGAGATAGAAATAATCTATTATTTTAAAGGACATACAAGCAACTGGCCAGCTGAAGAACCTTTTAATTAGAGACATTTTTCTGGCCTTTTTGAGTCTGGGGAGGGAGCAATACAGGGACTTGTATCAGGCCCTTTCCCAGACTCAGCTGTACAGCTCCAGCTCTGTATGCACTGCTAATGAGATGAAACATTACTTACTTTCTAGAAGTGATTGGTGATTGAGGATGCCTTAAATTGAGACTCTTCATATGGCTTTTAATTGCATTTAAAATAGTGTGCAATCATTTATCAAATCTGTTACCTTTCAAAGCATCTTCAACTTCATTTCTAAAAAGAGGCACTACAGTCCCCAGCCACTAGAAAATTCCTGCCCATACCTTGCCACCCTTTCACTGTACATTTTCACATCCAGGTCACAGGGCAGCAATGGCAGAAGTAACCCTATGGAGACATCCATGGTAGCTTTAAAAACAGGGTAGTTCAGACTTGCTTCTTAAAAAAGCATCTCTGCATTTGGAACTAAACCCAAAATTCAAACCTCAGAACAGCCAAAAGTTTGGCTTTTCAACTCTGATCCATTTGGTTCCCCTTCCCTGACTTCCTCTGCTCAGAGAAGCAGCTTTTTGCATCTGCTCAGCACAGGCCCTATAGCACATGCGACCTTACCATGCTGCAGGAGCCAGAAGCCATGCACCCCTGTCAGTAGCAACCAGCCCACTGGTGGCATCTCACTCCTGGGAGACATGCAGCTCCAGACCCAGCTGAGCTCCAAACTCTGTGGGGACTGAGAACCAAGACCAAAAGTAGAGAAGCTTTCACATTTTTCTCCCTGCTTTGTGTTGCACAAGCCAAGCTGCCCATAGCTGGATCTTTGAAATTGAGACTGGATTATCATTTGAGAAGCCAGAACATGAATCCAGCTAAAGGTCTCCTGGCAACTCAAGGATGCTCCTTTAACATAGCATGTTGACATAGTCTGTACCTGGACACACCCCACTCTAGCAGGAAAGTCTATGACACACCAAAAAACAACCCATAGTCACTTCTTAGCTTGAGAGTCCAAAAGAAGCCACTGTAGTAATCTGGTTTAACCTTCACTACAGAGCATAGTGAAGCATCTTGGGATTGAGTTGTGGTTTGATCCCATTAGCCCGAGATCAGCACTAACTTCTGCACAAGTACAGCTACATACGCGCTTAGCTCTCTGCAGTCCTCGCTCTAATGTGGACAATATCAGGTTTACACCCTTCCGCATATGGCTCCATCTGCATGCTTTAAGCTCAGATGCAACACACTTGCTTTAGCATCTGTAACTACACCATAATTTCTTAGTATGATTTAAGAGGCAGTGATTCAAGACAGCCAGTAATATTTCACCAGGGAGTTCAGGCTGCCACAGCATAATTGTGTGCTGCAGCTCTAAAGACACTGAATGGAGGCAGCACATATGCAACAAGGAGCTGAGCCCCGTGCAGAGCTTTGCAAAC
Organism: Nyctibius grandis; assembly: GCF_013368605.1. NCBI lineage: Eukaryota > Metazoa > Chordata > Aves > Nyctibiiformes > Nyctibiidae > Nyctibius > Nyctibius grandis. Next base: position 13,394,332 of record NC_090665.1, read on the forward strand.
CTCTACTGCTTAGAGCTGCTTTGAATGAGCCACAGCCACCTCTAACTGGCCTCAGGCTACCAGAGTGAAGAGTTCTGAGCCTTGCACCAGTTCTGGAAGCTAGAAGTGTCCAACTTTGCCCAGTTCCTCACTGTTTTCCATGCTCCCTTCTTTCATGCATTAATATGATCAACCCACTGCCTCCAGACTTCCCTCAGCTTTAGAGAGCTTGTTACTAGACATTACAGAAACATGTAAACTGTTAACAGACTCTCTGAAGACACAGCCCCTGGAGGGGGGTATACTTTCCCAAGATGGTCACATTCAGCTCTTTGTGTATCATAACTGCTACTAGATCATTTCCAGGCTCAGTAATACTCTGAAGGAATGATTGGAATCTTGTCTGAAAGCACTGTCATACACAAACAGGGATAGTGCTTGTCAAGCATTCACAGTCTCAACAGGTAAATAAAAAAGTGACTGCACATCAAAAGCATAGTAAATGGACAAGACTTGACTAAGGTCACAGAGCAAGTAAGTGGAGAGGCAAGATTATTAGAATGTCCTGAAACCACCCCAGCAGCTTTTTCTCCTTCCCTATTCAGTTGCCAACCTGCTGAACTTGACCCTTAACTTCTTTGCAGACCTTTCTTATTGATGCAAAAATATTAACAGTAAGTGAAGCCTGCACCACAGCTGCAGTCATCATCAGATATTCTCCTCAGCAGCTATAGGATGATTTGTCACTGCTGCATTCACATTCACTTGGGCTCCTCAGCTCCACAAACTAACCCAAACAGTAGTCACTCATTCACCATTTGATCCATAAATAGACTTGTGTTGGCAAGGAACGGGTCACCAGGAAAACGCAATTCAGCAGTCCAGTTCCTGATGCTGACTCGTTCATCATGAATGCACTTTCCCTCATTATTATCTCACCTCCATTGTTAAGACCCAACGCAAAGTCATTGCATAAATCTTGACTTGTCCAACTTTGTCTGCTTCCAGGTGGGGTTATTTCTCTCACACACACCCCAACGTCTATGCTAGGTCAACTGAATATTGTTAGAGCTGCAATCTCAACTCTGAAGCGTTGATACAGAGATCAGCTTTGAACTTACTTGTGTTACATTTTAAATGCCAGAGTCAACTTAGAAAAAAAGGCACTATTTGCAATAACACTCTAATATTAAGCTAACTTGCTACCAGAGATAGTTCAAGTAACATTTGCCATCACTACATCCCATCAGTTGCATAGACAGTGTGGTAAATGGCTGCTGTTGTAGCAAAGTTAATAAGCATGTGCATTTTTTTTATGTATGTCTGTGTATATATATACATACACACACATATAAAAAATGTACACAGTATGTACATTCTAGTCCATAGTCACTGGACAAATAGAGCTGCTGTTTGGTACTACCAGAGAAATCCCTATTACAAGAGGACAAAATAACTGCAAACCCAAAGCAATTCAAGGTACCTTCCAACAGTGGTGTCAAGCCAGCTGGAACTGCTGGCTCCCAGGAGCTCCTACAGGGAAAAAGTGCTCCCAGCCAGCTCTTGCATTAACAAAAAAGGGGTTTGGTCATAAAATGTCTTTTAATTGAAGCTTAATTAGAAGGAGCAATCTTGATTAAATTTACTTGAGGAGAAGGTTCCTCAGATCCAGGTTGGAAATAGAGACTAGTACCCTGAACAGATGTGGATCATTTCACTCTGTGTAAAGGAGTGGGAAAGCATCTACAATACCAAAGAAGTTGTGGGGGAAAAAACATTGATTTCTAACTGCCAGTAAAATAAGCTACAGCAGTTCCTGTGTATGTGGATGCACATAGGCAGGATCAGTTCCCAAGATCTTTACTTGGATTTTGCAGATAAGACAGGCATTTGTTTCTCTGCTCACCAAACACTCAAGGAGACAGAAAACTAAAAACTGCTTCTGTGAAGCATATTGTTACTACAAAGCTACATCTTGCAAGGCTGTGCTGGCCAGAATCCCTACTGAGAGGGCAAGTTTGGAGTACCAACTCCCTGATTTGGTCTAATCTAACACTGCAGCAACTGGCATGAAAACCCTCCTACCAGGCTGCTATGGAGAAAGCAGAGACTTATGCTTGTCACATCCACAAAGAAATGTGGACCCATGACACAGACTGGTGGGCTCTGTGCTCAGACGTAGAAGGTCAACAGCTATATTAAGCAGATCTACGAAGCATTGTCCAAACAGCTTTTACTGTTCAAGCACTAACCTCAACCCTAGATTTTACCAGATTTTACCTGCTACTATTTCCTTTTCTTCATGCTCGCAAGACCTCCAGGTGATAGTTGTCAGATTAATATTATAGATTTGCTTCAGAAGCACCTGATTTTTAACTTGTGAGCAATTCCAGCATCTCTGTATATTGTATGCTAGGAAGATGCAAGTGTTTTCATGTGCCTGCTGTGTCAAAGACATTTGGGGACCATTATAAGTGCCCTCTACAGCAGGTACCATCCGAAAGTTAGGAACATTCCATAAACACTAATTAAACCTTAAAGCATCCACAGTGAAATATTATCACCTCCATTTCACAGGTGGACACACTGAGGCTGCGATTTGACAGTGGACAAGGTTGCTTCTATTTCTGCTTCTGCCTCCCATTTACAGAGTGCCCTGGCACAGGTCACTGCACCAAACACCTCCCTGGTGTGGGAAAGCACTTCTTCCCCACGCATTTCCAAAAGCTTGCACCAGGCCTACTCCTATATGTGACAGAGAGAGGACTCAGCACATCAGGAAAGGAGCACAGCTTTGCCAGCTCCTGCGATGCCTTTCTGAAAGGTTGGTGGTCTGTAAGGCTTCTCCTGGAAGCCTGGGGCCCAGGGCTATAACTGTGCTTAGCTTTTGACATATCTAGCTTTCAAAGTCAAAGAGGAAAGTTTAAATTGCAGCCCGTAGGAGATGCACGCATGTCTCTGCAGAAATGCAGCAGAAAGAACCCTCTTGAATTGGTTTTTAAGCCTCTCTAAAACACTTCTCCCCACTCTTCCCCATGTTAACCAGTCTGGCAACACTGCTAGCACCAAATTAGAGCCATGAGACACATTCATCAGCAATCGTTCTTGCAATAACAGAGGGGCTGTATGGAGACAGGCAGTTACTGAAGAGAGGCACTACCACATCTCAAAGCTTATTTTATGCTCACCAGCTTATACCCAGATTTCCTTCTCTGCTGCAAGCTGTTTAAAGGGTTGCTAACTTAAAATGGAAAACGGCTTTTTATAAAACATTAAAGTCACAACAGAAAGCTCCACACGCCCAGCATGTCAAGCCAACACACACAGAGCAAGACGACCAAAATTCAGCATTTTCTTATTCAGCTTCATAAGACCTTCCTACCTCTGGAGAGCCTTCCTTTGCTCCCTGCCTTCCCTCCTGCCTGGCATATCTTTTGTAAGTCCCTCAAGCATTACCTCAGCATTGCTGCTTCGTTCTGGTGGGCCAGGAGCCTGCTGCAGGTGCTCAAGGGTTTTAGCATCCCCAGAGGTGCACACAACTAACCTGTAGCTTGCAGCCTTCCTTTTCCCAGGGAGACAGATGTTGAGTACAACCGAAGATAGTAAGGAAGACAAACCAGGTTTCCATGGTTATGGGAGCCTGAGCTTCCAGTCTTGGGGAAAAATGCAGTGCACGAACCACTGTTAGGAAGCAGCAGAAACAAGGCCAGACTTACAGGCAGCTGCATACTCAGTGCCTTGATGTTTTACATGCAAGCAAGGAAAAAAAAAAAGCTTTTCTCAATAGCTTGGAGATCTGTGGGCTTAGACAGCAGCAGTGCTTTATACATGTTTGATTGCACTTGTGCTGTGGCAGTATTTGCAGTGAGTGTATGGATGGGCAGGGCTGTGTTTCTGGCCCTTGCTCACCTGGGCGAGCCTCACTACCCCCTAAAGGGGGTCAAGTGCTGCAGGATGAGGCATTTATTACCAGAGAACAAACTGAACTGGTCCGAGCTGCCCGTCTCACAGGCGAGGTGAAGCAGGTGCAGGCTGCTCTCTGGGGCACGAATAAAGAGCTTGCACACAAAAGCCCTGGGAAGGCAGAATTCACAGGTGTGAATTCGCAAACCTGTCCCATTGAGTTAGAAGGTTTGGGCTCAGTGTGCTGCAAAAATACACACGCACAAAGCCACAGTCCTCCCCCTCGCCTCCTCCAAGCAAAGCATAACGCAGTTTCCTTCATGCTGTCCTGAAAGTGAAATCATTTACGATCAAAAGCCCGTGCTGCTTCAAACTGAAACACTGATGAGGCTGAGGATGCCAATACAATGGAGAAGCGACAACTGCAGAGCCCCGGCAGATTTCTGAGGCAGCGACTCTCCAGGGCACAGAACATCACAGCCCCAATCCCACGTCAGGTGCTGGAACAGCATCACAACCATGTTAATTTGTGATTTTAAGCTGCACAGGCTTAGCAACACCGATCCCTGGTAATCAGACTCCTCTAAACATCACCTTGGAAACGTGTGAATCCTGCGCTGGCACGGCCTGTCTGAGCAGCAGCCACTCAACACTGAAGTCCCTCCGCTCTCGGCAGGGCAGGTACCATGTACTCCATCAGCAATAGGCACTGCCCACATGCGCCTCCCAGCTTGTTTCGTTCCCCAAACCCACTGTCACACCGCATAGCACAGGGGTACCAGCAGCTAGTGAAGGCTGGAACAGAGACACTTGTCCAATATGGAATCAGATCAAGATAAGTCAATTACTTTTCCACAGTGTCTGACACTGACCTGCAATTAACAAATCAATTAAAATATTATTTTCCCTTCTGAAAAAAGGCAAGCTGCCACCATCAATAGGGCTGTACCGTAGTCCCTGGGACTTTGCAGAAGAGCACAAAACAAGGTTTGAGGGGAAGAAACTCAGAAGCATCCAAGAACAATGAGGACAGATTTCTTCTATTTCAGGGCATCATTGGCTGTTTTTGACCACTCAGGGATGACTTCGCTTTCCAAAGAGTCACCTGTGGGACACTAATCGATTTGGCAAATGACAATCTGTGGGGTGCAAAAGCATAAACACACATACAATGCCAAGACAGGGTTCAGATCCACACTAAAACTTCTCCAAACTGCTTAGCTGGAAAATAGGCTTTCACAGGTCCATATTCTGTAGCACAAACAATGATCTGGTAATATCTTTAATTGCACCCTACTGCATATTGCAGCAGACACAAGCAGTCTCATCATATCCACACAAAAGAATTACTGGAGCTCAGCACTTGCCCATCAGGGTGTCTAGGCAAGTTGCTTGCCAAGGCAGACATTTGAGACTCTACTTAAGATGTGTTTACCTTAGCAAGAGTTATTCCTAAACAATTAGCCCCACTCTCAAGGCTGTACATTATTCATTTAGCTCCTCTAAAGCACGCAAGAAGGATTTGAGATGCATGCATACAAGACTTATGGGTAAGACACTCAGGGTAGGGGTTTCACCTTCTTGTTTCTCTAGTGACCTCAAGAATGGTCAGAAAGTCATTGCTAAAACTCTGCTGGCCAAATGCATCTGAGTGACCCGTGAGCTGCACAGCATTAAACACATTTAATCTGTCCAGCCTACCATTAACTGCAGTGACTTCTGTGGCATTAAATCTGATCTGCTTGACCTTCTTGCCCTCAAATCCCTGCAATAAAAAAAATGCTGTAATTCCTGCCCCATGCAACCAAACCTTGACACCCCCCCTTCTCTGTATATTCAAACCCAAAACATTTTGACAACAGCTCACTGAAAACTTCTCAGGACACTTGGATGTATCTGCTGGGGTTTCTTTTCTTCTCTTAAGCAGAGATAGAGAAGAAAAGCCACATGCACAGAGACATTATGAGCACTGCTGCTCTGTGAGGGGCTGCAGGTTCTTGTACACACTGGAAGGAAATGCCACTTTTCTCCTGCTGGTTACAACCCTCAGCTCAGCTTGGTTTTGGTCAGTAACTTTCAGTTCCCTCTGCAACATCCAAATGGCTCTCTGGTTCCCCCAAACTAAGCCAAGCTGTTCCCACACCTTGATAAAGCCTGAGCTGGGAAGAAACCTTCTTGGACTGGACAGATGGAGATACCAAATATCTCTGTGTCCCCATCCCACTGGGCATCCCTGCTATTGCCTGGTGCACTAGCAAGTAGGATGGCCTACAGGTGAGAGAAGGTTGGGGTTGTCATGCTTGTTTCCTCAAATGACTATGCAGAGACTGAAAGGAGGCAACCTCTAGATCTACCAGATACTTCTCAATATAATCCTACCATGTAATATGCTAATACGCAGTGGTTCAAAATAAATCAATAAACCCAAGTAACCAACAGAGGAAGGGATTTCTTGATGACAGAAACATCCATTAATGTCTTGTTGGTTTGTTGGTTGAGCTTCAGAAAAGGCCACGCAAATCTAGAAATAGCTATCCATAGTGTTTCATACTCAAAAATAAGCACAAGGATGAAGTGCAAAGGCAAGCTAATCAGTAATGCTGGTGTCCAGTGGTTGGGAGCGATGGCACTCTCTTTTCTGTTGTTCACATGGGGCAGGAGATTCAGTCAGTCCCTGCATGGTTAAATACCTTTCCAAAAGTAGTGCTGGCACAGGGCAAGACACAGCAATGGGAGCAGGACCCCACTGTACCACAGCATATATCCCAGAGCTGACAATTTTCATAGCTTTTTCTCCCACTGCTCTGCACAACAGCCACAGTTTGTCTCACCAGGACTGCAGATCTGCGAGTAGGCAAGTCCTCCACAACATGGCCCTGGATCCAGCTCTATCACACAACCAAGACCTAGACAACTCCAAAACCCAGCCAGCATCCCAGTCTCCATCCATATAACCCAACCTTTGCTGGAGAGGGTCCCAACCACGTACTCCCACAAGCAACAGGGGGCTGCCACAGTGCAATACACCTCCACAGCAACTAAGTACAGACCACTGCTTTGCAAGACTCTGGGCTGAGAAGAGACAGGCACAAGCCTGGAAAAAAGCGATACCATACCAGCTTTGGAACATGTCATATGTATGACTGCCTCTGCAGGAGCAGGATCACCCTGGACCTCTGCACTGACTCAGGTACCTCAGTTTCTAGCCCAGTATAAACCTGCTTCTTTTCATCTGTCCCTCTGCAGCAAGGGCCACCACCCACACTCAGATTGGAGCACTGCCCTTTGGTTTTTAAGATACCACCACAAAGAAAGCATCCAGGACTTAAACTAATATACCACGGTCCTGCCAACCTACCAAACAATGGTCCATGCAGGGAATATACTACAATAACGTTCTCATGTCCACCCTGGGCTTCTGAGTAGTTTCCAGGTAGAATTTAACACTCAGACAGGTTTTTGGACTTACACAAGAAACAGTTTGTCACCTGGGTACACTGCCTGATGACAACCAGCCAGCAGGACAGATTTACACAAACTTAACAAATCTTCAAAAAGTAATGTATGCCAGTAGAAATGAAAGTACACACTATAAAACAGTCCTTATCTTGACTCTTTTTATTCAAGTGTTGAGAAGTGTCTTCCCATTTGATTGTTTCTTTTGAATACTATCTGAGCAGAGATTCAACAGCTGCTGATATTGTGAACGCTATGCATAGATCTTTGAGAAATATCAGTCTTCCATACAGAGCAATCAACCATGAGACACTGAACCACCGAGAGCAAACAGTTCGAATTTAGAGTAAAAGCAAAAACCAAAACCACCCAGATGTACCTGTTATTTTCTGAATGGAGGAAGTCTAGGCTTTCTAACAAATTACTAAATTGCTACACTTCATAAAAACGGGGGACCAGGGAAGCTGTATTATCTTTTTACAAAATATATCCTTACATATGTAGGCTACAGAAATAAACACTGTATTTTTATATATCCTTTTCTGTAACAAACAGCAGTGTCTCCTACATATAGATACTTCTGTATGTTTCTATTCTATTTTCTTGGGACCCCATGTCCTATCTATTGAAAGACACATCCTAAAGAACATGCACTCAACCTCTAAGCTGCTAAGCAGCTCTCACCCATCTCTGGGAAAAATACACATTTGAGTCTGCGTTATGTAACTGTTCCCCTGGACTCCCTAATTTTCCAGCAGGTAACTCATTTTTGAAGTTGCAGTTCAAAGGCTGGCTTTGAAGGCCAAGTTATGCCTCCAGAGCACAACCCTCACCACCCAAACAAAGGCATCGCTCTGTCCTCAGCACACTCCTCTTCTGTGTCAGTGTTACCCCTTTGGGGAGGCTGATGCTTGGAAGCAGTCAAAAGCTTTACAGGTAGGGCACTGAACTCCAGTTTACAAGGACCACAGTACTCCTGCAAGGATGGAAAGGATGCTGGCAGGTAGAGGAAGAACACCTAGGAGATCTACCTTTCCCTTAACTCCACAAAAAAAAAAATCTTCATTTAATTCTAAGAGCTGCAGCCTCTAATCTCTCTCTATATATACACTGAGATAAGTACATACCTGGGTCAATATTGTGAAACAACCCATTTCCTCAAAGGCCCTAAGCCCCAGGAATCATAAGTGCTAGAAGTGGGCACAAATACTGTGCTGACTTACTGCTGTTCTAAGCTGAGCTTCCTATTTCTTTATGCCAAAGGAGGGCAACAATATCATCCTCCCTCAGAGAGAGATGATTATAGAGCATTACAGGCATCTTTGCTTAAGCATCAGTAGCATAAATACAAATGCATAAGAGCCCAAGATGTTGACTTGAGATGTGCCAGTTCTACTGACTGGCACAGGTGAGTGTGCCAGGACAGGTACCACAGCAGAAGTCAAAGGGAACACGACAAGGCAAATACAGGAGAAGCACCCACTGATACAGATACTTACTGACTTGGGTCCCTTGTTCCTCAATGGTGGACACACACTTTTATGCAAGTATCTCTAACGAGTGGTGTGCCCTTGGCAGGGTTTGGTGAGATGGACTCTGATCTCTCTGGAACAGTCCCAAATGCATCCACCACCCACAAAACCAAGCCAACTAGTACCTGAGAGACCTCAAACATTAAAGCACAACTCTCCTAATCCCTATCGCTCAAAATTCCCAATCCCCTCCCCTCATAGAGAGGTGATTAAAACTAGCCACCTGTTTGAGGCACACGCTTCCACACACAGCCCTGGGTATTTTCCTATAGTGAAGATCCATAAGGAAAAGAAAGGAAACAATTATATGAAGAATAATGTTCTTTGGCACCATTTCTCCATGTTGCCTTTTCTATTACTGCAAATATTTGTCTTCGAAGATCTTTTTCTGCATGAAAAATGAGATTTACTGTGCATGGAAGCTTTACAGACTACACTATTTTAAACTTAATAAGGTTACTACTATAGTAATTTTATAAAACATCTGTAGCTTTTAAAATTAAGAGTCAGATTATATGTGAGATCAATAACATTTTCATAGCTCTATAAAGATTCTCTGATATTTAAAAGTATGAAATGTTCTATTGTAAGAAATGTCTCATACTGAAGGATTTAGATCCCACCAGAAAGAGTGTATCAATCAGGCCTCATCAGTAGGAAAAATATTAGGATTATCTTTTAGACAGAAGTCTGGTGCATCCTGCAAAACGGTGCAAACAAATGAACAAATCCTTCAGTTATAGCTAACAGAAACATTACACATGCAGTATAAAATGTGAAGAGGGCAGTGATGCACACTGGCATTCGATCACCCGCACTTGTAACTTCATTTACCATTCTAGGTAATTTCCATCCACTGGATTGCAGAGCAAACCAACTATAAAGCAGTTATGGGATCCCAATCTTCTGCCATCCCAATGAATGTGAGATTGTAAAGCAGGTATTGGAGTTGACAGCACAGGAGGAGAAAAAGCTGTTATGAAATGCCATACAATTAGCAATTGTAACAAAAAAGTGACAATTACGTGAACTGCTACTTCAGTCCCTTCATCTTTGTTTCTACAAGGATGTCCCTTTGGGACACAGCACACTCATCAGTCTATATGCAGCAACACTTATAGAAAGAGTTCTCAGACCTGTATTTTTTCCAGTGCTTTCTGCATCACCATCTTTACTAGGGACAAGATTAGGGCCTTTGTCTAAGGCACAGGAGGGACATTCCCATATTATAGTCACGTGAAACCACTGCCTAAACATACAAACCTGACAACAGCTAAGAGGAAAAAACACAGAGCAAGACAACATGTTACAAAAGCAGTCACCTGGAAGAGAAAAAAAAACAGAAAAGTTTCCTAATGTCCTTGCCTATCCTGCCAAAGAGATCAGATGTGCTTTCATCCTTCTACAATCTTTGACCACCATTTAGGATGCTGCAGCACTACCGTGTGTCTCCAGGCCTAATGCTATGCTCTCACCTCCTGTTATTAAACACTGCTGCTCTATTTGTTGCTGAAGTGCTAAAAACTATTAGAATCCATCATCCAAAAAATAACTGGTAAACTTTAACTTTGCTAGTCATGATACATCCCATGCCAGCTGCTATCTTGCCAGTTAAAATCATCTGAGATGTTTCAGAGAGCACCTTTGAGCTATGAACTTCAGAAAAAGGAAGAGAAGGAAGCTAACAGCACCCCACTAGGCTAGAGGTAAATGGATGCTTTAGTAGTAAAATGGCTCAAAACCTTTTGGATTAGCAGGAGAAAAAAAAAAAATCAGCACCCTGGTTCCAGGGCGATGTTACCTTACCAATATTCATACCATTCAGCAGCACATAGAGGGTTTAAAAGTGATTTCAACACATGAAAATTCAGAGATAGGATGTAACCCAGGAGTCCTGCTGCTCTGTACCGTCCACTTCCTTATCACCAAGACCTCCTTACAAAGCCCCTTAAGCTCTCTGGCCAACTACACAACATCAATAGCTGGGTGCAACCACTCCCAAATTGCCAATGCTACCCAAGCAAGGTCTCAGATCAGCAGGGAAGACATTAAAACCACATTGGGTTCCTAATACAATTCCTACATAAGGTAATGAAGACATGCCTCAACCCCAGAGTGTGCACGTAAACACATACCGCCCAGGCACTAGCCAATCTCTCATTTAACATAAAGTACAGAGCCCTACTGACATACAATCCCCATGCACAGTAACTCTATTAACCAGAGTTTTCTGGAGCCATTCTCCCACTGTAGAGCACAGGCATAGGAAGCTGAACCCAGGCAATTTACAGGCTGGTGTCTTGGACTTGGCACACCTGTGTGAAACTGGCTCTCCCTCCCCACACTTCTTTGCCAGCAGGGGCTGAGCTGAGAGCCAAGGGACTTCTTTTCCAGATGATGAGCTGATTTATTGTCTCATGTAGCTGCACCTAGCCCCTCCAGGAACAAAACAGACAGTCCAATAGGTCTTTCAGTTGAAAAGAAGGATCCAATACCAGACCCATCCAGTTTTGTCTTATATCAAGGGAGTTCACTGCCCATGCTTTGCCATTTCTGGATTGCTCTACCATCATCTGGGGTTGTAATTAGAGACAATCTGATTGCCTTTTGTCCTAAAGGAGGTATATGAGCTTTTCAATTCATTAGACTCAGGGCATTCAGCAGCCATTGGCCAACAGCCACCTTGGTCACTATTTCTGGTACCCTGCAGCATCACTGTAAATATACATAGTTCATAGCTAGTGGTGCCAACTGGGGCTATTCTGGGACATGGGGTGAAAACCATGTAGTTCACAAACCAAGACAACACAATCTGTTTTCAGTGATGGTTTTTTGGTAAAGCTGTAAGATAATCCGTCCACTTGAGGCCGGGATCAGCCATCTTAATGGAACTAAACAATTTCACATGGCTTTGGCAAGGCATTTGAGCCAGTAACCATTGGCAAAGTATGGGTACAACATTTGCAGCTGACATCTTATGCACAGAAATACTTGATATAATCAATTGTAAGACTTGCAATTTCATCACCAGTTCTGTTGAACTGTCCTGGGAAAATCCATGGAAAAATATAAATTTTAGAGTTTTAAATGAAGCATTACTGTTTGTTCTGTTTAAAATAGTTTTTGTTCTTTAATGATTTCTTTAAAGGAAATAATTTCAAAACAAATTCAAACTAAAACATGTTAATTAAGATTGAAATACATTACTTTAAGAGAAAAATACGCATGCTTTCCTAACTATGCAGCTCTCCTTTCCTGGCCAACAGGACAGTTTCTCTTTTTACAGAGGAAGTTAAAATGGAAAGCTGGAAACAACCATTTCCCCCATCAATTTAACCTCCATACTTCAACAAATAGAAGAGCTATAAGGTTGATTAGGGAAATAATACAAGAACTTAAAACAATGATAAAGCTTTATGGTCCATATGTACCTCCACCTGGAAAGGCCTTAAAAGCATCACATGAAATCCACAGTACCTCAGAGATCAGTAAGAACATTGCAATACCTCCTTACAAAACAGCACACAGTGAAATTGTTTAGCTGAAAAACATGAGTCTCATCTCAGTTGTGTTGTTTGTAATACCTCAAGTGTTGACAAGCTCATGGATCCAAGGCAGGACCCATCTGGACAATGCCCTTAATAATGTGCTTTAATTTTTGGTCAACCCTGAAGTGGTCAGGCAGTTGGACTAGGTGATCATGGTAGGTCCCTTCCAACTGAAAATATTCTATTGTATTCTATCAGTAAGTGCAGAGTCCAGGAAGCCCCTGACTGGCCCAAATGGTAAAAAAAAAAATGGGTTCAATCCAATTCAGCACAAAAACTTCAGGAAATAGGATTTTCTGCAAAATAGAAAACCTGACTTTTAGGCAGCTCCTTTGCAAACAGGACAGAGAAGAGGCAGATGCTTACACCAGTGTTCCTGACAGGCAGTGGACAGCCCAGAAATGTCATATACTATCCTTTGCTAGACCATTGACTACTACCCCTAAGGCTGAAAAGAAGTCCTTACACTAAGAAGGACTGCCCACAAGCAGATATTCTGCAGGACACAAAGCCTTCACACATCTGAGAAGTCAGGAAGAGCAAAGCAAAGCACTAAACATCTCCTGGGTGCCCTAGTCAGGCTTCAAGCCCAAGTCCAACTTACAGAATTCATATGAAGCTACAAGGGAGAGACAGAAGTGGGACATGTCAACCTATGTGGTCCTTCCCAGTATTCTCCAAGCCAACAGCCCATCACAGCCACTTTCAAGATAAGATGAAAAGCTTCATTGGGAGCATGCTGTTTGGTTTGGATGACCAAATTGCTGTGCAGCTTCTGGGTAATAAAGATGACTGCAGGAAGACAAGAGCAGTAAAGTAGCTGATCACCAGCCTTGCCTTTGAGATTACCAAATATAAACTCATGCTCCACATGAGCATAAACTCACTTCAGTGGTGGTGATGCCAGCTTTAATGGTGCTGAGATTCAGTGAGACACTTCTGGACTCAATGTTCCTGAAAACCTTTAAATAAAAAAGGAACTGCCTGTGTTTTCATATGTATAGCTGTATGGCTATAACAGGCCATCAATCCAAAAATTCCTACCGTTTGACTTGCACAGCACAAAGCACTGCTTGCACTGGAAGATCCCTTTGCATGCAAAGCTCAGCATCGGGCCCCAATACCTTGTTCTCAATTCCACAGACAACAGAACATGAGGTTAAATTCTGTGCTCAGTTCTGCTGTCGTCAACCATAGGGTGGTACCACAGAAGGGACAATTTAATCAAAACCAGTATTTTCTTACTATAAATAAAGATTTTAAACACATTCTGTTCTTTGTCTCTGTATACTGCCCACGGCTGCATGCTTGCATTGCATTAGTACGTCAGGCTCATCCTCACTATTTCTGGGCTTTTTTTTTTTTTAAAAAAAAAAAACACCCACACCAAAGTCTTGCTGTTCCTGGATGTTGATTTTTTGGGAGGTGAATGCACTATAAGTACAATATAGGTAGGAAAGCAAGAAACGCATGTTACTGGGAGGTGAATCATGCAAATAAAACTGACAGGTAACTCTAGATATCTGGTACTATGTTCAGTAGTAATGGCAGAGCCAACCTCTCAGCACAGAGCCACTTGTTTTTTAGGTATACTTAATAGCAATTTTTAAGATGGGGTGGATATTCTTTTGGACTTTTGAAGATACTATATAGCAATTTTAATAGCAGTTGCTAACACAAAAGCCTCAAAGCTACATAATTTGTACCAAATTTGTAAATTGCCTGCAAAGTGGCAGGAGGAAAGTCAAAGGTAAACAAGCTACAACTGCTTGTTATTTTAACATTCCCTCGAACCAATATAAAGTGATTTCTTCAAACCTTTACAACTTTTTAAGTAGTCAATAATTAAGGTCTAAAGGCATTTAAATAGGTCTTACACCATATAATCAGCATTATTTCCATTGCGTTTTCAGCCAGGTAAGGCATTAAAGACCTGCCCTTTGCCTGCTGACCAAAGGATGCCTTTATCTACACAAGTGTAAATCCAGAGTAGGTCCACAGGTTTTATTTAAAATCTTGACTGGAAGAGGAGACTCAAGACAGTAATTTTTAAACTTCTCTGCTGATTTCTCCCTCATTTCTCCTATGGCAACAAAATGGCTACAATTTGCAGTAATTTCTCCACTGGGACACACTGATAGGAATAAAAAGTTTAAAAATTAACAGTTGACTTCATCAATGCAATTATTTGATAATGTATGGCATTGGTTAACAGTCAACCTCAGAATACCAGGAGCACTGGTCAATACTAAAAAGGAATATGAATTTAAGGCTAGAAAAATCTCTAAAGCTCAGATTCAGCCTTCAAAGACATCAGACATGCTGGGAATGTTACAGAAAGCAGGTCTTGCTGAGGAAGCTTATTCTACTGTCAACCCAGTTATGCTGCAATGGCTTGTTAGTATCAAATTAGGAAATCCAAGTCTTCCTTTATGTACAAGTTTTGGTTTTTTTTTCTCCATATACTAGAAGGTGCTGGATTCTACTTTTTTCTTCATTTTGTTGGCATTGCTGCTGTTTTCCTCTCACAGTATGTTGGAGCCACTAGCATTCATAAGACTAAATTTGGGGTTATTCTAAAGTGACAGTGAAACAGATACTTTTGCATCATAGCAAGCCCAGCGTGTGCAAGGATTGTCAAGTAAATAATGAATTCACACTGCACCTCTTTTCCTAGACAAAGCTTCAGAAAACTAAGCTGAATCTCAAAATAATATCACCTATGATGAAACAGTAATTCTGGACATCTGGAATATTTTGGTGTTTCATATTTGGTTTTTAGCACTCCAAAGCCATTGCTGCAAGATATTCTTAACTGAAGGTCAGACATTTTGTACTCCCTAAAGCTCTCCCCCAAAATACATGTTCAGAACTGCACATCAATAAAGGATGAAGCTCCAAAGGCTGTCCTTCAAGGCAGTTTATTCCACTGCTGAGTTTCATATAAGTTTGATCTTTCAAACTGCACAGCCCCCTGTAATTCCCCCTCCTCCCCAATAAATCATAGCCAAATTTCAGCCACAACATCTGGATTCAGCTCTTCAATACCCAAAGTAATATTAAACACAGATATGAGAAGGGGGTACAGACCAGTATGTGAATGGGAGGAGAAAGAGGTGGTACACAGAATTCAGAACCAGATTTAGAGTACAAGCTCCTCAGTATGGTCATGTCACAGACCAGCATCAGCTGGAAGAGACCTCAAAGTCTCTAATCCAACATTTGCTTGAGTAGGGACTATCACACACTTGAGCATGCCCATATAACCTATAACCCTTGGCTGGCTGGACTTGGAGAGAAAAATAAAAATCAGTGATTGCACTTTATGGTGGAATAAGCATGGCATAAGAGACTTAGTGACCAGATAGGCTTCAATCTTCCTGAAAAGGCCTTCTTGCTTGTCAGCCTCTTTTGGACATAGCATTAAATTCAAGGAAAGTGTTTTTGCATTAATAATACATTGTCAGTGACTGAGAAGCAAGGCAAC
This sequence comes from Nyctibius grandis, assembly GCF_013368605.1. Lineage (NCBI taxonomy): Eukaryota > Metazoa > Chordata > Aves > Nyctibiiformes > Nyctibiidae > Nyctibius > Nyctibius grandis. The sequence continues at coordinate 13,410,237 of NC_090665.1, forward strand.
TTTCCCTCATTATACCAATAAAACATTCAGCACTTCTGGCTTTTCTTCATAAATCCTCCAAGTAGCTACATTCAGTATATCAACCTTACCTATTTAAGGACGATGGTGGATAAAGCCAGCCTAAACCAGCTTGTAACAGTGGGATGAAACGCAAGAGGAAGAAGCACAGCTCAAGAAAAACAGTTTTCCAAATTAGAAATGCTATTCCATACTTTCCTGATTTCTTGCTTTGCCCAGGCTATTAAAAATAGCAAGTAAAATGCCTTACTTCTGAAAGCACACATCCTGATGCATACACAGCCCTCCCTCGGCCGCATGGCTCAACACACACCACAGTATTGCTCCTGCAGTCTATTGAGCAGCCATCATCTCCAGCCACAAGATCTCCACTGAAACATGACGACACCATAAATACTTTAATTCAATCTGAAGAAAAAAAAGCCGTAGCTTTCAATGTGTATCCTGCGTAAATATCAAATCATAAGGTTCATCCAAACCTGGGACTTGGGAGAAGAAACTCAATGAATTAGTGTGATGATTTGTACTCTTATTGAGTATAAAGAACACTTAGAAAAAGCAGCGATATAGGAGCTATAAAAAAGGAAACATCCTTGTATCACTAACAGAAAAATAGTAAACTCTTTCTGCAATCATTTTAGTATAACAGCATTAAAATCTTTATACTTTGAGTGAAAGCATTAATTATTATGCCCATCAGGAATATTTTTCATTGTCAAATTGCATTTCACCATGCTAATAAACACCAAGCTTTGCATGTAAAAATTAATCATGTTATCTCATTTATAGGTCAAAAGACAGACTAAAATAGTTTCTGCAATTCTCCCTAAATAACTAGCTTCTGCATATCAAGTTTTATGGCACATTAGAAATGAATACACTTCAGACAGGATCTGAATAGCTGAGTAGGTAGAGGGAAAGATAAGACTAGATAAGAAAAATCTTGCAGTAAGCTAAGCCTTTTGAAAAAAAACTTAAAAAAAAAATCAAGTTTCTTTTTTTTAAATTTCTGGACCCTAAATGAACTACGGATGAAACAGTTGTATGCAGGTCATTACTCAAAGTATCCACAGCTTATGCTTCCAGCCACTATACATATAAATGGTATTCCAGAACAACTTAATGCACTGAAAAATCACTTTAACATTTTAAATTACTCCAGCACTTCATTCAGGCTAAATGCAACTTCCACAGCTCCCACGTAACTTGTGGAAGTGGGGTGGAGGAATTTGTCTGCTTCTTGGGTATTTTAATAATAGGCAGATGACTAAGTCCTCCTCCCATTTTTATAACATTTAAGCCTATTACTAGGGTCCTCTTTCCCCTTTGTTTTAATATGGTGGGTTTGTAAGCATGAAGGAATACAAGAACAGCCACCTTTCCCTCCTCATTATGAGACCCCATTAGAGCACAGATGCTTTCTAGGGTAGCATCAGATAGGCTTGGGTCATCCTCTCATCCAGAAGTTGCAGATGCCTGCCCACAGTATTTCAGCAGCTACCAACTGATGTTTAACAAAGGTATTAGACATATCTGCTCTTCTAGGTGGCAACACATAGTCAAGGTTTGCTCATTTGATAGTCCCATACAGCAGTCTGAGCTCTTACCATCTTTGAGCCCTCCCAGGACACAGTCCTATTTGTGTTGCCTTTAATGTGATTTGTAATGTAAGAGGAACAGACATTTCGCTTTCTGAAACGCATCAAAGAAAAGTATGGATGTGGTGCTAGCTTAGTGCCTTACACTCCCCTCCTGCATCTTTCAGTGGAGATTGAGTCTGAGGGACAGGAGCAATCTTCACAGCACCCCACTCCACCCAAGGGATAAGGTGTTAAGGTCAGGCAACCAAAGTGTTCCCCAGCTATACAGAAAGCTGGTACCCATATGGAAATGCACAGCTTGGGGCACAGGGGAGATACTAAACAAAATCAGGCCATTTATTTACATCCCCAAACATGCTTCCCCGTGTCAAGCTTCAAGCATCCAGTTTGAGAACTGCTGGCCTCAGTAACATGTTCTGAATCTCACACAGCACACATCACTGTGAAAGGCAGAGAGCACACAGCCACCTTCTCTATGAGAAGCATTTGACCATCTTGACAGAGACGCAAGTGTTCCCCAAAAAAGGGAACAGTTTCATAACAAGAGTGACTGTGCCACTATTTGGTTTACATTACAAAGAAGTAACCAAGATGACTTGTGTGACCTGGTCTTTACCAAAGCAATCTGCATTACTTTAACACATGTGTTCAACAGTATGTGCTGCAGACTCAACTCTAACAAATACACAACACGTCAGGAAGATGTGTGATGAGGTAGGTTTTGATGTGAGCATCCCAAACAGCTTCAGGACATGAACTACAGCTGGGATCACCAAGATCTTTTCTTTGATCATTGAAGAAAGCCACAAGGGTGGGAACAGTGCACAGCAATCTCGAGAACTGCATGTTCTCACTTGCCACCCTCTTTCACCTTGTCCACAAACCCCATCTGCAATCCTAACATTCATCATCTCTTGTTGGGTTTTGGTCACAAGTTCTTCAAGGTGAAGAGTCTGTCCTTTACAGGCATAGCATGCAGACAGCTGCACAGAGAAAGCTGGCACACAACGCTGGGTCTGGCCAAGGAGGCTTCAGAGCAGCTCCAGTGTGGAGAGATGGATCAAACCACCCCCAAAACAGCAAAATGCAAAGAGCTCAGATCTGTTTGCCAGTCCCAAGAAGGGCAGCACTGTGCCCTAGGTAAACTGAATCTTACTGCTGTTTTACAGGACCTCATTTAAAGGCCTGAACGTTGCATGTCTATGAACAGCAGCATTGTCACTTTCCTGCAAAAGTGAAAAGCCAGCTCACAGCCTTTGTGACTGGAAAGAGAACACGACTCAGATAGCACCACTGTGGCAGCATCTGCCTGGGACAGGCACTCTGCAGGCATCTCCTCAAAGCCCTGCTGCTTTGGGACTCTCCAGTAGCAGATAGCTGTAAGGCCAGATCCCCTGGTTTCTACTGCCCAGTTTTCTGAGCACAAGGACAGTGTTCCTGAGGGAAGGCCCACTGCATGGAGGATGTCTCTCTAACCTAACACTGCTATCCAACAGGGCAGGACCATGGCTCAGAGGACTCACAAGAGCACCTCCAGATCTCAGTGGGGTAGCCAACAATGTGCTTTAGCTTTGCTGTCCCAGTAGACCCACTGACAAGAACAAGTCCTGCTGTATTTCCCAGCTAACAGCCTGCACCCTGTGCTGTCAGCAGCCTGCCCTATACCCAAGCAGCGAAACCTCACCAGGGCCACTAGTGTCCAGCACACTGACCTCCTGGGAGAACAGAGAGCAGAAGGGCCCAGCAGGAAGCACGCCCCTGCCCCCATATAACATTGACACATCAAGGCCCCAGTTCTCACCTCACACAAGATAAAAGCAGTAATATGTCTTTTCTCCCTCTCTGACAGAAAAGGATCTCCCTGTGTCTTCAGACAGAAGAGGGTACAGCACCTTGGGAGGAAGGGAGCCCTCCCTGCAGCAAGGCTAGCCTGCAGCCCCTCTCCACTCCATCCAGAAGCCCAGGGATACATTCCACACTGTGCAGCTTGACTCTTGCTTGGCTGATCTCTTTCCCAGCCTCTGAGTTTGAACATCACTCTGTGACGCTCCTTCTCCTGCTAAGCATCTTTCTGACTGTGACTGAAGAATCTGGCAAATTACCAAGTATTCTTTAACCTCCACGTTAACTATTGTTAGCTTTGTCAAAGCCCAGTGCCTGGGATGCCTGGTGTGGTATCGCTTACTGCTGCAGCCTACAGGAACTGCTGTAGTGGCGAGATTCAGAGAACAGAGATCAGGTAGCAGATGCAAAACAGAGTCCTCACCCACAATGCCGTCCCTTCCCTCATTGCCTTAATGAGCTTTGGGAACAGCTACAACTTTTAAGCTTCTCACTGCTGGAAAAGGTTTGAAGTCAGTGAACGTGCTGCACAGAACAAGCTGAAGAAGCTGCAAGTTAGACGAGGCCCAATGTTACTTTTAGATCACTGAGATGTGTTGGTAACATTGCAGATCTATAGAGCGCTAAGATTATTTATCTTTTAGGAGTCAGGAGGAGATAGAGATGTTAGTCTCTAGCCAGGTTTGACTGTTGGAAGGAGGCACAGGCTGCACCACCACCTCATCCTCAGCCCACACCAGGACCCTCTTGCCTGCACTCTTACTGCAACAGTCCTAACAACAGTAAAGTCCTTAGTCCTGCACCCCACTGCACAAAAACTAGGATAGGCCCTTCTCCTCTCATTCTCATGAATGAGTCCAACCAGTGTAATCAGTTACTGCAGGTCTGAGCAGTGCTCGAGATGAGCCTTTAGCCCTTTTCTTTTTTACAGAGGACTGCAGGCTTTGCAAAGCATCAGCATTCAGACAACCAAGCTGTCCTGGGATGGCAAATCCTAGGCAGAAACATCCACAGCAGTCACCAGGGACAGCTGAATTCATGGATCAGAAGGTAGGTTTTCTTAAACAGACTTTATGTTGCTTAATATAGCACACACTCTTGTCTTCCCCAGTATCTGCATAACGCCGAGTTTGAAATGTTCTAAGATTTGCACCGAAGAAGACTGGAGGGGTGGGAAAGGGGCTGCAGAAGGAAGCATTTTAAAAAGCAAGGGATGACTTCAGAGAAACACCATATACAAGCAGCAATCTCATAACACAGGAATTGCAATGCAGAGGCTTGGTTAGTAACAACAATAAAACGTAAACAAGTCCCCATTAAGGCAATGCAGTTGCAAGTCCACCTAGGATTAGTCAGAAAAGCTACAGATGTGAACGGTTTGGGCTGGCCCATACCTTCCCTCTGGGGAGACATCCTTTATTGTGCCTCACCATACATGTGTGCAAAATTAGTCTGTTAGATCTGTGTACCATAGGCCTTCTCATGCTACTCCCAACATCAAGCGAGTTTCAAGAATTACTTCAGTGCCAACACAACTGGATCCCTGCTGTGAGCAGACTTCATCTGCCTTCTCATTTTCCCATTGAGATGCCAAAGTTGCTTGTATATTCCCTTTAAGGTCGTCTCTACTTTAGGTCTGTCCCATTCTGGTGCCTTGATTTCTGCTGGTTTGCTCTGAACAGCCCTTTTTTTCCTGCATAGAGGAAACCCAGAGAGTAATTATTCTCCACCTCTATCCCATCAAGGAAAATCTCCAGCAAGAGCAAACTGCTGAGAATTTTTTGCAAAAGATAACAGAGTGGTGACTCTTGGGGTTGTCTCACCCCCGGATAACCCTTCCATCAAAGCCAAGAGACCGGGAACACAGACCACTGTGGAGCCCATCTTGCGACCAATAAACACAAATACCAGTGGCCCAAAAGGCTGCCTTCTTCAGCTGCTCATTGCCAACTCAGGCAGCGACTACATCATAACAGTCACTATCTGTTTGCACAAGATAGGAACTGGGTGACCCTCTCTCAGGTGCTGCTTGTGCCACCAGCTATCTGGACCCTTTTGCTTTTATTTTATTGGAGATGTTACCTTTCTGCCCCCTGCACAACTCCTCCAGCTACATGAGCTCCATCGGAAGTTCCACAGGGAGCCTTTCGCCTGCTTCTGTAGTGCATGACAAGGCACATAATGTGTTATACTAAAGTCAGTCTATATGTTTCACATCAAGACATGCACCAGTAGGACACACAAAAAGGTAACGGTGTTCCATCCCAGGTTAACTGTGAAAACAGTGTGGATAGCCCAAGAAAAAGACATATCAAGGCTAACATAACTGCTGTGAGTTTTTAATCTAAGTCAAATCTTTGCAGATACACTTTTTTTAAAAGGTACTTACCTGTCCTCAAGCCCTGGCACCCCTATTGATCACTGCCCACAAGAAACTGTACTTTATAGGACATACTGCCTCCATATGATGGAAATAGCTTCCTTCCTTAATCAGCATATAATCAGTTATTCCCACACAGGAGAACTATAGCCCTGATTGACAAGATAGTTACAAAAATAAACCTGAGGTTTAAATATAGCTTGCTCAGCTCCCTGGAAGATATGTAGTATTGTGTTATACAAGTCTACCATCATTTTCCTTGAATTAGTATAGCCCATCTCCCACTGCCTTGATCTCTATCAATTAAACAGCTACCAGATTTGTGGTATACAGGAGAGCTGGCAGCTAGGGTTAGGTGGGAATGACAACTAGCCTCTCCTCTGCATGGAATGACTTACCATCAATATTTCATTGGCAATTAACATGTACAGATTTTGAGCTCACATACCAGTTGAATGTGTGATGTCTGATGCAATTGTAGAGGTAGACAGGTAAATAAATGCACCGGACTACATAGGTATGTATGGAAACAAAATATATATGCCCAACACTAAGGGATATATTTGGATGAGGTATACGTCTCTTCGTATGCAAACACACAAGCTAGGCAGGCAATATTTAATGATTTCCTCTTTCTAGGGTGCATAGTTCAATAGCACAATACTCATTGCATTTCTCCCAATCTGTCAGGATGTTCTGATGTGTTAAATATGCAACGTAATGAGAGCAGAGCTCTATAGCCGTGTTCCTCTCATTTCAGAGGAAAATTGGGATTTTTTTAAAAGCCATTCTAATTATTAAACGCTTTTCATCTCTTAAAAACCTCCCCATTGCTGACTGCCTAAAAAACAGGGGACAGACCTCATATTTATTATGCAAATCCTTAGCATTAAGAAAACAAATCACCAACTAACATCTGTCTCACCCTGAAGGAAAATAAATATTTTTTTTTAAAAAAAAAAAAAAACCCAAAACAAACACACCACCAAAAAGCCACCCTTCACCATACTCCGCTACGCAGCTGCCTGACTACCGCCCGCTGGAGCGGGAAGGGACGCGCCTCCCCGAGCCGCTTCCCCGGCGCTGCTGCAATGTACCGACCACAGCGGCACGGCTCGGCACGGCTCGGCTCGGCTGCTCCCGGCCCCGTGCCGCGCACACAGCCCGGCCACTGCGGTCCTTTCGCCGCCGCCCCCCCGCACCCCGACCCACCTTTCCCTTCCATCGCGGAGCCTTGCGAGCGCCGGGAAGTTGCCGGAAGACGCGCTCCCTCCTCAGCCGAAACAGCCCCGAGAGCCCGGCGGGCAGAGCCGGCCGCCGCTGCCTGCTCCGCGGTGGGGACGGCGCCGTCACAGCCTCGGAGCTGCAAGCAAGCAACCACCGGGGGAGACGGCGTGAGCCGCGGAGCCCCCCCGCCAGCCCCGCCGCGGCGGGGGGCAGCGGCGCGGAGCGGGGCGCGGCCGCGGGGGGAGCGCGTTACCTGGGCGCCGGCCGGAGCTGTCCGTGGCGGAGCGGTGCTGCGGCGGCGAGTGCCTCCCCGGCCCGCCGCGCTGCCTGGCGCCGCCCGCATGCGCGCCCCGCCCGCGCCCCGCCTCCGCGGCCCGCACCGCGGCACCGCCGGGCTCCCGGCTGCGGGCTCCGCGGAGCGCGGAGGGGCCGCCCCGCCCCCGGGGGCTGCGCCCCGCCGCCCAGCAAGCGGGAGCGCTGGGTTACGCAACGCGGGCACAAACACCCGGTCATTGATGGTGGGAGTCGCGCTGGAGCCCTCCTTCGAGCTGGACACACAAATCATCTCCTGGGGACACGGAGGTGGCATCTGTGCAGCACACCACGGAACGCATCCCGGCTGCTGCATACGCACCGGCTGCTTTCCGCAGGTGATGTGTGTGCGTCGCACATGGGCTGAGGCAAAGCCCCAGACCACAACGCTCAGACCGATCAGGTCAGAGGGATCCACTCACCCTGGCCTCCCTGTACCGTATAAGCCAGACTGAGCCCACAACACCTGCAGATATGGAGAGGATCTCTCAGGAGATGCCCAGTCTCAGGTCAAGGCCTTCTCTGGATATTTGTTTCAAGATTAATTATGCTGATTCATAAAACCACCACCTTATGGCTAGTTTGTGCTTTTCTGCTTTTGCATCCAGCCCCTGGATTTTGTTCTCCCTTTGACTGCTTAATAAAATAAGCAGTCCCCTGCTAACAAGAAGTTGATAAAACATTCATACTGAGATCAAGTCCCATCTTTGGAGAACATAGATTTTGCTCCTTAAGTCCATCCCTGTAAGGAAGTTTCTCCACACTGGAATTACTCCTGTAGCTCTTAAGTTTTTTCCAGATTTTTCAACTTTGGTAAGATGTGGATGGCAAAAACCAGTTCTGTGCTTATTTTTATAATTTGTCATACTGAAAAAGCAGCTCAAGGCACGCACTGTGCCAGGCACTGCATGTGGAGAGGATAGATGGCTCCAGCACTGCATAGGTTTCTAAATACAGGAACAGTAATTCCTCTCTCCTACTGTTTCTTCATACATCCTGGTGTTTATATGCACCTTCTCACCTGCAGCCCAGTACTGGCAAACCAGTCAGTGGTTACACAGGCTTCTCATGCTCCTCATTCTAAGCTGCCTGTAGGCAGTGCCTGCAGGATGGGCTACAGCTGCCCCATCCCAAAGCACAACCCTGGATTTGGTTATGAAAATGAACATTGTGGACATGATCCCACCTTAGTACACAGTCCAGGCAGTTCTGAACTACACCACAAGGTAGTAGGGCACATGAGTTAGAGATGGCGTACTAGTGCAAGAGCATGCCCCTGAAAATCAACTAGAAACAGGCCAGCTGGATGAAGACCCACCACGTGAAATTCACATATTAACTGGCTTCTACCCATTTACTAAGTTCTACATCATTGTGAAGAATAACATTAGTTTTATTTTATTTCAGGACTGAATATTCAGGTATTGTTGGTGAGCTTTGAGTCAAAATACACTATAGAGAACTGACGACAGACTTAGACTTTGTGATTTGACTAGAAAGTCAAATGAAATTTCTATTGTTTCTTCAGTTTCTTTCATCAACTGGTGGGATTCTCTTTCCTCATTGCTATGTTTTTACCCACCATCAATGCCCAACTGACCAGGCTACACTTCCAGGGTCAACCTGTGTGCTTTTTCTGAAAAGCAATGAAACAGTAACTCTTCAAGGTCTATTAGTCCTTACTAATGTTCCAAAATGCAATCAATATACACCAGAGTGCTCAATGACTCCTCAGCCAGTTCTTTTAAAACTCTTGGACTCACGTTACCAACTCCCAGATTGAAACCAGGCAAACTCTCAAAGGCCATTAAGGTTCCTGGCATCCAAGTTCAAGAACAACTTTTAACAGAAAGAAGAGAAGGCAAAGAAACACCCTAACTTTTAAGATACAGCCTTCATAACAGGCTAGTTACCAAGAACATAATCCAAGGCACTGTTTGTAACACCAGGCACTGGACCAAGGAACCAAGAGACTCCTTTCAAAGCTGTGCATTCCCTGCAAAGCTAACAGCCATCAGTAACTCAGCTTCACAGGAAAAGCTGGGGAAGAGTTCCTAGCTGCAGGCATCAGGCTGAGACCCACTGCCATGGAAATTCATGAAGACCAAGTTTTCCAAACATAGGAAATATATTTTTTTCAATTTTTCCATCCAGTGGATGTTTTCCCTCCCTTACCATTTACAGGTCACCTTTCAAATGACTTATCAGTAGAAAGGAATATAATACTGCCTGTGCTCTACTCAAGATTTCAACTGTGCATCCTGCATTAAAGTATCGAGCAAGCTGGATCAGCTTGAGTTAGATCACTGTTCCTCCTCCAGCCCCTCAGGAAAGCAGATCTGTGTGGCTTTGCAAGTAACAAGCATCAAATCAAGATACACACATTAACAGCATCTCAGTAATGCATCAAGTTGTTCTCCAAACCACAGCAAGACAAAGCATTGCAGCACTCGGGAGATGCAGATGTGCTGAGCCTGGACTCCATCCCATCCACACCTTTTGAGCCAAAGTGGAAGGAGAGCTTCTGAAGCACCACTCTCCTGTACCAAGCCCACAGGGTTGCCAGCAGTGCTTCTGTTGCTTGTCAGCTGTTTGCCTTGCACATTCAAGCTTTTGGAGTAAGCTGGAATCATGGTACAAATAACAAGGTAACTCAGTCCAAGCACAAACCACTCTGTGCAGACCCTCTTCATAAAGCTTCAGTGCATCCTTGGCTCCCGTCATGGCGAGGAGATCATCATTTGGGAAAGGCAGAGTTACTCACCCTTTGTTAGTCCTGAGTTTGTTCTGTGGGGCTGCCAACACAAAGCTTCTTTGGGGCTGCCTGCACCACTGTTCTATCAGCAGGGCTCTTGCCCAGCATGCACTACTGGAGACCTGCCCACCCCACCAGACCAACTCAGTTTAGCAGCAGTCCCTAGAGCTACCCTCTCTCTCCAGCAGGAACAGGACAGGGTGTATGGAAGTAAGGCTTCTGCTGGTCAGAGAAGAGCGCAGCCTGGACAGGTAAGTAGCTCGGCTTGGCTACTCTCACATGGGGCTCCAGACAGAGATGGAAATATTACACGGGCCTCCAGTCCCTGAGGAACCTGCTGCTTCCCCCATTGATGGTGGATGCTGGGCAGAGCGCACTGCCTGCTGAAATCGGTGCTGCCTGCCACCTTTCTGCACCCTGCCTCTGGAAGCAGCTGGCTTAGGAGGAACCCTGAGCACAGACATGAAAAAGCCAAGTGGCCATTTTGGCATTGCTGCAGATGGTAAGCCCACGTGATGATCATACATGGTCTCCCAGCTGCTGCTGCTCCTGCCCATCTGCTACCCTGGCACAGTGCCTCCTTCTCTAGAGGGAACCTCCATTCATGAGGGCAGAGGCACCAGACAGCCTGCAAGGTCATGCATGTAGCCATGCATGTGCTGCCATGTCTGCATGAGGCACTTCTGTGTGAGGCTGGATGTGCCAGGGGAGAGCAATCCCACCAGTGGTGGTATTTCATCTGCTCAGTGCTAGTTTCTGGTGATGACCATCCAGAACAGTAACAAACCCATGCACGGAGGCACTATCTCAAGGACCAGGAGACCTAGCTTCTGTACCAAGCTCTACACAAAACTGGCCACAAGCCAGCTTCAGTTCTTCACTTCGATTTCCAGGGAGTGTGAATCTAGGTGCCAATGTCTCAGCCTGTTCCCAAACTGCCCAGAAGCCAACTTCAGTGCCCAGACTGGAAGACTTCCCAGCCAGAGACAGAGCTGCTCTCACTGCAGGTCACAGAAACATAATTGTCCTGCCCAGAGCTTAAAGTCAATGTTCCTTAAAGTCAACAAAAAGTAGTTATTCCTGCTCCTCGGTCAGAACTCAGAACAGCTCTTTTTTTGATTGAGCTAACTTTGACGTTCAGTGCGAGTCTAACCTTGAAACCAGTGCACCCCTTGAAACCAGCTGCAATGGGAAGCAGGACTCAGCCAAGTGCTTCTGAAAGTCCTTTCTTGGACTCTGAAGCATCTATTCCCCAAAACCAGTGGGCATCATTAGCTAACTGCCATCAGTAGCCAGCAGAACAGATTCCTTTAGGACAGAAAACACAGCTCTGTACCACACCAGGCTCAGAAGATGTCCACGTGCCATGAGCTGTGCTCAGATGAGTGCAAGCCAAAGCAGCAGGTTCCAAGAAAGTAGGCCATGACACAGCAGCAGCAGGAAGGACCTCTAACACTACTAAAAAAGGAACACAGTTGGTGGAAAGGAATAGTAAACACAGACTGGAAGTTTTTAATAATATACATAGGGTAAAACACAAAGAACATTCTACAAGCTGTAATCCATCACCTTGAGACTAATGTGCATAGCTTCTGGTTATGAACAAGAAAATAACTACAGCATCATCAGCTGATGTCACTTCCTTACATCACTGAGTAGTTGCTAGAAGCACAGCGTAAGTGCATTAGGAGCTGGTGTGTGGAATAAAGATCAAAGCAAGCCACAACCTTTGAGCAAGCACAGTCAGTTTAATTACATAAAATTATTGATCAAATGTTGTTGAGATTAATCAGCCAACATTATATTAATAACGGAAAAAGCAATAACAAAGTCACAAAGGTACCAAAACAAGGGAGTAATTTTGCAATTACTTGCAACTAAGAAGTCAAAAATTACTATGGAAGAAAATCAGGAAGGGAGGTAATCATCCTTGGATTAACTCAGAGGAAGGTCCTTCTGAGCACCAGTGCTGGGCTGGCAGAGTACCACCAGCTTTCTTCTGCTACTGTTCTTCATAAACCTCCATATACACCCATTAACATTAACAAAAGTTTTGCTGTTAACTTTAATGGTAGTTGGATCTGACCCAAACAGCTCAACTCCAAATTTTGGTTGTCTGTGAGGTACTGAGCACCCTGAGCTCCTCAAAGCCCAGCAAAGCTGGAGGCTGTACTCAGTCCTTGCAACAAAATGCTTCGTGTTTCCAGGGCTAGCTCTCAGACTCTGACCTCCACCACAGACTTCTAGTTATTCAGTTTAGCAAATCACTTTGTCACCTCCTCTGCCAAGTGGGAGCAGGGAAGGAGGTGTCTGAATTCAGGTTGTTCTACCATTATAAAAGATTAAGGCTTTCATGTAAAAAGAGAAAATGTGAAAATAAGCTGCTGAGCTACTTAAGCGCTAGCCCCTTTTTGACTTGATTAAAAAAGGTAATTACAGGCATTCAGAATGCTTTACACAAGAAAAAAAAAAAACACTTTACAGGGCAGAGGCAGGAAGGAGCTTCCTGCTGGCAGCTGGCAGCTCAGCCCTCCTAAGAGCCAGGTGCTCAAATGCTTACAGAGGATGGACTTTTTATCTTAAAATCCTATTTGCCCATGCCTATTTCCTACAATAAAAAAACCTGTTAGCTCATCACTACTCTACAGCCATCAGGGCTGAGTAACATTCATATTCTTTACCTGCTATTACAAGAAATCACAACAGACTGACCTCTGCCAAGGCCCATATCCCAGGAGGCAATTTCTTTGCCTTATTCTTACCATGTGAGAGCCATTTGTAGAGCACCGAACTCTGCCCTCAGACACTGCAGTCCTGCGAGATGCCCACTAAGGTGACTATTCAATCCCAGCTGACACCCATTGAAATCCTAAGCACATGCCAGACTGCTCCAGTGTCCCTGAGGCAGAGGACAGGCAGAGAGAGCCTTGGGCAAAGAGTCATCTCCTATCTAGCTACAACAATTTTCCACTTGCCTGTGTTTACCCTGTTCATTTTAATGCTATGTTTTCCAGAATGTTGGAAAATAACAAATGCAGTAAAACCTGCAGAGCCAAGACCATTAGCATCAGTGTATTCATAGGGCTGCTTTCCCGTGCCTCAGGGAACTGGATCTGTGATAATTCAAGCTGAAACTCAAGAGTTTGTCCAAATGCACAACGCAGACATGGATACCAGCACCACTGACAGCCATTTGACTGGACCAGTTCAGTGCTTGAGTTCCTCTTGGCAGATATCATGAAAAATATTGAGAACATAAGTGAAATTCAAGTAAGTGAGACACATAATAGAAAACAAGGGGAAGAGCAGTGAAGGAAGAATGACAAAAGCAGAGGGCAATCCTAACAACTAGCTCACATTCAGCTGCAAAGATGGGAAGACCAAACCTTACACGTGAAGTTATTTATCTCCACACTAGATGGTTACATCAGGCAGTGACACAAACCTTAAGCACTTGAACAGCCATGGTAAAGGCAAAAAAATATTCACATACTTAAACTGAAGTACAAACTCATGCATTTTGCTGGAAGAAATTAAGAAAAAAAAAAACTGTCTCAGTTCTCCCCCAAAAATCCAATCCACAAGAACAGACAGCATCCATAGGGCACCTTCATCCCTGACATGAAAGGCTGTAAGTCAAGGAGACAGCTGTTCATGCTTGTAGGAGAAACTTGATCCCTGAAGTGAATATTGTAGGTTCTAGCTTGCCTGGGTGAAGCCTGACCTCTGAAGCCATTTTAACCCACACCAGCTTCCAGCAGCTCTGTAGTACAAGTTGATGCTGTTGCTTTCTGCTCCAGTATCTTCTAACTGGGATATAAGCTATGTGGTGAGAATACTAATCCTTGTGGCAACCTAGACTGAGCTGCAAGGACAACACTTCCCTTGGAGGCAGAGGTGTCTGGCACTGACAGTAAAGCACCAGTCAGGCCCAGGATAAGGGCGATGGCTGCAATTTAAAGCTTAGGGAATCCTAGTTTCCAATCAACTAGGTATCCAGAAATGGACTTGATCTGCCACTTGTCCCCAAATCTGTTGGACAATAGGCACAGGCAGTCTTCAATGGCTTATTTAATAAGCCTGCCAAGGTACTGTCTGCCTCTGCTCTTCTCTGCTGAGGTTTTGCTTACAGAAAAGCTTAGTTGGTTTGTTTACTTAGCTTATATACATAAATAGCAATTTCTTTAAGCCTTGCTTTCATTAATCGATGGGATCTCATTTATACATCCCAGAAGTTTGGGCTGCAACCAACCCAAACAGCATGAAAATCAGAATGCCTGACCATGAAAGGATGAACACCATTTGGAGGGTCTTGCTTGCTCCCTGCTTGCCAGCAGTGGCCACAGCATGGTCAAGAGGTGCAGGGGAGTTCAGCTGCATCACCTGTCTGCACATGACTGCTTAGAAGGAGCTCAGCTCTATCTGGTGGCTACAACCCTCCTTCTTGCCACAGGTGGAGTAGATATAGCAACCTATGGTATTTTCTAAACATTGCAGTGGCATCTTCCAAGTGACAGTTAAATATAAATGCAGAAAATAGTGGAGATTCAATGAAGAATCTGGGAATACACTTCATGTAGCCAGCAAGTTACTTAAACCTCTTCATCTCTGCTCTTGTTGCAGACCTTTCAGCCATGGATTAAGCAAGATTTTGAGATCATGGGCAACATTTATAATCTACTGCCAGTTAGATGTTCAAATGGACTGCAGCAAGCATAGCACTTTGAATTGGAAGAACCACATGCTCCTGTGCACATTCTTCCTTTATTTTACAGAGCCCAACACATGTTAAGTATAAAAGGGTGGTTTTCCATAATGAAGAGCTGTCCAGGTTGGGTTTCAGAGGTCTTTTCAAGAACAAAGTCCAGAAAGCACTTGCCTTACCACCTAAATGGGGTCAGAAAGACTCGCATTTCCCTGCCCATCTTCTGGTCTTGCCCTTGAAGATCCTGCTCTGGCCCAGAAGCCCTGGAATAGCAGAGCTTTTTAGTGTGTCAGTGCTGCACACATCTGCCATGCAGACCAGAGCTGGCCATGACAGCCAGCTGAGAGGGTCAAGGAGCACAGACCTTCCACTAGCCACCCCAGCCATGCTCAAAGCTGATCTCCATGTGCTTCAGGAAGGTCAGAATGGAATCACTATTGCCCTTTCCCTTCAAAGCCCTTTCCCAGGATCTCATTTTTCTACTGCATGTAAAATTAGTCTTTCCTCCTCTGCATTTCTAGAACCTTTTTCTTAGCTGACTGATGAGGCAAAAGGGTATTTCTGTGTCTTAGTCAAAAGGTTATATTTCAAAACTAAAATACCAGAAACAAGCAGCAGGTTTAGCAAACAGTGCTAAGAGGACATCCCTCTCTTGTCAGAGGAGCAGCTGCACAGAGAATGAATGGTGGGAAGGAAAAAAAAACCAGCCCCTTGGTCAGTTTTACAGTATTTGCTGCATTAGTGGTTGGCTTTGCAGCAACACCAACTCCAAGAGATATTTTCCTGAGCTAGGGTAAAGACCACCTTGGAAGCAACATTCTGGATAGACAGGAGGCACCTGAGATCACTCCCATCTGGGGGGAAAAACTGTGTCAGTAATGGAAAATATGCCAGGGAAGTTTTGTGTGGTGTGGGAGAGGGCACCTTACACAGTAGTATGCATTAAAATAGCTGTGACCCAAGAATCCAGTGGTGTACTCAAAGCAAGCGACATGCAGGTTGAGGGGCTGATGGCAATACCATTATCACTGGAAAAACAGGGACAGACTGGAGGTGAGGGGAAAGTAAAGAGCTCTTCTCTACATTGATTGAGCAGATAGCTGGATCTGCACAGAGATCTTCAGGATAGACCTGTCTCCTCCTGTTCTCAGAGTGAGAAGAGGTGACAAGGCATCCACAAAGGCAATTTACTGCTTGGGTGAGATCAATCAAATAAGATGTAAAGGGAGGAGAGAAAGGGCCCAAGGACAGAGTGATATGGGACACTTGCGCCAATTTAGACTGGAAAAGGCCAAAGGGAAGAACAGCATCCTCCAAGGGACTTTGTGGAAAACAATCTAGGGTGGGAAGGGAAGAATAGAGGAGGAATGTCCCAGCTGATGAGAATAAGTGCATCAGGGAAAAGAAGGGCTGACTTTGATGGAGGCACTTTGCAAGTCAAGGTGCAGACATGGGCTGTATTTAGAGAAACATGGGGGCTTAAATAGCAAGTTTGTTTTGTAATAAAGAGCTGCCAGAAGAGACTGTGGACTGAAGGGGAAGAATAACAGCACGGATAGAAATAGATACAGGGAGTAGGAGAAGGTGCCTATGCTCACATCTAGGAGACAAGGACAAGAAAGCAGAGCACATCACCTTGCGTCTCTTTTTTAAACTTAAGCAGCAGAAGAGATTTTGTTCAGAAAAATAAACTAAGGCAGAGGAGGAAGGTTTGGACTGACTCAAGGTGGCAGGAAGCCAGTCGTTACTGAATCCCATGCCAGCCAGCAAGTTAGGGAAGTAAAACTATTTAGTCAGCAAGGTGGCAGAACTGGAAAAGCTTAGCACAATCAGCATTGCAATAGGGTTTGAGATCCTTCCAGTAACAGGAGCTGAGGAAACCAAGACTGGAGTGAACCAGGACTAGGAATCAACAAGCTCCACATTGCAGTGGGATGAGAAGGCAAGAGGTTCAGGGTGACAGGATCAGTGTAGCAATCAAGCAAGGAAACAAGAAGATGCAATGTCAAGGCTGAGAGCAGCATAAACACAAACTGGCAGCAGCAAAAAAAAAAAAAAGCCAGGAGCAACAGCAAGTGGGAAAAGCAATGGGGTTGTTTTCCAGTGGGAAGGTGCTTTCCTGCCAGCACCAAGAAAGCACCAACTGCCAAACAGCTCCAAAATAAAAGCATTTTGCTGGAAACACTTACTGCTTGATCCTGAAAATTCCCCATGTCATGAATATCTAAGCAACAAAATTACATCCTCAGTGCAGTGCTCAGGGTGCCACCTCTAAGGGGCAGCATGAGGGAGGACTCATGCTGAACTGAAGCACCCTGGGCCAGTGTGTGCAGTCTCCTTCCCAAGGCAGCCCTCCAGCCTGGAGCTCCAGCTAAGCCATCTCGCCTGTTCCCCGGCTGCAGCCCTCCTACACACATGAAGCGCTGCAATCCTGGCACTGCACACAGACGCAAGCCATGTTTGCCACATGGAGGAAGGCTCCCTGCCCAGCACCCAGGCTCGCCATTGCCACCTGCTATTCCTCCCTTCCTGCACCACCCATGCTCTCCCTTCATTTTTTCATTCTTCCTTCCCCTGCTTTCAGCTTCTTCCCATCCCTGCGCTAGGATGAGCCTCCTTCCCCAGACTTGGCTGAGCATTTGCTGTCTCACAGCTGCCCCATGCTTCCTCCAGTGTCATGATCTAGGAGAGGAAACACCACCTCAGCTGTAAGTGCTCAGCCCCTTGGCAGTGACCATTAAATGCCCTCGGTGACTCTCAACAGCCTCAGTAGCTGTGTATGAGCCTCTGCCCTCTCCTGGCTGCAACAAGGAATGTCGAGCTCGGTTTTTTCCCCCCATTTCTGCACTGTGTACAGAATGAGCACTTCCCCAAAGTTTGTATTCACACTCTAGAGTTACTTTAACAGTCCTTGTAAAGTTGCAGGTCTGCACAGGATGCATATTTTATACGTCTAAGCATATCAGCATTGCTCAAATGCCTTTCCAATAGATCACACATACATACTGTGGTAAAAGCCTAACATAAACTGTGACACTCAGCTAGGCATGGAGCTGCTCCAAGTGCACCTATTATCTTGCAGCACACATCCCAAACCCTAAGGCACTACTGATCATTCTTGAATAAGACTCTGCTTGGCTACTAGGGTCAGGTTCATAGAGTACATGGAGAAAGTTGCCTTTTTATATTCCCTTTAGCAGTTCTTATTCCCATGTGCACATGTTTAGGTGGGTCTCACAATAAGGTCTTAATTCATTTCAGGTTTGGGGAAGTTGGACACATTGGGTACCAGTTTTTCTGTAGGACCTGGTGCTCCAGGTGTCAGGCAGTCTAAATCACGGCCTTTTTGACCAGATTAGATAACATGAACACAGCTCCCTATAGGCACTTCTGCAAACACATGCCTAAGCAGCTTCATTCCCAGTCCACACTGGGACAGCCTTTGCCAGAGATCAGGGACATGGATCACTTCACCCAGGCCTCCGTAGCAGTAGGCAAGGAGACCTGCCTCTGTCTCCGACAGGCAGGTTAACACCATGTGTTCTTCTTACTGGACAGGATCATTCTCTTTGCCATCCCAATTTGTTTAAATTGGCATCACAAATCAGTTCCCTCACACACACACTTTGTGAGAATTCACACGTGTATATTTATTTAAATGCATCACAGATATTGCCACAAACAAGGAGTTCCAAGTACTACAGATGCACAAGGGGGCAATCGCCCATTATTTCTGCCCTATCCTGGCCTTGCAATCCGCATCCTGATTAAATTACTGAGGGCAGGATTATCAGCACAATAATCAGATGCAGTGTCTAATCTGGATAACCCAGCATTATTGGGCCTCACAACACAGGATTTCACTGATCATCCAGCCAGGACATTCCAGAGCATTACATCTCATTTCCACCACTTAAAGGATTCAAACATCCAAGAGACTTGTGCAGAGGGGAAGGCTAAGGAACATATTCATAATTTCAGTCAAATGCAATAGTTTACTTAACTGCTGTGGTTCTGAGAGCCCCTAGATCCAGCACAACCAGGATTTCAGAGCAATTACTTATCTGAGCATCTCATTGTGTATTTAGAGGCTCCAGAATATACACTTTTGTTTTTTTTTTAATAAAGCCTCAAGATCTCAACCCATCTGTCAGGAGCAGGCAGGTGCAGCTTCATCTGTCTCAAAGCAATAGCAAGGTGATAGCTCTTTTTGGTTGGGATACCTCCCTTGATCCTCCTCTCCAAGCTTTCCATTTCTTTGGCCTTAGCCTTGCCAAACAACATATGTGCTTGTAGAGAGCCATGAGGCCCCCCAAGAAGGAGAATTTGAGGAGACCCCTGATAGGGACAGGATCTGGAAGTAAGGATTATTTTGCACTTGGAGGACTTCAGCATCTCAACAAAAGAATTGTCAAAATCTCTTGCCTATCACCTGCATGTAATTGCTCACCCCGACTCTTGCTTCCCCTCCACAGAGGCTTTCATCCCCATGTTTGTCATTATGGAACAGAAGGTAGGAGTTCAGTGATGCTCTGAAAAGAAGGTCCAGCTTTAGGCATCTGAACCTTGTCTAGCTGCTGCATCACACAGCAAACAGGGTTTTGTTCAGCAACAAAATGTGCTGGATAGGGCGCAAAGACAGAAAATGCACCTGATCTTTCACCAAGTTTCATTGTTCCCAGACAGCATGAGAGGGTATTTTAAAATCTCTTCCACAGACCTGCACAACCTGAACTCCTGTTCAGCTCAAAAAATGAATCGCTTGGAGGCTTTTATCACCTTATCAAAGTCCCTAGCAGCCCCTGCCTGCCCTCCCATGAAGAGTTTGATCTCCTTTTAGGAAGAGGATAAAGATGTCCTTGGCAAAGATGCTTTTCAGTGAAGTATTGTGCTGTTTTTGTGAGAACATCAGACATCTCCAGGTGTCCCTCAAACATGTATCTATCAATAGTTGCAGCTCAAATTTTTTCCAAGCAGCTCACAGAAAACAGACTGTAGGCATCTGACTTCTGTTTGAAGGGCATGTTAGAAACACAATTCACAGAACAGATGCCTAGATTACATTTCTGATGCTGCATAACTATGTGGGTCTAACTTATCTCCAGTTACAAGGGCAAACAGGCAGAAGAGGACTGGGGAGGAAGAAGCTGAGTTGAGAACAGACAAAAATGCTGCTGGCTGCCATCAGTTCATACTCACTACCAAAAGAAAGGTCATGCAATACTATCTTTCTACATTGTTAAAAATCTCAAAGGTAAAAGGGCGCTACCATTTCAAGAATATAAATCACTGCTCGAAACAATCTTATCTCCCACCAGAGATAATGACTTGTTACCCAGGATAACCAAATCCTTCAGCAGTTACGAAAATTCACAAGATCTGGAGTATCATTGCTGATTTAGCCCATCTCCGTATGGGAATCAACGGCCCTCATTCACTAAGCATCAGGGATGGGAAACAGGAACAGCATCTGGCTGTAGTCAGACACTAAGTGAGCACATTTATAGTGAGTGTGTTCATCATGCATTTATACACACCAGGTAAAACAAGAGCAGATAAAGAAACACCCTTACCATTAGATTTTCAGATTCATCCAGAGGTTGGAATCCAGAAAAGAGAAATTCCCATTCTACTGCCTGTAATGGAAACCAGCAGGTAAGAGAAATGCCCACAAGGAAGATTAAAAATTCACCAAAAAACATCTAGAGGCAGCTGCTAGAGGAGGGAGAGTACAGAAGAGAGAAGACAGTGGCTTTTCTTTTCATACTCTATCATTAAAATTCTGAAGTTGAGAACTCTGACTTCTGCCCATTTCCACTGATGTGCTAATCAGGCTCTGCAAAGAGCAATGAAAATGCAGCTACCACCTCTGGCTTAGAGAACTACCTGGAATTCTTACTTCAGGACCAACAGAACCAGCCTCTCCAGCACCTGGTGGATTTATTTCTCTGGGGTTTTGTTTGCATTTTTAACAAGTCACATACCCATAGGGAA
This sequence comes from Nyctibius grandis, assembly GCF_013368605.1. Classification (NCBI taxonomy): domain Eukaryota; kingdom Metazoa; phylum Chordata; class Aves; order Nyctibiiformes; family Nyctibiidae; genus Nyctibius; species Nyctibius grandis. The sequence goes on from NC_090665.1 coordinate 13,431,071, forward strand.
GCTCTCCCTTGGGTCCACACCCTCAAGGCAGTTCACATGAAGGCTTCACTAAGAAATCAGACAGCAACTGCTCTCATCTCCATGTCTAGGGTCAGCAGAGATGGACAGTGTAATCATGTCCCTTAGCAGTGTTCATAGGCAAGCAGAGCTGTAACAACACAACAATGGGACAGAAATTGTGGTCTAAACAACACTCCTTCTCAAGAGCAGGACATTGCTTTTCCAGGCTATATTTCTTGCTTTAGAAAGGTAGAGAAATGAGGTGGTGTAGCACGGTGAGAAATTACAAGCTTTAAAACACAATAAGCCAAAATCAGGCTGCACTGGATAAGCACTCACTGGTGGCAGTACACTGGAGAGTCTATTGTTGCACAGTTTCTGCTTTTAAGAGGTTGGAAACTTTGTAGAGACAATAAGGACTTTGAGAACACAGCCTGGGACACTCATGCATTAGCATTAAAAAAGTACACCTGTGCTCTGCTGCTGACTCTCATGCTGTTTGTGTCAGTGAAGCCACTACTGCAAGCATCTCAGGCAGGGATAATCCAAAGTCAACACACAGACAGCACACTCCTCAGGTAAGGATCTAACCAAACCACTGAATTTGCTTGATCAAGGGAGCTCAGCTGTCCACCCAGCTGGGGCAACCTCCTGGCTTCACAGCCAGCACCCCTGCAAGGCTAAGAGTGCTGCAGCCCAATGCACGAAACAAAAGCAAAAACAGGGCTCTTCCAACATACCTGCACCCAAACTGCGTTCAGGTGAGCACCCCATAGGGCAGATACAAAGCACATAGACTACAAAGCTTAGCAGGGTTATGCTCCCTCAACTCACAGTGTGAAAGAATGCACCTTTCCCCAGCAATTTGTCACACAAGCCAAAGAAATATTGTGCCTTCCCTCCATGACACCTCACAAGGGTTTACAACCACTGATAAATACCTGCTGGTGTCCAGCTTACTAGTGATAGCAGCAAACAAAGCTGGCTGTGTGCCAGGCTAAGTCCTTACTTTACAAACTGACCACTTATTTCCCCACAGGTGACTGTGTGCAGGAGCTGCTGGATGAGGCAGTGCTCTCACACAAGGAACCAACAGCTTCAAACAACTTGAGGCCAGCAGCATTTCCAAGGCTCCTTGCCTTCAAGATCAAGCAGATCTCTCCTGCTCAGCTCTTCCCAAACCAAACTCCCCCAGACAGCACATCTGCAAGGCAGTCACACTAACAACTTCTCCTTGTTTTGTTACCTTGATCCTTTCCCAGGGAAAGAGCAAGCAGCAGGACACTTGCTGCATCAAATGCCCACAACATTGCCTCAGGCTCTCTAGGCACCCCAGCTCCTGGCATACACAGGCAAGCCCTGGCCTTTCATCTTACTCAGCTCACAAATTTGTTTGCAGCTTTGCTGTTATCTCTATATGATAAGGGGAAATGGAAAGGTGAGTGCACACATCCTTTGAAATGAGGGATCACCTCTTCCACCATTTCACTGCTCAGAGTCTACCCAAAGCTCCTCAGGGGACCAGACCCAGGACACAGAGCTTCTTCCTACTTTAGCCACAGATTCATACTAGCCCCAGATAAAGGCTCACTTACTTCTCAGTCCATCGCTGATTTTCCTTTGACTGAAGCCCTCATCCAATCTTCCCTCAGAGCAGAGACCCATCAGCACAACCTTCCCCACGTCCCCCTTTCCTCCTTTATAACCTTGCTGAGCCAAATGGCTGCTAACGCACATGCCCCTCACCTGGGCTGCTGAGCAGTGAATTAGCTGTGCCGGGGCCAGCTGGGGAGTGTAAACATTCCCAGACACAGCAGTGGCCAGGTGTGCCACAAAGGTCAGGGTTACTGTGCAGAAAGGAATAAGAAAAAGAAGGGTTTTTCTCCTTCTCCTACTCCACTTTTCTGTGTATTACAGAGGGGGAAGGGGGTCAGTGCTGCTATGAAGCTCAGTCATCACTGCAATTACTCCAGCTAGCAGATGGAGTAAGAAAGTGATCCCAGACCCTCAGGGTCTGCCTGTCACAACAGTGGTCTCCCTCCATGTATCAGCTGTGTGTTCAGAGTAAATGAATTGGCTTTTAGCATGAGCAAATGCCAGGTCCAGCCACCGGCAATCCTGAGGACGCGCAGCTCCTGCTGATCTGGTGTGAGCAGCAGGTGCTCAGCTACTCGGGCAGTCAGGTCCAGCTTCAGGCTGAGCGGCTTGTTAGTGAATGACAATGTTGGATGGAGCATGGGGGTGCCCAGGAGCTATGCAGAAGGATGTAACGGCTATGCATTAGTTCTGCCCAAGAGCCTAGTCAGGGACACGTGTGCTGGCCTTGGTCTGCGTCAGGATAGGGGTTGGTAGGCACTGAGCAGATGAGGGTGGCAGAGCCCAGCTAGCTGTGTCCTCACATGCTTGGAGATAGCCCGGGATAGCCCCACCTGCCCTCAAATGAGGGCAACCCACACTTATTCCAAAAAGAGAGGTGTACTTTTCTTAATTTTGGCTGGTGCTACCCTCTCCAGTTTCAGCAACTGTTTTTTTTTTTCTTAAAATTTGCAAGCCACAAAAAAACCCCAGGAAATACTGGGAACCATTTAGCACATAGAGCAGTCAGTCTTGTCTCTTTGCTCACTGGAGCAGGCGTGCTCTCTGGCAGGAGTTAACGTTTGCATAAGGAACATTAGAGCTGCACTTTTAGCAGTTTCAGCTGCTGCGTTTCCCACTATTGATTGCTACTGTTCAAGCCCAGCTCTAATGCATGTCAGCAGACATAAGCTAAGAGGCAGCTATGTCCCCACTGGGAGCAATGATATATGATCACTCTCTTCAAACGAACCTGGAGAAATACTATATATATATTTAACAGAAATTCCTGGCTCTGACTGACTGCAGAGGAATTTCAGTGGTTGCAGAAGTGCAAATCAACATAATCGTTCTGTGACTAGGCTGAAAATCAGGTACTAAAAGTGAGTTATGCACACAAGAGATTGTTTTACAAACACATTCATGAATTTGTGTTGCTATTCTATCCTCACGCCCCTCCCTTCGTCTTTTGAATTCAGGCTGGCAAACATGGGCATTTGCTGAAGTACTGCGTGTAGAATTGAGAACAGCAGATATCGTCCCCATCATCACCCCGACCCTCAATATAATGTTTTATCTTACCAGAGGTGTCAAGGGACAAGGCCACAGGCAGGCAACACCAGAAGGTTGTTTCCAGTAAGAACTGGGAGGCTCCAATAGTGCTGTGAGATATTATTTAGTGTTCTAAGCAGAGTGGATATTTCCAAACTGGTGAATGCCGTGCAGTTGGGAGATACCTGAGCTGGCTCTAGAAGAGCTCTTCCCAGAAGCAGGAGCTGCATGGGGTCTAGTTAGTGCCACTGAAGGAAAGAGCATGTCAGCTTTTGTGCAGAGCTGCCTTGCCTGTGAGTGCTGGGCTGGTCCCCGTGGGGATGGGCTGTGTGGGAGCATCAGCTCTGCTTGCTGGCTGTCATTGTTAAAGACCCAGGTCTTACTTCCAAGTCAAGCACAGGGCACTGGGAAGGGGGGGCAAGACGCACCCAGTATCCTCCCAGCTGGCGATGGCCCTTGCCTGTATTACAGCCGGTCAGAGCTCTTCGGGTTTGCAGTGTGCCTTGCTGATGCATTTGTTGAAGGAAGTGCTCAGTGAGAGAGTGGTAACTATTGAAAGAGAAATGGCATTTGGATCTGAAGGACCTTTTTGCAGTGAGGTTGGAGGAGTACACATGGTTCCATGTGGGCCCAGCCAGCTGCTGGGGTGAGTTATTATATGATGATGGCCTCACATCACTAAACAGGCACTTGAGGGACCAGGTCTGTGCCAGCAATCACCAGCGATGCATGAGGGGCATGACTCAGATGTTTAAATACCTTGCTGGTCCCTTAGACCTCAGATCTGGTTGCACAAATAGTCAAATTAACTCAGTTCTTTGTGACAAATAAATCCCATCCCCAGTTATAAACCACAGCAATTCATAACACCCCAGCTTTTTACAAAGATATGCTTAGTTCTTCAGGCATGCACAGCTGCATAGCTGGAGTTATTCATGCCTGAAATAAAAGGTGAGCAGTTAACAGGATCTGGCGACTGCGACAGCTGGACTCCAAACAGTCATGGTCATCCAGATTGCTCTCCTGGGCTGAACCGAGAGCTGGTCAGTCAGGAAGGGAGAGCTGTAGCTGTCCCCAACACCTCCAGCCCACACTTGAGACGTCTCCTGTGTGGCATAGTGGGGCAGGAAAGGCAGACCAGGCAGGACTCTGTTCTACAAACACCATGAAGATCCCCTGGCGCATTGTGTGGGAATTACCTACCATGCCTTGTCCTTGCACTGTTGCACTGTACTGTCTTCCTTGTGTTTTTAGACAGAAGTATCAACGTGGGAAACATTTCCTGGAGATCTTCACTGTTCAGGAGAACTTCTAAGACACTGATATAGCAAGAAAGTAGAAGACTAAAAGCTCAAGTATTTGACAAATGCAGCCACCGCTCTGCCTGATGCTGGGTACTGAGCTGGAATGGTAGGACACGGGTTTACATTTGCCTCCAAGACTGCATCTTTCCAAAGAAATCAGAGCTGTCTATCTAGAACAAATCCCCTTCCAGGCAGAGCACGATACAGTGAGGTTCCTTGTGAATTGGCAACTAGGCAGGAAATCCAAGCGTACCACAAAACTAAAACTAATCACATGAAGTTGCTTTTCCCTCTCAGCTCTGCTCTGTGGAAGGGCTGTGCATGATGCATTGCTTTAGGTCCCTTTTCAAGGGAAAGGAGATATTTTTGTGAGTGTATTTTTTTAAGCATCTACAGTTGTGTGGGCTTACATCAGAGAGCAGGTAGGAGAATTGCACTTTGTCCTGAGAAGGGAAGTGACAAGATTTGAGCTGATTCTCAGCTTTTGCAGCACAGCCAGTTTCCCAAGAAACCCAATGGCTCCCGTTTGTGCCATGCAGTTGTGAGACTGATTGCAGGGATGGGGAAAATAATCCTCGTTACTCTCTTGCACTGTTCCAGCACTGCCCAGATATGGACAGGTCTGGGCTTCCTTTTGTCTCCTGCAGTAGGGTCCAAACTCACTCAGCTGCTTCAAGGACAGAGCCATGGTGTCCCTCCTGCTGTAAGCAGAAGAGGAAAACTCCAGGAATGAACGAAGGGTGTAAAGGCTACAGCTAGGAGCCTGCCTGGCTTTTACATGTGGAGAGCTTGCTCTCTTCCCAGCACTGATTTCTTTTCTTTATTAACATACAACTTCTCTGGGCTAGGAAACATGCCATGTGACAGGCTATGTCCTTTGAGAGGAGCTGAGCCTGGAAGAACACTCATGTCTATTATGGTCCAATATTTAGCGTAATTCATAAATCAGCTCCCATCAGCATTCATTGGTCTACTCCTGTTCTGGGTGATTTCAGGGGAAGGTACAGATTCTTTTCAACCACAGAACATGGTAGGCTATGAAGAAGTAAAGCAGGCTGCTGGCTTATTTTTATCACATCTCTCTTCTCCCGAAATCACCACAAATACTCCTTTTTTTTTTTTTTTGTGGCAGTTTATTTCTTGAGCTGTTATTCGGAAATGGCTTTCAAACTCAAGCACTGACTATATTCAGTCAGTTGCACAATGATGTATAGTAGTGCAACCACAGGTGCCTGCGTGCAGGTACAGCACAGCCTGAGCGTACTTACACCGCTCTCGCACCCCGCAGCCTCACCCAGCCCTCCACACAGTCACGCTGCTGAGTTCCCACCTGCTCAGTGAGCTGGAAAGTTAGCAGGCTGGAGGATTCGCTCCGTTTTCTTTGTAGCTTGCTTTTACTTGGGAGAGCGTGATTTCTGTGCGTGCTGGACCAGTATGCCCTGGCCGCCCTGGGTAGCACTGTGTATCTGAACGACAAGTCAGCGCCTCTGAATTATTTACTCCAACTCACATGAACTTGCATTTCTCTTCCTTTTTTGCACAGTCACCGTGATGCTTGCCACTCCACGAGTAAGCCGGAGAGATAGATGACACAGGCAATGAGGTTGGTCTAGGTGATTATAACAAATTATGACAAGGCATTTATCCAGCTCCTTTCAGCAGCATTTTATTTCATTTTAATTCATTACTGTGTAGCAGAACACCTCCAGAGAGTTTATTTAAAGATGATTTGGAGAGGGGCATGGGGTAGGCTGGGTGCAACAGAGAAATAGACTGGAGAAACCAGTCGAGCAGTGCTTCTTTCCCTGCCTTCTGGTGGGCTGGGTTTCACATTCTGCCTTCAGTGGGTTTTGGTGCTGAATAGAGCCATGCCTTGGGGAAAGAACAAGTGAGGAACTAGCTTTGTACTACTGACCTGGTAACACATGCCTTGGTGGACTTATCAGTCCTTTGGTCACAACGGGCTGGTGGGATTCAGGACCTTTGGCTTCAGTTTCTACAGTTTCCTTTAACTGATGGACTCGTGCTTTTTCTGGAGGGTTTCTGTAATGACTTCCCACCATCTTTCCCTCCCTTTTAATTAGTAGCAGAGATTCTGTTAGTGCAACCAGTTCAAGTATTCAGCAAGATGACATCTATATGTACAAGGGTTAAAGACAACACTTGCCAACCCCAGTTTTGCCACCAGTGGTTAACAAAATAATGTAATGAATATAGCACCGTGTACATCAACCAAGACTAGCCAGAACCATCAGCAAATAGAGGCAACCTCTGAGGGAAGCTAAATGAAGGTTGCAGCTTTGAGTTTTTTCTTGCCACAGCCCTTTTGCCTGTTTCAGGGCATTAAGAGGTGTGGGGCTGGGAGTGGACTAGACACTCTCTGGAGCCTAAACATCAAAATCACCTGTATAGGCATTTTTGACTGTAGTGGTGGCTGAACTCCACAACTGAAGTGGCTCTTCTGAGCCCTGTATCAATAATTAATAGTTGAGGAAGATTTGGAGGATCCTCACAGGACAATGACAGCTGAATGTGCATGTACTGGACGCCATGGGAGGTAGAGGGGAAACATGTCCTTCCTCCTTGTTCCTCACTGCCCCAATTCTTCTGCGTTAGTTTACATGGCTGCAAAGAAAGTGTAAGGCACAATGAAGGGCCTCACATGCACTAAGCACTTCCCTAAGTGAGTAGGGAGGCACAGGAATCACCGGGCTCGCTGCAGGCTTTCCCTGAGAGCCATCTTTGCTGGGTAAGATCCAGCCTCTCTTCCTGAAAGCTCCACAAAAGGGTATCTTGTCATAGAAGCTGCAACCAGCTGCAGCAGCTATGGTGGTATTGCAGAGAGTGGGGGTCTGAGTGAGGGGAGAGTGTGTCCTCAACCACTCCAGCTCCCCCTCTGCCGTCCTTGCCAGGGTAGTCCTAAGACAGTCCTGGTCTCCGTCCCACATCAGGGCAGGAGGCAGAAGAGCCCCAGCATCTCTCAGGGATAGTGGCTGCTGCATGACACTCATAAGCTCCTAGACACAAGGGTGCCTTTACGGTAGCACTGGTCATGGAGTCTTCTCCTGGTCACTACAGAAGTCATGGTGCTGGTGGGAAAGGTTAGACTTTGCAGTGGCCTCCCTGGAGGAAGGATTTTCTCCTCCATGCTGTTTCAGACCAGCCAAGTGGAGTTATCTCCTGATGTGGCCATTGTGGGAAGCTGTGCCCTGGCTTGCTGCCCTCTGCGGATGCAGACCCGGCCTATACCCTGCAAACACAAACATCCAAAGCCTGCTCTGGGAGCACCGACTTCAGATAGGAGCAGACCTGCCCCGCAAGGGATGCCGAAGGCCAGGAAGGGAAGCTGGCTGGTTTGCACAGTAGCACCTTGGCCTTTATTCTCTGATCAGCTGAAACCCTCAGAAGTGGCTATGAACACACTGTGTGCGAGCCCTGGCACACAGGAGGCAGGAGCAGGACACAAGGTCATGAGCCCTTCAAGAGGAAAGACCATTCCTTTCTTTGCACTGTTCTGTTGTGAACTGGCTGAACAGATCATAAAACCCTCTCCCTGTCCCACTGTCCTGGTTTGGCCCAAACCAGGCCAATTAGTCTTAGAGAAACCAAGGTCACTGCTAAATTCCTCACTGCTTATGAGTGAAGAGCCGAAGGGGGGTCGCAGCTGCAGGGGGTCGCAGACAGGGCAGGTGACCCAAGATTGACCAACAAGGTATTCCATCCCATACACGTCATTCTTACTTTCCTATTTATCACTAACCCACTGCCTCCTGGAGGTGGGGCCCAGGAGGGAGGGGCCCTCCTGTCTCCCACTGATTGGTACCAGCTTTGCCAATTCTCCAGTTAAAAGCCTGCAGGTGTGATGGCAGTGGGAGCTACTGCATTTTGCCCTCTGCCCGTGCTGGGGGGGAGCTACTGCATTTTCCCCTCTGCCCGTGCTGGGGGGAGCTACTGCATTTTCCCCTCTGCCCGTGCTAGGGGGAGCTACTGCATTTTCCCTTCTGCCCGTGCTGGGGGGAGCAACTCTGCTTGAGGAGGATTTCCAAGCTCTCAGTCTTGGTTTTGTATATATTTGTATATATTTGATTATTTCTATTATTATTGTTATTATACTTTTTTTTCATTATTATAGTTTATTAAAACTGTTTTAACTTTCCAACCCATAAGTCTCTCTCCCTTTTCCCTTTCCCTTGGGGCGGGGGGGAGAGGGTTAACAGAGAGCATCTGCCACCTGGTTAATAGCTGGCCCAGCTTTAAACCGTGACACCCACCAATGTTATGATAGGGCATAAAGCAACAGGGAGCCCTGGAGACAGAACCATTAACGAATTAAGTGTCTAAAATCCTAAGCCAAAGCTATGATTTGTACCCACTGAAGTGGACAAAAGCAGCTCACCTCTCCTTTCCACCTCCCCACAAAAGAAAGCTAAAACAAAGGGGCCAGAGGGGTTGAGAACAGGGAGAAAAGTGGCTGTTTCGGCTCAATTTTCACTTTGCACTAGAGCTTGCTTGACTTCAGAATCATGTATCGTGTCTTTGTACCTAGCAAGACCTCTTCCATGTTGATATTCCTAACATATAAAAACTGAGAAGGAAAGACACGGCCGAGTCAGTTTAAAGAGAGCTTGATGCCCCGATGTGCACCCACTTCTCTCCGCTCGGCAAATCAGGCTGTCAAGACTGAATGAGAGCGTGTTCCTCTACCACAGAAGGTCAGTAAGATAAAAATAACCCCCCAAAAGCCTACATTCAGCTTGGAAGCACAGTACTGAGCCAGGGACAATGATAATAGGAAAACACAATAGTTCCTCAGAGCAGACCTATAATAATAGATTATAAATGGGGATGGAGGGCTATTTATCACTATTCTGAAAGCATTCAGAGGAAATAAATTGGGATCCATTTGACAGACAATTCTCAAAAGCCAAAATGTGCTAAATATAATGCTGAATTTCCCTGAATACAAAACATGTCAGCAAGAGTTCCTTGGCCAGCAACTTTTTAATATCTGTGTTTTTTTTTGCCCCCCTCCCCTTGTTTAGCCTTTGCCCCATGATGGTTATTTGCCTTTCTGGAGAGCTTAATCAGGAGCTATTAGAGACAGTCACACTCTAAGCTGTACAATGTTAAAAGTCCATTAGCTCACCCCAAGCAAGGCTGGCAGGAGGGAGATGATGTACTTGCTGAAGTTGAACAAGGTATTTGCATGCTGAATATTTCTGATCACTGAGCAATGCCAGGAGAATCTGAGCATTACTGCACTCTGCAGCCCAGTGACCTTCCAAACATACTCACTTTAATACAAAACAGGGTAGCAAAACATATCCAGCACTGAACCTGCAAAAAGGTGCAGATCATAGGTTCGTTTTGGTTGGAAAGGACCTTTAAGATCATCAAGTCCAAACATTAACCTAACACTACCAAGTCCACCACTAAACCATGTCCCTCAGCACCACATCTACATGTCTTTTAAATACCTCCAGGGATGGTAACTCCACTACTTCCCTGGGCAGCCTGTTCCAGTGCTCGATAACCCTTTCCATGAAGAAGTTTTCCTAATATTGGTGTTTAAGCAATTCGAGGCACCAACTATGCACACCTTGAAAAAAAAAAATCGAGAAACAATCGTTCGCAAAGTCTATCTTCCCCTCTGCCACGTTCACTTGCGTCTCACATGGTTGCTTGCATTATGCATGGGTTAATAAAATATGACAGACATCTGCTTACCTTTGGTCTGATCACAATCAGCTTGATCCATTAAAGTGCACACACTTAGTTTTAAGCACATTTTCAAGTCCAAATGGACTTTAATGGGATTTGGGCCCCGTCCTGTGTGTCCTGTGTCCCTCCAGCCCCAGCCACCACTTCCTGGATACTTTTGGTCTGATTACCCAGCTGCCATCTGCATTTACACAGCGATCAGACTGGTGGGACGCTTAAATAAACCTTCTTTACAGAAATGTTTTCAGAGGCTGCAGCTGAGTGGAGCCAGGTCTAAGCACCAGTCACAGCCTTTGGAGAGCAGAGCAATATGACCTTCAGGAATCTCTGTCCTTCTGAGGCTTTTAAGTAGTCATTTTTCCCTGTAACCCCAGATTTACCAGAAAATTTAACCAACTGATTGGAGACCGTTAGCTGCTGGTAGATACTTGGCACCAGGACAGCATCTTGCGTGAAGCCAGCCACCCTGTATTTATTTCAGGTCACAGTGCCCACAGAGAGACTCTGGAGATCATTTCATATGGCCCACAACACTGGCCAATAGAAGTTGAGCTGAGGGCACATCTCATGTCAAGAGTGACTGCTGTCATTCAGTGCCTGTTTCAGTCACTGACCTGTGAATTTGTACCATACACAAGCCTGCAGTGTACTATCACCCTCCATGAGGAGGCCAAGAAGTGGAAGAACACAGAGCTCGGATGTCCCTGAGCCCAGAACCACCACAGCTGCCAAAGCAAGGTTGCTCTCCACTGGAACAAGGCAATCAGAGAAAGTCCAAGAATTTCAATCAAAATTAGAGCTATTTCTCACAGTGACAGACGGGCAACAGAAAAGACAGATCATTAAAAATCAGCTATTTCAGCGGCTTTTGGGGCCTGGCTCCTATTCTGGGCAGTGGATGGTTAAACTCCAGCCAATATTTTGCTGAATCTCCTGCAAAGAATGACTCTGATGCTCAGTTGTAGTTTTCTGGTTACAGCACCAACATTTTTCCAGGCTAGAGGACTGGAAAACGTGGATAAACTGATTTATCACAGCCAGCCAGAAGTGGCTGGGGCTTTGCATAACATGCTCGAAGGATCAGAGACTGCAGGCTTTCACAAAGCTCTTAGGCTATTTATTGTTCCCTTCTGCTCTGAGTACTCTCCCCAACACAGCACAGAGAGCACTCCCCCACTGGCTGGTGTTACTGTCAGTTCTGCAGCAGCTCAGGTGTCCCCCTGAAGAAGTGACAGGTTCTTTAGGGTCTCCCAGAAGACGTGACAACTGAAACCAGTCAAATTAGCTGCTCCTCCCATTTACTGGCCACAAGCCCTATGGAAAGAGCAAAGGCAAAAGCTTGTCCCAATAGCAGGACCACAGCCAGGACGCCCACACTGAGAAATGGAAGTGAAGCCTCTGAAAGGCACTTTTTCTTCCTCCCCACCTTCCTGATGCCTCAAGGTCAGACCCTCTTGGCTAGGACTCTACTCCCTCTTAGCAGTGTAGGAAGCAGTAATATGCAGACACATAAATGAGACCTCATACATTCTTACACAAGCAGCCAGCTCCCCACTAATTGTCCCAGTCCCTTTGCAACATCATCTGCCAACAAAGAGAAGCACAGCAGGAAGGTAGCTAATGGGCAAAAGTAAAATAAATTAATCTTATCTCCCATAACAGTGGGTGCAGAACTGAATCTGCCATTGAGACATGGGCTCACAGCACTGACTTGTCTCTTCTTTATGTCAGTAGGGAAGATGACTACACTGCTAGTTTAAAGCAAATCCCCTTTTACTCCAGTGTTTGTCAGATTGGCCAAGTCTTGAACCCCATGGGGCTGGGTGCTCTAAAATCTTGAAAGACTTTCAAGAACTCCCCAATAGGAAAAGCACTGCACTCCCCTTGAAATTTGCAGGGGATAGTGAAGAATAATAGGTTGTTGGCATCTAAACCCACTAACTACTTTGAAATCCCACATAGAGACCTATGCATTTTGCAAGTCTGTCCTAGCATACACTCAAAGGCAAGAGGGGACAGTAGGAGAGGGAGAAAATAGAGCCTTTGATGCTCTCTGGTATACAAAGCACACATCACCTCTCTGGGCTGGCAACTCACTTCATTAAGTTGAGCTGTATATGTGGAAAGGAGCAAATACCAGACTGAGATTCAAAACCTCCTGGAGATGAGGATTCTGCTTCCCTGGAAAACAGATGGTCCAGGAAGAAGATACAACATTCTTTCAGACCTACCTGGGAAACTGCTTTCCAGTCCAGTAAAAAGCCAAGCCTCCTCTCCCCCCCAAACACACACACGCATTTTCCTCATAATGCAGGAAGAACAAGATGGATACTTTTCAAATTGTTTTTTAATTAAAATCAAAAAAAGGAGCACACACCAGAGCTTGACATGGGCTAGCCAAACTGCTGGTCATTGGGACATTGAACTGGCATGAGGAAGGCTGAAAGCTGTGTTTCTGCATAACTTGGGAGCACCGGCACAGACACTGGGACTCCTGGGAAAGTACTCTGCCTGCCAGGCTACTCCTGCTTTGTGCTGAGGAGATCTCTCAGACGTGGTGATGCGAAACTTCATCCTGGAGCCCAGACTCTTTTTCCAACAGAGAGAACTCCCAGAGACTGGGGAAAAGGTACCGTTTAATGAATCTGCATTTTCCAAGCACTTCTGGAGAGGATTCCCAGTCGGTTCTCCTGCCTCCCCTTGCAGCTTACACAGGTTTAAACAGAGACTTATCTTTGGCAACAGCCACACTGGTAGGACCCAGTTCTGCTTCCACTGAAGTCAACACATGTCCTTCTCTGGACCATGACCAAAGCTGCACCAGGGCTCACGATCGCTAGCCAATTGTGCTTTAAAATTAAATCCTCATCCACTCCATCTAGCCAGCAACTTCTGAGAGCTTCTTCAGGCTCATATAAGTGTGTATGAGTAAATTCAGGTAAATGTGAACATCTTGGCTGCAGCAATAGGGTGAAGTTTTCAATTATGCCCAAGAGACAGGGGAGCCAAAGTTTCATTTTAAGATGTGACTTGGGCACTAGATGATGTATCATAACCTCCCTGACATCTAATAAAGTAATGCAGTTTCCAAAGCTGTTGGTGTGTTGCTCCACCAGCCTGTTTTTTTTCTTACCAGAAAGGCTGGGCTAAAAAAGTGACACGTTTTTCATACACAATTTTTATCTGTTAGAATTTACTAGACACAAGCCTCATTTGTCTGTCAAATATGTAAAAAATACTTCAACCTGCTCTAATAATTACATTTTAAAACATGCATCAAGTTTGGATCAGAACAGCTTCTCTGGGATAATCAGTAAGCCCAAATTGCTGATTTAAGGCCTAAGTATCAGTCACTGGCCAGCCAGCCAGCCACAAAAAGCCACTCTATCCTTGAACTCTTGGAATTATTTTTGGCTCAGACTAACCCTTGTCATTATTTTTGGCTCAGACTAACCCTTGTCACCATACATCTTATCCTACACACAAAAGGAAAGCATGTGTGTTTTTCAAGGCTTCTGTTGCACCACAAGTTTACATACAAACACAACTTCTGCAAACATGAGACCAAAGTAAGATCTCATATGTCCCAGGGTAAGTCAGAAAGTCCACAGGAGTCAAGGGAATGGCAATTGCCATAAAGGATCAGGCCTAATACATGCATTACAGAAGCAAGGTAGCTCCTTTGCTTGACGTCTGGCTGATTCACTTTGCACATACCACTGCTTTAGCATTACATCCTTATCTAATGGTAAACCTGTTTCAACAACATGCAATACATATTAATGCAATATGCACTGCAACACACAATACGCATCCAAAGAAATATGCTAATGCAAAAATCTGACTTCTCACACATAGCAGGGCTAACAAAGAAGAGCCTTTTTTCAAAAGACGATCAAGAAATCACCTGACACCATGAGACCCGAGGGGCCTCAAGCAATCTGCAATACTGAGACCTAGTAACAGATGCTAATGCATGAAATAAACACAAACAGTGGGACTGAGGTAATGGCAGAGATTTCATTAGTGCAATTAACATTTATAATGGTATGTTCTTTAATAGAATTTAAATAAGGCTTTGAATAATTACACACACTAAAACTAACATTCCATAACCTTATTCTGCATGGAAAAGCAGCAGAAACAACTCTCTGGACTGTACAAGGTCCAATTATGAACAATTACATTCAAAAAGTAGATCAAAACAGAAACAACTCTTTCCCCCAAAAGCTGCATCATCATCTTTAAAGTCAACTTTCTCCCCTAGTGTGAGAAGTGTGAAGAACAGATGAACTGGACTTCAGCCCAGCAGATTTGGCCTCATCAAATTACCAGTAGTGCTTTCCAACACAGAGTCTCTCCTCATTTGTTTAGGGTGATGGTAGCTCATGGAAAAAGAAGTGAATTTCCGAAGCAACGGAAGGTGAGTTCTCCCTTCCCTAGGCATGTGTGTTTACGGTGCATGTTCTCCTTTAGAAACTACTCACAGACAATGGGGCTGGGTGGGTGAAAAAAATCAAAGCAGCATATGAAATAGTAATATACTGTTGCAAAATCTGCACTGTCCTGCAGAACCAGGAACTATAATTTATTCAGATTGTTCTCAACAGATCCAATCTATGCTGGATATGTAAAAAAACAAGAGACTAAGTCATCAAGGAAAACCAAATGAAAAACCTGCACACTGTAAGAGTTTTTAAAAACAAAAAAAAAAAGGAAAAAATCCCAAGAAACATTGACAAAAGCTCAGAAAAATTTATCATCAATTCTGAAGTGGGGCCTTGTGACATCATCTGGGTTAATGAAGACGGAGATGGACTTCCCAGGGTTCTCAGTCACTAGCTGTTGCAACTTTTTGGCTAATCGGTCATCAGGCTGGTTGGTGTCCCCTCCATCTGACTGAGGGGAGGGGATGCTGGTGGTGCTGCCCCGCCGCTGGAGCTCTAGTGTTAGCCGGTTGGCTGCTTTGACATGTTCAATGGCAGTTCGAAGGTGTTCGGCAGGGTCTGAGCGGACTGAGGACAGCTTCCGCGCATGCAACATGACGGTTTCTTCAGAGAGGTGCTCCAGCATGTTGCACTGGGGGATGAAATAGTTAGGGCACATCTTGTTGACCAAGCAGTGCTGGAGATCGTCAATGAGACCCAGGAGGAAATGGGCTGCGTAATCCTCCTGGGCCAAGTAGTTGGCTGGTAGCCTGTCGCAAGCCCACAGCATCATGCTCCTCAAGTGATATGGACTAATGGCTTTGGGGCGGGACAGCAATTTGATGATGATAGCTTTGCAGGCCTGATAGGCTTGCATGAGGCTGCTGGAGATGCACTTTTTCAGCTGCACTTCACTTCTTGCAAATGACAGCCTCCATTCATTGTCCTTCTTCCCCTTGTAGGAGCATGCAGGCACCAAGTAAAACCCACTTATGACTTCCTCCTCTGTGATCTTCCCATCCCAGAAGTGGTTCTCCATCAGCCAGCTCTGGGCCACAGCTGGCCATCCTTTGAAGGACACCACAGGGACAATGTCGTACAGCATGCGGCTGCTGCCCACTCCCAAAATGATGGATATGATAGTCCCATTCTTTTCTACCTTCTCCACCTTTGGCATCCCTCGCTGGGGCTTCTTCTGGATCTCGGAGAGGACAATGCTAATGGAGTCATAGAACCAGTCTGCAACTTTTGTTGGAGAGAAGAAATAATTGGTAGCTCCATTGATATGGTCCACGATTGTGCAGCAGTCCTTCCATTTGCTGATAGTTCCTTCATCAAACAGACGCAGGCTCAGCCAGGAGTGGCACAAAGCCGAGTGGCGCATATCCAGTGTGACCGGTTGGTTGCGGTCATGCAGCTTCAGTGCGGGCACAAGCAGGGTGAAGTCCATGTCATAGTCTGTGCCTCGTGCATAAACATTCAGCTCATCAAGATCAATGTCCACCACACCTTCCCGCACACCACCTGAAAGCAGCAGGTACTCATTGGCTACAGGCAGCTTCTGGTCAAGTTTCTGAACCATGCCTGCAAAAGAGAGAAAGAGAAGTCCTTTCAAGAGAAGGCAAATAGATCTGGGATACAGGATTTAACCAGGATTAAAACCCATCCCGTGCCCAGCAGGAAAAAAAAAGCAACCAGAGGTATCCATCACTGTTCGTGTAATTAATACAAACATACATCAGGCCCAGCACTCAGCCAACCTTTAGTCCCACCTGACTCAGGGCAGGGCCTTTCCTGCGCTCCTGGGAATGGGTGAAGTCCATCCTAAAGATCATACTGGGAGCAATGGAAAAAAGCAGAAGCCTCTGGTAAAATACAGCAAAGCTACTTTCAGGCCTAAATTTAACTTCTTAAACACCATCTGAACCAGTTTTTCACCATATCATCCCTCATTTCCATGGCATCCAAATGCTTCCCCAATACTTTGAAAAGAGAACATTAATTGACTCACTGTTCTTATTTTCTCTCTGATATAAGAAAAAAGCTGAACCGGCATCAGGGAGTTGGTTTGTGCACGAGTGAAGGAGTAGCTACAAATGTTAGTTCAAGCAGGTCTGATTTTACAACTGGCTTTACATTTACTGATGAACAAGGCAACATATACGACGGCAATAAGTCCTCCTCTTATGGGGGAACGGAGACAGGTTAAACTATCAGGCAATTACAGAGCCAGCTCTGAAATTGGTTCTTCAAGCTGTAACAACAGTATCATGCCACAAAATATCTGATCAGCTCCCCAGAGCACAGACATGAAGACAGATTTCTGTTTTCATGACCAAAACCAAACGCTTCCCTTCACCCTGCACTGCCCACATCAGTTGGGCAAAGCCAGTTTTTCACTGTGTATTCTACATATACCACTGTACTCTGTTCACAGAGCACAAACAGCAGACGGAGAAGAGACTCCACACAGTAGCTGAGATATTAGCACCTCATTCAATGTTCAAATTAGGCTTAAAATTGAGCTCTGCACTTTGACTGCTCTATAGCCTGCTTCTGCTACCTGGGCTGTTTCACTTCTGGCATTCATCTTGCGGGTAAATGCTAATGCTCTTGATACCTTCCCAGCCTCAGTTCAGACAACACACCCAGGCCATGAGGGAACTACAGCTGGTGACTCCAAATGGAGAAGCTGAATCTCTTACAAGCACTGTAAAAGGGATATATCATTATTTCTTACAAGCACAAATGTACTAGTTTTTGTTGGCATGTATTACTTACTCTACCTTTCAAAAGGCACTATAGTTTGTTTACATCAAGAGCGCTCAAATGGAGACCTTCCATTACGAGGAAGCCAGTCTTAGAGAGATATCAGGGGGAATAACTAGCCAGAGGCATGATGAGGCGAGCCAGAGAGCTGCCAATCACACTGTCAGACCAGGAACCACAGAGAGATACGTTAGGAGTGCTTCTTTACTGAAATGCTAACATAAATGATCAGCACCAGAGTCCGAGCATCCATCCTGGCATAGCCCCAGGTACCACAGAGCCTTTCCTGAGTTAATGCATCCCCACGGGATCACAGATACTGCCTGAACTGAGCGGGTCTCCCTAGCAGAGTGCAGCAGCAGCACCCCAAGGTGCTGAGCGCTGCACTAGCGTGCATGGCACTGCAGTGGTTTTGGGGAGACTCACCTGCCCTTTCCTGCATGCTAGGGAAGGGGCAAGGAAATGCCATCTGCAGGCATACAGGTAAGCCATGACCAGAGCAAAACCTAAAGCTGTGCTAACAGTGATTCCTTGGAAGAGTCAAGGAGACTGTAGGAAGAGGCCTGTGTGTGAAGGGGAATTCGTCTTGGGGCAATATTCAGGGTAACTGTGCCATCCCCATGCGAAATTCCTTGTTACATACACTTTATCTGTTTTATTGCTTCCAAGATTACTGGACCCAGTTCCCTTTGCTGCACTGAGCTGGGATGATTTTCCTGCCAGGCAGGCAAGGACATAACCCTTTCCATTTCATGCAGCTCCAGAGGCTGCAAGAGAAGGAAATAGCTCTGGAGGAGTGCTAAGGAACTCCTCCTGCTAAGTCCTGAGCTAATCCCATTCTGCGATCTTGCCACATGCTGCCCCATTCATCCTTAAAGGATAATAACCAAGAAAAGCTGCTGTTAACCTCAAAGACATTTTCTGAGGCTTAGATACAGTGAGCTACATTACCCTCATCTATGGAGTGGCAAAGCCTTGCACAGGCTTCTCTATCCCTGAGGCCAAGTAAGCAGCAGTCACTCCTTTGTAGCACCCAGAAGAAGGGACTTTCTAATGGGTACCTAAATTGACATGACTTCTGGAGACACTACTGACACACTGCTTCTAAATCCTGTCCTTGAACTAGTGGAAGCAGCCTTGGTGCTTTACATCTCAGCTGTAAGTTGATTCCAAGATGCATGGAATAGAGTCTGGGTGAATAACATCATAGGGACAGGGAGCAGTTGCTTTTTTCTGAGCATACAGGTCAGTACTGACCCTTACTGTGGGGCAGCACAGCTATTCGGGATATGTAGGATCCTGATGGGCCATCCTGCCTCTACATTGACCCAAAATTATTCACTCAAATTTTTCTGCCATGCAGATCTGCAGATGTTCCTGAGAGAGGCAGACAACATGTAACTATCCTACAGAAGAAACTGTTCAAACCTGTAGACTTCAATAAAGGATGTATTTTTCTAAATATTTTTAAAGTTGAAGGATGAAAAATGTCCTGTGAAGGTCTGCAGTATGCCCTTTGCACCAAAACTTCTATCCTATGGTACAGTCAGAGCCCCTGACTGAAAAAGAAAATCATATGATTTTTTTAAAAGGTAGAGATTTTCCACTAGGGAATCTCCTCTGGGATTAGTTGCTTTCCTTGGCCTGAAGAGATCCTCTGTCCTTATGTGGGAGCAATAGAGTTGACGGTCTGACCCCATTCAGTCAACAGCAAGTGGGACTCAAGCTCTGCTTTTTAAATGCCCCACACTCATCTGCCTGGAAAATAACAGTGAACATCTATGATGAACCTCCAAAGCCAGACGAGAGCAGGAGCCACTCCTGCAAAGTTAGTTCTACACCACCTTACAGCACTCCTGCCTTCATGAACACAAAGCAAAGCTTGCTCTGGACAAAGGCTGCACAGCCTGCTCTACTGCCAGAGGGGTTACAAAATGCCAGCTAGCAAAGAGGAGGCTTCTGCTCCTGGTGCAAGGAAAACATTTCAGGAAGAACCATCCCGCAGAGTCAGAGGCACAGCTCTCCAAGCACTGTCATGTAGGTACCCCCAAAGAAGAGACACCTCTCTTCCCTATAGCAGAGAAAGAAAAAGGGAACACCAATTTCCAGCATCCTTGCAATAGGAAATGCTTGCTGCCCACAGAACACTCTTTACACTTCCCCTAGAAAGAAAATGTTTTGTGTGCTCATCATTAAGCCTAGTTTGCAAGGCTGAAGACTCCTGGAAGGGAAGGGTGGCATACACTGCCAATAAGTCACTTGTTTTTCCACCTCCAGAACTCTAGACCTACCAGCAGAGGAGGAATGTAAAAAAATAATCAGGCAATAGCTACAGGAAATGATCCAATATATCATCAATATCTCTCTACCTGGCTGGCTGCAGAGTTTAAATCCAAACCCTTGAGCTCCTCCTGGCACAGAATTTCCCCTTCAAGGCCTGGACTAGCAACATCTGCAGCTCTGCCACAGAGCTAGAGAAGGAATTTTTGCTAACAGATCATAGCAGCATTGCTGATCCAATTTAAGCTCTGGAGCAGGGGGTTGAGATGAGGTCCCCTTGAGGAAAATATATTTAGAATAGGCATAGTCTGTTCTATAAATAGTTGAGATGGCCAAATTCAGGATTCACTAAGGCTTTAGGGGTTTGCAATGTGTTCAAACTGCCCCTCTTACTCATAAATCTATTTGAAATGTGAAGGAATTTCAAAGAACGCCATTAGCCAACATTGTATGGCATACACTACCCTGGCACAAAGCTTTCATCACAAGTTTCAACAGCCCAAACGCAAGCTGAGAGAACCACGTGTACATACAGCAGAAGCAGGCACTCCAGCTCAGCAAGCATGTAAGTGCAAATACAAAAAGAAAAATATCAAGATTGGTACTTGACCCAAGTACTTAAGGTAACAGCACCAGTGGGCCATTTGCATTCTCTTCTTTCCATCTCAGTACCAGGACCACCTGGGAGGAGAAGGGCACAGGGGTTACAGATAACCTTGTGAAATTTGTAGAAGCCCTGTGAAGTTGTCTGTAAAGACCAAACCCAGAACTTGTAGGATCAAACACAAAAAAATTTATTTTAGCTGAAGGACCAGCTCTCATGGCATCAAAGTAGGTTCACTGATATTTAAGAAGTCTCTTGCTGCTACCAGGCAAAACCCATAATTTGCAGTCATATCTTGTGTGTCACGTTCTTTTGAAAAGGTTGTTTGACAAAGCTGGTATTTTGCTAAGTAAGAGACTGGTGTTCAGTTACCACTTCTGTCTAAAGCACCTTAAAGAAGTTCTGCTTTCCTAGCTCTGTAACTAGTTTAAGACCTTCCCAAGTTATAAAACTTGGCATCATAACAGGTAAGTATGCTTACAAGCATGAGAAAAGCAGAGAATGTGAAACTTAGGAGCAGCACCTGTAGGCCAAACTTGCTGGTTAGTTTACTAAACAGTCAGTTCAGAGTAACATAGGTGAGCAAATGAGTTCTACAGACACAATTTCATTCCATTCTTGTTCCATCAGTGGCAGGAACATGGGATTTACTTCTGCTCCAAGCACTGTGATACAAGGAGAATAAAGACAGAGAACAGAGATTTTACTTTTATATAACATCTACATTTGGGATACATCCTTGAATGAACTGGGACTCTGACGCACATGACACAGGGACTGTTCTTTCCATTAAAAAAACAGCAATGCCAAGATGCTCTCCATCCATTACAGAATTTCAGATGAACTGTTCTCATGACCATTGCAGTATGTGCTGGGATCTGCTATTTCCTGACCAGCTTTGTGTAAATAAGGAGGAACCTACAGACTTGTCTTTGAAGAAACTGACCACAAGAAAAAATTACACAAAACCTTATTTCTAACATCCTTCCTGATGCTTTAGATATGCAACCATCGCCACCAGAAGAAAATGTGAGCAAAGAAAGATGCCATTCTGTTAGACTACCTTGGTCTAATCAAACTGAATGGGGTGATGTTCAGGGCAGTCACTGAATTAAGGGACATTTCTGCTGCATGGGAACTAGAGAGAGGTTAAAAGAGCAGTGGGGTGCTCAGGAAGGCTTCACAAAGGAGGATTTGCAGAACCTTGCATGCAGCAGAAGCATATCATGGGAGCCAAGCCAGACCCAGGCACTAGCTCTGCACTGCTCCTGTTCTCCAACTTAGACCCCAGTGTCTGCAGTAGCAAACGCCTTACTCATGTTCCACACCAGCCTGCTGGGGAGGAGACAGTCCACACGGTGCACAGCCTTGATTTTCTTCCGTGACCCCTGCATCACCCACTCCTCCTTCACAGCCTGCAAGGCTCCCTGTGGTCCCTCACAGATCATCTTCAACTTCTTAAGATCACAAATGTATTCTATACATCACAAGAGGCAAGCAAGAGGCTACTAAACCATAAAGACACCATGGCCAGGCTGCTGAAGACCTTTAGGGGCACGATGATCCCCAGACACGTGTAAATGATGCACACAAGCTTATCTGTGGGGTATACAGCCAGGAGCTTGTCTCTTCTCTCCAGAAGGAAAAGACCCCAGGTTAATGGCAAGGGGCTGGCTGCAGCCCACAAGCAGCTGTGCAGTGCAACTCAGCAAGTAAAATTGATGTTAGCTGCTGCTCCTCATTACCGAGCTTCTCTGCTCACCTCTTGACTTTGCCATCTAATCTGATTTGAGAAGCAGCACAAGCCTGTATAACATCAGCTGTTAAAAATAGCTGCAGCACAGCATAAACATGCCTGGTACCTGCCCTTCAGTCCCACACTGGAGTTCAGAAGATGCCAGAGTACCCTCTCCAACCCTCCTCAAAGACCCAAAACACCATGGGTTCAGCCTAGGGAGAGAGTGCTGTCTGTGAAGGATCAGAAGAACTGGGACACTTGGATGCTTTACACACTTCAACACATGAACATGGACAGAAGGGAGGGAAGGGAGAACTGGACAAATTTAGAAGTGTCCTTCTCCCAGCTCCTCTCCCTCCCTCATACACCAGGAGAAAGCCTGGTGACAGAATTAAAATTGAGATTTTTCTCTAGAGAATTCCCACACCTGAGCTAGCATTCTCATTGATACCTTCTTTCCCCTCTTCCTTCTTACTTTGCAGGTAACTTAATCTCCACAAAACAAGACATTTGGATGCTCATTTCCTCAATCAATAGCAATGATGTGGTATTCTGGCACTCATCATTGGCTGACCTTGCATTTAAAGTGTGCCCTCTCCAAACGATTAGCTTGTGCTCTAGCAGAAGTCTCCTGTTACTTGCAGCCAGTCTTGCACAGACGTGACTATTGTCTTAAGCAACATTTTTTAGTAATCATATTGAAAGAAAGT
Organism: Nyctibius grandis; assembly: GCF_013368605.1. Taxonomy (NCBI): domain Eukaryota; kingdom Metazoa; phylum Chordata; class Aves; order Nyctibiiformes; family Nyctibiidae; genus Nyctibius; species Nyctibius grandis. The sequence goes on from NC_090665.1 coordinate 13,453,750, forward strand.
GAGCGTCATGCTGCTGCTATTGCACCCCCAGTACCTGGGAAGAAACAAAGGTACATCCCCCTCATAAAAGAAATCAGCCTAAGTCCCCACTGACATCAATAGGGCTGTATGTTTACATTTCCCCACAGACCCATCCAAAGCCCTCGGGTAAGTGAACTCCCATGCAGGGATGCTCTCCAGAGGGCTTCCAGGAAGCTATTACATCTCTGAGGAGACCAGAAATGCTGGGAATTGCTTTTGATTCAACAGATCTGATTTGCCTTCATTGGTTCAGCACTTCCAGCAAGAAGCAGCACAGAGCCCTTGTATGGGAGCTTGCTCTGTGGCACTGCACGTTCCAGTCCCAGGCATATTTTCTGAGATACGCAGAAATGTGTCACTGGGAAACTAACCACGCTTTGTGGGGATGCCCACGATCAAAGACAAGCTGAGCCCACCCAGGTTTGCAGGGAGCTGACACACCTGCTGTCAAAGGCAGGGGTAGTGCCCACTCACCTCATCAGTGTGGCTAAAGAACACTGTGCTGGGTGCATGCCCCTCTCATGCCCCCTGGCAGCTTAGGGAGCAGACATATAGAAGGGATCTTCCTTGTATAGGTGATCTCTTCTATAGGGAAGGCTAGGGATCACTCACAACATCAATCCCACCACTTTACAAAGAGTGTTGATGGCACTGGAAAAGGACAGTGGAAGTAGGACAGGGGAAGGTTTTGGAGGCTGCACAGGAGAAAAATGTCCCCACCCTCCCTCAAGCTCTCATCCCAATCTGACTAGTCAGCACCAGGTGCCTCTCGCAAAAGACACGTGGCAGCTCTCCAATGATGAGCAAAGCCGTTCCCTTCCAGACCCAGGAACACATTCTGCTCTCGCTCCAAGTCAGCCAGAGGGGCACATGTACTTATTGGGCAGAACTTGACTCCAAGGTTGCAAAAGCACTTTGTGCTCTTCTGGGATGGTTTTCTGTTCTCAGTTACTGTCTGGTACCTGTTTGCCTGTCCTGAATGGGCTAAGTTGCTACATCACTTTATGTTCAGGTGCCAGTCAGAGGGCTATGCTCAGAGGAATGCCACCACACCCTCACATCCTGTAAATAACACAAGAGCCTCCACTGTAAATGCACTTTGAGCTGTTCTGCCAAGCCTCCTGCTTACAGTTATCCAACATGCTGGAAATTCTCCCCAGCTGCTTAACTACCAGCTTGCTTTCTGTTCCTGTAGCACACTTGTTTTCTACAAAGACAAGTCACAGCCAGAGCATATCAGAGCACTCTTCCTTATGAACTGGGTCTGAACCAACACTGCCCATCCTCAGTGCCTGCCTATTCTGTAATAACAGCTCTATCTCGCTGCAGAGCAGCAGGAGATTTGCCCTTGACTCAAAAATTCTTCACTAAATCATCCAGCAAAGCTAAAACTTACATGTGGAGTATACATGGCAACAAACAGCCATCAGAGGGTTGATGGATAACCACAGCTGTAATTCAGTCTAATGTTCTTGATTTTCCCTTAAAATCTGTCAAACTTGGCTCCTGGGGTCAATGACATGATCAGAATGGCATCCCCTTCAATCACTTTCATTCTCTTCATCTACCAAGACTAAATCTATTTAGCTTTATACCATGGGGCAAGTCAGAAAAAGGGGGAATGAAGGATGATTCCAGGAAACCAGCCAAGCCCCAAAAGAGGGCTGGACACAGGGGAAATCCGTTCTCTGAGTCCAGAAGGAAAGCAGGTGTCTTCAGAAGCCTTTCCGAGGCATCTGGTAGAGAAGACAACATGAAGTGAATCCTTTCTCCAACCCCCAGAATTCACTGGACCCCATCCATACAGCCCTGGCCTGGCCCCTTTGACAGATCCTATATCCAAACACTGGGGGAAGCCAAGACAGATAGGCCAAATACGGCTGAGACACCCAATGCCAAACCCATAACATCTTTTTTCTCTGTCCTTGCAGATGAGCATGGATTGGACTACCAAGATGAGGCAGGGAATGCAGATCTTTGGTCAGAAAGTGCTGAAATCAAAAAGGCTTAAACAATACAATTGTGTCTGAGATCACGAAGCTAAGAGTAGGCTTTCCTGCCATACTAACCAATTTCCCACCTACCACCAAGACCATTTCCAAAGCCATGTGGAGCCAGGTCAATTCACCTATATGAAATATATTTGTTAAGGCCCCATGTACAGCATCTGTATGAAAAGTTCTGGTTGGCTTTGACATTCATGCAGAATTCCTCTTCATCCACATTGCCAGGGGAAGAAGCTATAGCCCAGATTTTCTGCCAGCAGAAACCAGAGCAGGTCCCCTGAAGTGAAGGGGAACGCTTAGCAGAAATTTCAAGGGCATTCCTCCTCCCTTTCCACAGCGGACAGACAGACAGAGGAAAACCTAAGCCCTCCAAACCTGCCTGTCCATGTCCCATTGCTCCTACCGTCCTGCCCCAGCTTCATCTTGCAGAGGTCATACTTGACAGCTCACGAAAGCCAGCAGAAGTTTCTAACAGGGACTGTTAGTCCCTAAATTCTCAGATTTTATAGTAAATTATGTGCAGCTGAGCACTGTCATCTGTTAAAGAGCATAGCAGGAAGCTCTGTGGGATTTGATCTCCAACAAGCGCCAAGCCCACGGCCCCAGCAGCTGTCAAGGACCTCTCATCCCTGCAACACAGGCAGCAGCCAGGAAGCACAGGAGCTGGAACAATTATAGTAGAAGACAAAGGCAACCACTGCTACAGCAGAGTAGAACCTGGGCCACCTTGCGTGAAAATGCCACTGTCACTCTGGCACAGGACTCTAAAGGTGAAATGCACTGTGATCTCAAGAAAGCAACAGTAAGAAGTCACGTAGCCAGGTGGCTCTGCAAGATCCAGGTATTGCAACTTCCCTTGAGGAAGAAGCACCATTTTACCCCATCCCAGAAAGATGGCTTATGAAATCATGGTGCTACTAAAACATCTCTTTGGTTTCCTGAGCTTAGGACATTCTGCTTTGCTTCTGGTTCTTTAGATCATAATATTGAGTTTCAAGTCTTATTTCAAACTTTACTGACAGTTACCCAGCCACCTTAACAAGAAGACAGGAAACATTCCCCCTTGCTATGGGCATGTTCATTGTCCTTCGTGTATGAGATCCCCACAGAAGTTGGGAAAAAACTCCAGCAAAACTGGTACATGTAATCATCTCTTCTGTCAGCAGATGGCACGAACGCATCAGTGTGTCTGGGCTGCAGAGCTCAGCAGGCCTATGGGATTGGTGAGCAGAGAGAAAAAGAAGCGTTCAAAACAAAAGGCGATAAGAGTTTTCACACTGCAGTGTGGTCAAGGGAAGAAGCCACATGCAGGCATACAAACATCTTTCCCCGCCACCTACTAGGGTTTACAGTGAAGAGGAAGCCAGCCCTGACACAGTTATTGCTACGAGAGGAAAGGGACCTCCAGTACCAGGCTATCTTCTATCAAACCAGATTTAGTACATAATTTTCATCTAGTGTGTGTCAGAAGCCCTCTGATAGTATACAGCGTACGGGGTGGGAGCAAGATGTAAACTTAAGAAGGGATAAGCCAGAAGACAGACACCAAAACTGTCTACAAATCCTATTTAATGCCAGATTTCCAGCTTGTGATGACTGAAGGGAAAGGCCAGCATTTTGTCCAAGCCATCTGTACAGGGCTCCTTTTGTGTCGTTTCTCTTTGAGTATTTATGCCTCTTTACACAGCAGCATAACTGAGCAGGCAGTGTGCATCACGGCTTCACAGCAGAACAATTGCTGTTTATAGAAGCACTGTTAAGAATTTATTACTAATGCATTTTAATAAGTTATGAAAAGAGCAGTGCTCTGAATGAATCATTGCAGGTAAATTTAGTTCGAATTTTAGATTTTCTAATTTCTTCATTGAAAAGCAAGCAAACTCAGAGCAAACACACACCTGCACACAGGCAGAGGGGCAGTTCCTACATTAAGTGGAAGCGGGACAGAGCCCTTCGGTGATTCGGACTGAACACAAAGTTGATGAAATCAACACCTAACTGATCTGTTTCCCTTACTTATTTTCATCCTCAGAACAGAGTGAGTACAACAGAAGTAATCTAGGAACATTCAAAATTAAATGCAAAGGGGGGTCACGTAGGAGTGCACATACATCCATGCTATATATTTGAGAAGCGGGACTGGGATTTTGGAGCTGTTTCAGGGCAGTAAATGGAGAGCCTACCTGCAGAATGGGAGAGGGGAAGAAAGCATTAAGAAAATGAAAAAAACAACAATGTTCTTGTAAAGTGGTATTTGCATGTTTTAATCCAGTCTATAAAATTTCTGAACTAAATAAATTTAAAATGGACCTAAACAGCGGAAACATTTGGGAGCCAAAACTAGCTTCTTACTCAAAGAAATTTTATTCCTATTTTGTCAGTGTGACTCCTCAGAGATTCAAGATACAGACCCTCTGCTGTGAGCAATGTGCTGTAGAATAGGCAAGGAGGTTACAGTATGACTCCACCAGTAGTACCCAGATCCATCAAACTGTCTGTGTGTCAGCTGAGTTATGGGCAAGTGAAGGAACAAGTCCAGAGTGGTTAGTGGGTGCACTTAATGCAGCCTTAGAAGTGTGTGCTTTAACACAGACAGTTATGAACATCTGGCAATGCATAACACATCTGGGATGAGGGAGCATCAAAGGAACAAAACCAAGTATCCTTTGAGTTTACAGAAATAGCAAACTAGCTACCGCAAGTAATGTGTTAGTAATGCTGCCACTGCATGCACTATAGCACGTGCCAGGCAGCAGCAACCAGCTCTCAGGGGATGCTGGGTATCTCCTACGAACGCTTCTGAAGCTGCATTTAAATAGCTATTATCACACCCACACTTTAGGTGTGAGCCAGCAGAAACCTTACTGGATGACACAAACACAAATTTCTCATTCGCAGATGTACCCCAGAACGCTCCCCACCCTGGAAACACTGCTCAGAGGCTCTTATGTGAGATACTGCTGGGATACCTCTCTTGCTGGCTCAAGACAAACATATCCAGAAGCAACCCACTAGCGAGCCCATTTCAAGCTCCAGAACTGGTTTCCAGGTATTGGAACATAACCCCTGGACAGCACTTCATATGGCATAGGTTCACTGATGCTCCAGGGCAGGATGCAGGGTGTCCTGTCATGTCCTTGTTCTCCCCACAATCCATCCTGGATGGATAACTCTGAATCTCCATACCCACTTTCCCATTGCACCTCAGTTAAAAGGAAAGGAGTGGTGTGCAGGGCACGTCTGCCCAGCCCCAGCAGTCAGACAGTGTGAGGGGCGGATCACTTGTTGCAAGAGGGCTGGGTGGAGGGGTAGTTTACAGACCACAGGAGGAAATCCTCTCCTTTGGGGAAGTCAGGGTAGTGGGGATGAACAAAGTCCTGAGGACAGGCACACATCCGCAAAATAGCAGGGGAACTAGAAGAGAATGAAGTGGCAAACAGAGCCCTCACATGGCCACAAAGCTTGCAGATTCCCCAAGGAATAATTGTTGAATCCAATGGAGAGTGGTCTGGGTTTACAGCAAAATTGTGGCAGTTCAGAAGACACACTGGGGTTTTAAGCATTGAACAGCAACACTCACTAGCTCCCTGACTTTGTTGCTCATTCTACCAAGGGTAAGATGAGCTGGGCATGCAGCAGGGAGGAGCCAAGGACTCCGCAATTCAGAGTCATGCTTTTGAAAGCCCAGAGTATTTCAGCTCAGAGGCCTGAGACCAGAGTTTGTATAACAGAATAAACAACTGTGGAAACAAGTGAAGCAAAGACCGCTTAAGGCAGGGAGGAAATGCAGGAATTTGGCTTCAGGGGAGCCTGTGTTGCTAAAGAGCAATTGCTTGATTGCATGAAGGACAAGTGCTGGGAGATGGCTGGCTCTCTTGCCTGCTTGAGATGCTCAGCACGTGATCAGCCCTGGTTTAGTGAGCCCCCAAACCACAGCTGCATTCCTCACACCAATGGCTTAAGTGACAGCAGGCTCTCTCACCTCCTTCTCTGCTCAGCTGAGCTGACCTGAATACGTGGCCATCATGCAAGCCCTGTACCCCTTGCAGCTGAAGCACTCTTCCTGCTTTTCCCAACACGTCAGCTAGATCAGACGCTGCTCTGACAACCCTTGTGTTCAAAACCTGTAACGGGAGCTCGTGTATGGACTTGGCCCATGGAAACATGGAAAGAACACGGAGTTCATTGCTACCTTTGCCCCCAGGCTACAAGCTGCCATCTAGACTTCCTTGCCCTGCTCAGAAACTAAGCTGGGATCTCACAGCATCATCTACTGGCTCCAGAAGCTGGAGCTTTAATGCGAGTATAAAATTTAACATCACTCTTGATTAAAAACAGAAACAAAAAATGCAATTATGAGCTGGCACCATTGCAAGGCACTCAACTGGTATTTTGCCGCCTGCACTGGAGAATAACAGGAGGATGCCACAACTGCTAGATTGCACCAGCTCAGGTGTAAACCACCTCAGCCCCGACTGCTCAGGGCAGAGTTGGTTTGTGACGGTGGAGAGCTAGCCCCTCTGCTGCCGTGACAGCAGCACCGCATGCCAGCAGCCTCCAGGGTAACAGGGGAAGACACTTTTTACCTCTTCTCCGTTGCTTCAAATGTCGGTCTCCACACACCATCCCACTAACTGTCCTACGGCCACTCGTGCGCACCCTGAGAGGTCACACACGTGCACCATCCAGGCGAGTGCTGGGACAGCCAGCCACACGCTGTGGGCTGCATGTGTGCTCTTCCCCTGTTTTACTGTCTTTTAAAAGCTGTTAAGTTGAAGGAGGGAGAAAAAGAATCAATACATAGAGGAGTTGCAATCTCTTGTGAGTATCTTAAGAGCCTGGCTTTCAGCTATTTTCAGCACATTAGCGTGGGGCACTTACACACTTACTTCTGCTCTCTGCGAGGTGAAAGCAGGACAACCGCCAGCTCCGTGACTCACACAAACACAGGGAAGCAAACACAAAACAAGCCGCCTGCTTGCTCTTTCCCAGGGCTTATTCACACCCTTCATAACTATTTGATCTGCCTGCTCCAGCGCATCCCAAGTTGTGGATTGAGAACAAGCAGGGCCAGGGCTGGTCTTAGACAGCTCTTGATTGCAGAGTTTGAGCCAGATCTCAAACTTCCCAGTGAACACAGAGAGGAAAACAGAGACCTCTCTGCACTTTTGACACAGTAGCCATCAACAGCCCCTGCCAGCTGGACAGTAATTACTGTTATGTTTTGTTACAAACCATTTTTGGCGATGACATAGAAAAAGATCCATTCTCATCCATCACCTCCACGAACCAACCTAATAGACACCTACAGACCCGTGCCTCCCAAAGCTTCTAAATCTACAGCCATAGACAAGTGTTTATATTGCGTTCAGGTCCTGTCACTAAGCAAAGATGTGCTGGAGGTGCTGGGTAAGTTTTTGATACTCAGCATTTGGCCATATTGCCAATTCCTGTCTTCTGCATCTGTCTTTTTGCTGAAGACCCCTGTTTCTGGGGTCCTAAGCCATGGCAGAAGTCTCAGCTTAAATATATGAAAAAAAATGAGCAACTCTTATCCATCACAGCTGCAAATAACCAAAAATAACCTGAAGGACATGAGGCTCAGAAAGACTTAAAAAGCTGAAGAAAACAGAACAGAAATAAAAATACACCAAGATTTTTTATTTTTAGAGTCCAACTCATAGCTTCTTAGTGCTTCAGGCTTAGCAAACCAGCTCACAGCTCTTCCTTCCGAGGTTCCCCTTTGATGGCTGGCGTCAGCTCTCTCCACAAATTTACTGGGTAAAACAATGTCAAAATAAAACCCACTGGGCCTCCTATAGGGAGGTGGAGAGGTGGCACTGCTAGGAAAGGGATAGAAGGATCCCATGTATCATTCCCTGGGACAGTGATGTCCTGGGAGAACACTCCAAAAAGAGATCTGTCTGCAGCCCTAGGGATGGCGAGGGCAGGGCAGAGAGCTCCCATCTCTGGAGGGCAGGGATGCAGTGCATCTTTTCCCAGCACCTAATGGTCCCTGCCTCACTGTGATGTTCTAGGTGCCCACTTTCACACCAGGAGCTCTGCTGGATTTTCTAATATCCCTTCACACATCTTCCACCCAGCCAAACTCTCTGCAGTCTCAAAGCAAAACAGCAGCAACATACACTTATACTGGAGGAGTTAGAAACACCACAGAGACTATGGGGACTACTGCCTGCCTCCAGGTCCTGCGGTGCAGCACAACTTGGGTGCCTCTGCCAGGGACAGTAGTGAGTGGCTTCCAGGGGCCCGGACAGCCCTCACTTGCTCACTTGCTCCACTGCTGGGCTCCTCGCTTGCTTCCCTGCTCAGCATGAGGCGATCATTCCCACCAGAGTGCCCTGCTTGTACCACTGGGGCAGGTGGGAAGAAGCATTCAGACAGAACAGAGTGTTGTGACTTGGTGCAAAGCGGGATAAAAATGCAAGTTGAGCTCAGCAGTTATTCTAAGGCGACACATACCAGTGTATCCAAATGACAGCTCCAGCAGCACACTGCCTTCCCTTCCAGCTACTGTCACAGGTCTTACAACCCCACTCCATGCTGGACAAGGCTCTGCCCAGGGCTCTGAACACCTCCAGGCTCCTGCACCTTCAGCTGAATATCCCAGAACATTCCCTGGGACACTGACCAAAGGAAGGGGACAAGCTCATCAGCACCCCACTTTACCCCACTCTCAGGTCTGGCAGACTTCTGCCGATACCCACAGCACAGCAGCAGAAAACCTCTGCAATGCCATGCTCTAACACCAACAGCTGCAGCCTTCATCATTGCTTGAGGATTATTCTCCTCTGACACCCCTCCAGCTCCTCGCTGTGATCTGGCCACCCGACTCCGCAGGCTGGCGCAAGGCCAGGCTCCCCCGCCTCCAATCTCCGTTACTCCATCTGTCCAAGTCCTGGCCTTTTCCAGCACCCAGCTGATGCATCAGGGACGCAGTCGCTCAGCCCCAGAGCCCAGAGTCTTCCACCCTTCAGACCCTCTCACAAAAGGCTCCCCCAGGGGCTCCGATCCTGTGACAAAACAAAGTTTTGAATACGATGCTCCTTGAGATCACTCTTTTTTCCTTCCCCGCCTCTACGTGCACACAGGGAGCCAAGAGCCTCACTGCCTCGCTATTTCTGGATGTGGGCAGACCCTCCTCTGCCTTTGCCATTGAAGATGTCTGACATAGCAGACAGGCCAGCTCCTGGCATTTGGTTACCTTCCAGGCTCTCTGTTTAGCTTCCATCCAGTGATAACAGATCCCTGTCAAGAAACTTAGTTGTCAGGGAGACCTCTTTCAAACAACAGTTTGGTAGAAACTGTGTTATTATCTAGGGTAGCACATCTCCAAGGTAGAGCACTCAGGTTAACTGCCTGCTAGCTCTATTTCAGTTAAAATACAGGCTCAGAGACAAAGGAGAAAGCCAAAATAGAGTTGGCAGCATAACCAAACCCTGGAGTTCATAATTTCACATACATACAAGATGCTTTGGAGGCAACGCAGAGGTCACCAAAGAGGGCTGTGCTCCTCCTCGTGCCATGGCTCAGCCTCCCCCTCACTCTCCCACGCTGATTTTATAATCCAAATTCAACCCAAAATGCAAAGAAACAGATCCTAGCCTTTCACTAACATGGACTGTGTCTCTTCTGGGAACTGCATATTTCAGGTGGCAATATTTAACCTGGAAATAGATGAAAGCAGAAGCACTGATATGGAGAGAGCACAAGACCAGACAGGTGGGTCGGGATCGGTGCTCAGCAGAGGGTTGGCAGGCGCTTCCTAATGAAAGATGTAGCCGGAGGATATGCAAAGAGTTTCACTCTATCGATGCAATTCTCTAGCTCCTGCTGCATGTTTCCTCCCAGTCCTAGCAGAGGACAGATCTCTAGGGCAATAAAAGCTGCTTTTTTTATTTGCCTCTGCCTTCAGCAATACCTATTTGTATTTTCTCTATTTCCTTCTTCAGAGACTGGGTTAACTAGGAGGGAGAAATTTGCCACTTCCACTCCTCTTACACTACAAATAAAGCTACCTCACAGCAGCATTACTAGCTACCAAAAACCTTCACCAACAGTGAAAAAGTATCCAGAAAACAGCAGCCAGAAACAAAGAGTGCATGTGGGTAATCAGGAAGAGTCACCCTGCATGTAATCTTCAAAACCAGCCAGAAGTGAAGCAGTTGCAGGAAAGCAAGATATTTGCAAAACTATCAGGCGTCAGCTGATCTATTTCTAATTGCCTGAAATGACAGCTCCTGACAGCATAATGCTAATCTTTCATCTCTCGAGAGGAGTTTCAAAGGTAGGAGACATTTCCTGGCATGGGGAAAAAGCTGAGCTGGGAATTCAGGTTATAACGCACAAAACGGAGTGGGAGCCATTTTAAAGTCCGCAAGCACTTACTACAACATATAGCTTTATTTGGTGCATCCTCTTCCATACAAAACACATAAAAATAGCAACTGGTGAGACATGAAAATCAGAGACAGTGAGCCTGTGCCAGAGACATTTAAAGGGAATGATGATCTGATGTTACGGCTTCATGCAGTGATTTAAGAGTCCATAATTAATTATTCGCTCTACACTAGCCATGAATAAGAGGGGAAGCACCAATGTTTATAGCTCCATCCTCAAAATAAAGCAAGCCTGAAAATTCACTGGATGTAAACGAAAAAAATTCAGCAAAGAACTCAGAATGTGAAGTTGCGAGTTTCATTCTCATACCAACTTTTTGCTCAGTCTCCTCCCATCACAAAGACCTAGAGAGTTCAGCTTCTCATGCAGTTTGTCTTGTAGATGAAATTCATCACCAGTTTATTGCATAGCAAGGTCTTCTCTGAATAACCTTCCACTAAAGGAGAAGAAAGTATTAACAGGTAAATTGGTAAATCCATTTTACTAGATACATCTACTGAAATCCAGGGGCTTAATTCAGCCTACAGGGTCAAACTGAAGACTACAATAAAATTTTAAGCCAACAATTTCTTTTTCTTTTAGGAAAGACTGGTCACTAGACCTTCACACTTTCCTCCCTGTAACGTGCATTTAGGATGTCTGCCAAATTGTATAAATTCTACAAGTTATCACCGAGAGCCACTTTATGCCCTCAGCACCATGGTGAGTGCACGGTGACTCCCTTAACCCAAGTGGCATGTTCTTATCCTGGGAAAACGATTTCACAGCCCATTGATCTATTTCTTGTGGACTTTAAAATGGCTCCCACCCAAAGACCATTAGCTCCATTGGTGGGGCACTGGAGGCCCCAGAATTAGTGCTGAGTGGAGGAAGAAAGTAACCTTAGAGTAGAGAAAGCAATTCCAGAAATGTGACTCCAGTGAAATGGTGGGTCTTAGGAAAAAACTGGACACAAAAGGTAAAATTTGTCCTCCTCTGTGCTAAATTCTGTGTTTGTTAAATATCAAACAAATCCACAGAGCAGTACAGAAGACAGAAATCCATTATGACCAGGATTTAAACTTTCTGAAATTTGAGTTCCTTTTGAGTTGAAACAAAGGCCATAAAAGCTCTGAAATTATTCACAAGAGGAAGAATATAAAAATATTTCAGATAGTTGGGTACAGGAACAGCAAATAGAAAACACACAAAACATTTATAAAACCTGAAGTGCTCTGTTCCAAAAAAGAAATGTCAAATCTTGTTATTTTTCCTTCACAATGAAAAACTGAGGGAAAGCAGTTTTGTGAGTTACTCCCTTCAGATGGAAAATGATCAAAGATTTTTGCAACAGCTCTGCTTATCAGGTGTTTAAAACAGCTCCCCTCATGGACTTTTGCCTTCCAGAACAGGATGGTCTCTTGATTGAAAGGCCAAACTGTTGGCCATGAGCAGCAGAGACAAGCTTTTTTCTCTTGTAAAACAGTGGAGGACTCATGCATAGCTTCCTCTTCCTCGTTTTACACAGGGGACAGGTCGTGCCCATGCAGATGGACAGGAGTGGGATCCCATCCAGCAATACCGGAAACCCACAGCCAGGCTTGGCTGCCCCAACACACATAGGACAAAGGCGAACAAGCTGGAACCCAGCCTGAAGCACTCTGCCAAAGCTGTTTGCCAGGGGGAAATCCCAAAAGAGTATGGCCTGGAGCCAAGGATGTGGGGAGAGAGAATTAAAGAAGTCCATCTGAAGTTGACTGGATTTCCTTCTCCTCCAATTGCTATGCAGTGTCCTCAGGACTGATGGGAAGTAGCTACAGGTCTTTCTGTGAAACAGGTATCAGGACATGGAGGGGACCTCCTTTGCAAAAATGCAGGAGAAAAAGAAGCAGAAATATATTTGTGAGGTTGTCTTACCCTCAACGCAAGCCACTCCTTGCTTTCATGCTGGAATGACCACACAAACCACCACTTCCACATGAACAAACATGTCAGTACCTTATGCATCTAACTGACATATGAGCAGGCAGCACCACATAAGGACATATGCAAGATTTGGTGCTGAGATAGACACCAGGCAGCTGGTTCAGGACGATGAAACAGGATTGGATTGTCCACAGAGCAGGAAAGGACCCAGGCAATCTGAGTAATTTCTAATTCTGGAAAGTACAACAAAAACAGAGTTTGGAATACATAGCTCACACAAGGGCTTGGCCCTCTCTGCTCAAAAAAAAGCCCTAGAGATATTCAAACAGAAAGAAATGAGACAGGGAGACCAACCAAAACCAATTAGCAGACTCCAGCCAGAAGGCAGACTTATCCTAGCCATTACTGCTGTGCTGAATTTCAGCCGCAGATGAAGGCTGTAGACTTTGACAGTAGGGGAAAATCAGCTTCAGGGCTTCCAACAGGCCAATCTCAAACCACATAGTTAGGTTTATTTAACAAACAAAACACACTACAACTAGCCTTTTCTCATATCAGTCTTAACTGGGGATTTTCAAGGTTGGGGTTTTTTTTTACTATTTGTGGTTTCCTAAAAAATTCCAGGAGAGGCACTGACTTTCTTAGTGAATTTATAGCCTCCAGTAAGCTTGTTTCTCCCAGCCACTTTTGACAAGGCCTGGAGGAGTTGAATATTATTCTTCTTTTAAGTTAATTGAGTTGGGCTGAATAAGCAAAATGACAATCAGCAAAGCATCAGCATGTTCTCAGGGCTCCAAGATCCAGAGGGGTGAGGGCAGAAATGAAGAGCTGAGAAGGATGCAGCACTCAACAGATCACTTTCATGAGATACCTCTGGCCCTTCTTTACATGGCCAGTTATCCATGCTCATGTATGTGTGTAGGCAGATACCAATCCCCTTCCTCAGGATGCAGAGCAAGTAGTAATCCCAAAACAACTCTACTGACATCCAAGAGATTTCTCCAAGAGTAAGGTACAACTCAGTGAGAGCAAGGACACCGAACATAGCCTACAGCAAGCCTGTAGCTCTCCTTTCCTGGGTCGATTTATTAATTTCTTCTGTGCTGGTGATTACAAAGAGGGGAAAGGGGATGGGAGACCGAGACAAGGCCCTTGTGTGCAATGAAATTAAATGCACAGCAGCAGCCATCATTAATGATGCATTATGGAGTAACAAAGGGAGCCCGGTTGATTGACAGTCCCTAACAAGTTGTGGATAATAAATACTTCTCTCTAGACAGGATGTTCCTGATTATGGGATATGTTCCCCCTCATGTTGCTGATGGATCCATTGTGATAGACGCACCCCACTTCAAAGGGGAGAGACACCCAAAACAAAAGGAGGATTGACTGGGAGATGCTTCACTGAAGGAGCCACGAGACCACCTTGCTGAGGTCTGTACAGAGCAAAATGCACAAGGCTGAGAAGTCATCCAGGAAAATATATGGCTGCAAAACAAGTATGAAGATCAGGGGCAAATATCATCCAGCAATACCAAAATAAACCCTTCAAATGCCACTACAGGTGCTCTGGATTTAGCTTCCTCAGAACAGGATCTGAAGCGTATTTTTATGATCTTCTCTAAATGGAGGAGTACTAGTGGAGATCCTTGGTTCCTGACATCCCTCATCAGCTCCTATGTGTAGCACAGAAGCTGTCTAGGGTAGCCTGCTCTGGGACACAGGCATCCCTGCATATCCACCTGCTAAGAGGAGCACCTCAACAGAGGAGACAGGCTCCTTTCCTTCTCTCATCACCAGCCTAGCTCAGGGCTTGACAGACCAGATCTGGAGCCTCAGCACTTAACCAGGACTGTCCACTGTGAACTGGTTATAAATACAGCCAGCTCATGCTGACATTCCTGACCCCCCAGGATCTCACTTGCCCTCAACAGCCCAAGTCCTTCTCTCCTCTAACAACTCTTAGTGCAATAACTTATCTCCTTCCCACATCCCTCTAGCAGAACTCTCCTACCCTTCCCATTTGACCCCAATGATTAGAGGCTGCATAGAGCTCCTGAGGGTCCATGGGTGACAGAGATGTCCTACAGGCCACTGCTGGTTGGGTTCAAGCCACAGCCCCTGAATCAAGGTTTAAGCTGCACAAGCAGAGTCTATCAGTGGTGCAATCCAAGAGAAAGGCTGTAGGGTCCTTGCAGGACTAGGACAGATCCCAGGCCACTCAAGCTATGCAGAACTGCTCCAGTTCCCACCAGCAGAGAGGCTCATCTAGCAGTTCCTACACCAATTCCTCAGTTACTAGTATTAAGGCTATAGCTCAGCTTAGCTGCAGAAATTGCACTTCCTAGAGAGGACAGAATTCCCTTAAAGGGAGGGGCAACATCAATGTGGGTTCTAAACATCTCTTGCTCCTCAGGACTGAATCCAAAATGAAATGGGATGGAAGGACACAAGCTCAAGAGAAGCAGAGGGAGCATTCCTAGCCCAGAAGTGTTCACATTCAGAAAGACACCTCAGCAAGCACCCCAATCAAGCCTGTTTCCAGGCGGTGCTACAAGCCTGAGGTTAGGCCCTGTAGCATGTGATAAGGAAGTTTGCTGGCACACATTAAACAGAGGGTGTAGACTCTGAGTTTCCCAGAGAGCAATTAAAAGGGAAAGGCAGGAAATCTTCAGCTCTGTAATTAATGCCAGCGAGAAGTCAGAACAGAGGGTGACATCGCCACAGCTAATTACAACTAGGGGGAAGGGTAGGACTAATCGTTACCCTGACCCTGTGATCCATATCTGACTTGCTCCAATTGTGCTCCCAGCCAGACTTCCCAGAAGCAGCGTGTTTCCCATGCTCAGAGGCATGTTTCTGTCTCTGTTCATGCCAAGCACATGCGAGGCCAAACCCCCACATATTTCACATGGATGTTAAGAAAGGAGAGTAGTTAGGAGCGAGTCTGGGGACAGATCACAGGGCTGCCCATGGGTGTTGCAGTAGGAGACGCAGCCCCTTACAGCTTCTGCTGTAAGAAGATCCTGTAAGGCACCGAGGAGTAGCAAGGCCTGACCCCTCTTCCTCAGCCTGCTTTTAACTGCCCAAATCCCTTTTTCCACACCCACCCCAGAGCTGGCATTACTCCAGTAGCCAGAAAGAAGCAGACATCTGGCACTAAATGCGAGTGAAGCACTTCTGCACTCCTTGTGCCACGACAATTCTCCCCAAGCTGTCACCATCGGTGGCCTGGAAGCTGCTATTTCTACATCCACATACAGGATGGATGGCAGGGCTCTACAGCTCATTGCCATTGCTGGGTAGATGAATCTCTCAGAGCAACAAAAGCCAGAAACAGCAGGTATTGCTTAAGGAAGGTCTGCTCTCATCTGCCAGCAAGGCCCGGGAAGGCACTATTGACACATCTTGTTGTCTTGATGCTATCAGCATACTGGGATGAGCCCACAAAAGGCGCTCTGTTTCACCATAGGAAAAAGTCAAAGGTAGGTCCCCTTCTGCAAAACAATTTTTGTAGTGCTGCACAAGGGTTGCTAAGACTTCAGGGTACCAAATCTTCAGCCAAGGGCTTCAGCTGCCCCATTCAGCCATTGCAGCTGATCCTCACAATCTGTTTAACCCTCTGACTCGGTGGCATTTGGCTCTCCCACTGCCATGCAAAAGGATACAAGAAGATTGACAAGTGGTCAGGAATGTAACACTACAGCAAAAAATCCCTCTGAAACAGGAACCAAAACAAGGCAGCTAGCATACTGTAGCTTGTGCCCTCCACCACCCTGAAGAGACATGCATCTACTCTGACATGTAAAGGAAATTATTTGCAAAGATATTTCAGAGAAACAGCACATCCGTTGTGGGAGCTGTCAGTTCAAAGGAAAACTAAACAAGGTTAAAAGTTAACCAGCTTTTACAGAGAGAAAAAGAAAAGTTATATCCAGAGGAAAGGGAAAGGGAAGTTGCATGGGCTTGGTTTTATTAAGAAGATTGTTCTTTACAGAAAATGTGACGTTACTATCTGCAGCCACTATTTTGGCACTGCATAAAAGAAACAGGTTCAATGCAGAAGCAGAGAAAGCAGCCAGTTTCTGATGAACTCTTCAGGATGAATCCAGTGCAGCAAGTTAAACCTGACAGCGTAAAGAAAGAAAACCCACTGCATAGGATTCACTTTGTGTCTCGATATAGGAGGTGTTAGTAACACATAAAAATTATTTTTAAACTCCTTTCTAAATCTTTGTGTATATGCAGCACTCCATAAAACCTGCCAAAAATATTTAAATATTACATTGAAACATTGTCAGAGACACCACATATCTATAAGTCAGTGAAAACTTCTTGGTAGCATTTAGATATGCTTCAATAATGCTACAAAGATTAAAAACATGATGGAAATCTACAGAATGGCTTCAAAGTAAGACATCAGTCCGTTTATACAGAAAACCACACTAACAAACCTGTAATACCTAATTGTTTGTCTGCAAAAGTTCATTACAAATTCCTTTTAAAATCTCTCTCACACCCTCCTCCCCCTTCCCCACCGTAGTTTTCAAAAAGACTGTAGGAATCCCCTGGATTAAGGGGGAACTCATAGTCCAGTAGCATGCAATAGTCAATCAGTCCTAAGGCTATTATAGCACAGTGCTCCCATGCAGAGATAAGTAATGGTTTAGAAAAATATCAGAGCAGTTCCAAACATCAAGATGATTTCACACCCCAATGGAAAACATGCAGGCTAATATTGCAGCAGTCATTATGGCATTCAGCATATAGTCATGCTAAAATCCACAGAAGAATACAGCTACATTCCTTCATAGGATTAGGAGACTGATCCATACACCACCGAAACCAGTAAGATTTTTTCCATTAAGTGAGAACTGGATTGGATCCTATAAAACATAAATTTATAGGATTGGATCCTATAAAACATCCTATAAAGAAAGGGCTTCTTCAAATACATTGCAGGTAAAGCCAACACTAGAGGCAATGTAGGCCCACTGATGAATGAGGTGGGGGCCCTGGAGACAGAGGATAAAAAGAAGGCGGAGATACTGAATGCCTTCTTTGCCTCTGTCTATACTGCTGGAGGCTGTCCTGAGGAGCCCCGGACCCCTGAGGCCCCAGAAGAAGTCAGGATAGAGGAGGAATCTGTCTTGGTAGATGAGGGCTGGGTCAGGGACCAATTAAGCAATCTGGACCGTCCCATAAATCCATGGGCCCTGATGGGATGCACCCGCGGGGGCTGAGGGAGCTGGCGGAAGTCATTGCTAGGCCACTCTCCATCATCTTTGCTAAGTCGTGGGCAACGGGAGAGGTGCCTGAGGACTGGAGGAAAGCGAATGTCACTCCAGTCTTCAAAAAGGGCAAGAAGGAGGACCCGGGTAACTATAGACTGGTCAGCCTCACCTCCATCCCCGGAAAGGTGATGGAACAACTTGTTCTTAGTGCTGTCTCTAGACACATCAAGGATAGGGGGATCATTAGGGGCACTCAGCATGGCTTCACCAAGGGGAAGTCATGCTTAACCAACTTGATAGCCTTTTATGAGGACATAACCCGGTGGATAGATGATGGTAAAGCTGTGGATGTGGTCTATCTCGATTTCAGTAAAGCGTTTGACACGGTCTCCCACAGCATCCTCGCAGCTAAACTGAGGAAGTGTGGTCTGGATGATCGGGTAGTGAGGTGGATTGTGAACTGGCTGAAGGAAAGCAGCCAGAGAGTGGTGGTCAATGGGACAGAGTCCAGTTGGAGGCCTGTGTCTAGCGGAGTCCCTCAAGGGTCGGTACTGGGACCAGTACTATTCAATATATTCATTAATGACGTGGATGAGGGAATAGAGTGCACTGTCAGCAAGTTCGCTGATGACACAAAACTGGGAGGAGTGGCTGACACAACGGAAGGCTGCGCAGCCATTCAGAGAGACCTGGACAGGCTGGAGAGTTGGGCGGGGAGAAATTAATGAAATATAACAAGGGCAAGTGTAGAGTCCTGCATCTGGGCAAGAACAACCCCATGTACCAGTACAAGTTGGGGGCAGACCTGTTGGAGACCAGCGTAGGGGAAAGGGACCTGGGGGTCCTAGTGGACAGCAGGATGACCATGAGCCAGCAGTGTGTCCTTGTGGCCAAGAAGGCCAATGGCATCCTGGGGTGTATTAGAAGGGGTGTGGTTAGCAGGTCAAGAGAGGTTCTCCTCCCCCTCTACTCTGCCCTGGTGAGGCTGCATCTGGAATATTGTGTCCAGTTCTGGGCCCCTCAGTTCAAGAAGGACAGGGAACTGCTAGAGAGAGTTCAGCACAGAGCCACAAAGATGATTAAGGGGGTGGAACATCTCCCTTGTGAGGAGAGGCTGAGGGAGCTGGGTCTCTTTAGCTTGGAGAAGAGGAGACTGAGGGGTGACCTCATTAATGTTTATAAATATGTAAAGGGCAAGTGTCATGAGGATGGAGCCAGGCTCTTCTCAGTGACATCCCTTGACAGGACAAGGGGCAATGGGTGCAAGCTGGAACACAGGAGGTTCCACATAAATATGAGGAAAAACTTCTTTACGGTGAGGGTGACCGAACACTGGAACAGGCTACCCAGAGAGGTTGTGGAGTCTCCTTCTCTGGAGACATTCAAAACCCGCCTGGATGCGTTCCTGTGTGATATGGTCTAGGCAATCCTGCTCCGGCAGGGGGATTGGACTAGATGATCTTTCGAGGTTCCTTCCAATCCCTAACATTCTGTGATTCTGTGATTTACTCTGTGAGCTTTCATGAGACATGAAGGCACAGAACAGCTAAACAGCCAAGATACACAAGCACGCCAGCAATTTGTAACACAAACTGCAGTGTGTGCTTATTTTCTTTCCTACTAGATGGGAAAAACTTACAGAATGGGGTAAGCAAAAAGGTTACATAGCTGGGCATTGCAAATAATAAATATGAATAAGTAAATCAACTCATGACTAGCTAGGGAATAAAGTTAAGGCAAAACCAATAGCACCTCTCTTGCATATGCCAGAAAGTCTATGCATGGAGCTTGTGAGAACAGAGTCACATTTTAATGTGATGTTTTGAGAAGAGAGTTTAGACGAAACATACGAGTAGTCCTAAAGGAATGCAACAGTCCTTAATGAAAGAGCTTTAAGTTGCAAATTTTTGTAGCACGTAGATTAGCATTGTATGATGTCTGAGCACACAGGCTCCCTAAAGTCACAGAAACACAGTAAGGAAACCTAACACGTATGTATGGCCTTACCCAGCCATCTGTCTCTGTCTCACCTGCTGTTGGAGGTGAAGAGGCTGACCCAGCGTGCGTTTGAAAGTCTCACCCAAAGCCCCACGGCAGGTGCTAAGGTGACAGGAGCAGAGCGAGGGCTGGGGAAGAGAGAGGTGCACGCATCAGAAATAAAACTGGAATAGAAAACCAGCAACATCAGTGTGCTGTGTGAAGAGCTCAGCAGGGGAAAAAAGCCGCTGCTGAACATTGTCAGGCTGCCTTCGCCTAGCAGTCCAGGCCAAAAGGTATGCAACCGCAGCAGGTAACAGGTCACAGACCAGCATTTCCAACACAGGGAAGTCTCTCTCCACCCTGAAGTTTTGCAGGCTGGACACCAAAGCCTGAACCCCCTGCTAGGAAGAAGACATTTCAACAGAGATCCAAAGCATCTAATGAATGGCTAACGATATTCCTGCCTACTAAGAAATATCAGGTAAACTTGATGAAAAGCAATTAGCAGAGGGGATAGCGGGTGGAGGAGGGCAAGGTAGAAAAACACACAACCAATCAGGCCCACAAACTAAGAGCTGTTCATGTTTAGTCATAATGTTTGTTCCAGCAAGACAAGCTTTGTGAATTACATGTTTTGGATTAAAATCCTTAAGAAAGCCTGTGCCCCACAATCTGCTACAGAGCGCATCCCTGGCTGGTCCCAGAGAGAAGGACCTGTGGTGTACAAGCCACCCATCCAGACACTACTCAAACACCAAGCAGCATCACCTTCCCAGTAGCAAAACTCTTTGAGTTTCATATCCAGGCCCCTTGAAAAAGAAGGGCGGAAAAGGGGATTGGATAATATACTTTATATTCCACTGCTACGAGTGAAGTGAGTACAAGATGCCAGAAAACCGATGCATTTATCTCTTTAACGATTATCTCGCTAACAAACTTTAAGATCCTTGTAGTCAAAGTGCCAGAAACAAGGGCTCAGCAAACGAAGGAGGAATGAGAAGGTATCAAGCTGCAAAATACAATGGCGGGCACATCAGAGAAGCTCACACAGGTGAAAAAAGCAAAACAGCTGATCTGTCTGCACAACAGAACTGCTGTGCCATTTATTTTTAAATACCCTCATTGCTCATGATACTTGCGTCTGCCTGTCCTCTCTCACCCACACTGGAGCAGCTGCCCTACTTGTGTGCAAAGGGAACTTCTGAGCTCCAGCGCTCGTTAGGACGATGCCTCACACAAGCAGGCTCCGACTGGGATGCCTGCGCGAGAAGTCTGCGCAAAAGGCAAAAATGACAGGGGTGGGAGAGAGATCGTGACAAAGCAACAGTGAGCATTCAACAACAGTAGAAAAACAATCCTGGGTCAGTTCATCTACCACAGACTGTCTGACAGTGACAAGGTGTAGAAACTTCAGGGAAAAGTGTAAAAAGGCAGAGCAGCCTACAGCAATACCTCCTCTGATACACCTTCCCCAGCTTTCGGCAGTGTGCGCCTTAAAGGTTTCTGCATGCAGACTTGTAAATCCTAAATCACAGAATCACAGAACCACATGTGATATGGTCTAGGCAATCCTGCCCCGGCAGGGGGATTGGACTAGATGATCTTTCGAGGACCCTTCCAATCCCTAACATTCTGTGATTCTGTGATTCTGTGATTCTAACTGTACTACCCCAAGACACCAGAAAAGGATTATTCTTTGCGGCCTGTGGGGTGGCACTCCCCAGAGCCCGTCTCTGTCCTGGATCCCAGGCAGCCTGACAGCAGCACTGAGCATCAACATCAACCAAAGCAGGGCCCGACAGCTCTGTGGTTCCCTACACAGTGGCTGGGACCTTATGCTTTGTGGAGGACAGCAGCAACTCACGTTCCCGAGGAATCATCTGACATGAGTCTCACGGGGAATCTGGGTGCAATCTCTCAAGGGTGGGCTCTGCTCCCAACTAGAGAGAAATCTGTGGGCAATAATCCGCACCCTAATAGGACACTCATAGCACTTTTTTTTTTCTTCTTTGCTGAAGCAGAATCATAGATTTAAGGTCCGTTTCTCAGGGTCCATTTCCCCGGCTCCTGACCAAGTGTACCTGGGCTGTAGTGCTTTCCTTGAACAGCTCAGGCCAAGCAAAGGGAAGCAATTGCAGGACAACTCTAGACACAATGCAACTCTCAAATTAGAAATAACCCATCCTCTGCACAGAGCTAGCCAAATAGCAAACAGGGTGCTGAGATGTCCCTCTGCCCATCACACCCTAGCTAGTGTAAATAGCAAAACTCATGCCTGAGAGGACACTGAACCTTCATAAATGGTTTCAGATCCCTGCCTTCAGCCTGCTGGACTATGGCAGGGCCAGGCAGTGGCTCCCAGGACGCTATTGCAACCCTTTGTTTGCTCTTCCTAGCAGCACCACGGGGGTCTGCACCAAACTCAGTATTGAAAGGCAGGGTGAAGAGAGAGCAATGTTGCATAAAGATTTCATTTCCATTAAGCCAATAGCATCATGGGTTATTAGAAGCAATTTTTCCATCCAGGACACTTCAGGCCCAAAACTAGCACTTCACGAAAAGGACAAAGGAGAACAATACTTCACAGGTTCTGTTTTCCAGCCTTTCCTTTCAAGCGTCCTTTAAGTCCCAGAACACAGTGGAGTCCATACTTACTAGTGTTGCATACAAATCTTAACTACTGCCTCAGTACTGGCTAGGGGTTGATAGGAAAAGAAAGAACAAACCTGGCTTGTTACAAGACAAACTCTCAGTACAGGTTGCATTCCTGGTGTTCATGTCAACTTAGAAGACCCCCATATGATCTGCTAACCAAATCCATGGTGGCTCTTCCTCTGCCTCTAGGATAGAATATAATACGCTGTACAATCATGTTGCACAATGTTTGTGTTGCCAGAAAAGCTGCTTTAGTGAAGGAAATAAAATAATTTATTCAAGCTACCTTGTAGTGTAAAAACCGCTTTTCCATGAAGGTGCTAGGCAGCATTGTAACCTCCTCTAAATATAGTTGTAAGGTCTGCTCCCATCTAGTGCCCTGACAGATGAGTAAAACTGGCTAAGTTTTGCATTTTCATGTTCATATTTACTCCAGATAAGCAATGTGTTTCAAGGACGAGGACAGCTCCTGATGTTAGCAATTATGATCACACCTTTCCCAGACACCCCATTAAAGTCTATCATCAGCCTGAATTCCTACTCATTGGGTAGACAGAGTATCCCTTTTTCTCTAACCTGTGTTCTTTGCTCTACTCTATTTTCTATCTGTTAAAACTAAAACTAACCCAGTCTATGGAATGTGCTGCAACCTATTGCTGAGAGATCTGCCACTTCCCTTTAACTACCTTAATGCTTTTATTATAAAGGAACTTACTTTGACCTTTATTTCCTTCCTTCCTGCTTGTCTCTGCTTATAGCTTTGCACTGAAACTAAGTGAACATACTGTTAGAGTAGCCGTCTGCATAATTAGATCAGCTTGTTGTACTATCACTTATTTAAGGACAGAGCAGCTCCATCCCTGACCTCACGAGGTTTCCTTGCAGCATCATTCTCCCACTCAGACGCTCACTTCACCCACAGACTAGTACACACATGCCGTTTTTGAGGGCTGCCTCCCATCAATTACATCCTTGGCTTTGTGTTCCTCTCCCTTGATGAGCTCTTGTACGTATTATACCCTTCTGTGCTGGCAGCAGTCTTCTGTTGTTTAGAGGCATTTACTGCCTCCTCTGGAGCTTAGTGATGTCTGAGTGCTGGGTTTTCCCTCCTATACCTCTCGCTAAGGGTGAATCTGTCTCCAAAGGCTCTTCCCAGCACCTCAAGATGCTCTATGCCATAAGAGAGAGAAGGAGGATAAAAAAATTGGGTGGAGAAACACAGGGTTCTTTCTGAGGATTTTTTTTTCCATCCTGCACTTGGAGGGTCCCTGAGGTGTGAGGCAATTGTGCCTAGTAGGGACACTGCATTTAACACCTTAGCAATCTCCATTGCTTAATATTTCAAGTGATCAACAATATTTAGCTCATAAGATTAACTCAGTACCAGCCTCTCCTCTTGCCTATTGCTTTACCAGCCTCACTTGTCTCTTTTCTGTCAGTGTTTGGCTCTCACGTTCTTTTTCCAGGCCACTGCAGCAGCTCAGCCCTGGTAGCCTGCTCACCTTCATAGCCCACGCTATAGGTACTGTTATATTGTGGTACCATCTCTTCCCTTCACATTGTCACCTATTACAGTTTAGGCAGATGTTTGGGTGCTCCTGTACTCCTTTCTCACCTCTATAATGTAATATGTTTGTCCCTATGGTTTATACCCACAAATGAGAGAATCCCTTCACTTTAAATCACATCATCACACTCCAGTGCCACCTACAATAACAAAGTCCATATTTCTCCTCCACTCTGTGGGTTCATCAAACTTTCACCTTGGGAGAGAAACTGAAAGGCCAGAGAGATTTCTGACTATAAGGCTGTATGAGATTTTTTTCAGGGACTGTGTATCGCAGCTCTCAGCTGTGCTGAGAGCCATAATCACTAGGCATGCATTCACAAAGAAGACATCAGCCATTTCACTCAGTACCCTGGAATTTCTCTCTCATCTTGAATGCCTTTGCTCAGCTCAGCCTTGGTTTCCATCCCTTTCACTAATACAGAGATACCTCTGTGTCCATCACACCCCTAAGAGACTTTTCCTGTCCAACCCAGTCAGCTCTGCAAATACCTACCAGCAGGCTCCTGGCTCACAGTTTTCACATCATTGCACAAAGCCATCCTTCTCTCTAGGAGCTTCCTGCTTGTTACCGTTGGTTAAGGCAGAACCATTCCCACTCTGAACAAACATCCCAGGTTTATAGACTTTATACCGTCTCCCAGATGGCCATTTCTCTGACAGCTCCTCACTAGCTAAGGGAGAATGTCATGGAAGGATACACAGGAAACTTGAAATCCACAACTTAAGAATGCCCCCATCAACCTTACAGGTGCCAGTGGGTGCCACAACCATTTGTTTATGCCTTAAGATACTTCTAAGTGCCTGGGAAAACTCTTAAGGGACCATCTGCCCCTGCATTCTGTGGCTGAGCTCATAAAAGGGTTGTCGGCCACATTTTATTAGTTTGAGATCAATGTATCACTTCCTTGGCATTTTTTAACATTCTGGTTACCACACAGCTTTTGTTTCCAGATATGATACTTAGAGGGAAACCTAATATTCATGCATGCACCTGCTGACACAACAGGAGGACTCTGAAGCAGTAGATGTGTGCAAGCTTATCTCTTACTTACATCAACTGTCCCAGGCAGAACATAAAGCACAACACAGGCAGCCAGGAGCAGGGCCACTTAAACCCATTACAGTGGTCTTCCCTGTGACTAAGCAGCACAATGAGATTATGCAGGAGGAGCAGGGGGGATGGGGAGGACCCTACAGCCCTGTGCTTACTGCCACAAGATTTTAAGCACTACACATCACAAGAGCAAAATGTGGATATGAAGCGGGCATGGTTTGGGTCCAGGGAACAAGATAATTTTGCTTTTTCTACAGGGCTCCTGCTTAGTTTGCTGCAGCCCAGACCGCGGTCATATATTGGCAGTGAGGGGCTCATCCAGGCGAGGAGAGTGCAGCATCTGGGCCAGCACAGCAGAGGCACCTACCCTGAGGCGGAGGAGAGAGCGTGGCTACCACGGAGATTTGCCTCCTCTTTGAAAGGGGCACAAAGGGATTCTGCGTCTCCTGGATTTAAATCCTGGCAGAGGTCAGTGCCAGCTTCTTTTCAACATCCCCTAAGAAGGTCAACGTGATAAAAGCTCACCCCCTCAGTACTCAACAATCTGCAGTTAGCAACCACTTGAACAGCAGCAATAGGTTCTCCCCCTCTCCCCCAGTTTTATTACCCAGCAAGTCTGTAAGTGGGTTCAAAGGAACAGATGTCTTCATTGTGCCTGCCCCCTCCTTTTGCTCACAGGAAGAGGTGGGGCAGAGAGAAATTCATTTCCTCCAAATTATGTTTTTAGCCTCCTGTATCCTCTCCGCTATTCAATGGTCACAGAGCTAGGGAAAGAACTGCAAACTTCTGATACTGCAGCAAGTTATTCAGAGTGCAAGTGACTAAAAACTTTTACACTTCGAATATGCAAAACAGCCTCTTTATCCGATTAGCACCCACGCTTCCATTTAAAGTCTTTGTGGTAAAAGTAAATAAAAGCTTGGTAAATACATTTTACTTCATCTTTGCACCCACCCAGCCTTGGGTTTGTGTTTACTGTGTGGTTTTTAACCTACCAAGACACACCTCAGTCTGCAATACACAGCATTTTACTGTTTAGCACCAAAGCATGCATGTAGTTCTGAGTGAAATTCGAGGGACCACAAAGTACTCTATCATTGAAGAGAACTTGGTAGCAACACAAAAGCACTATTAACCCAGCCTCTACTGCAAGTTCTTCTGTCAGCATTGTCAAAAGGTGCAAGAGACACAATTTTTGATTAGCAAAGTGTTGCCATTGAAACCCTGCAGTATGAGCCCAGTCTGTTTGCCGCTTGGACCACCATCTCCCACAGAACACCAAGGTTACAGCCAACAGTATGGAGTAGCCCAAGCATGCCATACTTGACCTCTCCCAAATTACCAGCTGTACCAGGATCATGGAGTAGAGACTGCTTTTTTTGGCTGCTCTGATCACTGGCACAGGAGATCTGGTTTATAGACTACAGTCCAGAACAAAGCAACAAATGGGAGATAAACCTGATTTCTAATGGAAGGCAGGTGGGGCTGCTGAACCATAGAGAGAGCTCCCACAGGACAGATACTGAGAGGAACTGTTGTGCCAAGGTGCGAACAGCTTTCCCATGGGAACAGAATGACAACCCTGCGCTTCTCATCTCCACCCGCTCCTGACTCAGCAGTCGCAGAAATGAACCACAGCTCTTCCTACAGTTCGTTCCCTTTACTAAGGCAGAATGTAGTATAGATTTCAGCAGAAGACTGACAGAGCTTAATTTTTTTCTGGGAACAGGGAGGGAAGACAAACCGCATCACCACCTGTAGATATTTCTTCCCTTTGATGCATCCATGAGCGAGGCTACCAGCACCCCATGTTCTGGCTGCTGGAGGCAGCTGGCACCCTGCAATCATTTTCCACAAATGTGATTTCTGACAGTCATAGACACAACCGTGTAGACTCCACATTCTCCAGTGCCAAGACTTGCTACTCTGTATTCACCAGAAATGCCCTCTGTGCAGTAAAAAACATGTCTGGTTCAGCTGTTCATCAGTCAAGCTTAATACTTCCCTACTACCGGTTACAAAACAGCCAGCTTCTGCTATTTGGGCTGGATTCCCCAGGCACCACCAGCAGCATACTTCACTTGGACTTCACCCATGTATAAAAGTTTAACCTGATTTAGGGTTAAAGTGCTCCGATTTACAACATCAGCAGTAAAGTCCAAAGAGCTGTGCTGTAAGACATATTGACTGCATTTGATCAGGCACTTCTGCTCACTCCCTGCACTTCTCAGTCTACAAATAAGCAAGTCTTAAACAAATGAAAGTGCATTTACAAGGGTAGACTTTCAGGCAGCTCCCCAGTCCTATCTCTGGCATGAGTCTGTGAATACATCCAGCCTCAAAAAAGCTTATTCCAGTGATTCCTGGGAGACTGCCAAGTGTGACTGCAAAGGGAAAAATAGGTGAGCTAATCACATTCCTATTTATGAAAGCAGAATTTCCTCCATCTCAGCAGAAGGTGGAAGGAAGTACATTTGGCCAAGAAGACCCCAGTGAGCTCTATGCTGACAGTATTTGACAATAAAGGAACACTTGGAGTGGGAGAAGCAGTGTGTAATTTGGGCACAGGCTGTGTTTAAGCACGTCCACGTTTTAACCAAGCCTATTGCAAACACATTTCTGTATTCCTTTCATATTCCTGGGAGCACCCAGTTCTGGACACACACCTCCAGTGCCTCCCTCACCTCATGGCACAAGACCTCTGTGTGTGCACCCCTCATCCCATTACCCTGTCAGACCTTTGCTAAATCAAAGGGAACTGTACCTGACATGCCTGCAGTTACAGACACAGACAGCAAAGCCAGCCCAGCATTTCTAGCAAGTTATTCCTTTTCTCAACCCAACAGCCAGCTGAGAGTTCTGGAAGATGTTTTGGCAGCAGTTTTAGCTGAATCATCTAGTAATATAAGCCACATCTGTTCCACACACATGATCTGGAAAGCATCTTTTCTTTAGCAATTTCACAGGAGAAGGTAAAATTGATAGCAGCTTAGCTTGTGGTCTTGAGCACACAGCAGACCAAGGGAATCAGCTTTTCTAGTCCAGGCTGCAAAAGGGAAATCAATCCAGTTTATTCTCTGTAACTCACTAAACCAGCTCAATTATTGCTAGAGACAGTGAGCAAACCCCTGTCAAGCTCCTCAACAGGGGAACTTCCAGAAACAAATAAGACGAACCCTGAAAGACGGTCAGCAGGGATTTTTGCTGAGATGCAAAGAGAAGCAATCAAAAAACCAAGCCACTGCAAACAGTTCAGTCAATGGTTAAAACAACCAAATGAAAGTGAAAGTTAACAAAGTAGGAGCAGGCAGAGAACTACTGAAAATGCTTCTGCTACTTGTATCCTAAACACATCTTCAAAGCAAAGATCAGAGTTTTCCATTAATCTCTGCACAGACTTGAGTGCTATAGGGCTCTGTCTTCAACCAAGAACTCCTAGAGGCACTAGCAATATAAACCAAAAGCCTCTGTTTCAACACGAAATGCTAGTATAAGTATTACTGCCAACCATTTAACCTGGCACTTGTGGGATGGCTTTGCTGGATGTGCATCAGATGAAATGGTACTGCTGGTTCTTTCCCTGCCAAGACCTCACTAGATAGTGCGGGTGCCTCTCTGGCTGTAGCACTAGGAGCTACATAAAGATGTCTGTCAGCAGAACATTCTTCTGGGGCAGAAATCTTTGGTAGCAAAGCCGGCTATCATGTTGCCGCTTTTTTGAAGCCTGACATTTGGAAATCTGGCATGTACAACCTCGCCTGCGGTAATCATAAGGTGTATGCATCTCCTGACATCCAGAAGAAAAGACTAAGAGATGGAGGTACCTGAGCTCCTTCAAGCGTGCTCAGTACCACCAGGCACAGTACACCATTTTAGATCAGTGACTGAGCTCTCAGCTCTTCAAAAGGCGGATTAAAACTCCTTGTTGCATTGGGACAGAAAGAAAAACAAAGAAAAAAGAGAGAGATTTAATAGCTTTGCTCAGTCATGCTCCTCCTTAAAGAAACGCTGCAAAGACTTAAGTAGAGACTGACCATAGCTTAAGTTCTGTCCTCATCAACCTTGGCTGCATGCTTTCAATAACAATGAAGACAAGAGTTAGAAGAAAAATAAAGTGAGAACAGGCAGATAAGGAGATTTTGCAATGATGGAAGCCAAGCACTGCTGTCTTATGCTGTCCTTGAAATGGGAAGTGAGAGATCTTTTCAGAGAGAGCACCAGAAGTACAAACGTGACACATCTAGGAGCATTTTAGGTTGCAAAGGCCACATTATGACCTGAATAATAATAAATTCCTTCTTCCTTTTCTCTTGGGCTCTAAAAACAACTAAGCAAACTTGCAAAAAAGAGTCAAACCTTCCACTTGCTTTCCTTCCCCCTCCTCAACCACCATTTCAGTATCTCCTAGACCTGATCTTCCCTCATGGCAAGCTAGCACAAAGAAGGGGTGTTTTTAATTATATAGTGCTAAGGTATAGAGAAAACTGAGCCAGTCTTGACAGAAGACAAAATGTGCTGTGAACTGCAGTGGACAGAGTGATCAAAATTACTTCAAGAATGGTCTTAAAAACAAAATGGGAAAAGAAAAAGAGCAAACACCTTTCTAGGCAATTAACAGGACATACCGCAACTGGTTTCATAGTTAGCTGCAAATGAGAAACTATAGTACCATTTTCAAGCTCAGTTCAAGGCGGTAAAGTTTCCCATTAAGAAGACTGTGGTCACTTGGTCAGACCTTCTGTTGTGTGTATCTGTCTTCTCAGCCCTTCACTGTCATGCACAGAGACTTCAGTTTGTCTCACCACTTGGAAAAGTGCACTTCACAAACCTTCAAACCTGTCAAGAAATGCGGGAACCATTGCTCCATTTACTGTGGATCTTCCCTAGGAAGAACCTTGTATAAACCAAGATGCTGGGGACAGGAAAAGTTGAATCAAATATTGAAGAAACACTGTACATTACACTGATTTAGAAGAGGAAAAAGTCCAATCCCATCCTCAAAGACTACAGGAAGGAACTGCATCAAACATGTGGAAAGGAGACAAACGCTTTTCTGTTACAAATTGGAGCTAAACCTAAAGCACTGGAAAACCCTGAACTCCCTCCTTGTTTCCAAATAAGTCTTCCTCTTTTGAATGTCTGCTGTTGTTAGTTCAAGATTCTTTATATAATGGAAAGGGCTAGAAACCAATTTTATTTTTTCTTTAAAAAGTAAAAAAAAATATAAATCTCCCCAAAAGCCTCCAAGCTTACTCTCTCTCCAGGAATTAGGAATTTGCACAAAGCATCCTTGACCTGACAAAATCACAGTTTAGAAGAATGCTGCACAGCAGCAAAGAAAAGGTGGACAAAAAAGAGTCTATATGCACATTGTATGCCTTATGATACAGTGCCATGTACACACCATGAATCACAGTCAGCCAAGTGTTTTCATAACTCAGTTTGTATACTTGTATCCAACCAGGGAGCACCAATTAGCCATCCTTCCCAAATAGCTAAAAATGATTGTTAGTTATGTCTAGAGATACTTTGTTTCAAAACAGCCCAATGCAAACTTTGCAACATTGAAGCGAAGCAACAAGACATTAGTTTGTAAGTAATCCTGCTGGCCTCGGAGATCAGCATTCCTGAACTATTATCATCTTATTATTGGAAAGAAAAGAGCTTTTCTTTTACAGAAAACAATTACCATGCAGTTTGGACAGAGAGTGATCACACCTCCAGACGGATGGAGAAAAAGGAGGATAGGAAAGAGGGTGAAGCTTGAGTGCAAACCCAACCCTGCCTATGAAATGGGAACAACTGGTGCATTTTCACCGTAGGCTGAGGCTGGACAAGTAAATATGCATCTCCTTGGTCTGCGCAGACAGATGCCACCAGGGGAGATGAAGCTCTCCCTGTGCTGCAGAACATGCTTGTGGTGTGTCAGTCTGGTGGCTCTGTCAGGCGTAAATGCACTTCAGGTGTTCACAGAACTTCACTACACCAAAGCAGCCTGTAATTTGGGTTAGCACTGTGCGGGTACCTCACTTAGGAGTGCTTCTGTCAATTTACAGGTAAGGAAAATATGGGTGCTGGGAAAAACAGGTCATAAAAAAAACAAGGCTATTAAATATAAAATAAAATGCAGCAAAGTGCACTCTGTGGCCACAGTAAGTCCCTTAAGAATCATGAGACACTTCCTGACAGATCGCTGGTAAGCACAGACTATTTCTCCCTCCCTTAGACAGTTAACAGGATCCAGCCCTTCCCACCACTTAAAATTCAATTCTGTAAGAGACTGCCAACTCCTCTGTACAGCGGAAGCAATAGGGGAAGCGAACAAAGCTGCTTTACTTTCCTCTAATCTTTCTCCCTTGTGTGCCTGCACCAGATGGTGCTGAGCTGCAGGTTGGAGGGAGATAATAAACACAGAGGAAAAAAAATGGTAATATTAGGTTATAAAACAGCTGACCTTCAAATATGACGTCAGCTCCTGTTTAATTGATGGGACAGGTCCAGACAGACAGACACATACACACTGGGATGTCCATATTCAGCATCTTCCTTTCTAATATGGGAAGAAGCCATACGGCAGTGCCGTTAAAACAGTCTGTTCAAACTTTACAGGTGTGAGAATAAGCACAGAAAAAGTCAGAGTCTCCGTTTATCTTGAGACAGGCAGACCCGCTCAGGGAAAGCATTCTTGCTGAAAGTGCTTTTGCTTAAAGCCCTGGTCCAGTATCACCAGTCTCTACTCTTGCCTGCCTCTCTGACTGTAAGCAAAATGAAATAATCTCCCATAGCTAGAGAGCACAGATCTTCCAGAAGAGGAAAATTATCAAATATAAGATGGTTTTAAACTTCTGGCCACTCTGGTCCAGAGCTTTGCTTCTAGCTGCCATCACTGCAAACACTGCTATGAACAGCGGTTTTAAACACCTTGTTGAGGACTGGGGATCCTGCTTTGGTCAAGCACAAGCTTTGTAAAACTCTGTCACAGCATAGTGTAAAATTTTGCAGCCTTTTTTGATATGCTGATCTCAAACATTTCCCACCAGCCTCGTGTTGGATGATGATTTTGTATGATGTCCAGCTTTGGGATAAAGAAAGCAAAACACACTAAATAGTACTGCTGTTGATGAAAAGGAAAGCCCCATGCAAGGCTACTGTGAGGAAGATGGAGCAGTGTGAAATGCACAGGCCTGAGGGTGGGAAGCCCTGGGTGGCTCTCTGCCTCCCCTGCAAATACATGCAACACAGAAGGTGGCATCTCCCTCTCCTTGGCAAGGAAGTCATCTCCTGGCCACCTGCCACAGCTGCCTTTGCAAGTAGCTGAAAAGGGCTTTAAGACTTTTAGACCACTTTAAGACCATTATTAAGTGGTCTGAGAAACATTAGATTCTGTTTTAGCGTTTTCAGTGCTCTCCAGGCAAAGCTGACAGACAACAGCCTCAGCTAGAAGAGTGTGCATCTCATGTCATACTCAAGGAAGCAGCCTGCATTGTACACTGAGTCACAGGACTTTATGGCTATGGTTCTCCATTCTCAAGGGAAATCTATACAGAGGCTCCCAGCAGCAAGGGACAAAGCCACACTGAGTGACAACACTGAACAGTTCAGTATTTATTAGACATTTACAAAAATAAAATAGCTTGCTGTAAGCAGCTCAGTGCTGAAACAATGAATTTCAGTTTTCTTGCTGCTTCAAAGATGCTTCAATCGGGGAGGAACAAAGCCAAGAGCAGAGCCACCCCGTCACTGTCCCAGCTGAGTGTCTGCACCCAGACACCAACACAAACATCTCTCGTTCACATCACAGCCGTACCAGGTCTGCCTGGCTCTGCTCTCTAGAGCCAGACAGATGCCTGGACTTCGGCCAGGATATAGGTCCCTCACCGAACTACTGCTTGGTTGTCCTGTGAACAGCCCTGTAACTTGTTGTCCTTGTCAGAAACCAAATGTTGTCACAGGCTGCTGGCAGTGCAAATGCCTTCCTCAGAACTCAGAAATTTTGCACAGAGCTTGGAACGGGGACAGCAGTGATTTAATATCTACCATTAAAAGCAGTTTAAAATTTAGTGGTCAGAGCGTAATAAATCCTGTCCAGACATTTTCAGCTTGCAAGCCAGGCCATCAGCAGGGTAGAAATAGATTTGCTGCAAGGCAACCAGGAGTGATTTTAAGTGTATTTTGTAGAGAACACCATAAGCCCTGTATTGTCTCAAACCACAGCTTTCTCCAGCACCTATTTTAGAAGACACAGGGTTGGGAAAGGAGGTACTCAAGCAACGAATATTTGCCATTTAAAACAGATGGGATCAAAAAATGAGGAATAAGGCAGAACAAAGCTGAACTGTAGTGCAAAACTGAAGCATTATCCTCCTTGGTGCAGAACAGAATAGAAACAACCCTAAAAATAACCTTACATTTTCCTCCAGAATCACATTGGTTCTCATTTAGGTCCAGGTTGCTTCTTATACTGCAGTTAGCATCTCAAATACCTTGAATCACTGCCTAGTTATCAACTGTGGGGCACGGAATGTCTGCTTGTATAGCAACTCCGTGCTTACAGAGTTCGGATTGGACTCCAAGATGCACTGTTGGGATCTTTCAGAGATGCTGGTCACATGATTGTTCTGCCATGCTGAGGACACAAATTGCTTTGCCTTCCTTTGCCAGCAGGTTTTCAAAGCAAATAGGAGGACCTTTTACTATTCACCAGAAGCAGAGACAGGGACGGACTAAGGAGAGCATTCCTTCACCTCTTGCTACCATATCTGCTGGAAAACAAAACCACAGACACAGGCTGCCTTGCTGTGCAAGACACACACAGAAAAGACACACATGACACGGAGCTGTGGACAAAGCCAAGCAGGAAGTAGGGCCTGTATGACCAGCTTAGCTCCTATCTTTCTCCCATATGGGTCAACAGCAGACCTCCCACATCCTCCAACAGGAACAATTCAAGTAGCTGGAGGCTAAAGATGGGGTTGCATTAGCATGGAGGAGATACCAAAATAGAGAGGTTTGCATCAGTGATACCAGCTCCATCCACCCACAGACTTTCTCATCTTACCTCCTTAGATCGATTGCCCCTGTAATTTGGGGGAGTACACCACTAACTACAGCCTCTTCGATATCCCAGTCACTAAAGTTTTAATGTCTTAAAAACAAAGGGATTAGGAGAGGAGTTGGTGAAGGGAGAGGGGTGAAACTGTGCTGTGCCAGGGAAGGGAAGAGTCCTCTCTCCAGCTCTTTGATGTTGGCTCCTGCTGTTCTAATGGAACCTTACCCAGGAAAATAAATCTTTAGTTAAAGAATGCTGCAGACAACCACAATGGGGCTTTATCGTGGCAATACCAACGCCACTGCAGCTTCTAAAGCTCTTGGTTGAACAGAGGGTAAGCAGCAGCAACCCCACACCGTGCTGAAGTCTGCATTCCTAAAATTCCCCAGTGCATGCAGGCATGCTCAGAGAAGTCAGCTTAGTGGCTCAGGGGTTATTAGCTGAGAGTTCAGGTTCAGATATGCCACAGGATGGAGGTCAGGGCATGGATACGGCTCCTTGTCTCTCCTGGGTTTTCATTTGAAAATCTTCAAATGTTCTCAGCGTAGCACCCTCAGTGTCCTCTCTCCACTCACTATTGCACAAAGCGGTTTTTGCTTGCGTTCCTCCAGTCGTTACAGCCTGAGTAAGTGCTGTAAGGTCTCTGGGGCCGGAGTGCAGGAGATCCACACTGCAGCAGACTCCTGGGAGGTCTCATAAAAACAGCAGCAAGCAGCTCCCACCCTACCCCCCTGATAACCACTACATCAGTGTGAGGGAGGAGGATAGTGTTAATGCAGCAGGAATCAACAAGCCTGCTTGTTTCTTATTCCAAGGCAAAGACAAAGGTGGGGTTTGCTCAGCTACGCAGTACAGCCAAGCCTTGCAAGGAAGGCAGGAAAAGATGTGGGCATTTTTTATTTTGGTTTGGACTGAGTCCCTTGAAACAGGATGGGCATAGGAGTATTTTATAAAGAAAAGTAAAAAATTGGAAATCTACACCTGTCCAGTAACACTGCTCCTCTGGAGACAAAGGGGGCTGGGAGGAGAGGACAAAACAGGGAAAAAAATCTAACGCTGCCAGCTTATTTTATCCTAACTTCAGAACAGGAAGGAGTCACTAACCTTTCTGAGTTTTAGAGCAGAGGAGAAACAAACGTTGGATTTTTGGGTGTATTTTAGAAAAAATATGGCATACTAACCCTAAAAAAGCAGAGCTGAAATGTAACAGGGAAGTTTGGACATAAAACAACAAAATATAAGAGTGAAAGAAAGTCCCTAAATTCCCTATGCTTCCATCATAGGAACACATACAGCAATTGGAGAAAATGAACTGTGAAGGTGGAGATTTAATTCCTATAAATTGGCAGAAGTTCTCTGACAAATCAGTTTGCTCGTCAAATCACACAATCCCTCTTTTTAAGCTATTCATTTGCAGTGTTTAATAGGAACATTTTCAGCCTTAGACTCTTATTTTTTGTGCTGTATTTGGCAGCTACAGTGCTAATAATAAGCTGTTAAAATATCTTGCTCCTTCAGCTGACCAGCTCCCTTAAAATGTCTTGCGGCAAAAGCCGATGTGCTGTTTGACCAGGAAATTAGTTGTCTTGGAGACATCTTCACATACAACAGCAGCTCAGTCAGTCACTTTGAGTGACACCACCTAGCAATCTGCACATTACCTTCAAACAGAAAATGAGGATATCAAGGCCACTGAAAGAGAAATCATCACCTGCAAGAAACATGATGATCTTCTCCCATGCACTGTTAGCTGAAGAGAAAGCTGTAGCAAGATGAGAGTTTTGATCTCAAAACGCGCTGCTACCTCCCTGCGTAATTAGGTCACTAAAAGGCTAATGGTCTTCCTGTTCATACAACCATTTATATGAAAATTATAAGCTATGCTGTTCTTTCAGAATCAGTTTCAGGTCAAACCTGCAAGCATCATGTCTAAAAAAGAAAGTTACCAAAAGGTTAGACAGGCAATCCAGAAGTGCCACCACCTAGTTATAACTAAACCTCACAGATTAGAAAGAGGGTTATAACTACAAAGCATACGGGCAGTTCTACAGCACCAGGCATCAGTTTACACAGACTACCAAATAGTTATTTCCAAGGTAATCCACTAAACCCAGGTTATGTGACCTGACAAAAAAAGATGCTTATCTTCTAGTCACCCTAATGGAATGCTAAAAAGAGATGCTGTTCTCACAAATAAAAAGTAGAACCAATCTTGCCCAGCTCAAAGATACAGATAGAGATGCGTCAAACTCCCTCTCACCAGCTCTACACACATACACAAAATGCCAAAGCAGAAAGTGAGTCAAATTCCAGACAAACTAGATTCTTGCCAATGCATGTATTACTCCATGTTTGCGATTCAGGATTATGAACAATAGGACATAATGTCTTTAATTGCCTCCAAACCACTTCTCTTAACTGGCAATAGGCCTTCTGTTGGGCTTTCTCCTGCCCAAAAGACAGATTGCTGCTCTAGCAGGTGCTGGATGTAGTGAAACATGGACCAAAGCCATCCACCAAGCATCCTCAATTTTCTTCAACACATGGTCTGATGATCCGGCATAGTCAGAACTGACAGATGTTTATTCCCCTCCTGAGCCTTGAGGTCCATGGAGATGGTGTTCCCCAAGGCCTTATGCAAGTACAGAAAGAAACACTTAATGAATCAACATATTTGCTAACTCAATAGCTTCTGAAACCACGAATCTGTTAACTGTGGGTCTGCATATTTGTGGCACAGAACGTACAGGCAAGTCTCCTGCATGATTTTCTTAATAGTATCACATATGACTTGGGAGTTGTCCAATTCCTGTGCAAACAGGGGTACATGTGAAGGCTTAAAAACTTCAGGAAGAAAGACACTGTTCCTGTATAGAACATTCCTGCCAATAGCTCCAGTTAAGAGGAAAAAGAAAAGCCTTGTCCCAGCTGCAATGAAAGGTTCCCCTGGGTAGCAAGAAGAGTAGCTTTGCTCACAGAATATTTGCATCTCAGCTGAATTAGTTGATGTGTGTTGAACTCCCTGAAAATTGTGAAGTCGTATATAAACGCTAAGGATTGTTATTTATTATTGTCTTGGTGCACAACAGCGGAAACTAGTGCCATTTACAGACAGAAATTAAGAACAACAGGAGGTCTATCGACATGCTGTGGGTCTGGGGATTTTGTTCATTTGTCTCCTCCACTCCTGTCTCCCTCAGACAGAAACCTCTTCCATAGGACTCCTACAATCCTTGCTGATCAGGGCTAGCTTCGGCTCAGTGAAGCCTGTCACAGGGGAACAGCTCTGCCAGGAGGGGACGAGACGTCCACCTGCAAACCTGGGTTACATCACTTCACAGAATCACAGAATGTTAGGGAATGGAAGGGACCTTGAAAGATCATCTAGTCCAATCCCCCTGCTGGAGCAGGATTACCTAGATCATGTCACACAGGAACGCGTCCAGGTGGGTTTTGAATGTCGCCAGAGAAGGAGACTCCACAACCTCTCTGGGCAGCCTGTTCCAGTGTTCGGTCACCCTCACCGTAAAGAAGTTTTTCCTCATATTTATGTGGAACATCCTGTGTTCTAGCTTGCACCCGTTGCCCCTTGTTCTGCCAATGGATGCCACTGAGAAGAGCCTGGCTCTTCTCAACAGCACTCTCCTACACTCCAAAGCAGTGTCATCACTGCCCTTGAACAGCAAATATTTTCCACTTAAATTATTTTTTTGGGGCAAAGTAAGACAGAAAATAGAATAAAATAAAGACACATACACGTTGCAAGGTAAAGAAAGGGTTAGTTAAAAAAAGCTGAGAACTTGGAGTAACATACACTAGCACAATAGAGTGATTCACACACACAAGCGATGTCTTACAAGACTGGTCTCATCATAAGAGCAGATTTTTAGACACCAATTTCTTTATCTGCATTGTTAAGAAGCAGCTTAGATAAAAAGATGATTCTAAACCTCCTGTCTGCAGCTTGGGTGAAGGAGTGAGTGGGACTGTCTATTTTTTAAAGTAACTCAGGAGTGCCTTATGTTTCCAGAACAAGAATTTAGGTTTAAGAAGATCAAAATCACTTCTTTTTAAATTTGATTTTCGAGATTAACTTGTAACTTAACTCTGCAGGCTCTGATAATGTGCAAATAATTTTGCTAAGTGCTTACATAGCACATATGAATCCCTCCCCAAGATAATTAAAATAACAGCACATAGTCATTCTTTGATATTACAAGCCTGTGTCAAAGTGGTTATTTTCAGTTTAATATTGCTGCCTCAGCTGCATGCTTTGCACATTCACAAAATTCACAGGATATTGGGAAAAATTGGGAGTACAGGGTCAAGCTTTTACAGACAACTTAGCACATAAAACAAGCCTCTGACAGATGCTCAGTCAAATTGTAATGGCTCCTTTTTCTCAGTACTGCACTTAGATGTGCATCATAGCTTGCACATTGGGAAAAAAAACCCAGGCATTTAATTCAGAAGGTGCAGCTTGTTCAGAGACATGCTGCACTGGCAGAGACTTGCTCTCCTCTTATTTTTCTCGTTACTGATTGATTAGCACATGGTTGCCCTACTGTCTATGAAATACAGACTTTTCAGCAACTCAGGTTTTGAGGGCCTAGTATCAAGGGGCCAATATCAATACCTTATCTGCCATTCAGCACACTGTATGCAACTTTCAAAAGGCAAATTTCAGAGGCAGAAGGCAACAGAGCCCCTGAAGTGTTGTTACAGTGACATTCCCTCCTCTATTTGCAGAGCTGCAAATTGTTTTATGAATACCATTCAACCAAAAGTTTAAAATAAACAGCAATTCACTGTCCATGCTGGAACAGAAGCAAGCTCTGCTGGTTGTATCAGAAGGAATAACCACTGGAGAGTAGCTGTACCCAGGCTTCAGAATCATAGATAACAAAGAGCAGTGGGTTTAGGCACCACTGAATCAATATAAACACACCGCTGTTAATGCTGGCGAGGAAGAAGTGTATTTAGAAGGGTATTTCCCCCCTCCTCCCAGGACAAGCCTTATTTCATTTGATTGCAGTCAGTCAGTTCCTTTGTTTGCACTCAACTCCAGATTCCTCAGTGCACCAGGCAATGCTGTACAATCACATTCAAGAGTGGCAATGTACAAAAAAAAGTTTACACGAATTGGTCGCAAAGTACCTACAAGAGCTTGCAAGCTCCTGCAAAATGCCCTCTAGAACAGGTTCCTGTTGCACTGAGCTAGGGACAGAGATTAGAGTTATCGGCTTTGACACTCAGCAGGAATGTGTCACAAAGGATTAAATCATTATATCATGAAGTGTCAGCAAACGCAGCTTTCCTGCTGTTCTACCACTAAGTTATACATTAGTGAAGTACAAAACAAACATGAAACATCTCCAAGTATCTGCCTGTGGATCAGGCCCAGACAGAGCTATTAGCACAGGATTCATTTCCAAGAGGAGTCACTCAAAGCATCACCAGCTCTTCAAGAGATACATTAAAATGCAAAGAGTAGAAGCGCTGAAGGGAAAAGCACAGAAGCTAATTGCAGTGTTTGTCTTAGCATTTTTGATAGCTGTTTACTACAAGTCCTTCCTCACAATCTCAGCACCTGATTTTCTAAACAAGGTCATATATGCACCACTGAATAAAAACATCCTTCCTTGAGGGAGATGTGGAGCAGTGTCAAAAGACCCTACAACAGGAACAGGGGAGTTGAGATATGACATTTTACAACAGAAAAAGCACTTGGCCTAACAGACTACGCAGTAAAGCAAGAACCAACTTTGTTATTTCTAGATGCAACTGCAAAGTGTTCCCTAGCTACTCAGCAGTTCTGGACCAAATCTTTTATGAATTCTCACTCCGTCAGTGGGTGGAAGAAATTCCGCATGGTCTGACTGCAAGCCACAGTAGAGAAGATCTAAGCAGACCTCACACATAAACCTCTACTTTTCACCTAAATGATGACCTTAGAGAGGTGTCATTGGACAAAAAGAAAAAATTATTCTCTGCCAATTCCTTATGGCTATCCCAGCAGGATTTCTAGCTTTGGCCATGTCTTGTATTTTTCCCTTGCCTTCTGTACCAAACTCCTGCCTTCTACTGCTTGGCATTGACTGACTCTGCCAAATTACATCAGCATGCAGACTGTGGCCAGGATGCATCGTTTAATTTGTCCCAAATTTGCTTTGTGATCCCTTCAGTATAAAACAAGATTTCTTGCTAGAACTGCCTAACTGGGTCAGGTTGGAATCTCTCAGAGGCTGAACTGTGATTGATATTGACGCCACTAGATCAACACTCAATGACAGAGCAACTATTTGCCTTCACTATTTAAATACTTTCTGAGGCTAGACTGTCAAAACCAGACTTTTTTTCCAGCTTTAGTCTCAGAGGGTAGCATCCTATCATAAAGAACAGCAACACCACCATGTTGCACTATTCCGGTACCACCCCACCTTTCACAGACTGCTGAAGCATGGGAGATGAGGAAGGCTTCTGGTAGTACCGAGGTCCCACTACACATCATTATATTCAGAGATTTGCATAAGTCTGTGTAAACTTTGGGGCAGCTCAGAATGAAACACAGGTCTAAGGTGTCCTGACTCAGTGTTTTACCTACAGAGTGATTTTCTTAGGGTGAAATGGATGCCACCCACCTCCTGCTCTACAAGCTGAAGCCACCCAGTGCTGTGCAAACTTCTGCCCACAGCCCTAAACATGAGTGGGTGGAAGTAGCTACCACTGCTGTTTCAGAGACACAGATATTATGAACCTCAAAGTAATCAATCAACCCCATTCAGTGGTATGCAAATTGTACTTTCAACACCAGCATGCTCATAACAAAATGCATTAACAACCTTCTGATTAAATGCTTTAAATTAGATTAAAATCATATTGTCTGACAGGTGAAATATAATGCATTAACAGGATTGTTGTAACTTCCTTAGCATCAAATGTTTATTGAAAGCTCAAAAGTCAAATATGTTGGGGAGAAGGGAATCTGTCTTCCTCAAACTGAATGCTACAGCATACGTTGATTCCCTTACAATGAGAAAGTCACTGAAATGGTGCTTTGAAAGAACTGCAGAAAGTTTATCTAATGCAGAAGTACATGATTCGGGGACCTGTCAGGTTGGCTGAAGTACTAAGGCGCAGATTAATCTACTCAGTCCAGGACAATTGCTATTTGCAGTAAAAGGGAATGCAACAGAATGGCAGAAATGAAAGCAAACAGTGGAGTTCTCTTTAATAAAGAGAGCAAAATCCATAGCAGCATCTGTCAATTGGAACATCAACTGCTGCTGAAAGATTTATTTTGAATGTCTCATAAGCTGCCTTCCAGTTGCATTAGCAAAAAAAGAAGCCAACCCTCATATTTTTGTTCATCAGACAGCAAGATAGGTTTGTGTTAACAGAAGTCATACACCTTCACTGGATATAAAATCCATAGTTAGGACGGGGAACCTATGAAGTATGGTTGCAAGTTCCAATAAAGCTACGGTTCAGTCTCCTGAACTCACACCACACAACTAGTGATCCGAACAAGACTTGGGCAAATAACTTGAGGAATCCACCTAAAGGTCATTTTTCAGCTCTCTCACCCTTGCTCCTGTGCAGGCACACTGCTCTTTTCTCAATAAGGGATGTTCTATGAGTACAACATCCAAAGTTGTCTGCTGCTTTAACTCCCATGATAGGTCCTCTGCTTTTCTGTGGAAAAAAAAGCAGGGCAGATCCCCTTCTTTGCTTCCCCAGAACTCCATCTACTCTACTGCTTGTTTCATATCGCAAACACAGGCAAAATAAAGAAATTATAAATGTAATATAGTACGTTGTGCAGATGAGTGGACTGTTACTCTCAGGGAATTTTATCTCCTTGTTCAGAGGACAGCCAGGAAAGCTACTGATGGGCAGAATTAACTGTTTTCTTTTAAGATATGGAACTTAACCCATCCCAGCTATAAGCTGCTAAGGGAAAACCAGGC
Organism: Nyctibius grandis; assembly: GCF_013368605.1. Taxonomy (NCBI): domain Eukaryota; kingdom Metazoa; phylum Chordata; class Aves; order Nyctibiiformes; family Nyctibiidae; genus Nyctibius; species Nyctibius grandis. Next base: position 13,495,615 of record NC_090665.1, read on the forward strand.
TCAGGAACTATGTCACCCCACATAGTGCATTCAATTCTTAAGCCTTTCTTTTCATAGGAAATGAGCAACAGCTCTTGCTTCTCATGTTAGTTTCATACACAAGCATCACCTAGCCATAGGTAACGGACTCAGTGGCAGGCCATTTTTCTTAGACTCAGAGAAAGTTGAGAGATCTGTGCCAGAGTCTCTACCTGCAGCTGCCACCTCAGGGTCTCACACAGACATGCCTGGAGGTGCAGTTGTCATCTCAATCACTGTTCAGAGTGTCATGCTAAAGCAGCCCTGGCAACTGAAGCCCCCTTGACTGGAGGTGAGAGCTAATCTCTTGGCCTCACCCATGCTTCTTCCTGGCATCTTCTCACCTAACCAACTGATCTTTCAAAGTACAAGCAGCTAGAGTCTGATCTGGACAGAGAAGGGAGCACAGGGAAGGGTTTCAGAGATGTGCCTGAGAAAACCATCTTTGCAACAAAAGGACTGGGACACACACAGGGGTAAGAGTCTACATGTCAAGGTCCAAGAAAAGATGCAAAAGTTTTAGCTGTACCGAAGGTGGTTAAAGCCAGCAGGAACCTGGCATTTGACAAATAAAAATTCAGACAGACAATCCCAACTATCAAAAAGACTTGGACAGCTTGGAGGACTATTACATCCTGAATCTCCTCTAGACTGGACGCTGCCTGTGGGCTGCTCTGGGTCTCTGAGTACACATCCGTCTTATAAATCACCAAAGCTATAATAAAACATGTCCTCCAGCCTTCTACTGAGCAATGCTGTATTTGCCTTTAATTTAGCTTCACCTACAGAAATAGCCAGCTGCCTAAAAGAAAGCTGAACAACTGGTTTCTGATCCAAATTGCTCTGAATGTTTTAACATTCATGCAAAGTCATGTAGAAGAAAAAAGGAAAAGTCAGAAACCCAACAACTCACGTATCCTGGTTACCGTCCTCCACTATAATTATAAAATTGCCCTTAAAGCATAATTGCATAATTGGGCTTGGCAAGTATTCACCCAAATCTTTTCCAAATATTTCCACAGACTGAAGGAACGGGCAGTGGGCAGTCTAACAAGCCTGCCATGAGAATTTGTGCCCTTAGGACATGTTCCTAGCTATTACACTAAATACTTTGCATCACAGCCTAATGTTTCAAAACAGTAGTTGAGCAAGTGAAGTACCAGCATCTTAAATCCAATTGAGAGAAAGATTTCCATCTACTTTCACTGCACACATACTTGGAGCAGCAATCTCTTTGAACAAAGCGACAGAGGAGGCTACGGATCCTTTTTAATTAGTTACATGGAAAGAATCCCCAGTGAGATGAAACTGGTTGACTTCTGGTAGCTACAACCAAACAGAAGCTGCCAATGCCTTGCTAGGTTACTTTACCAGCACAGCACCCTGTCCTTTAAGAAAAAAAAACAACACAAAACCCCTACAACCTCAAATGCAAACAGAGAAACATGTGGCCTGCAGGGAGAAGAGACCCAACAGAAGCCAGAAATGAAATCTGCAATACAGTAAGGTTGTTTTTAACAGCTGTGCATTATGCATTCAGCAGCACAGGGAATGCCAGCATGGAGCCTTTATTAACATAGGCCTCAGAGTACAGTGTGCTCCTATCATGATTGGCCTCTCTTGAGAAAAGGCGCACACACACAAAAGATTTAACCCTAGAGAGATCACTCCAATTCTGTTGCTATTTCATCAGCTTGACACCACAACAGAAACCAGAGAATTTCCATGATGTATCACAGACAAACAGGTAACACTTCCAACAATGCCTGAAATCTAATCTACAACAGGTTTCATCAGCAAGTTATGCCAGGTAGGGAAAGGGAGAAAAAAAAGCTGCATAAACCCACACAACAGAGTCACACTATCCATGTTCTGCTACACAGATCTCAGGTACAGAGGAGACCCGTGAAATGTTCCTCTCATAGAAGATGCTAATAAAAGCAAGCTGTTGTCAGGACACCTGTGTTCTCAGCACAGCAATCTGCACCTCATTGCACATGTTTCAGGGGCCTGTCAGTCCAAGAAACAGCTGGAAGCCTTGCTATAGATGCAGGGGCCCAGCAGGGTAACTCACTCCATTTGGGAAGCTGGTACTGGCAGCAGCAATCTTTTGCTGATGCCAGCTCTGCCTCCACTATGAGACTGCCTCTATCATAAACACTTATGAGCACTCCCAGCTCAGCACCAGGCAGACACCAAAGGAAATCACTCTCGGATTAGGCTCACCACCTCTCCTGTATCAGGTGTTGATACAAGCTCTCTAGCGGTCTTGTCAACAGGTTGCAGCTGGCTGCAAATCCTCAAAGTGTGGCCTGCAGCTCCAGTCCCCCCCTGCAGAAGTGAGATCAACCACTGAAGTGACAAACAGATATACCAGAGGCCTTAAAAACAAAAACAAAAACACTTTAGCACCAATTTAAACCAGTTCTTCCCCTGATTTGGTGGAGAGTAGGCAATGAGAGGAAACGGAATGCCATGAAATGTCCTGAGCATCCCTCTTCTGACCCTACAGAGAAGAAAAAGCCTCATGACAGGAAAGGGAAACAATACCAACCTGAAGAGCTTGAAAACTGCTCTAGATGACTGAACACCAGTGTGTGCCTGGAGTGGAGGAAATAGCTCTGTATCATCTGTATTTATTCATACATCCTTGCTCTTTTCTTCTCCTCTTGTTAAGAAGTAAAACACAAGAGTCAGTATCCTTAATAACATGATCTGGTTTGAGGTAGCAATAGCACTAGAAATTTCAAGGGGCTATTTAATATGCAATGTTCTAGTTCCCAAGAGCATAACATATGGCTTTTTTTAAGCCTAGCACATCTGTGCATTACAACACTTTTTTTTTTTTAGCTGCTGAAGAGAAAGAGCCAGGTAGTGTTTATTAAAGAAGTTTCCTGGAAGTACTTGTACTGCAGAAACAATATTCTCTAGGGCAGGGATCTCTAAAAGGTTTTGTAATATGAGTGCTATGCACCTCTCTACGTAATAGCAGCAAGTGCTTTAAAAAACAAAATATCATTGACTGTAATATCATCACTTGATAAAAATATTCCTTTTTCACTCTTTAAGCACAAGAAAACCCCAAAACTGAGTCACAAGGAGAGTAAGTAATTAGCTCTTTTCACGACTGGCAAGCAGAGACTTAGTCTCTCAGTCACTCCCAGCCAGCCCGCTGCCCAGAACACAAGACTGTCTTTTCTCCACTCGTTTTCTTGATTAATACAGCCTTCCCCTCCTTCGAGGCTCAGTTATACCTGTGTCAAAGAGACAAGTAATGATCAGGCACAGCTCAGTGTGAGTACTGGAAGTTATCCAGCAAAGGCACCAAAAGACAGTTGCTGTTTCAGTGTAGGGTGTTAGCAAGACCATATGGTCTTGGTGACTAGGAAGGGGATGCCCAGGAATTGCCCACACTCAGAAAATACGCACTTCCCCCACCAGATAGGTAGGTCACTTACAGTCCTGTTCTAATGCTTGGGGCACAAGATTTTGGACAAAGGCATGACAACCAGTACCTCTGCCTAATTTTATCATAGCCCAACTCTTGAGATCTCCCAGACTTCAGTTGCTAATAGCCAGGGCAAGACAACACAGACAAAAAAGAGTTAATATAAATAGAACGAAAAGATCTGACCTAGAGGGCAAGCCATGCAGAGTACAAACATCTGAGAATCCGCACAAAGTCTCCTCGCCTATCATTCATCCACCAATTACGCACCAATGTAATTAAATCAGGAAAGCTACGTTTAATTTTCCTATCATCACACGATGAGATAAGAGCAGTACGTATGGGAGGGATCAGGCACAGGGGAAAGAGCTATTTATTAATAAGTTAAATCCTTTTAGATTTAAGAGCCTCTCTGGCTAAGATGGGTCTGATCCACAGACACAACTTCTGGGTCTAATGAAGACAAATGAGGCACCCCATTTCCATTTCTTTCCTGGGCTTGGTCCTTAAGTCTCTTCTTTTTTTTTTCAGAAACAAGTCTAATTGAAAATTGCTGGGCATAACTTAAGCAGAAATACAGCTTTTGTTTAAACCCCGTTTTCAGTCTAAACATTTAAAACTGAGGAACACTCATCTCCCAGCCATTACATTAACAAAAGACAGCCACACTAATTTACATTATTTCTAAACAGCCTAAGGCTCCCTGTTTTCATGAACAGCACGGTATTGGGGTGCGTCTGCAGAAATACAAGGCACGTTCCAGCCCATTCCTCTGTCTGTCTTCCATTGCCTTCTCCTGCGTGAGGCAGGAAGAAATGCAGTGGTCCCTGTCCTCGGCAATGACTAGCAATGCTTAAACAGCATCATATAAAGCTTTCTCTACTTGCTAGCCACACACCCAGAACTGCTGCTCTGGCTGTTTTCTCTCCACTCTTCTTTGCTTCATCCCATCCAGCCCTGCTTCCTCAGCCAGTTATTTAAAGCCCTGATTGAAAAATGTATCAGATCATAACAGTGGATGACTTCCACAGGATCAGGTTTTCAATAACAAAAATCCTACAGGCTTTGATGCAACCATGGCTTCCCCACATCGTTTTAGAAACAGGAAGGGAAAAATATTTGTAACAGCAACTATAAATATACAAGCTACTGACTTTTCAACTTGTTGTCCTTGTTCTCAAGCTAAATTTAGTCTGCTATATCCTGTCCAGCCCTCGGTGAAAAAGCATTACACACTCAAAATTGTGCAAATCCCACAGCAGGCAATTATACTTACCCAGCTACCTTACAAGATAACCAGATGGACAGGCAGATTCTCATTTAGTGAGTGTAGGTATGTTCATGGCTATAGAGAAAGTGGTCTGTTATAGTGATTACCCCCCAATACAGAAAATAATTATTCTTGCAATAGGATAGCTCTGCGCTTCTGAATGAGAAAAGTGATATAGGTTATTCACAGCATACACGTAGACTGTACATTTGGTTTGTGCCAAGTACACTTTGAGGATGTATGTGCACCCCTGAGCTACAAAGAACCATTCACTGGCCACACCTGCTGTTTACCCATGTCCTTGTTTTACCTGCAGAAATGTTTTGAGATACTGATTCAAACCTGGATGACTGATTTCAAGGTCCAACTTGCATGTTAAAGAGCATCCTTTCATATTCTGAAGGCTCTCATTCGTGTGAGTGATTTCTTAGTCAAAACAAGGTAAATATTTATCAGGAACTGACTACCTAGAGAATCAGAGCTGTTAGTCATTCCACGGGTAATCTTAAGAAGCCTTAGTCATGCCAAAGCCCAGGTGATTTCTGGAAGGGCCAACACATGTTTCACCCTGGTTTAAGGATCCCTGCCCGCGATTCAAAGTTTCACGCAGATGAGGACTCCCCCGCCACAATCTGACTCGCTCCACTCGCAGCAAGTTTTGCAACCTAAGCAAGAAACGCAGTTCAGAGGATGCTCCTGTACAAGCATCAGCCGGTCTAATAACCAAAAAAAGCGGTCCATAAAAAAAAAAAAAAAAAAAAAATCTGTGTTTCCTACAGCCTTGATAGTTGAGGGTAAAACCAATAAAGGGTCGGGCTCGCCTCGCCTCCAGCCCTACTGGCTCGGCGCTTTTCTCCGGTGCCGGCCAGCTCTGCGACCCAGCCTCTGTGCTTATAAATACATCGCTGCTAAAGGCTAGGTGGACAGCGTAGGAAAAAAATAGCTTCCTGGGGGTGAGACCCGCCCTGCGGACGAGGAACCCCAGCCCAGCCCAGCCCAGCCCAGCCCGGCGCGGGGAAAGGGTCCGCCGGTGCCGCACCGTCGGGGAGCCCTGTCCCGGGGTCCCCGGCCGGCATCGCCGCTGCCCCCACCCCGCACGGTCCCTGCCCTACCCAGCATGGAGAAGATGAAGTCCTTGGCCGTGTGGATCTCCAGGGCTCGCTGGTCGTCGTACTCCCTCTGGTCATGTTTGGTGAATTCCTGGATGAGTTTATTCAGTTCCTCCACCCTGGCTCCCGATCGGAAATCCAGCTCCGGGAAGGGAGGCTTGCTGTTGGTGCAGGCGGACCCTGCCTTGCTGGCGAGAGGCGCCGCCATCTTCATGCAAAAAAAAAAAAAAAAAAAAAGAAAGAAAGGGAGAGAGAGGGGGAAAAAAAAGGAGGGGTTTGCACTGTTGCAATGGAAGAACGCAAGCGGCGCCGCAGCGCAGCGGCGAGCCCGGGCGCGGGGGCTGCCTGCGCGGCGCGGAGCGGGGCCCGGGAGGTGCGGAGCGGCGCCCGGCGCCGCGATCAACAAGCGGCCGCGCCGGCTGAGCCCCCGCCCGCGGCACCGCGGAGCCGCCCGCCGCCGCCGCGCTGGGGGGGCCGGGCCGGAGCGGAGCCGAGCGGCGCGGCGCGGGGGCCGCCTGCTGCCGGGGCCGGGGGCCGCGGCGGGGCTTGCTCCTCTGCCGGCGTTGCGGCGGGCGGGTGCTGAGGCTGGAGCCAGACGTCTGGCTCGGGATAAAATTCCCCCCCCCTTTTTTTTTTAAACTTAAATTTAATTTTAAACTTCAGCAAAAGCCGTGTCCTGCAAGTGGATTAATAACTGGCTGGGAACTCTGCTCCTCCCACAGATTCCCGGGGCATTCTGCGTTTCTCCCTTCTGTCCTCCCTAAGGCATCCTGAAGACTGTGTTTTTTATATATCTATATATGAAGCGATTTTGTCCTATGTCTTAGAAGCAATGACCAAGATAAAGTATCCTCACTGCTGCACTTGAGACCAAGCCTGCCTAGAAGCTCCTGGGAGCTACATAGACAAAGGGTAGGAAGGGAAATGGGATCTCAGAAGATTTGCCTGAGGTCAACCAGCCTGTGGCAAGGAGCCCAGACCTCTGATCTCTATCCATTCCCCCATCATCAAGACTACCTGCTTTTCTTCTGTGTGTATTTTCAATGCCTTCTAACTTTTCTACCTGGAGTGGTTTTCTCCCTCTAGCCTGATCTTCTGTGCCTTGTCCCATCATTGAACATATATAGCACAATCCATTATTTACCTTTGTGCAGAAGAACTGTCTGTCTTCCTGCCCAGGGAGCGTACAGGTGTATTGTGTTAGCCTTCTACAGGGCATTTCAGATACTGTGGCACTGATGCAAACTGCTTGGATATGTATTATCCCCTCAAGATTCTTGGCGGGAAACGAATCTTTCAGCTCAGTCCCAGACTATGGTAAAATGTGTCTACCAAAATTAGGCATAAGACACTCAGAGAAAAAAACAGGAAGGTGAAACTAAGCTCAGTGTGGAGAGGTTACAGGCTGTTTTCCCTGATGCATAGCAAATACAGATGCCAGTGTTTAGACGTGAGCTCGGGAATGTGGGTTGGTTCCTCCGGACCACTGATCTTGATCAGAAATGGGAGTTCAGCACCTTGCAGTGGGACCTTGTCTGAAACAAAAATGAAAAGCAAGGGTAGGTTTGGACCCTGTAACAGAGACCACAGCCTATTCAAAGGAGAACAGGGGATGCCTCTGGCTTTGTCCTGTATCTACTTACACAGCTTCTGAGGGCGCTGATATGCTCATTATCTAAGAAATGATGTCCCAGAGGTAAAGGTAGGAGCGCGTGTGTGTGCACGCACATGCCTTCTGCTGGGTACACAGGCCCTCTTGGGTTCAGATACTGCTCACATCAACCTTGTTCACCATGTGAGCCTTGGTGATCAGCTGCATCGTCACATGAACCTCTGACTGGCACCATGTTTGACTTTGACCAAGCATCTTTCCTTCATCTCCCTCCCCAGCAAAGTCTACAAATAAAAACAATTAACGGATAGCATTGTCATAATGCAGGATCTGACTTGCAGAAGAGCAATTAGCAGCGTTCAGTGTTGGTGGCCTGCCCTGCAGGATCAGTTCTGCTAAGCCAGCTCAGCCCACGCCCTCCCACGCTAGCCTGCTGTGGTCTGCCTGTCAAGCACTCAGGACCTCTTGCCTCCTGCGCCTCTCGGGGACTGAGAGCCCTGGTGCTATTTCTCTGCAGTGTGTTTTTGTCTGGGGTGACAATCGCACACAGGCGGACAGCTCCCTCTTGTGATAACACCGCTCCCACAGAAGTCACAGTAGCTCCTGAACCCCAAACCACTTCAAGACCTTCTGTTTTGCCCTGTCCATCTCTGAACATCTCTAAGTCCCCCGTGTGCCTTCCATAACCATTCCTAGCTGTGTAGGTACCCTTGTTTCACTTTCGTATGGTGCTAACTGCTAGCAGCTATCATGTATGCATCACTGGCACCACTTGGCGAAGTAGCTGGACCTTCTGAAACAAGCTACCCTTTTCATCCCCAACCCTCTTGCCTCATCTTTTTCAAGCTGATGCTCTCCATAGGCTTCATGAACTGGGTAGCTTTCTTTCCTAACCATATCTTATTTGCTGCATCATATTTCAATATTGGGACTTCCAGTAGTTTCTTCATGAGCATTTTGTCTCAGATTCTTTCAGTGGGTCTCCAAATGGTCACACTGGCTCTCCATCCACATCAATCACAGACTTACATTATCATTTTCCTCTCTTCATTTAAAATGTTTAAATCCCATTCAGTTACAGCTTCACAGCTAGCTTTGATTGCCTGAATTCACTAAACACCTATTGGAAACATAAAGTGCTTCAGAAACAGCTAATGCCAGAAGCAATGGAGATTTCAGTTTGAATGCCTTTTTTAATGGCAGCTCTGCTTGAAGTTATAGTCACCTTCACATTTGCAGAAAGTTTCTGTTAGATCAGGGCATTAACTGCTCCGTGCTTCTGGCTCATCTGGAGTTTGTTTTCTTCCTGGTACCATGCATTATTCAGAAATTGCTCAGAACCAAAGAATGTGCTTCGCTTAGTGTCTGAGCTCAAACCAACACCGTTCACCAAGAGCAGCATCGAGCAAGCAGTTTTAATTTTCTTCAAGAATCTCTGAAAGGTACCATACCTTTCTGCCCCACCTCAGCGCTAAAAGAAATTCTCCTTCATGAAAAGCAGATGTACTTGCAAAAGGAGGAGCCTTTTCACCACCTTCTCCGGAAAAACTTTGAACTTGCATTGGGTCCTTCAGTGGCAAGTGGGATCTGCCACACTGTCATATGCTTGTTAATACCCTTGAAACTACATCAACTTGCAATTTTACCTCATCACATCAGTGCAATTTAAGATCTCTGAATAAATACACAGTTAATTCAAGTCTTATGTAAATCAAGCACTGGGGATTACTTGAGCAAATACATGAGAATGAGATTGCAAGTACTGTTGGTCAGGAGTTTTTCTACCAAATCTGTTTCCTTTCTGAAATGGAACTCTCTGTGGAAACATTGCAGCATCCTCAAAGCTCCTCCTGTCAGTGTTATTTGGGGCCTAGGAGAAATCTATGGCCTCTGCCATACTGGGCCCTAGGCTTACCAATGCGGATATTCACCTTATTCAGGATAGGGATTGAACACCCTGACTACTAAACTGTTTCTCACCTGCACTGGAATCTGTGTCCTCCCTCCCACATGCACTCTTCCTTTCTCCCATGTGTTTTCTCCTTCCTTCAAAGCATCTTCCTCTTTTTCTCCTGCAGAACAGACTTCCTCTTCTTTTTCTCCTGCAGAACAGATATCCTCTCTTCTGCTCAGCACCGCTTCCAGCATTTAGAAATAGAACAGGCCACAGAGAAATGAAGCGAAAGAGAAGAAATAACTGTTCTCACTTCTGTAGCATGACCTGAGACCTCAAAATGCTTTTCACACTTGAATAGGCTGTCTCAAAAAAACTGCTGGATAGCAAGTATTAATACCGTCATCCTAAGACTGGTGAAACCATTCTGCAGTAGGTATGAAGAGCAATTGGCCCAGGATACCAAGGGAGAAAGAGCAGGCAACCCAGGGTCTGACACTCAGTGCATCTCATTTAGGTGCTTCAAACTGGCAGGGGGCATTAACTGGAACAAGATCCAGAAGTAAGATGAAGCCTCAGATACATAATTTTGAGATATTTCACTGCAGCTGTTAATTAGAGTATGACACAGAATGAGCTAGATTCATCCCTCATTTCATAGAAATTGTACCCAGATTTTCTGAGGCTAAAACCAGACTCAAGAAATATCTTCCCTTCCTGTACTTTGCACTGAAGCAGCCATAGCTCAAACCTTCATGTGGCAAGGGGCTTCACCAGGAAAAGATTACTGACTGGAAGTGCTCTTTTTCCAATCTGGTGGCTGCAATTTCTGCTCCATATTATTGTGGTACCTTCTAAGATGTTCAAGGGTCCTTTGTGCCTTGTCTTGCAGAAACCTGGTCCTGGCCTATAGAAGAACAGGCTGTCTGTGCAGATAAGAGTGACACAGAGCAGGGAAGTGAGCCGTGCACAGGGAGGGAGTCGCTCAGCAGCAGACCAAGGATCCTGCTGTGCCATTCCCCTCCCTCTCCTTCACTGGCTCCGCACCCAGCTCTGCTCTTCCCACTGATAGCTGAACCTCGGCCGAGATTTCTCCCCTTTCCCTTTTCTTCTCCCTACACACTTTCTCCGTGTGGCCTTAATTCCCAGATCTGTGACAGTCCCAGGAGGAAGGAGCCCAGAGCAGCACCAAACCTAGTTTCACATTTATCAGGAGCTCACTTTCATTAGGCTGCCCTGGTGATATCTTTATGTACTTCAGCTGCTTTGCTGCTCTTCAAGTCTTTCCCTCCACTAGCAGTCCCTAGTCTGGTTCTGGAGTGAGGCATTTTAGGACTCCCGGACAGAACTGGAATGTCACAGCATGCCATGACATCACCAAAGCACTCCCTGTGCTTCTCTGCATCAGGACTTCCCCTCATTCTGGTGCCAGAAACTTTGCCTCTCTTTCACACACCCCAAAAATGTCTTCAAAGCAGCAGTTACAGGTAGTCAGGCTCCACAAGGCTGGGATCAGCAAAGGCTGAGCTTAGTGCAGACTCAGGGCAAAAACAGTCTTTCAGATGAAGTTTGGACTCATGATCTCTCCCTGGCTCTGCTATTTAAGTTGCATGCTTTAAAAGGGCAAGACCTGAAGGAACTGCAGCAAACATGAAGTCGCACAGCCCCACCAGAGCACTCCCAGACTCTGGAGATCTGGAGCTGGCAAGGAACTGGGCTCCTGCTCTGTACCCAGGGCTTGCCCTTGCTTTCCCCCGTTTATAGAGGAAAGACAGTCCCATTCCGGCCCATGGACCCCATTAATTTCACCACCCGGAGCTGTCTCCACATGGGGACATGTGTGGTAGCAGCTGCAAAATTTGCCAGCCAAAGCAGCATGGAATTTACTCAACTCTGTCCCTCTCCAAACAGCTAGTGTGCCCCGGATGTTTCCCAGAGACCATGAGAAGTTCTGCCTGCCCTTGTTCCCCCTCCAGTCACCAGAGACTTTGTCTAAGTTAGTGTCTGTGAATAAAAATCTGGGTGATTTACAGGCACAATTTCCGTATGCAAAGGATTCTGACAGATCAATGGCACCCAGCACACACCACAATCTTGTGACAGTTTTAAAAAGGGGTGTGTTGCCTCCTTGACAGATTTAGACTCTTTCTTCAGATTAAAAAAAAAAATAAATGCCTCCCCCTGTGCAGAGTTGTGATCTCCTACATCCTGTCAGCAGAACACAGCATGGAGCTGTCCCCATGGCAGTGGAGCTGTGCTCATTAAAATCTTTAAAACAATGGCATTGCATCTGTCATAGCCAGCCTCAAAGTACCCATACTCAGGATGCTTAAAACATTTTCTAAAAGAATAGCAGATGCTTAGCACATATCCCAAGCTAGAAATGTATCTAGCTCATATATCCATGAAGGCTTTTGAAGTAAGCTTCTAAGAAGCAGACTCCTGATTCTCAAACAGCTTCAGACTCAGACAGCTGGCATACAAATACCTGAAATATAAATGAGTCCCTGGGAAATGAAAAACATCCTTTACTCTGAGATTATCAAACGCCTTTTGTCATGTGGACTTTCAATGCATGGGTATGCAATGTTGGGATACCTGCCACAGAAGAACCTTTGTAACATTTTCCTAATTTCATTTTCCTCAAGAACAGACACAATATCCTTTGGTGCTAGAATCCCTCTGTGACTCCTGTTCTGAAAGCTTCACATGTTGTCACCTGGGAAGAAAGTCACATAAAGTCACTGTGTTTCCTCTTTCCTCCTCAGCTGTTTTGCAGACACAGGCAAATCCTGATGTTGCTGCTGTCCTCTTTCTTCCATTTTTCCTGCTGTGAACTTGCGAGAGGTGAATGAGGATAGATGCCTAGACATTTGCTATGATTTCTGTTGTTCTCAGCTCTGCAAACACTTGCATCTGGCAGCCTTAGCTGTACTGCTTAAACTCAGGGGATCTCTGGCAGAGAGCACTAGTGTCAGGCACTGTTCAGCATGTCCCCCATAAGGTGGCGGAACAACAAATATGTTGAAAAACATACGACTACACTCAGCAAGGTCTTCTCCTTCAAGGTTCTCTAACAACAGAGCAAAAGCAGTTAGCATAAGCAGAAAAAGGAACAGAAATGCCCATCAGAAATGGAAAAGTCCCCAAAAAGATACTGCGTAGCCATTACTTAAAGCCTGTTGACCAGGAAGTTTGGAAGAGGAACTTAGCATCACTCCTAAATACGCCAAGTGCATGACAGCACCCCACCATGCTCTGAATGCAAGAATTCCTCAGAAGCTTAAGCAAGGCAGATGCTGCTGGAGATAGCTTTGCACCAGGGCTCAGTTCTTGGTACAGCACTCCTGTCACTGTCACTTCTTTGCTGAAGAAATGACATTGTGAACCATCTCCTCATCAGAAGCCCCATCCCCTGCAGCACCAATGTCATTAAGGAGACAGTAACAGTAGGATGTGACCTGGAGGCATGAGTGCCATGCTCAACAAGCAGGAAAAGTGATAGCTATAGAGAAGACTCCCCAGAGTCAGGAGGGAATAGAAGGATTTACATCAGGAACTGGACAGCTGTAAGTCAATTCCAGTTGCCATCATTAGAGATGATAACCTTGATGTTAACTGTGAGACTGGATCTGTAGCAAATGACTGCACAACTAAGACCCAGTTCTCCTTATAGTTATGTGACAGCACTGATGTTTGTGAGGTGGGAGTAAGGGTGCAGAGCAGGGTTCATGGAGTCCTATTCTGTTAGTGTGACAAGTACTAGGGGAGAAAGAAACAGGCTGTGTACAGCACAGTCCGCCCAGGAGGGGTCTGTAATTGCGGTTGAAAGATCAGGCTGCTCAGCTAAAGGAAGTAAAAAAGGAATTGATCAGTTATTGCTGCATTACCCATGCAGTTGTGGTTTCTTGCGTGCAAGCTTCCGGGGTATGATCAAACTCCATTATCAATTCACAGTGTTAGTCTATGAAGCTCTTTGCAAAGTAAAGCTCTTTGCACCTCCCTAGAGCTGCAAAATTTAGGTGGAAACAAGAGTCTGCCAGCAGGAACTCCATGCAGGATCAAAACCTTAGCTTTTTTCTGCCTTTCTTGGCTATGTGATGCATTTTCATGGGGTTATGAGGATGGTCTCCTGTGATTTCATGCTGTCCTTTTTTCCCAGAAACCAGATCACTGGTCTCTGCTGTCTATTTTTGCTTTTCTTACTGTAATGAGTGTGCATTATAAACAGAGGTGTGCAGCATAATAGAACCTGCTCGAAGTATTTGTAAATAAAAGGCTTTTAGGAACCTCTTATAGGGAAGCCCTATAGACATTAATAGATACTGAACACTTTTCTATGGGCATTGTTTTTCCACTAGTCTATACAATTCAATAGCGAATTATATTCCTGCTATCAAATCCCAAAGGATGATTCAGAAAACCATTAGAAAGGATCTAATTCTCTGTAATTTTCTGCAGTAATTAAGATAAAAGCTTTTCAGGGTCTCCTCTATTACAGTTCATGGGATTTTTCCACTGCAAAATAAATGATCAGTTTAAATTCTCCTTGGTTACTTAAGCAAAGTAAAGCCAGTAAATTCTGGAGGTTTATTCAGATAAATTTCCTTTCATTTCTGTGGGAAATTTACTTAATTTTGGGAGACAGTGAGGATGAAGAATTAGGCTCCCTGTTTGTGATTTTTACACCAGGACATCAAACTCCACCTTTGCTAGAGCCAAAAAACTTCAGTGATTTTGACGCTTCTTCCCTCTGGGCTGGCAGGGAATATGTGCTTTGTGGAGGCATTGCACACAGCAGCAGGTCCCACTCCACTAACACGTGGAGGCTCAGTGTTGCGGTGAACTCAGAGCTCTGAGGACCATGGCATGTCTGGAGAGCTGCAGAGTGATAATTGAAACACTGCTAGTGTTTTTCTCATCATGTGCTTGCAAAGCCGTCTGAGGACTAACTCAGCTTTATGCCTACCTATATCTTGTACAGGAAGCAGAGACGATGTTTCTAGAATGTTGTGCTGAGGTCCTGTGAAATCCAAATGTTTCTTTGCCCCTTGTCTCCATGTTTGCTGCCTCAGGAGAGGTACTAATGACTTCTGCAGGGAACTCACTGCAGAGCCTTGCAAAGAGGTCACACATATGAGAGAAGAAAGGGTCATAAAAGCCGCGGTGACATATCGAAGAGCTTAAAGGCAAAAATCACTCCTGTGCTATGCTGTATTGGAGCTCCTCTTGTGAGGCTGTGACCTATACTTTGGACTACATAAAGCTGAGAGTCAGGCCTCTGTGAAATCCTGACCTTGATAACAACATTAAGAGCTTTTTCATTGACTTCCATGGCTTTCTGGTATGAGAGATTTGTCCATAGCCCTATCATAAGCCCACCCCAGGTAGTGCCCTCTCTGCCCATCCTAATGGTTTTTCCTCCAGCATCCTCTATTCCACCCTTCTCCTCCACCACACTTTGAGGCTGACAGGGAAGTGCCCACAGTAAAATGACAATAGTAATAGCTTTTCTGTGTGGCATTTCTCATTCCCAGGTCTCTTCGGAGCCAAGTGTTTTAACATCTCTGGCCTTTTACATGCAGCTTATAGCTAGCTCTTCCTCAGAGAAGCCAGAGCTGAAGCTGGGTACAGAATACAGCACTTGGTCTTCACTGGTTCTTGTATCTGTATCTTTCCCTATCTCATTATCTGCCTCCTAGACACAGTGCAAGAAAGGAAGCTATTCCTATTTCCAGGAGCTGTAGATGGCAGATCCCAGCTGATGGTACAAGCAGGTCGTTTGGGGCTAGGAGGGCTGTGGAAGCCTGCAGAAAATGGCTTATCAAAGATGTTCATCACTTCTGCTTTCCAGGGGTCTTTTGGAGGTGTTGGGTACACTCATCAGTAACAAGACTTGCTGCTGGAATTATTGCATCAATTAGCCACATGAAAAATGTCTTTCTGTTCTCTCCACTTCAAACAGATCCTTCCTTTCAGTGCATGGTGCCCTCTTCGTCTTCATTCCAGAGTGATTTATTTAATCTGGTGGCACATTGCAAAATTTCCTGGCCTAGCATTGATACCAATGACCTATTTTTCCTCCATGTACCAAAGTGTGACTTTGATTACATCACTGTCCCAGCCACTCTAAATCCGAGCCACTTAGCAGCAAACTTAAAGTAGGTCACAAAGAGTTCAGAAACAAATGGCTTACAAAGCTAAATCTTCACTCCAACACGTCAATGCCAGCACTGTACAAGCAAGTAAACCATAAATCCTCACAGCACCACTACAGAATGTTATTGTAATACTCCAGAGACCAAAGAAGAACAGAGCACTCTCTGAATTAGCTGTTTCTGCTTTTATTAATTTTAATAGTTTTGCTTGATGCTTTATGAAATTACCATAACTCATGAATGGTGGTCCTTCTTCATTTGACACTGGGAGGGTGGGGGAAAGGACATGACTCAAGGACTTTTCATTTTACTCCAGACTAAATTGTTCTGTGACCTTAGGCAAGCCACTGTACTTGTGTGTGCCTTTTTCCCCACTTGCCATGCAGAAACATTATTTGCTATGCAGGTGAGTAGAGTGCTGCTGACCCTAATTCATCAAGTCCCTTAACACTCTGCCTACCTTTGAGCTCTGGTAGAAGTCCTTTGGGGAACCTTGCTGTGGCTGTTGACCACAGTGGACTTTATGATGCTCTGAGCCCCCCTGCTAAACTGGAGGATTCAGAGCATCAGAAAGTCCACCATGGGCAACGATCACTGCTAGTGACTTCCTTTCTATGTTCATTTTGACTAGGAGTTTGCACATGGCTACAAAGTCCTCATTTCACAATGAATATTTTCCATATTCATAGTGATGGAAGTCAGGCTGCACCAGTGTGTTTTTTCCAGAGTTTCCAGGGGGCTTGTTTTAGCTAGCTGTACAAATACCCATTCAGCTGTAGCCAAGCCATCATAAATCACTTCCTGCTATTTTTACTGACAGGTATTTTGTTCCTATGTGACAGTGAGTCCCTACATTTTCAAAAACCTCCTGCCCAAAGGTGATGTTTGCCTTAGTGCACAGTGTAAGCATACAAGAGCTCCCACAGTACTTCTTGGTGAGATTTTTGCTGCACACAAGTCTTTCAGTAGCCCTTTTACATGAATGAATTTCATCCACAGAAAAAAAATATTTCAAGATTTTGAGCTGAAGAGCACTGTGTAAGCGCCTAGGGTTATTTTCAATTAACAGTATCTAATTCCAAGCACACAATGAATCACATTTTTCTTCTCTCTTTAGAGCCAACATATTAATCCTTTGAAACAAAAATGGCTGCATTTTAATGAGTTTAAAAGGGTGAAAGTTCTGCTCTAGTACACTGAGCATAATAGATTATTTTTTGTGATGTATATCTTCCATCCACTCACTTTAATTTTCAGAATAATATCTGGAGAGCAGCCTGTTTTATCTCTGGTCTCTCCTCATTTACTCCACTTAGTTTTCAGTGTGTGTATCACAGTTAATTTGAAGTTGATATTTGTTATTCCTTATGGGCAATATGTTACAATATCACCAAAAAGATGTCCTCTCCAGGTTGGCTTGCACAACACACCTCAGAGAAATATTTGTTTTAATTGTGGTTTTCCACATTACTTCCTGGCACTAATACATAAAGAAACCCTTGTTAGATGAAGTCGTCAGCTGACAACATCGGCCATTAGCATGGGAAAGCCTTCCACTGCCTGACACAGACCGTATGCAGGTGAGCAGTGTGTTGGCCCATGTCTGTCCTGCTTCAGTGGCAGCTCAAGTCATATGATGTGGTTTGGGCAGGAAGGGATAACCTTGTCCACCAGTGAAACACAGTAAGGGAGCAGGCAATGCTAGCAGTAAGAGTAGGAGAAAAGTTGCAAACTAAGAAGGAATTTCCTATCCCATTCATGCAAGACACCAAGCCTGATACCCTGTCCATGTGCCTTGTCTGCATGTGGTTATACACGCCTCCTCTCCAGCATGATTTGTCCCTCTCACAGCCTGGTTCTCTATTGCTTTCGCCGGTATTCAGGCCAGGAGTGTGGGGAAGAACGAGGCGTCTAACAAAACCTCTGTGTGCCCTTTTCCCCCATTTTGCTCTGCTCTAGAGAGCCGAGAAGCCCAGGCAGGTGTTTATGTTGCAGATGGGGAGGGATGGAGGTGCCTATGGAGGAGGTATTCCAAAGACTTGTTTTGGTGTACACGGTCAGAGTAGAAAACCACAAGAAACATGTCCACTGTGCTTTCTGTGTCCTGCACACAGACTAGATGACAGAAAATAAACATGAATAAATGGATATAGAACATCACAAAACTCTCTGATACAGGAGAATGCACACTGGAGGCTGGGAGCTGTTCCCTGGGAAATAGCAAATAATTTAGTCTGTCAGTCCTAGCTGCTAGCTCCTAGAGATGTAGCTAAGTGACAAGATTTCAATCCTGATCCAAGTCAACATCCCAGCCCACTCACCAGCCTGAACTTCCTAAATTTCAGGACCCATGGGAACTTCCTAGAGCATTCATTCATTCTCCTGCGTTGCTTCACTATGTGCAGCTTAGAGAAAATCCAAAGTGGGACAGGAGTCCTGAAAGTGCATCAGGAGTAACTACAGAGCAATGTCTAGCTGATATATTCTAGAAGGCATCCCAGAGCTGAGAAATTGCCTCCTTTCACCTGAGAAAATGATAAGGAAAGATGTCCACAGGACTGCTTCCCAATCTATTTGCCAAGGAGGAATGCTACTCCTTACAAAGGACCTTGGAAGGTCCCCATGGTTTCATCCTGGCCCACTTGTGACTAAAACAATAGTATGCATGCATGTTTGATTAAACATGATGGGCTTGCTTGTCTATCTCCATTATGAAACTAGATGTGCACAATGGCATGTCCTAAATGTGGGCATTACATTGTATGACCAGATGTCACCACATGTTCCATCCTTCAACCACGTACTTTTCAAGTGATTGTACCCTGAAACAAGAGCATGCAGGAAGACTGTCTCAGGCTTAGAACTGTCTTTGTCATATTGCAGAGATGCTTTTATACAGCTATAACAAAAGCTCTGCTAAAACATCAGCTTCAACATCAGGAAATCCACTGGAACAGGTTTAGATATCTCAGCAACTTAGCTGTAAATTGTACTGTGTTTTTATGGCTTACATTAGATTAATGTATGGCAGCTAGATACTATGTATGCAGGAAATTAAATAAGTTCCTCATCCACAGAGCTCTGAACTGAAGTAGATAAAGCAGGTGGATGAAACTAGACAGTGGCTGTGAGCCCAGAGTGATAGCAATTCAGTGCAGACATTTGTGTTTTCCACTGATGTACAGACAGCTACAGTTTGACTTCAAACAGCATCTTGAGCTGGGCAAAACTGGCTTCTTCATTTTGTGGGAAAAGGGAGATTTGAGGAAGCTTGTATAACATTACTCCAAGGTTTAAAGAAAGAGCCTACTTTTCTGCAGAAAATCAAACTGAATGAACCGTCTGTCTCTCGAGTTCTTTCGATTACTCCAAACAGGGCATGTAAACAACATGCTGCTAGAGGAGAAGAAAATGAAGAATTTAAGTATGCAGAAGAAAGACTCTTAACAGCTGCTCATGGAAGAGTAAAACAGAGACACAGGAACAGTTTGCAAAATGTTATGGATAAAACTACAATAAATCATGTCTTCAGCCAGGCCAGCCCAAGTATATTATAAGCAAAGGTTGTTGAGTCACTGACATCCGCTGCATTATGTGTAACAGGCAAAAGAGATGGGCAGATCCATAATGCAGAGGTGTTATGGAGATGATAGATGGCTGGATGACCAACATTTTGGTTGTAATACACAGTGGCTGCTGACTATGGTATTGTCTGATCTGCGTATCCCTATCTATCTGTGCTCTCCACAGGTAATTTAGCTTTTGACTCCTTGAGCTGTCCTGTTCTTCCTTTCTCAGTTCTGCTCAGTTACTGTTAGTGGACTGTGACTTTTTAGTTTACTTTGTTTTAAGTATATTTACTCAATTTCCAGCAGGAAAGCTATAATAGAAACTGTGCCTCACAGCACGTTGGGGAGTTGAAACTGATGATGGTGTATTAAAGACAAAAGGTTGGTCAGCCAGTCAGTTGTATGTCCATCTCTGTAACTGTAACACCAGCACCATTTACTGTAAAATTTGGGTAGCTGTCACCCGTTCTCCCCATATAGCCCCCTACAATGAAGATGTCAGGAGTCACTTAAGTCTCATTTTCCTGCTGGCAGGTTTCTCTAACTACATCAGCTTGCCTTTTCTAACCAGCCTACATTGTGTTGGGACATTCCAGTGCAGTGTGGCTTCCTCAAGCAGATCTATGTGAGCCTGCCAGAGTAAAGAATTTTCAAAGATTTTTGTCTACTGGAGGGTCCCCCACCCCAGAAGGGAACAAAGTCAGTAACTATGCACTATCCAGTGAAAGCAGAGGGCGAAAAGAGGCCTCCAAATTTAAACTACAATTTTGTGTGTGCAAACCTTGCAGATGCAAGAATTTGTACCTGCTCAGTTACCAAAACTAAGGATGGGATGGAACTGTAGCTATAATGATGAGGCAGACAATGATAACACAAGAACACCTGCCAATTTTATTCATACCCAGAAGCCATCAGATGTTCTATAGTTATATATGAGGTAAGAGGACACATCCTCCATCAACACTCTGCTGAAATTTTTAGTCCACCTTGGATTACAGATGAATTTGCAGTCTCTTGCATTACAAGTGATGCCATAAAATCACATCCTTTCTTCCATTAGATTTGCAGATATGCACAGTCCTCTCCTGAACTGATTCATGGCATTGCCTCCCTGCTCCTCTGCTGGGTCAGGTCCTCCTGCAATTTCCTTTCTCTGCCACATCCACTTACTCTGTCTGCAATTGCTCAGGAAGCAACTGATGTCACTTGTGTCCCAGTCACCTCAGGACAGGAGAGAAGCAGTAGACAGGAAAGGACAATGCTACCAGTGTTAGTACACTTATCTGTAATGATGGCTGGATTCTCCTGGCTCATTTAGACAGAAGCAAATGAAAATTAATTTGCTAATGGTAATTAACCCTATAAGCATAAGAGAGAGCTTGCAAGACCTGATCCTGTTGCCGCTCTGAGAGATTTCAGATGCAATTTTCACTGAGTTCAATAGAATTTCTCTGGATTTAGCAAGGAAGATCAGTCCTTGCTTTCAGCGTGCTGTTTAAAATACACATGAGAATTCTCCTCTCCATTGTGGTGGAACAAAAGCCCTTCTCACAGCTGTAGCTGGAGAGGCTTTGGGGCAAAATGCTTGTCAGCAGTTACCTCAACTGACTGATTTCTCTGCTGCACAGATGAGCAAACTAGAAGTCATCAACTTCAGCTCATCACAGGAATCAGAACACCTGTCCCCTTGCACTCTGTGCTCTGTATGAGATGAAAGAAAAAGCAAGTAGATCAGCATGTGTGAAGCTGAGCAGCTAAGTGTAGCACTGAAACAGTCTTGCAACACCCCTGGCCTAGCCTGACTTAGCCAGTCCCTGTTGACACAGGTTTGGACAATTCAGGTAATAAGCATCAGTTCAGTGCTCCTACTCTCTCCTAACCAGCATCTCCCCTAAGAGAAGAGACGGATGGCTCTTAGTAAGTGGGTAGGAGGTTCTATCACTTTAATGGGGTGAAAGAGAAACTGGAAGGAAGACAAGACTTCAAAGCATCTCCAGACTGCGTTTCAGCATATCAAATGTTTAGCAGCAATACTGACTCCCACACGCAAACCAGTACTACTGCTGGTTCCCATTCACTTGCTGCAATGAACTCCCTTGGTTGTAGAAGGGTCTGAGACTCTGCTTAGTGGTCCATCTGTGAATATACAGTCTCATTCTTTAGCCATTTTCTTCTTCATAAAGCCAGATCAGTTCCCTATTCTGGTTCTTAGCACGGGACTCCAAAACTGTTGCACTGATAAAGTAGGTAGGTGGGGTGAGATGTAGGGCATAAGAATTCCCTAAATTGTTGCCTTTGCCACATCTTCAGAGCATGAAATCCTGCCCCATAATGAGACCTCAAAGGATGGAGTTCACCTGTACACAGAAGACTAACTCAAGAGCAACATGCAGTTTTAAAGTCTGATTTGTTCTTAAATAGTGCTCATGTCAGAAATGTTCCATGCTAGCACAAAAGAGCTGGTTATTAATTCAAACCCTACTGTGTCAGATGCTGTACCAAAAAAAAAAAAAAAAAGGAAAAAAAAGGAGGATCTCTGCCTCAGAGAGCTCTTGTACAAGCATAATCCTGTGAAGAAACACAGAAACAAGGCAATATTGGCCAGCACGAACAGATGGAGAGTCCTGCACCCACATTCACCCAGCATGACATTCCTGTTGTTGCAGGAAAGGAGACTTTCAAAGAAGTGAAAATTACAAGTTTAGGTTATTTTTCCCCCTTCATGTGGAAGGCCTGTAGAAATCTTAGATTTGTATCATCTGTCAGAGGCTGACAGGCATGGTTTTAGTGGACCCTTCAGCCTATCTAAACCTTTTGTTGTGAGACTCAGGGCATCAGGGACATGGTAGACATTGTCCTGCAGTCTTACCATATCTGAGTCTGATTACCCTTGACCAAGCTGGATAACTCTGCAGACATTTCTCTCATCTCTTCTCAAAGCCAAATACTGAAAACTACAGAAACAGAGCCAGGCTTTGGCCACAGCCAGTGAAAATACACACATACACACAGAGTGAAAGACCTAGGAAATTTTCCAGAGTCTCAAAAGGCCAATATTTGCCTTGCCATATTTCTAACTGTCATGAAATGCTTCACTATTATTGTAGAGCAGAAGTAAGCGTTGGGATTATGTGCACTAACGATGTATTTATTCACAGGTCTATCACCCATAAATAAAATATAACCTTTCCTTGTACTGCAGACAACTTCATAGCAAAACTCTGTTCCTGCTGCAAATAAATTCAGCCTAACAGTTTTCTGCTCCAAACAAAATGTGTATTTCGATGTCTTGGAGATATGGCTGCAGCATCACTAGTATCAGTCACCTAAGCTCTCAGAAGGCTCTGGCGCTTCAGCCAGATGCTGAAAGGAGGGTTTAGAAGACTAACTTTAAGCAGAGACACTTGGAAAGGTTGCATGACAAAATTAAGACACATGTTATTTAGGAAGAGCCACCAGTACACTTCGGAGCTGATCTAACACCCACTGAAGACCTCAGGGTAAATCTTTTCATTGACTTCACTCTGCCATAGATGGGTTCTCATGAGGCAGAACCCAGGATGAAATAACAGTGTCATTATAATCGAGAGAGCATAACAGAAGGGGATACAAGGGGCTCCTGGCAAAGCACTGCAGGCAGGATGTAGATGAGACTGGAGCTGCTTGGACATGAAAACTGGGCTCTAACTAATAGCCTTGAGCAATGTAGCAGCCATTTCCTATGGCCTCATGGCCAAGCAGTTTCACAGGACTGTCCCCCTGCTCTGGGTCTTTGCCCTTGTTCTGGTGACGATATAGTGTTTGACCTCAGGGACTGCTAGTCAGTGAGATTTTGAAAGGCAATCTGCAAGATGGTAAGTTGCAGAGTGAAAGTGGAAAAACCATTCTCAATTCACTCCAGGTGGAAGTGCTAGTAACACAAAAGCAGAGTGTCTCCCTCTGGGCAACCCTGAACCATTTTGTGAAGCCAAATCAAAAAAAGTTCATACTTGGATACCTACTTAAATCACCTGAATTTCAAGAGGTGCTGCTCCCACAGACAGCCAAAGAGTAACAGAGTTAAGAAGTTAAAAGTCAGTACATCTTGGGTGAGCAGAGATGCCTAGGCTCAGAGACATGCTATGGTAAAGTGTGAATTCAGTACAGAAGCATCAATATTTCAGTCCCTCAACCATCAAGAAGGCTCATGCTTCTGTTTCCAACTGATTAGGCAATAAGGTGAAATATGGGGCTCAAGGGTAGCTGTTATTCACAGCTGTATCTTGTGTACCTTTGCATTCAGAAGCATTTTTATTCATCTGTCAAGAGAAACAGGTCCAGATATATTTCAAAGCTTTGTAGGAGGATGCACCCATGAAGCACACAGCAACAAGACCCTCAGCACAGCAGCCTCGGTGCTGATCTAAGAAGATGGCAAATGGGGAGTTGAGTATACTGGGGACTGGCTGGACAGGAGCCCTACTTTGTTCTCTGCACCAGGACCCATATCAATCATGCTGCAACACTGGCTGTGGAGATTTAATTTGGGGAATTTCCCCCACAAGTCTGACCCAATGAGACATAGCAATGTCTGCATGCTGCTTCTGCAGCTGCCTTGTCATTAGAGGTGTTCATTTCCCAGGTGGGCATGTGATTTCCCATTTCCCTGGGTTAGAAAAACAACGTAATTATACACCGAATTCAAACCTGCCCTGTTTTAGGGAGAGGCAGTGTCTGATATGCATAATTTGTAAATGGATATCATATTGCCATTGCATAGGCAACACTATCAATTTCTGCTCTGTATGAATTTTTTCTTCAGCATTTCAAGAGTCACTTCCAATTATTTTTAATACATAAAGCCCAGAATGAATCAGTGCTATCATGAACTTTGCAAAAAAAAAAATGTATCCCCAGTAGAAATGAAGAGACAAATGGTCGTCTAGCTTACTAACTTCTATCCAAGGGGACAGACTAGTTGCACTGGTGACCGCAGGAATATAACTGTAATCTGTCAACAGATTTTCACTTCCATGCGGGTATTTTTTTCATTTAATTTTCATTTTCTTTTCACTTTTTCATTTACTCACCTTGTACTTGACTGTGATTTTGCACAGTGGATATCTCATACTTAAAACATAAATCCATTATTTTACTGTAAAACCATGCAAAAGTCTCTTATTTCTAAGGCTCACCCATTAAAATTTCACAGATGAGAAATTCAGGCACAAGACTTATGCAGACCTGAGCTATAAACAAACTCTCTGGATTGGAAAGGCCCTGATTTTCACAGACACTTTACTCAGAAAGCCTTTGGGCTTAAAATGCCCATAGTTGAGAAATGGTAATTAGGTTGTAAGTTAAGATATGCCAGCTCTGTTCTGCTTTGCTTCCATTTTGCCAGTCTAAGAGGATCATTGATCCAGAGTGGCCTTGAATTTGGATCAAGAGCTCACTTCAGCACTTCACTGTGGGCTGCTCCTCATGTGAAAGGGTACTGTGTTTTAGGGATGCATAGTGGTCCAAATCTTAGGCAAAGGTTGAAGAGTACCCCCTGTTTGGGCACCAGGTCCCATTCAAGATGGCAGGGCAAGCTCTGCAACTCACACTCCTGTCTCCAAATTCTGCTTACATCCCAGCCAAGCTTCTTTCCTTCCCTGCTCCCTCAAGGCAGCCCTCACTGCTTCTCCTAACTCCAGAAAGCAGAGTACATCCTCTTCCCAGCAGGAAGAGGATGTACTCTTCCCTGCACTCCTGCCCCATATGCATGTGGAAGGATGTTCTGATTGTCTCCTTCATTAAGGAACTATGAAAGTCTCCTCCCTGTGCCCTGGAAACAGTGAGTCCCTGCTGGCCTTACAGGCTGCGATGGTATTGAGTACCATCAGTCCTGCTGGCTCTGTGGGTGACAGAGCTCTGCAGACATCCCCTAAGGCCTTTCCTGCTGTCTCCCCTATGCTAGTATGATATCTGGACTGCTCTAGCTCTAAGTAGATCATTTCCTCTCTCATTTGTCTCATCTTACAGAACCCTGCACGTCTGCTCACACTTATTTTAGGCTCTGGTGGAGCCAATTTCCCTGTTTCAGTTTGATTTACCTTCATTCCCAGACGATTATGTTTCCCCTTCTTAGAGAGGCTTGCTCTTGGATTAAATAAAACCAACCTGTTCTTACTGGCATTATTTTTCTAATTAGCATTTTGCTCCTCATTCACTGGGGTGCTGGACAGCCTGCCTCCGTCAGTAAACTGACAACCAGCTGAAAGGGTTCCCTTACTATGCAGACATACATGCTGTGAGGACAGCTCCCTGTGCAGATCAGCTCTGGTTTGTAGGCTCCTACAGAGCTTGAGCTGGATGATGGATTTCAAGCATCTGCAAAGCCAACAGCTTTGGGGAACAGACAGTGCAGCCAAGAGATGTTTGCCCTGGCATGCAAGGAGTGCCTGGAAAGCCACTGAGGGTCGTTCCCCGGGGAGTGCAGGGTAGTACTGAGATACACTCCACACAGAGTACAATTTGAGGCCTCCTGGGTAAAAAAAACCTCTATCTCCTGCCTAATCTGGCTCCTCTGACAACCCAACATAGCAACTACTTTAGCGAATTTCCATGCCAGTCCCATAGCCCCAAGGAGCAGAAACCCATAGGGTTTCTCTTTTGGAGAGCTCAGCTTCTAGCCTTTTGTCCTGAAGACCTGTCATTCCCTACATGGCACTGGAAGTGCTTTGCTGCTGGTAGCAACTGAGTAACAGGAACTGCGTTCTGCTGCAAAGCCTTGGAGAAGGGCACGTGCTTGTGAGGGTGGAACTGCCATGCTCTCCATGTACGGCCTGAGCCCTTTGGACAAAAGTTCTCTGGACGTGGGTGCAAGGAATAGTAGATCAAATGGGAGACACAAACATGCTGCTAGAGCTGCTACGGAGCCATGGGAGGTGCATCTTTAATCCTTACTCCATTTGCACTGAAATCAATGCAACTTGGACAGACACAGGCATTATCCCTCACCCTCTAAGATACATCTCTAGGATCCATGAACTGGGCTGACAAGGACATTACAAGGCTTATTTACTAGTGGGGGGTAACACGCTTTGCTCCCATAGGTGGAAGGCACAGCTCAGGCCCTATAAACAGAAATAGTGAGCAGAATATTATTCCCTACATCCAGCTGTAATTGAAAGAGCAAGGGAAAGCTGTTCCCTCTCCCTCCCCATGCTTCAGGACAGGATTATGGTGTCTAAGGAACCATGAAGGAGAAACTCTCTTGACAATATTTCTAGTCTTCTCTGCAGCCTGTTCTTGCCACTGTCCTGACAAGTGTAAATCATGTTTCAGTGTAAATCTGGACCCAGCACATCTGTCACATATGAGTGGCAATGTTGGATATGCTGTTTGTAAATCCACTGAGAATAATGTATTTCTGCTGTGGGATGACATCCCATAATGAGATTGTGATATTCCATAGCCTAAGATTTGCTATTCGTGACAAAGACAGATTTCATGAACAGCAAGGCTGCTGGGAGACCTACTGGACTTAGGGGATATTCATAAGCTGGGGAGCCTTCTAACCTGCTCAGCCATAACTCAGATACAGGGGAGACAGTTTCTAATGCTTTTTAGACCAATCACTAAACACCATTAGCTACATACCTGGCCATATATTTGCACTGAATACACCACAGAGCACAAAATAACTAAACATGGAAAAGCACAGTCAAGAACTGCACATATTTACAAGCCAACCTATCATATTGATCTAACTACACTTAATATAGCAAGTACAATAGTAAAAAAATTCATTTCCATGTCTAGAACAACTCCATTTATTCTCCTCAGAGATTTAGAAAATTAATCCTTTTTATAATGAAATACTGCTTTTTTTTTTCCTCCCAGTTGTAGTTTATTTATGGAAAGCTTACAAAAATTTCTTCATCCTTATTTGTGGAGATACACATATGCCACATCCTTCCCTTCTGTGCTGTGAGCAGAAGCTGTATATGTGTGTATTTATGCATATGTACAAATCTGCATGTAAATTCATGCCACTCTAATCCTCTTGGCTAGTAAAACAACTTACACCTAAGTTGTTCCCTCTATCTCATTGGGAATTAATCAGTCTGGACTTAGAAAAGTAGGTGAATTAATACATTTATCTCAATTTATAAAAGCAGCCTCAGAAACACTGTCTTGTTAAAGACCAGATAGCAGGAGGAAAATTGTTAAAACACAGCCTCTCTATAGAGCCTAGCAAAATTAGGAACTTAGCCTAAGCCTCTTGAGTCTCAGTCTTGTTTCTCTGGCAGTTGTCTCAGCTGTCTTGTTTTTAGTTAAAGGCACAGTCCTTTTAAATGACTATTTTATCCTACTGGACTTCTTGTTCTTCACTTACATGAACACATGTACAAACATGGAAAAGAGTTTCATGTAAGTTAGTAAAATAAAAGAGAAGCCAGGGTGTCTTTGTTTAGCCCACACCCAGGGCTAAACAACAGCAGTTTTTCTCTCACCTAATGTCCCTTCCCCAAATGAGGAAAGGAATTGGGAAAAGGAGAGGGAGACTTGTAGGATGAACTTAACCAGATTTAATGAAATAAAGAAATCAACATAAAAGACAACACAAAACAGACAAAAGTATACTTATCCACAGACCACTGGCAAATTGTTCCAAGAATCACAACAAGGAAGATGGAGAACAAAGGAAATACAAGAAAAGCAGGAAAAGCCCCACCTCTTTATAGCAAACCCTCTCTTTTATAGTGAGCTTGATGTCAATGATATAGAAAACACCTGTGGGCCAGCCTGGGTCAGCTGCCCTGGGTTTAACTGCTGAGGGCCTTGATCACCATGGCTGGCCACAAACTGAAACCAAATCCCAATGAAACCAGGACATAGGGTATAACACAAACTCCAAATCCCCTAGCCATGCCAGCCCAGGGCAAGGGAAGAGCGTGGAGCAATGGCTCGGTGACTGGAAGCTGAAGGCCTTCTTATTCATCTGAACTGGAAGTTGAGTTAAAGGCAGTATGAAGCTGATGCTGCCTGCTCTACTAGGGAGGTGTACTCAGTGACTAGGGGTGTGCTCCTAGCCCCCCTGATTTCCCACAACTGGATCACAGATATCTCATTTTACAAGTGGGTAAAAATAAGAAAAAGAGAAGTGAAGCAATCTGTCTGTGGTGATACAACATGTCTGTGACAATGCAGAACAGGTCTCAGTGTCTCTCAAGCCTGTCCTATCAGTCCCTGCAGGTGAAACTGCATGCACTCCACCTATGGTGGGTGCTGTGTATTCACATGTATAAGCAAATGTATATTTCTGTTGTTTATTTGCTCTTCTGTGCAACAGCTGACCAGGGCTGCAGATGGGTAAGAGACATGCTTACACATGAATCAGTACATCTTTGAAAGCTGCCACCTCCCAGGACTGTCCTACAGATGTGGACGTCCAGGGCCAAATCCTGCACTGGGAGGAGTGGACAGAGTTTCTCTGACATCAGTAGTGTTGCGTCTCCTGAGCCACGGTACGTGCTTGGCTCACTCTCTATGGCCTCAATCAGGCAAAGGGCTTGTAAAGTAGCGTAAAAGAAGCATTGATGGGGTTTAACATAAAAGGTAGAATCAGGGCACTAAAGCTGACCATTTAAATCCAGCAGGTCACTGATTCTTTTGTGTTGATCTGAACTGACATAATCAAAACCTGGCTGGGTTCCACTTGCAGTCTCTCCATCACATGTTACTTACCATCTGAATTTCCCTGCATTCAGAGAACACTCCCACCCCCTCCTGCCCTGCTCCCTGAAGGAACAGTTAGTTTGAATAATAAGATCCCTTTTTAACAACATTCTCTCAGAAATCCCAAATGCCAGACACTGCACATCAGCATGTACAATCTCAGTCATTCACACACATACATCAGTGATTTTTCCCATCTCTGATATGTCAATGCTGTTTACAAATGAATACTTACATATATCTCTGCCCTTTAAAAAAAAGTAGCATAGTGTGACTGCAGTGACAGCCCTGCATAACTGCAGAAGTTGTATTCTAGAGACACTACTGCCAAGGGGTGAGCTTGCCTGTAAACAAGATGCTTGACCAGGGCATGGGCATGGTTTCAAGCCAGTGTTGGCATGAGAAGTCCCTTAGATTTTGTGAAGCAGGTAATGGAAGGTCTTTTTTTGTGTGTTTTGTGGCCCATATTTCAGGTTTGTTATTACCAAAGGACAGAAACCTCCCCTTGCATTAGTAAACTTCAGCAAAATGTCATGCACCACCACTAAAAACACTAATACCAAATTTACTGCCGGAGTCTGGAAAAGTGCCATTCCAGTGGTATCTCCATTTCTACCACGCCTGTCCACACATTTGCCTGGAGCTGTTTTCAGTTGCCTCAGGGGAGGCAGTGCAGTTGTGCTGGTGTACGTTAGGCACCAGAGATCCTGCAGTGAGGCTGGTTCTTCTGAACATTTCGTCTCAGCCAATGTTTTTCAAAAGAGAAGAAAGTCAGGGTAAAATCTTAGAAAATAATCCTGAAAGACAATCTCCAAAAACCTGGGATACTGCTGAGGACCTCATGGCGTACTTTGAGCATCTATGTTGCAGCCAGGCCCTCCGGTTTCTATATCTGATCAATGCAGCAGCCTGAAAACTTAGCAGCAGGTGTATTTGAAAACTGGAGGTTTCTCCTCTATAAATGGTTACCTCAAATGATGCCATGTTTGGAGAAGTGTTTGTGCTATTTTTTTTAATTTATGTTTAATCAGATTTCACTAGACTCTACCCCACATATTCAGCTTCACATGTTCTGATCTCCATGCTGATAGCTCAGCATGGAGCTGGAGAAGCTGTCCCAGTTGGAGACAGTGGGAACAGTGGGAAGGGAAGGCAATGAGTGCTAGCCAGACTGTCACAGAAGGAAAATTGGGATGATGAGATAAGTAAATTAGCTGGATGCTTCTGTAATATGATCAGTGGCAAAACAGAACTGACAAATGCACTGCTATGGTAGTAACAGCAGTAACTTGGTTGTGATAACTGCATGTGGATCTCTCAAAACTAGTTTTCCACACTGTTTGCAGTACCGTGAAAATAGCAGTTTATTAGTGGCATATATTCCTCTTAGATTTCTGAAGTTTTCTCCACAGCTATAAGCATTTGTGATACTTGTCCTTATTGGTATCTCCCCCTGTGGAGGAATGTCATGTGGCAAGAAGCATCAAACGATTTGGCTGGTCCTAGAGCAGGGCAGCACAGAATAGGCAGGCCTGAGTTTCTTAAAAGACTCCTGCCAACCATAGTGGGACCTGTGCCTGCTTGCATCAGCACTTAATTCACCCTGAAAAAAAGCCTAATAATGGGCTGGATTGTTCTTAACACAACTCTCTTGACTTCAGTGGAGTTTCCCTTGCAGTGAACTTGTCCTGACACACTCACATTGTGCAGTCAAGCAGAGCAGCAGAGGCTGGCAGGCCATAATCAAATCCCACTTCAAGTAACCCAGCTAGCCTGCTGCCAGGGGTTTGCAGCAAGGAGGCAGCATGCCAAAGCCATCTCCTGCAGAACTGTATTCT
The DNA here is from genome assembly GCF_013368605.1 of Nyctibius grandis. Lineage (NCBI taxonomy): Eukaryota > Metazoa > Chordata > Aves > Nyctibiiformes > Nyctibiidae > Nyctibius > Nyctibius grandis. Next base: position 13,526,239 of record NC_090665.1, read on the forward strand.
TCCTTATAATTTATTTATACTAATGCTGACAAATGTATTTTGAATCTTTAATTCCTGCTGTTTGGGGCTACCTCACCAGTGTTCAAAACTCTGGGTGGCTTGTGATTAAACAGCCAGATCACCATCCATGGAGCTCAACATTCAGTCTCCTGCAGTGTTTGCTGTGGTCACAACCAGCACCAGGGCTGCTGTGAAGGTTTGTGCTGGCTGGTCTCCGGGTGCCATTTGCACCGGTGGCTTTGGGAGGCACTAGTGCTCTCCTCTGCACAGCAAGACTATGTTCCTGGTCTGGAGTGTGGCAGCTCCTGCCTTAGCAACACGAAAAGGACAAGCAGAGTCTGTTCCAGTTTGTCAAGCAGATGCCGAGCAAGAGATGTAAAAAGTCATTTACTTCCCTAGAAAATTCTAGCATGAGGAAGAAAATTAACATAAGCCCTCCTGGGATGAGCACACTTATTTCCCAGAGCAGTGACTAGATTCATTAGCCATTTGAACCTCAAACTCCCATAGGATATTGCTGGGAAGAAATAAATGTATACTGCATGATGCCTTGTGACAGGAGATTCTGTGTAGAAACTGTTTGGAACAGACTGGCACAAATCTGCTGTAGGCCTGGTATGAATTTCCCTATTTCTTGTACAATGCTGGAAGAAAACACCTCACTGTGTTGTGTTCACACAACAAGCTAAGTGTGACATGTTAGAGGTAAGGTGTAGGGACGTATTTGGAGGAAAATGGACATGTACTGAGCCAGCCATTTGAGACCTGGGACTAAGCACGTAGCAAGCGGCAAAAGCAACTTTGAGGAGTCAGCAGCTTGAGGAGAGAAAACGAGAAATCAGCAGTTAAGCAACTAAGAACTGAGAAATCAGCGAAAAGTAACCAATGAAGAGTGGAGTAAAAAGGATCAATCATAAGAGACTTGCTATATTGCGTAAACCAATCAGTAGTTCGCCAAGACGCATGGCTGCCTCGTGGACAAGAATTATAACCAATAAGAATATGCATGATCGTGCGTAGGGAAAGTAAAATTGTATAAAAAGGGATAGTTTTATTTAATAAGAGGGCTTTCACTTGATTCATATTGGATCGTGTGGAGTCCATTGTTTTCTCTCCTCAGTAAGGGCCAGTGAAGGAGAGCAAGAAGCAGAAAGCCTGCTCATGAGTCTATTCAGCCAGTCTCCAGCCATTGGTCTGACCCTGGCATTTCCAGATAGGTCCCAAATGACCACCAGCCACATCAAAGTCCCTTTTACAACATAAATGCTAAACTGTGGCAGGAAATAGTAATGATAACACCTCAGACAAAGCAGGTGTTATTTCACTGTGGGACTATGGTACTAAGAACTGATCAGAGGAGTAAAATAATGAATCTGGAAATGTGTGGAGGAACTAAGAACCGATCAGACTAGTAGGATCACAAATCTGGAAATGTGTGAAGGCAGAAGTAATCCTTACAGGTGAGGTCTTAGCCTGAATGGAAACATGCAGCTCTCCAGGCAGACACGAATCAGAAAACCTGCCTAACAAATACCACTGACACCACTGCCAGCAAGGACACCGGCCAGTAAGAGAGCTACTGGCTGATACAAGTAGCAACATCCAGAGACACTGCAGAGGCTTCTGTTTGGAAGAGGAAAAATTGTTGGTTGCTGTCTGCAACCGGTGGACCAGAAAGAATGGAGATATGTTAAAATACCAAAAGATTGCTTGTGGTTTTATTGTTGTTGTTGTTGCTCTGGGAGTGGCCTTTCACAGGATACAAACTCCAGCACTGGCTATTTCTCACGGCCGTCCCGTAGCCCCTGCCGGTTGCCATCCTGCTAGTCCCAGCCCAGCTAGCCGGGATTACACACCGCCACCTCCCGGTGCAACTGGGCAGGATCAGTGATTTGATTGATACTGGAAGTCCTGGGGGAAAGACTTCACCAGTCCTTCTTAAATTAAAATCACACATAGTGGAGTCAAACAAGTCTGCATTAGAACATTAAAAGCAGCGGGGCTAAATGAGCTCCAGTGGAAAAAAAAGTATTTTTTTCTAAAATTACAATCAGAAGGAGAAATGGCAACAGGCTTTTCAGGATAACGAATGTGTTTTGTTGCAGTCTGAGGTGAATAGAAATGATGGCTACATCTATCTGGTGGATGCTGTCCTACAAATGGTCCCTGAGCATTCACGGTGGTTTGAGCTGTTGGAAAACGTGCTGGCCTGCTACGGACTGGCAACAGTTTGGACTCCTTTCTTCTTCGATCCCTCTGTCAGCATTTTCAAGAGAGATTCCCACCGAGATCCCAGTCAGGGGATGTGGGGAGACCACAGTCTAGTTGGAAGTGGGCTGAGTTCATGAATCCTTTTCATGTCTTTGTTACTATAAGACTTCACTTACTGATGCAGAGGAGATTGCTGGTTCAGTGCATCCCCATTTCTCTGCTGTGGGTGAATGAATCCCTGTGCTGGTTTTGGCTGGGATAGAGTTAATTTTATTCACAGTAGCTAATATGGGGCTATGTTTTGGATTTGTGCTGAGGACAGTGTTGATAATACAGGGATGTTTTCATTACTGCTGACCACCGCTTACACAGAGTCGAGGCCTCTTCTGCTTCTCACACCACCCCACCAGCAAGTAGGCTGGGGGTGCACAAGAGGTTTGGAGGGGACACAGCTGGGACACCAAAGGGATATTCCATACCATATCATGTCATGCTCAGCACATAAAGCTGGGGGAACATGAAGGAAGAAGAGAACGTTGGGAGTGATGGTATTTGTCTTCCCAAGTAACCATTATGCATGATGGTGCCCCGCTTTCCTGGAGATGGCTGAACAGTCACCTGCCGATGGGAAGCAGTGAATGAATTCCTTGTTGTGCTTTGCTTGCATGTGCGGCTTTTGCTTTGCCTATTAAACTGTCTTTATCTCAACCCATGAGTTTTCTCACTTTTACCCTTCTGATTCTGTCCCCCATCCCACCAGGGAGGAGTGAGCGAGTGGCCGTATGGGCCTTAGTTGCCAGCTGGGGTTAAACTACGACAGTCCCTCTGGCCTTTTATCCTCCGCAGTGATACAGAGGAAGCTATTCACCACCATGCACCTGTACTGCAGCATCAGCAGGCCTGGCTGGTGGGGGTGGTCACATGCAATATTTAAATAGTGGCTTGCTTTTGCTATCTCATTATTACATAAGAGTCATCAATTGGAAGGCTGTAGAACAGAGGTTATTTGAGAGAGCTGACATCTCCCACTAAGGATCCAAGAGATAGAAGATTTTCTGACTACACATGTGCATCCACTGACAAAGGCTTATACAGCCAGCACTTTCTTATGATTACAACTTTCTTTGAGAGAAAAATATATTCTAACAAGCAGCCCTTAATCCTTCAACTGCTGCTACAAAGAAGCCCCAGAATAAGAGTTCCTGCAGTATAACATTTTAGAAATGTATATGCCAGGAGCGACAAAAAACAGATCAGTTGCAGCTGGGTGCACTCAGACATTCCTTCTGATTTGTTTAACATGCATCTTCTGTCCAGTCTGTTTGAACAGAGACCAACTTAATGAAGCCCAAAGATGTAAGGCTTTTAGATCTTTTTCTTATGTTGTGGATGAAGCAAAAGCAAAACTGCTGTGGGGTGGTGAGCATCAGACAACACAAACAACATTGATATGTGGCTTGATTTATTGTGTAGCAGCCATATGGCAAGTTTTGTAGTTTTTGAATAGATAGGAGAATCCTCTCAGAAGTTGCCACGCAGGAAATCCATGAGGAAACCTTACAGCGAAGAGACAGGTGGCCAAGAGCTGGCCCACCACACACGCTGCTGTCAGAATGGAAATACACACATACCAGAGCTACAGCTCTCTGCCCCACAGTAGTGACCAGTTCCTGCCTGCCTCATCTGGCATCGCTTCCTTGAGGAAAGAGCTGGTTTTTCTGCTGTGCATTCCTGCTCTCTGATTTTGGTCATCTCCAGGGCAGAGAGGAATTTGTAGAAGCTGGCAGCACCTTCAGCTGCAAGCACTAAGTACCTTCCTCGTCTTTAGGCAATGAGTCTTGTCATCTCCTCCTTCCCTATTGGCATTATTTCTTGATATGCAGTTAAACTTTATCTATTGAGTCGTGTTGTGGGTTGAACATTTTCATGTTCATGGAACAAGGTAAACCCAACTTATGTATTAACATTTATTTCGCTGCAAAAATAATCTCTTCACACCCAATGACCTGTGCTCTTCCCCACCCTCAGACAGAAGCCTCACCCAAAATATAATTCATGTTCATTGTTCTGTCAATCTACACAGTCTTGTTGGACTGAGGGAAGATTTGATGGTCAAAGGCAGGGCGCTCAGTAATTCTTTTGGTTCCCAATGGGCAGGTCTACTGGAGACACCCTGCTTGATCTCTGCTGTGATGACGTATTGGCAGAGAGGGGCTCTGTAAGGCAGAATGGATCAGGTCCTAAAGGTTTCTTAGGTCAAAGTCAGCGAGTAAACCACTAGCAAACTGGAAACCAGCATGTTTTATTGAGTCATGACAGGCTGCAGCAAAATTGCATTCATCAGACAAGGCTTTATTGCCACCCACAGATTGCGTGTCTCTGCTGAGATCAGGCTTCATGTCAGAAAGGGTGTAGTACAGAAGTACTTTGACAGATGGGCAGTGCCCAAAAGACCTTGCAGTCCTAACAGATGAAGATGAGAGAAAGAAAGGATTTTTGTCTCTATGTTGTAGACAGACAATGAAATAGGTGTACCTCTAAACTGTACACTGCCACTCAGGGCCCTGAACCAGCTGATAATGCTTGGTGTTGCTAAAAAACACCATTTGGACAGGCAAGGGCAGCACCCTATGACATTGCCTTGAGCTAGCACACCTCTCATCCTGACTTACCAGATCTGTGCTCTGTGCCTATGGCCAGATTACTTCCAGACTGAGACTGATGATTACACAGCTAGTCTGGCTCTCCATCTCCCAGTTTCTTTGAATTTCTTTGCATCAGAGTTAGTGTGGTCAAGTCTACATCTGGACGTACACTAGAACATCCACTCATCACTATGTGAATAGGCTGTAAGAACCAGGATTTAACCCTGGGTCTTCTTTCTGGTATCTAACTGAACATAAACGTTCAAATTGGCCTCCAGTAAAGGGGCATTGAAGAGTTGACAGAGGGGAATACCTAGTTGCAATCATTTCACTGTCAACTTGTTCTAGTCTGAGGGAGACGGATGGCTGGATGGCCAGGCCCAAAGAGTTGTGGTGAATGGAGTTAAATCCAGCTGGCAGCTGGACACAAGTAGCGTTCCCCAGGGCTCAGTACTGGGGATAATATCTTTATCAATGATCTGGATGAGGGGATCAAGTGCACCTGAAGTAAATTCGCAGAGAACACCAAGTTGGGTGGGAGTGTTGATCTGCTGGAGGGTAGGAAGGCTCTGCAGAGGGATCTGGACAGGCTGGATTGATGGGCTGAGGCCAGCTGTATGAGGTTCAACAAGGCCAAGTGTCAGCTCCTGCACTTGGGTCACAACAACCCCATGCAATGCTACAGGCCTGGGGAAGAGTGGCTGGAAACCTGCCTGGCAGAAAAGGACCAGGGGGTGTTGGTCAATGGCCGGCTGAGTATGAGCCAGCAGTGTGCCCAGGTGGCCAGGACAGCCAACAGCATCCTGGCTTGTATCAGAAATAGTGTGGCCAGCAGGACGAGGGAAGTGATCATCCCCCTGTACTTGGCACTGGTGAGGCCACACCCTGAATCCTGTGTTCAGTTTTGGGCCCCTCACTACAAGAAAGACATTGAGGTGCTGGAGAGAGTCCAAAGGGCAACGAAGATGATGAAGGGTCTAGAGCACAAGTCTTATGGAGCAGATGAGGGAACTGGTGTTGTTTAGCCTGGAGAAAAGGAGGCTCAGGGGAGACCTTTTCACTCTTTACCTGAAAGGAGGTTGTAGCGAGGTGGGTGTCGGTCTCTTCTCCCAAGTAAGAAGTCAAGTTGCACCAGAGGACGTTTAGATTGGATATCAGGAAAAAATTCTTCACCAAAAAGGTTGTCAAGTGGTGGAGTCACCATCCCTGGAGGTATTTAAAAGATGTATAGATGTGGTGCTTAGGGACGTGGTTTAGTGGTGGACTTGGCAGTGCTGGGTTAATGGTTGGACTTGATGATCTTAACAGTCTTTTCCAACCAAACTGGTTCTATGATTCTATGAGATACAAAGTTTCCTGCTGGCAATAGCTGGGTAATAAAACTGAGATGCTTCTTTAGCAATCACTGCAATAATATTAAATAGATTTCACTGTTCAGCATCATCTATCACCACATAAGTCGCTCAAAGAATCCTGATACAAAGAGATGAAGAATCAGACTCAGAGAAAAAGTTAATTTTCTTCAAAGTTTAAAACCCTTTCAGAAATTTGGGGGAATTTCCTAGATTGTCTTTTATAGATTCCTTTTATATTCCTAAAAAATCTTTTATACACCATCTTTCATCCATATGTACCTCAGAGTATGTTTCTTCCATATTGAGACTAGCTTTTACCCACAGGTTTCAGGAAGGGCTGATGATTTGGAATGCTCCATGCTAAGGACCCTACCTTGACATATCTGGAAATGTTGAAAAATATTTAAGCTGCCTAAACTGTACCATCCATCACTTTCAAATTTGAATGACTACAGGACCCCTGTCCAGCCCCTCCTCTGCTCCATTAACCTGAGAACGAGACAACTCATAAGCTTTCATTTACACTATGCTCTCAGTCACGCAATGTCAAAGGGCACCATTTAAGATAGTCATGCTACTGTGGAGGATTCCTTTCGTCTTTGTACCTTCTAGAGCTGCAATCTGAGGCAATTAAAGAACGTGACTCAGGACATGTCTACACAATGCAGTGCAATTCAGAGATCTTCAGTCCACCACTGATTCATGCCATAGTGGAAGTTGCCCTGACTCACAGGAGTCATTACAAAAAATGAGATTACGAACAGCTTCCAGAGCTGAGACTTCTGTTACAATGGTTTAGATCTTTCAATGCTTTCAAAGTACCAGAGATTATGTTAGCTAACTGGGAAGAGTTAAAATATTTTTATGCATGGACAAACACTTAAAAGGCATCCTTTTGTAGTTCCTAGTCAAAAGGCTGCCTAAAAGACCAACAGATACCCGGCAGAAATTGAAAGCCTTCCATTTTAAAGTGTCAGGTGATCAGGCCACTTCAATTCTCCTGCCCAGCTTAAAACTACCCTGAAGAAGCTTGGTTTTCAGAGGCCTTCAGGAGTTCAGCACTTGAATGTCTTGAAACGGAGGCAGTCAGAATAACTACTTACTTTTGCGAATTTGAGCAATTAAAAGTAGAACTCTGCTGCTGTCTTCAGTTACTGATGAGACAGCCAAACTGAACGGTTTGGGACAACATTTTCCATAGGATTGTGAGTCTCAGGTTTGGTTTTCCTGGTGTACTCCAACCAGAACATTGGTCATTTAAAAGAAACTCCCCCAAAATGAGACAAAAATTCTATTTGGTCTGTATTTCATAGTGACCCTCTCCTCATGAGAGGTTATTACTCTTATAATTCGCTTGGGGGGAAGTGCGTTTATCAAAACTGCTTTTTGACACCATGTCTGTCCAACTTGATGAAGAATCAGACTTCTGGCCAGAATACAGTTTCGCCAGATCCCTGTAACTGCATTTCCTATTCTGGCTGCATTAAGTGCATGCAGCAAGCTCCAGACCAACTGTATGTAAACAAAGCATCATTTACCCAGCACCAGAGTGTTGCTAGGGATTAAACAGGTAAATTATGAGGAACCAGATCTGGCATCCTGCTTCCTCTTCACTGTCAAGCTGCTGCCCCAGTACCACTGGGCACAGACAGGTAGGAGAATGACAGCATCCAGTTCAGATCTGAACATAGAGCCATGTGAAAGGCATATTGGAACAGGGACTAGTTTGGCAGTGAGAAAGGAAACCAAGTTGCAAGCAGCAGGAGTTGGAAATAGGATTGTGGAGAAACTGCAGAGACAGAACCAGGTGAGGTAAACAGATCCTGGGGAGAGAGCAAGAAAAATGCATGTGGTGGGTAGAACTCCAAGAAGTGAGGACAGGATTGGGAGAGGAGTCTGGAACTGATAAGATGATGACAGGATAGAGCATCCTGGGGCAGAGTGAAGGGAAGGGCAGGATAGCTCAGGCACACAGAAGGTGGAAGAAGGTGCTGTGCTCTGCTGTGCTCTGCTCCTAGAAAGCAGTGGCAAAAGCAATGGCAGAACGAATGATCATCTGCAAGTACTGAAACAGCTGAAGTGTGAGGAACTAACAAAAGCCCCTAGTAATGTCATGAGGTAGCAGAGCTAATGAACCCCACCTCACTGGTAACTTTAAGGTATCATTACAAACCTGAGGAAGTATTTCTCTTTTTAGCGTGCTCTAACAAGAGAGAAACAAGACAATGACACACAAGAAAATTATTCCACCACATGCAGAACTGTGTTAAAAACCAAAGAACAAACCAAAGAAACCTCACACCTTTATCCAATTTATAGAATCCAAGACTCGGTAATTTCATAATGACAGATTTTAAAACTACTTTTTCTACTTCCTTTGCTTTGACCTCATTCTCGTAGGCATTATGACATTTAAGTGCATTTTTGCTTATTATTTATCCAACAATATAATGCTTTTCAATATTTTAAGCTGCTTCTACCTGTTCTCTTCCATATCATTTCGATATTTTCAGCAGGTTTCTTGAACCTTTGACTCCAGACTAAAACAGCATACTCCAAATGAGCAAAAATGCTTAGTTGACTATAGCTCCTATAGCTGACTCCGCATCCCCCCTGAATCAGATCAGCCCTTCTGTTTATGATATTGAACTATGCTGATTGTACGCTGTGAACACCCAATCTTTTGGAAAACTTCTTTTGCCCTGGCACCTTCCTTTAAGTATAGCCTGTATTTTGGTAACAGAATTACAACTGTATATTTGCCTTACGTGAATGTGCGTGCATATTACAGGCGCTACAGGTCTCTGTACCACTGTTCTATAGGCTTCCTTATCTAATATAACCATAAATCTGTGTTGCCTGCACACCTCATCAGTCATGATTTTATGGTTTCTTCCACATCATTGCTCAGAATATTAAACAGCATACACCCAAGAACTGAGCCTAAGCTACACACCCAGACTGTGCAGGGAAACACACCCAGACTGTGATAATCACAGAATCACAGAATCAACCAGGTTGGAAGAGACCTCAGCGATCATCGAGTCCAACCGTTGCCCTTGCACCACCCTGTCAACTAGACCATGGCACTAAGTGCCATGTCCAGTCTTTTCTTAAACACATCCAGAGATGGTGACTCCATCACCTCCCTGGGCAGCCCATTCCAATGTCTAATAATCCTTTGTTTATTGTTACCCTCTGGGGTTTAACAAATAATAGAGCTGGAAAAGGAACTCCTCAAGAATTAAAACTTATTCTCACAAAAACATGTTGCATAGCGCATCAAATGTGGCTTTGCTAGAGGACTACATTTACTTCAAACTTTACTGGCTGCCAGGTAGGGACCTTGTAAAATTATCTATACTTACAAAGTTTATTCAGGTATTCACAGTGTGTGAATGATCATGCAAAGAAATATTAGATGTCAGACCTACAGAAGCAGGGTGTCTCTTTGAAGACATCCTTAGACATCTCTTCTACAGCCTAAGGCATCAGAAAGTCTTTAATTAAAGGACCACAATACAGTTCGACAGTGGCTATCACCTGCAGCGCTGGGATTATCCAGGCATTAGTGCAGACTGGCCCTAATGGATACCCCCTCCCCATGCTCCTGCCCTTGTTTCATTTTAGGCAGCCTCCTCAGTGTCTGGTGGTCTCCAGAGATAGCAGAGGTGACAAAAATGAGCAGGAATAGCATCAAACAAGTAGACTAGAGAAATTACTGTCTTTCCTCTGTTACTGTCCACAGTTTTGATGCCAGGGTGTTTGACTCCATGGATTTTCTTTCAGCCTGTTAAAGACAAAGTTATTTGTGAAATTCAACCCTAAAGTTTGGAGGAAAAAGAAGACAGGACTGTGCCTAAAGATATGCACAAATGCGGAAACAAAAATGTTTGCCAAACATTAAGGAGGTTTATCCTCAGTTTCACAGCATCCCAGCGCTGGAGTCTGCACAATGTCCAAGAAAGCTCAAAAGCGCTTGAGGCCTTGTCTAGGCTGAGATCAACATGGCAAAACACAGGCCTGCCAGAAGGTGTTCTTAAATGTCTCATTGAACATTTGAATGGCAAAAGACTGAACCAAATCTTATCCAATCTCAGGAAATCAATCAAAAGGCAAAGTTCAGGATAGCTGGCTGTCGGACTTAGCCTTTCAAAACTACCCATGCTTTTCAGGCCTGTGCAAACATAATACCAAGGTTAAAATCTAGAAGGATAACTGAAACAATAATTCTTTTCTCGTTTTACTCGTTTTATCTGCAGATATCAAAGCAGCTGACAACTTTGCACATCAAGACAAAGCAGCCTGCAAAGAGCCAATGCAGTGGGTCTGCAAACAGGAGCAGACACCGGACTCCAGCCAGCTACGCACTGGCCCGTGCTGCCACCGTGCATATCAAAGCTGACTCTTTTACACCAGGTGTGGTGAAGATGGAGTTTGGACTCAAGGCAGAAATCACTGCCATGGTGCTTGCTCAACAACTGACTTCCTCACAGATCGAAATCAGACCAGACACCGGAAACGAAACTAAAGAGCGACTCCAGCATGCACGGAAAATTGCTATGGCATTACTGCACGATTCCCTGATTGCCTAAGCCCCGTAGGGGACTGTGCAACGGGTCAAACAATCTCAACCTGGGGAACCTCCCCCTGTGAGGAGACAGGCGGTGTGAGACACTGGGGTCCTGCCCGCAGTGGCTTCCGTCCACGCACCAGTCTCTTCCTCTTCCCTGTCAGCAGGGGCACCACACCAGCAGCCCCCGACCGCCTGCAGCGCAGGCCCCTCAAGCCCCAGCTCCTGAGCCAGCCAGAACCGGCTCTGACCAGCCCAGGGCAGCTCCGGACCCCCCAGCTGAGGCGTGAACCTGCATGTGGGGGTCAGGACAAGGCCCAGTGAGGGGAACCGGGGTCAGACACAGCCTGGATGGCTGGGGCTAGGGGGGCAAGCCAGGACGCCAGCCCACAGGCCCACAGCCAGACAGGGCAGGGCTGGGGTAAGGCCAGAGGGTGGCCCGGGGCTGGGCCGAAATGGGGCTGCTGACCCTGTGGGCAGGGTTTGTGGGTGGAGGCCCCAGGTGAGGCTGGTCAGGGCTGGTAAGATCTCTTAGTGCACTTAGTGCCCTGAGGTTATGCTCTATGCAGATTGTCTTGCTTTTTAGTTCAGGTTTTAAGTACCAAAACTTAACTCCCTCCTTACCACCAGCTTCTGTTACCTGCACCTCTGGCAGGCGCAGGGGAGTGTCCTTAACAAGGCCAGCTGTCCCAGTGGTTTGCCATGGCAACTCCCAAACGTGATTAACCATCATCATCGACTCCCAGATGTGATTGACCAACATCTCATGGAAAGCACACTTGCATTTACAAAAGCCAGGGGAAGCTTAGCAGTGTCTCAGCTACTTGCCTTCCAGGGAGAAGCCTCACCCTTCACTGCACTTTCAAATGCACAGTTTTTTCTTTCCTAGGTGGCTGACATGATGCAGTTTGACCACCTTCATGTCTTAAAGGTTGTTCATCTGCTTGTGTACCCATAGCCTCCATCACTGCCACTGTTACACTTTGGTGTTTTACAAATCAAATGAGTGCTCTAGTCCCTGAGCTAACCAGGTAATTTCACTCACATTTTTCTTCTTTGGACCTGCTCATTTTCTGTGAAAAATTAAATACCCCCTGGGCCAGAAAGACAGTCTGACTCATGTGGGATGTGGGAGACCAAGGTACAAGAGCTCACTCTGCAGAACAGACGTTTGAGATAAAGGAAAGGCTGGGTTTCCTTTTCACTCTGCGACCTCTGGGAAGTCCTGTCATCTCATACTGTTCCACCCTAGGAAATGGGAACAAACCAGCAGCTCTGAAACCTAAGGCTGGGAAAAAAATTTCAGAAATAAAGAACAAACCCATGTGGCTTCACTGAGTACATGCAACTAGAGTAATTTATTGCACCTGGTCCTTTAAGCACAGCAGTGTGGAAACCTGTCCCTAGCTGTCTGCATGCAAAGAGAGCCTAGAGCAGTGTTTCACAGCCTATTGTTGCTTAAAAGATTTTTCTAAGTATATTATCGTATTATTTTCTTAATTTATTCCTCTTCTGGATTTACATGTTAACACAAGGCAATAGAAGAACTGTGGGATAAAATGAAAGCTATTTTTCATAGTAAAATCTTAACTGATTAGTATACTTATTTTTATTTAGGTTTTTTTTTCATAAAGCTTTCTCACGGATTATCCTTTGCTATACTCCTTGTATAGCAGGCCTAGAATAAAGAGAATTTGCCAGGACTTGGGGGTGTCACACACTCCATCTCTAAAAGGCTTATTCAAAACTGCAGGGAAGATTTACAGGTTTGCCTCTCTTGGAAGCCTTGTACTTAGAACATTAACGGTGTGAAGGGAATTGCCTCTGCTTTTGTTTCCCAGCTTTACTCGGATGCTTCTCTATCATTGCTAATACTCCCATTTTGATCCTAGTCTTAGGAAATTGCTTCCATAAACTTAACCTGTGGAGTTAAGTGGATATTTGTTTTGTTTAAAAACAAACAAGGGAGATAAGTATTCTACTTTTTCAAAAACCTGAAAACATAACCTGATGGTGACCTGGAGGGTCGGAGCTCTCAGGGCAGCGAAGAAAAAGCAGAGATGTGAGCTTTGTGATTATTAAGCCATCACAAGGTTATTTCTGAAGCCTAAAATGAATTTTCAACACTTACAGTTTTGTCTTGCTCATGGCACAGATGCACTATGTACTATCCAGGTAAGTCATATGTTCTCTCTTGTCTGGTTTGGCTATCAAAGAAAGGTCTGCCTTCTCTGTATTGTTTATTCCTGGTTAGAGCACGTTTACAGGCACTTCTGCATGCATTCCTGATTGCAGGTGTGAAGAGAAGCTTATATATATACTATGGTGAGTATATATTACTAATTATATTAAAAAGTCTTCACAGTGGAGGTGGTCAAACACAGGAATCAGAGAGGGACCCAGACAGGTCATGGTATTTCCATTGTGATTGGACAAGGCCCAGACCGACTTAATAGAAATTTGAGTTACTTAGGCTTCAAGCAGGGTATGAACCAGGTGACTTTCAGAGTTCCCTTCCTCCTTTAATTATTGTATGATTCTGCAATTTGTATTCATTGCCAGGGGCCTGTCCAGCTGGGGAATGTTGGCTGATATAATTCCAGATAAATCAAAGCATTGCCAGTTTTACTTGTACAATTACACACATGGACATACTATCCTGAAATAAGGGTAGAATATTCTGATATTATTGATCTGCTTTGGAAACTATAGTATTATTGTCCAGTTTCCCTATACACAAGAAAAGAGGGAAGAAGAAAGATTGTATGTGGCAGATATATCTCTTCTCAATGAGGCATCAGTGCAAGGGTCTAGTGAAAGTGTTTTCCAGCTTTGTTATGTTTGCATTGTTATGTAGGCAAAGGTTGCTTATTTTTGTAGAAGCTTCTAGATTTCTGGAGTCATATATGATTTTAGTATAACAGCAACATATTTTATCTTTCTGAATCACATTAATAGCCACTCATCTCCTCACTCTTATCTGTATAACACAAATCAGTGACGCTCAACAAGAAATGGGTGTCTAATAAATCGCAGACTTGGCTGGCAATGGCTTTGGCATCCCTGTTTCCAAAATCTATTTGCTCCCTAGGTTTGATGTTCATTTCCCAGGTTACATCCTCCACTCAGGCTCTTTCTTTCAACAGTGAGAGGCTACATTGCCACCCCGTTCTACCTACTATACGCTAAAATAACATATCCAGAGGCTTTCCTCTTGGGTCCATATCCACTACCATGGGCACTCTTTCTCAAGAGTTTATATCATATTTGAAGGTTGAAAGATCATTTCTTAATTTAGATCATAAAACCAATTTATATGCATGTGTTCTGTTTGATAATCAACATTTCACTTTATAGCAGCTTGGTAGTTGGTATTCTTCATCTTTTATCTATATGTGTTCGACTTTGATTATCCATGATTTTAAGATTCAGCAGGAAACAGGGAAGCTTGGAGGTCTGAAATGTGTAAAGTTTGAGTTTTGACCAGCAGAACCTAAACAGAAGTATTTTAGCTTGATCAAAATATTATTATGATTTCTAGAATGTCACACTTTGGGCGGACTCAATCTGATAGAAGATGCTATCCAACTGTCTTTGGTTTCTGGAAAAGGAAATCACAGTAAAACAGTAAAAAAAAATCATCTCCTGTGGTCAGCTGTATTTCCTAAACTTTGTTCACACATTTTTTTTTATTCATATATAGCTATGCAAACACACCCAGATGTCATCTAGAGTTCTAAATGCTTTGCTGATAAGGAACCCTGCATACCTCCTGAAACATGTCTTGTTTTTCTGCATAGCTCAAAACTCAAGTACTCTTTTATAAATACAGTTCACTCCAAAGCAAACTGCAGAGTGCTTATTACTCACTCTGAAACTGTCAATGATACAAGTAATCTCCATTTCAGTTTAATTCATTTCAGATGTAGAGCTTGTAGAACAAAGTACAAATAGCAACACATTTCATAAGCTTCATACCTTGCTACGGTCCAGAGTGGGTTTAGTTTGTGATCAGGGGACAGATTGAGCAACAGGTTAACTTTCATGTCTCTCTCCGCTTGTAAAAGCAGCAGGAGCTGCCAGACTGAGACTTTTTTTAGCTCAATTCAGTCATCTCTCAGTGAGTTTTCCTCTAGACTGGGCAGGGAGGTGTCTGTGATCTAGGTAATGGAGATCAGTACACAGCTCCACTAGTCAGGGAAGTGTAAGACTGAGATCAGAAAAGGCCATATGAATAGATATTGACAATTTTCTTCATTTTAAAGTAATTTATAATTGTACATCTCTATATATTTACCAAAAAAAGGAAATTGTACTAGGAATTTTTGTGAAGCAACTGTAATAACAAGGTTTAATAGCTTAATTGCAGGACCCATTGGATATCCAGAGGGTCTCTTGTTCTAAGAAGTGACCATACGCTAGGACTGTACTTTGAGAGGAAGCAGCCTTATCCAGGAGGTAACAGATGGGAGAAGTCACCCTTCCTGAAACGACCAGGAAGAGGTAAAAGGTTTGCAGGATTACTCAGGACAAGAGGAATTAGGTTGAAAGGCAAAGAACTGCACCAGTTCATTTGGGATCTGTAGAAAAAATCAACCAGGCACAGAGAGCTGTTTAAAATGAGGTTCAAGTAAGTGAAAGGCTTACTAATGTTAGAGTGCTGAGGATGATAAGGACAATGTAGGCTTCATCAGTGTCAAAGGAGTGCGCAATGGGGAGCTGAAATTCAAACAAACTTCAGCATTCATTAAGCCAAGACTGAGATTTTTAATTTTAGACGCAGCTGCATCTGTAATACCAGTAAAGTTACAGAGAATGAGCCAGGAGTCCCATTTGTTTACACTAGAATGAACTAGGACCAGCACAACCAAATTTTACAGTAGAATATTGCAACTGAAGCAGTGCAAGAGCAGAATCAGACCTTTGCAGTAGTCTAAATCCTTTATCTCTCTAGGTAGCTTGGTTTTACAAACCCATTGACGGAAGTAGAAAGCACCACTCTGCCTCTGAAAGAAGCTACTGTTAGAGAATGGTCTTTGCACACCACAGGTTTGTTGTGTATTGTAGATGCAAGCCAATAAATGTAAAATACATCAAGGTGCACATGAAATTGCTAAACTCCAGTGAGCCAGAAGCAGTTGATTAGATTATCACTGAATAAAAAAAACAACCCTACATAATGAAGGTAGTTAAAGAGATAAATAGCAGCAGTTTCCTCCTGCCAGAGATCTGCTCCCAAAATACATATTCAAGGTTGTCTTTTGTATCTCATCTATTATTAATAGACAGACTTGCAAAAATTTCTGGGCTTTTATGAGCTGATTTACTAATTTCATGATTGCAAGTGTAGCACCCCAAAATTAAGAACAAAGTAGTTTTACCTATGACCTAATATCCATTAGAATATCCAGCAAAAACTCTTTATCGCATTAATTGAAAGGAATGTTATGTTCTTTATCTTGATATGCTGGAAATTAAATACATTGTGAGCGTATTTCAACTCAAAGATAAGAAAGGCATTAATAGTTACAAATTTAGTAATACATTGTCCATATAGTACACATTTGTAAGCACCTAATAAACTCATGAACGTTACCTTGAAAATGCATTTCTTTTAGATCACAGAATAAGAGTACTATTTGCATGCAGGAATTTTGTCCATAGGCAATCGACAACTGAGAATACTGACTGAAAAGCTGCTATCTTTTTATTTCTCCTAGCTCTGCACTGTTCAAAGCATAAGAAAGAGAATCAATTTTTAATCTGGCACCTGCACTCTAATAAGAATGCTACATTCTGTTTTCAAAATCATTACAGCTCTCAGACCAGGAAAAAGACAGCTTGAATTTCAAACCTAGGCTTCAGTTTGGAGTGCCAGCCGTCAGAAAAGCAACCTCATCTTGTGCTCAACAGAACACAAGTACACTTTACTCATCAAAGAAACATCCATTTATTTTCTAGCAACAGAAATTTTTTTGTGTACTTCCTCCTCAGCCTATGTTACTCAACAACATAAAGGTGGGATTAGTTGCACTTCTGTATAATCTAAATTTATCTCATTATGGATTTATGAGTGCTGATTGTTTGTTTTGTATCTCCTTAGTGAAGGTTTACCAGAGCAATGACTTGGGGGTAGCTCCAAGAGTCCAGCATAGACAGGTTTCTGAAGGAACCAGAGATCTGTCAGTGCCTTCTCATACACATCAGTAAAGGCAGAGTGGAGCCCAGAGGGCACTAGGAGTTCCAGAAACAGTGACAGAGGTATTACATGCTGCAAAAGCTGACTCAGTCATTTGTAAGGACAGAGGAAGAACTTAATTATTACCTGAATAGAAACAACAGAGGTATTCTTTTATTCACACAAATTGTATTGATTTAACTAAAATTGATGTAAAACCCCAGTGCAGTTAAATCTGTGCAAAGCTCAATGAGATATGTTCATATTGTCTGAAAATCAGAGAAAGATGTTTAGTTTTTATGTGCAAATTTACTGACCTTGATGTATTCCAAATTAAGAGAATCTGCATAGAATTCTGCCATTTCGAAGAAGAGCCATTTAGTTAATCCAATTAATATTTATTCTAGATACAGCCTCAGACAGAATAGGCCCTGGGATATACATGTGCTGCAAGTGCACCCCAACAAGACATCAGCATTTCATATCAGCCAGTGACCTCTCTGCTTTGTGCTAGGCAGCAGTGTAGAAGTCTCCTGTAGCGTCACTATGAGGCTCAACTACCCCCAAACCTACGGCTTAGGAGAAACAGGTTTTGTATGATTTTCCCCATTTTTTAAGCTTGCCAAGCTCCCTAGCTTTCTACTGATTACAATAGCACAGACTGAGCATTAGCAACATGGTGAAGTGCAATTGCCATTCATCAGAGAACAACTTGGATTCAAGAAAATGGAGTAACCAGATTTAGGTACTTGAGGACAATTACATATGCTAGAATAACTGTGCAGCAAAAGCTGCACTAGACAGCACTCACTAGAATGGATGAACTGCTGGGTTTGCTTCTTTTACTGTTTTATTTGTCTGTCTTGGGACAATTTTTTTTGGTTGTGTCTTCATTGTGCTGTCCCTTTGAGGGGTTATCAGGCTGATTCTGTCTCATGGGAAACATAACTTCATCCTGCAAAAACTAAGAGAGTCTCTTTAAGAGCCCCTTTCTGACCACCAGCCAGAAATGAAGTTGCATGCAGTATTATCTCTGTCCTTTTGAGGATGTTGCATGTCACACTGTTCATTGCAGCCCTACTATTGGCATCTTCTGCAGATTTTATGTGGGAAATCTGTTTGTGTCACCTAATGCCAATTAGCTCCTATGAGTAGCCCCAGTGTGTCTTGTCAACAGGCACTAGGTGAGGAGAATTTCTAATGCTGGCTGCAGATATGGTGAAAGCTGGCGTCTAGTTTCAAAAAGAAACACAGCAGTATAGAGCACGAAGAAGCTAGTCATAGGGATTAGCTGTCAGGTGTGCATCACTTGCATCCTTGGTTTAAGGCAGAAGTTAAACATAACTTGTTTGTAAGATTGTCTGCAAATGCCCTTCCTTGGAAAGAATTTTATCTTCATTGAATTATAAATGAAGAACTGCTGTTCTTCTTCTTCCTCAGGTTGCTGTGTAGTCCAGGCCAGTATTTTTATACAAATGGTAGTGTCTCCCAGGTGCGTTTCAGAGATACAAAGCATGAAGATGGAGAACAGAAATAGCAGGCCTGCAAGGTGATCAGTGTGACTGTCAGGAATGCAGGATACTGTCACATCCCACTGGAATCAAAAGGCAAGTCATTTCCTTGTCATCCTTCCCATATGTAAAAGAAGTTATTTGTTCCTCACTGAAAAGTCCTAATCAGTGTTCCAGTTCACCTCTCAGACTACCTGAGCTGGCATTAAACAGGAGCAACAGCTGCAGTGCCTCATATTTGTCATGGGTGAGGAGGAGTCAAAGACAGTACATCATCTGGATGGATGGATTTACCAGAGGGTTACTTTCTTTCCAAGATGGTCTCACATCTTCTTCTCAGAATCATACAGAGCAGCATCAGATTCATGAGAAATCCCTAAAGTGTCTGCAGAAGGAAAGCATGTGTGTACATGGAGGGCCCCTTGCTACCCATTACAGTGCTAAGGACAGCTGTTGCCCAGATTACCACTTGCTGGACCAGCATCTCAGCAGCCCTGCTGAAAATGCAGTGTGCTCAATGCAACTTTTATCTGAAGGTCACTTGTATTCTCCCCCTCACACTGAGCTCTCCTCAACTGAACTGGAAAAGTGTGGTCAATGGTTTTGTGCAGGAAATGGGTCTCGTCTCTAAATCACAGAAATCCTCTTCCCTGTTTACTGATTGGCAAAAATACACACATTTTCCTAGGAAAGGATTTTCATTGGAGAGGGATGATTACCAGTCAAGTGAACATCCACCTTCTGGCTTTGGAGGGGCTTGTGTGGGGCATGAGCTTGTGGCAGAATGCAGCCCCGGGCCCATTGTCAACACATCAGTTGACATCTAATTTGAAATATGTTTGTGATTCTGCTTAGCCTCCCTACTTCCTTATTTCTCTTGTTTCTGTAAGCAGCCTCCTCAGTTACTTGTTAATGGCAAGTGAAAATATTTTGCGCTGAGCAAGGGGAAAGGGAGTTGAAGAAATTCTAGACTTAAATGATGGAGCCTTAGTGGCCTTAATCATCAGAATATAATCACAAAGGGAAAGTGGTTGTAACTAAGATGCCACTTTTCCAGGAAGCTTCACTCCCAGAGACATCCTCCGTTTAGACAAAAAAAGAGCTATGGTCCGGGGTTTCCAGGCAATGGAAGGAAACACCATACACTTTCTGATACTCCTTTGATTCTCATCACTCATGAAATCCAGGTGAAGTAGGGAATTTGGCTGCTTTTGAGCCATTTCTTTACAGACCCTAATGCAAAGAATGCTGCAAAAGAACAGACCAGCAAAGGCCCAAGTGGCAGTGGGAATGGTCCACCTGCTTTTTCTGTGCCAGTAACCAACAAAGACTTCATTGCAGCCCAGAAGATGATCCTTTTATTTTTAAGCAGGGGCAGTATGGTAGCAATAATATTTCAGCAAGTTCCTGAATTGTGCCCACAACAACATGACTGTTGTGAGTGAATTGAAAGCTTGTTATCTGCTCTGCTGAATGCTAGTTTCAGAAAGGGAGAAAATTGAATCAATATGAGAAATCTTACTGATACTAGCAGTGAAAGCTGGGCAGGAGTTTTAAAATTAAGAAAGTTGTCTTGCTATCAATGTAAGAAAAAAATCCCTTTAAAATTGCAGACTTTTAAAATATACA
The DNA here is from genome assembly GCF_013368605.1 of Nyctibius grandis. NCBI lineage: Eukaryota > Metazoa > Chordata > Aves > Nyctibiiformes > Nyctibiidae > Nyctibius > Nyctibius grandis. The sequence continues at coordinate 13,546,341 of NC_090665.1, forward strand.
ACAGCAATAACAAAAATTGCCAAAATCAAATCAATTTCTCCAGCAAACAACTAAGGGTGTCAAAGCAAGTGACACAGAACATGAGCTTTCGGTCCATATGTGCTTTTCTCGAGGTAGATAACCCGGGGAACATAACTGATACATACATGGCTGGACAGATTTTTATAATCGCCTCCACCCTCTGGTCAATATATTCTTCTGCTTCACTGTAGGTCATCCTCATTTCCTCCCTGCTGAGTACAGCTGGTGGATTACTATGCAAACTGTACCACACAGAAGGATTAACTCTGTCTTCTAGCATGGGGACCCTCTGGCACTTACAACACACTTTAATTTTATTCTGTATTTCAGTGCTGAATACCACAGGGTAAGTAGCACCCTACTGAATGTAGCTTAACTCAGGAAGGTTAGCTGTTAATGATAAATATCCTTTCTTCACTTTTTAAATGTGGGATGTTGTACAATGGAACCATGTCATTTTTAAAAAGAAGAAATAATTGAATTTTGTTGTTGCCTAATTCTGCACTGGCTCCTATCTGTGAGAGAAACCTGTAACACGTGGATTTCTAATGGCACACGTGAAGAGGAGAGATATTGACAAAATAACTGCAGCTGTTATAAAACACTTTTGACTTTGAATATACCTACAGTAACCTTTGCCTTAGGACTTGCCTGATGTGTAACAGTCTAAAGATAGCACTGAGTAGACACCAAGTGGCAACTTGTCACAGCTTTCCCTTTCTCATGGAAGAAGAAATCCAGGAATGAACAGCGAAGAAATTTTTCTTCCTTTATTTGTCTTCACGTATTCTCTTTCCTCCTTAGCCTTAGCTCAGTCTGTTTTCCAGTTGCTTGCTGCATTTCATTGATGAATTGATTGTGTGATATTTGCTCCTAATATCCCTAGTTTCTCTAAATGTCATTGCTTAGATTTTGAGGGGCAGTGGGGACATTCACTGTGATGCATTTGCTTAAGGACAGATTCTCTATACTGTGTCAAGTACAATAAGGATAAATAAGGAGAGGGCACCACAGAGGTTGAAACTGAACCTTGACTCCTGAAACTGTGAACCACTGTCAGAGCATGTCAATAACTACTATTGTAGCCTTGCAGTCCTGGAAATCCCTTCCATATGCAAAACACCCAAAGAGCAGAGCCATGTATGCTGTGATCTGTGGTGAGATTTTGGTCTTGTGTCAATTCATCTCTGCAGGACTTTGTAGTACCACAAGGACTATGCATTTGTAACTGCTTCTGTTCTGCAGCATTTTCAGGGTAAATTAGAAGATCTGAATGAGATGACAGCTTTGTGTCATGAGAGATCTGCAGGGGTTGAAGGAAATATTTAGCCTTCCAACAAGTAACAGAGTTACACGGTACACTAGTTTACTGGCATTTACACACTTTGCTTTGCAGCAGTGGGGATGACAATGCCATAAGCAAGTTAATAGCAAGTCTTTGCTATTATCCTGGTATTGTCTGAGCTGAGCTGCATCCATCCATCCATCCCTTCCGTAGCTCCCTGTACCTAGGAGAGCTGGTCTTTCAGTTCAGTGGGATACAGAACAGAGGATCCTTCCACACTAGGTGAAGTGAACATATTCCACCTTTGACTCACTCCCAGAGCTTTATCATGAAGGAGTAAGTACATATGGGAAGAGAAAGAGTCAGACATGGATGAAACCCTGGCTCTATTCAGTTATTCAGTGAAACACCCAAAAACTCATGTTGAGGTCCCAACGTTCTTTGAATCACTAATTCCACAAGGGCTTCACTGAGTTGTTTTTCTTGGCAGGATCAAGCAAAGACCAACTGGTGGCTTGAGAACATGGGACCCTGAAACAGGTAACTGCATGCCATTAGTGCTGTTAACATCCAAGGCAGATTTTGAACATACTAGCTCCTCTTTCTTACTTTAATCTGTTGTATTTCAGCTTACCTCACCAGATGTGATTTTAACAACAACTCAAGACCATTTTGTGACTGGACCCAACCTTGCAATGCCAACCAGGGAATGTGGATACGAACCAAGCATGACACTCCGACTGATGGAACGGGTCCTGAGGGAGACTATCCTGGTGGAGGTAAGTGCTCGATTGTGGCACTGTTGTCCTTTTGAAGAGAGCTTGACTACCTTTATTCTTCTTTCTGTGAAAGAGAAAAGAGATTCATTAAGCTCTTTGAGATGTGTCAGTTTCGTTTCTTGCTGACACCTGTCTTTGACTCTTCACTGTATCAGTTACGAGTAAATTAAACTGGGTTGCCCCATAATGGGTTGGAAATCTTTATCAGTGCATGGAAGTAGAAGAAAGCTAATAATGTCATGATTAAGGCCTCATAGAGAATGCAGTGACGTGCAACAGATCGTTACTCAAGAGAGGTCTTGTGGCCAAATTACACAGATATCAGTTAATGGCAATAAATGTAACGATCACTGTACTGGCACTAGGTAATGTTCATGCTAGCAAAGTGTTACAAAATCAAGTCTAAAATTAAAGAATATCTTTAAAAAGCTTGTTCTGAGCTACATGTGATTGATTGAAAAACTGGGTCTAACATGGTCATATAATCAAACGAGTGCTTAGTATGGCTCCATCTCTATCTGTTTGTTTGAATGGCTACCCTTGCACCAGCAGATCCGTTTATGGGGGATCAGTCTGCAGTCATACTGCTTGCTGTAATTATCCCAACTAAAACATATGACTGAACGTTAGGTGCTATGTGTGAAGCAATACTTTACCATAGACAAATGGTCATTCATTTCTTTTTGATTCCTTTCCATAGTCAGATGGGAGATACTTGACTTTAACTGCACTGGGGAAATGTAGCTTTGATCTTAGCGCATATGAAGCAAAAATTTCAGCCCTAGTAAAGCAAAATATGACCTTATATTGAACCAATTCAGACTAAAGCATTTCAAATCCTAAAAGAAATACTGTGAGTTTCTGAATTTTGAAAAGTTTCCTTCTTTTTTCATAATGTCAAATCTAAATATTTTGATGGAAATATCTACATTGCTTTCTATCTCTTCCATTTTGAGACAAACCCAAATGCTGATGGGTTTGAATTTTCTTTGTGCTAGGGATTTGCTTATCTTCAGACCAAAATCTTTAGGAAAAAAATATATCCTGCAAGATAAAGTGTATAGCAGCTTGCATTATTCTCCTTTGAGGAAAGAGGAAACTGAACATGGATCAGTGGAGCACTGTGTCTGGAGGTGCTGTTTCTTGAAAGAGGCCTACATCTTTATTTGTAATCCCAAAATAACTGTTCATGTGAAATGGGATGTATTTGCTTTGCTCTCCAGCTCACATTCTAGTTTGGATAACTACATGGTGCTAACCATTGCAATGTAAATTCCAAACACCTTCTACTTTGCTTCTTTGCACGTCTAGTGATGCCCTTAATTTCTTCCAGAGTTGAGTTGTACTTTAGTTTTAAAAGACACCTAACAAGTTACAAAGATTCAACCATGTTTTTATTTTTTTCACTCTGCAGAAGGCTATTTTATCTACCAAGAAGCAAGTAATCTGATCCCATTTGACACTAACAGGCTTGAGAGCCCAGATACTGTGGTTTCTGAAAAAATATGCATAGACTTCTGGTACTATATGTTTGGGTCAGAAGACATGAATGAGCTGAGAGTACTTATCCAAGACAGCACAGGGGAGTCCATGGTGTGGAGTCGGAAGGGAAACCAGAGTTCCTTGTGGAACTATGGTGCCATCACTCATACTTTTCCAACACAGAGAAAGATAAAGGTAATATATTTTTCACAGTAAATTTCTTTGTACAGTGTCAGCATTTGTTCTCCCCTTGCAGGCTGCAAAAGGTTGTGCATGTAAGCTAGAAAATATAACCAAGATTTGCTTGGTTTGTATTTTGTAAATATAACGGCCTCATGCTCTGTGCCAACGAACTAAGAGAAGAAACAAACAACCCCTGAGTTTTACTGGTGCTGTTAGTGAGGGGATAAAATATATTTAGTTTTCTCTCTTTCTCCTTCCTTTGCTCCTTCATTTTGTCATGAAGTCGAAGACTTATGTGCCTTAATTAAATGCAGGTTTGTCTGCTGTGAGTTAAGGTTTGGACTTGGGATGCTGCCTACATTGGACTCCTCTGTAGAATCCAGACAACTAATTCTCATAAATCATTTATCAGTCAGCAAAAGTCCTTACCTTGACGTCCTTACCTTATTACAGAATATATATTTTACACTTCTGAGGGAAGCCAGGAAAACTGTTAAAACCTCAGCTTACTTGATGCCTTTAGAGATAGACCAGAAAGAATATTTTGAAAACATGCTAAGGGAAATGGTCTCATATTTGCCTAAACAACTCTGATGCAGTGATTCACTTTGTATCCTGCCTAGGTAATTTTTGAGGCTGTCCGAGGACTGACAGAGTATGGAGATACGGCACTGGACAATGTGAGAGTAAGGGATGGATCCTGTGGTAAGTCGATGTTAGCACTTAGTATATACTCCTTCCTCATCTCTGTTTAAGCTGTTGATCATTACTCAATTCCATATACAATATAGAAACTCATCATAACTTTGAACTGCAAAAGAAAAATGGCAAAAACTTTACAGCTTGCTTCATTTGAATGTTATCTGTTTTGTTGTAGTTTCTTCCTAAATCTTTCCTCACCATCTCAAACGTTCAGAACAAGCTATCCCCTCTCTGTAAATGTGACCATTTTCACAAGGTACAGCAACCTTTACCTTTATTTTAAGCCTGAAGTGCATCTCTAAACCCAGGCAAGGTTATGCTCATTGGTTTTGGATTCCAGATTAAATGCTCTAATCAGCATTTTACAGCAAATCTCAGTTCATACAAGCTCAGCAAATACACAGCACTGCCATATGTCACAAAAAGAAATAACGGTGAGTCAATAAAGCTCAGTTGCACCACCAGCTCTGACTATAATCAGCAATTTGAGCTTGATCCCTGACCCTGTAATGAATCAGCCAAGACTGGCACAAGCTGTGGATGACTAGGATCTGGAAGCGAATTACAGTTTCATCCCATTTTTTCTGACAGGCATGCAATACTTAAAAAATGTGAACTGAACAAGAAACTTGCTGAAAATTATATAGAAAGTGTCATTAGGTCTTAATAGGCCTTGCTCTCTGTGAAACACTACTCATATATTTATGCTAACCAGGATAGAGATTTCCATTCAGGTCCACACCCTCAGAACATATAATTTCCTTTAAAATTCTGTGAAAAATACTTGGGGTCACCATCCCTGGCAGTATTTAAAAGACATGTAGATGTGGTGCTTAGGGACCTGGTTTAGTGGTGGACTTGGTAGTGTTAACTTAATGGTTGGACTCGATGATCTTAAAGGTCCTTTCCAACCAAAACGATTCTATGATTCTATGATTATATACCTATAGTGCAACTATAAGTAGGTTGGAAAGCATTGTTCTCCATGAATCAATTCATCACTTGGTTATTTCCTTGTACACTGACTGTTATTGCACACTCAGTGCATAGTGAAGGGATCACAAGGAAGCAATAGGAGAGTACCTGAATGAGGAGAGTTGTTCTTTGCTCTGCAAAGGGGCAGGAGCGAATGCGTGTGTGCTCTGAAGGTTTTAGTCAGTCTGTTGTACTTCCAGAGGTTCAGACCCATCACTCATTTGCATGTCACCAGGTGAATGAACATGATATCAAGAGAACACTCATCCTGGTGTTGCTGGCTGACACATAGAAGCACACCAAGAGGACCACTTTTTTTAGAAGATATCTTTGCAATGGATAAAGAATAGGTGGAGAAGATGCTAATATTTGTTAGCAAGCAGAAACAGGCTTGAGGACGACTGCAACAGGACTGTTTGTTACGTCTGTCAGTAGAAAGCTCTTACAGCTGTCACATTGCTAAGAAATAAATATATTTTTTAAGAAATAACAAAGCGCTCTGATTAGAAATCACCAGTGCCCTGAGAGTTGTTTCTGCTACACAGCATCTGCTGGCAGGCTACTCACTCCCCGACCTGCCAACACTTGCAGGCAGCATGACCTTCATGCCTTAACATACACACCAGAGGGAGTCACATATCCAATAGTAAATACACTTCCAGCTCCAGAGAAGCATGCTGTCACAAGCTCAGTCACAAGACCCACACATCCTCCTTTTAAACAAAGGTAGTTCCACTTGCTTCAGTGAAAAACTTCTAACTTTATGCTGGTGAAGAATAAGGGGAAATTAATGTATGTTGGTGTGTATGTAGTGTTCACCCTGTAATATTATAACTCATTGTACTGCCTTGTCTTTTATACTAACAGAAGCTGCCCCTACCCCTGTACCACCAACACCTACACCAACAGAACCCACACCACCTCCAGTGACAGGTAATTTTAGCCAGCCACATATGCTAGTCAATGGGTTGTAGAAGGGCACATAAATTTTTTACTACCAGTGCTACTTATTTGCTTCAGTTAATTTCTTTGGGTATCTCTCTATGGCATTGCCTTATGCCATATAAATCTGCCTTTTCTGTTTCAGTTCTTCTGTAGGTAATCTATAAAATGGGGATGATTGTGTTTTCCCATTGCACAATGAGGTGGCTTTTCTGGATATATCCATATGTTAATGAGAACATATTCCTTTTTCCTGTTTCCAGAAGCAATTTGCAGTATACATGGGGATCCTCACTATAATACATTTGACAAGCAGCGTCATGACTTCATGGGCACCTGCACCTACACCCTCTCCAAGCTGTGTGAGAGCAACAGCTCGCTGCCCTACTTCAACGTGGAAGCGGCCAATGAGCACAGGGGAAGCAATACTCATGTGTCCTATGTCCGACACATGGACATCGATGTGAATGGCTACAGGATCAATCTGGGTAAAAACAGAGTTGTTAAGGTGAGGTTGGAGCCCACCATCTATCATCAGTAACTCATAGTGTGAATGAAGAAACTGTTGTGCAATGACTACAAATTTCCAGCATATATATGGTAATATTTACAGGGCAGTCAGATATTTATTTCTTAAATGTTGGAATTTTGGGACTGAAAACATAGGGTAAAATTTTGTGCTGTGTTGCTGAAAGGTGGGTTTAGAACTGACACTGCAGATGGGGTTGGTGGGCTAGCCTACCTTTCTAGCTTGCCCCCCATGCACCAAGCTCACTTTGACCACACTTGGAAGCTATGTAGCTACATTATTATGGCCTCAAGGCCCTAGATTATGTGCTCATATACAACAGTCATGTTAAATAATACTTAACACAATGTGAGTTCTTACTGCTCACTGTGCAAGTGCTATGCTCAATATAGGGATCTGATCTAAGAGGGTCGCCATTAAGAATACTTCTTTTAAAGTGATTATAATGATTGTCCTTCTCTGTGCCTGCAGGTTGATGGAGTCAGCCAGGTGGTCCCTCTGACCCTGGTGCAGGGTGTCAGTATTTCCTTCAGTGGGCAGTACGTTGTGGTTACCACTGACTTTGGGCTGAATATCAAGTTTGATGGAAATCACAGAGCAGAAATCACTCTTCCCAGTACCTATATGTCTAAAGTCTGTGGAATATGTGGAAATTATAATGGGCACAAAGCAGATGACTTTCTTAACCCAGATGGAGAGATGGAAACAAATTCTGCCAGCCTTGGCAACAGCTGGCAGGTTTACAATGACTCCAGGTAGGACTCCAACAGGGATGTTAGGCCTTAGCTGTTGGTTATGCAATGAGCAGTATTTTAAGCAACTGTTGTATGTGGGCCAAAAATATCAGGCACATGGGATAAAATATATTCTTGCCAGTGTACTTACACTATCTATCTGGGTAAAGTTTCACAGAAAATTTAACTGTGCTTAGAAAGAGAAAATTTGAGTAAAACACTGCAGATGCCCACCAAGATTTCAGTTATTGTTATAGTACATTAATGCTAATATTGAAGATCTTGTTTGAACTCTTCTGAGATACTTTACTTCAGTATTTATTTTATAATTTCACAATATGTTATTTAATGATAGTAGAGGTTTAACTTTGAATGCTTTTACTTTTTGTTTGCCCTTCCTAGGTATCTTCCATGTAGAAAGCTTGACTTAAAAGAAAACCAAAATAAATAATTGGATTTCTTCCAGGCCTCTCAAAGGTTATAAGGTTGAGATGGTATTAAAATCTGAATTTCTATCCTAAGTATTTGAAATGTAGGGCTTTAAAATTCATGCTTAGCCGCGGGATGGCCCTGTAGTTTTGTTAGATGTGGTTTGAAAAGCATCTTAGGTGCTAGTGCACCCAAGTTCGTTGGTGAATTTTTCCACATCTTTTTTTTTTTTTTTCCATGCTAGGTGTTTGCCAGACGATGGCCATACTCCAAATTGCACTGCTGATGAAAAACATATGATCCAAAGCAATGAATACTGTGGTCTGATCACAGATCCCAATGGTCCATTCCAGAATTGCCACTCAGTAGTTGGTCCACCAAGTTATTCTGAAGCCTGCCAGTATGATCTCTGTGAACTTCATTTGAACAATGCAGCGCTCTGTCAAAACCTGCAGGCTTATGCAGACATGTGCCAAGCTGCAGGAGTCCAGCTGATGCCATGGAGAAATGCAACCTTCTGCCGTATGTATCAAAGATTACTGGAAATTACCACTTATCAGGAGGATATAATTAGGACTTCCTGAAGACAGAGCATGACAAGACACTGTTTTGAATTCATATAATACTGTGAATCTTGACTGATCAGGCTAAAGATTTCAGGTTTACATATAGTCCTCAGTTTGATTCCTTTGGGAATATTCTAGTTAAGCTGCTTCAGATGAAAGGAGAAAATAGTGTCTAGTCCATCTTAAAATAGAATTGGAGGCTTTCCTTTGAATTCCTCTACTGTCCCTGTATTTTTGTTCAGGGGTATTAAGTGTGTCAGAGACATTTGACTTAGAGGGATTTTTACCTTCTGAAGGAACTATACCTAAACTTAAGTGTCTTTGAGGAAAAAGAAAAAAATCTCATTTTGCACAGGCTTAGTAGACCTGTAAGAGTTTTACCCACCCTCACTGCTGAGAGCCTGAGCTGCCTTCTCCTACGCTCCCAGCCTCTCTACACTGCAGGGTGTCCAGGCGCCCAGTTAACAGAAGGGAAGCTGTGTCTTCTCCTCCTGCAGCAACCTCAGCAAAAACACATCAAGGTGGATACCTTATATGAACATAGAAGGGACATGAGCCAGAGCAGATAAAAGGCAGAGCTGTAGAAGGGGATAAGGAATCCAGGCAGTCTGTGACAGTGAGAAAGGAGCTTTGACTAGAAACTGGAGAGGACTAATGAACAGGCTAACTGGAAGAACCTGGGTTTAGCAAAAGCAAGTAGGAGCTAGAAAGGAAAAAGATAATTTGCTTAGAAGTCTATGGAAAAGAGGAAGGACAGGTTGAAACTGGCTAGGCAGAGAGCCAAGGACAAGGAAGCACAGACTAGGTAGCTGGTCCAGGGGTCAAAGCTTGTTGCTCTTGCAGGAATAATGACATCAGAGCTGATGGAAGTAATAAACCCGAGATCAAACAGAGAAGATGTCTGAAAGTCATAGTTTGTAGCAGTGCAAATAGAGCAGGATGAAGGAGGAACACATCTGATGAGCTGAGCAGGAGATCTGGGATAAAGGGAGAAGGAGAGTGTTGGAAACACTATCAGGGGCACAAACTCCCATATACATAAGAGAGGAGGGAGTACCAGCCATTCATGCCTATGGATGTGGAGGAAAGCACCAGAGTGTCCTCTAGAAGAATATGATTCATGGTTTCAGATGGGAGGGGAGGCAACACAGGTAGGCAGCCTCCAATTAAAGGCCAGGACTGAAGTAAGAAGTCTGTGCAGTGGAGATTGTAACCACACTAATAGAAGTGGAGAAGGTAGTGAGAGTGGTGAAGAGACAGAAACACACACAGGCGCAAGACAAAAGTTGTCAAGTACTGAAGTAATAGACAGAAGTCTGTGCTGGAGATTAAATGGGAATAATGACCTTTCTTTTGTGAATATTTGTCAAGATTAAATGACATTTATCAAGCATTCAGGCATATATTATAGAAAAAAGAATATGTTATCTTTAGAACAGGATTTAAATACTGTCTGAGAGTCCTGAACAAATCTGGTCCCACCAGAAGGAATGCAAGGAACATGAAATAGTGATCCAGTACCCTATGTGCCTTCTGCGCTGAAGGAGATGGGGAGACTAGAGAGAGAGACTTGTCTGTAAACACTGGGATGACTGAAGCCTGATTTCTTTCTGACTTTTGCTTCACATTTGACTGCAGTCTCTAGCTGGAGCATTTTCTCTGCTGGGGACATTACAGTGGTTTTCTCTCACATAGGTTCTATGGTTTCTAAGCAGGAGTGAGCCCTGCCTGTAGCTGTTGTTTCTGCTGAAGGAGCTTGCAGGATCTCTCCTCTTTGCCTTGCACCTATTTCATTTAATGGACCTGAATATGTTTTTGTCCTCTACCATCCTCACCAACTTATTTCTAATAAGTCAGCTGGGTCAAATTTAGTAAGTGAGTGGATGAGCAGAGAAATGTACACGGTAATTGTGTGATCTCTGCCTCCTTAGGAAAGCAGGCTAAAAATAGAGTGAAAAAATATGTCATTAAAAACTGAACCACATCACATAAACATATAGAAGCTGAAAAAAAAGATTGTTCAGGAACCTTCAGTTCTGGCATCTTCTCACCTGAAAATGTCAGTGTTTAAAACCTCTAATAAGCTTGGGTATCTATGTGTCGTGTATGTAACAAGATCTGAAAATAGAATAGAGTAGTTATACATCCTGATTATTTAAGAAACATTAAAGACCTTGGTGAAGTGAATTAAGAATCTACAATATTATTAGAATTAAATATCAGCACTATAACCTAAATATGGCACATGTCTAGGACAAACAACTAACATAACACCAATATCCTCAGCCCAATGCAAGAATTCAAAGCAATCATCTTCAGGAATAAGAGCTCTTCTAGGAAATTCTCTCCGTGAGGGAAACTTTAAATATCTCAAACCTCAAAAGAAAATAAAGGGTGGTAAGACAGTAAAGGCATGCATCAGTGTCTCAGAACTCCAAGATGTCCTCAAATATATCAAAACAAAGCAGAATATGATATTAAACAAAACTACTTCAGTAGTTAGAAAAGATTAATAAGCAGGTTTATGTTTTATTACACAGCACTAGCCTGTCCAGCCAACACTCACTACGAGCCCTGTGCTGCAGCATGCCCTGCCACATGTGTTGACCCAATAGCACCCTACAACTGCAGCCTGCCGTGCGTGGAGGGCTGTGTGTGCGACAGCGGGTACCTGCTCTACAATGACCGATGTGTGCCCAGCCAGCAGTGCGGGTGCTGGCACAACGGGCAGCACTACCCCGTGGGCTCGGAGTTCTGGACGGACAACACCTGCTCCTCAAAGTGCACGTGTCCCGCACGGGGAAGTAAAGTCCAGTGCTCCAACGCCTCATGCCCTGCAGGCCAGTACTGCGGGGTGCAGGATGGGAAACCCGAGTGCCTCGAACAATCCTACGGCATCTGCCACGTCCACGGTGACCCTCACTACAACACCTTTGACAAGGTGACGCACAACTTCATGGGCAACTGCACCTACACCCTGGCCAAAGTGTGCTCCAACACCACCTCCCTGCCCTACTTCAACATTGAGGCCAAGAACGAGCATCGTGGGAACACCAGAGTGTCCTACGTGCGTGAAGTCCTGGTTGAGGTGTACGGAGAGCGCATTGCCATTGTCAAGAAGGAGAAGAGCCAAGTGCTGGTAGGCAGTGGGGCTGGCACGAGCGTGGCGCAGCTGCAAGGCAGGGCTGGCTTTTCTTGGCGGGGCCTGGCACATACCAGACAACTCCACTGTCCCAGGCCTGGGTGGGTTCCTGTGAACCACGGGGTTGCTTTGTTTGTCCTTCCCGGAGGGGCTGGAGCAGGAAGAGGCAAATGGGGAATGTGGCCCGTGTTGAACAGAGGCCCCTGCAGAGTGCAGAACACAGACATGGCTGTGCAAGCCACAGGGGCATCTGGGTGTGAGGCCATCGTGGGCACCTGTTTGCCATGCCCAGCCTGGCAGCTGGTTTGCCTGGGGCAAGAGCCCCCAGGGAGGCCAGGGACAAATCTGGGGTCCATTGCAGTGTGTCTGTCCTAGGTGAACAATGTGCGCCAGACCTTGCCGGTGAGTGCAGCGGGAGGTGCCATCATGGTGAGCAGGAGCGGCCGCTACATTGTCCTGGAGACAGATTTCAACCTCAGAGTTTCCTACGACACTGACCACTCGGTGGAGGTGAAGGTGCCCACCACCTACTTCAACCTGACCTGCGGCATGTGCGGGAACTTCAACAACCGGAGAGAGGATGATTACATGATGCCCAACGGGCAGCAAGCCGCAGACTCCAATGCACTGGGGGAGAGCTGGCAGGTCCCAGACGATGACTCCTCTTGCGGTGTCCCCGTCCCCTCCCCACCCTGCAGTGCAGAAGAGGAGAAGCTCTACCGATCGGAGCAGTTCTGTGGCATGCTGACTGCCAGGCCTGGCTCTTTTGAGAGGTGCCACGCTGTGATCAACCCCCAGAGCTACTTTGCGACCTGTTTCTATGACCTTTGTGCCCTGAATGGTGGCCAGGAGGTCCTGTGTGCTGCTCTGGAGGCCTATGCTGATGCGTGCCAGGCAGCGGGTGTGACTCTTCTTCCCTGGAGGAATGCCACCTTCTGCCGTGAGTTTCTGTAAAGATCTGAATCTTTGAATATCTCCCTTGTTGTCTTAAGAGGCTGATTTTAGCCAATAACTAACATAGTTTAAAGATCTTAAGTTCTTCACATAATTACATAGAAAATGTTGAGAAATAAAATTCTGTAAAAGTTATGCCATTATTGTTTTCTGCCAGAGAATAGAGGAGAATTTTGTTCATTTTCTCAAGAATCTGTATCAAACTAGTAGCAGTAGGTCCCTGAGAATGTGGAATCACCTATGAGTTTTATATGATGTTTTGCCTTTAATAGGTTTGTTCATTTCTGGACTACATCTAATGACTTTAGCAATCTGTGTACTTCTAGAAATGTACCAGCTAAGCACCAGATGTAGTGTAGAAAGGCATATTTTTTACTTGGATTTGGAGATGCTTAACATCCAGGATGTATGTGTTAAACATTCATGCTTTTTTGTTGTAGAACGTTTTCTTTTTTGCTTTCTGATATCAAAATAGGAAAGGAATTTCAGGTTTCATAAAAACCAACATTGTCACTAGTTCAAAATAATCCCATTTTTTGCATTCTGGTTTCATGTGAGTTGTGATTGTCAATTCAGTGCATTTTATTGTTTTTCAGCTATTGTATGCCCTCCCAATAGTCATTACAATCCATGCACCGGTGCTTGTCCGGCAACCTGCATTGACCCTCTTGCATCAAAGAACTGCAGCAGACCTTGTGTAGAAGGATGTGAATGCAACAATGGTTTTGTCATCAGCGGGGGACAGTGTGTGTCCATGAGCAACTGTGGCTGCCTTCAGAATGGCAAATATTATGAGGTTTGTTCTGGCACATAATTCAGGGGCTTATTATTTCATGTTCATCATTACCATTAACTCTCTTAATTTATTTTTATTTTCTTGTCTCTAACAGAAAGGAGAAGTTTTTTGGCAAACAGACTGTGCAGGCCAATGTATATGTGCTGGAAATGGGACTGTAGTTTGCAATTCAGACACATGTGAAGTCAATAAAATTTGCAAGGTGCAGAATGGACTCCTGGGATGTTATCCATTGAATCCCAGCAGCTGCCACATTTTTGGGGATCCACATTATATAACTTTTGATGGGAGACTGTACCATTTCCAAGGAGACTGCAATTATACTGTTGTTGAGACTTGCACAAATTCTTCTGAAAAGTTTTCAGTGACAACCAGAAATGAACATAGAGGAAACCCAAACTGGACAGCCTTGAACTCAGTTGCTGTCACACTGAAAAATCTTCACATTGTTTTGAAGAAAAATAGAGAGACCTATGTAAGTGTTCTACTTTAAGCATAAACTATCACGTCTATTCACTTTACATTTCTGTCCAAAAGAACTGAATCAGGCTTCTCTGCTTTATTTACCTCCAAGACTGCACATGCTAAAAGTCACAGAAATAGGTTTTTTTTCAAAAAGGCAGAAATCAGCATAGCTTCCTTCTGTTCATTCAAACCTTTTCTAAATGAGGTTGTAGGAAAAAAACAGCCTCATCCATAACTTCGTCTATAATAGAAAACTTTTGCTGAACCGAATCTCAGTCTGAATTTTATAGAGCTGGTCTTTATCATAGGAATAGTATTTTTGCTACACACTCTTAGACTCATACTTACCACAGCTAGCTTTAAACTAGCTATTCCACGTATTACTATGTCTGTAGATGTGACAGCACAGAGCTCAACTTGTCCTACAAAGCACTATTCAAGATGTGCGATAAGTACATAGCCGGTCAGCCTCTGCTAAGCTTCAAACTTCTGTGTCTACATTGTTGGTTAGAATAAGGCTGACTTGGTGAAGAAAGCTATAACACTGGCAGTGTAGACCTCCCCTTTGTGCCTGGGAGCTTTACTGACTTACCTGGTTGTGTGGGTTTTATTTTCTTTAGGTGAATGGAGTTCATGTTTATCTTCCTGTGGATTTGAACCATGAAGCCAGAGTAGCTATAAAAGGACATTATGTGGTCATTGATACCTCTCTAGGAATCCAGGTGAAGTTTGATGGTGACCAGGAGCTTTTCATTCTGGTTGATGAAAGTCTCAAAGGACAACTGTGTGGTCTGTGTGGGACATTCAATGACAACCAACTGGATGATTTTCTAAAACCAGATAAAGTCCTAGAACAGGATCCAAATAAATTTGGTGACAGCTGGCTAGTGAAGGATGATAACAGGACGTAAGTATCTGATAATACTTCAGGAAACAGCAAAATTCCTGAAACATAAATCATCTAGGTATAGGATTAACATAGATGACTTACATTCCATAGTAGCCCTTCTTTGATATTACTTGTTTGTTAGTGTTTTCACCTTTGAATAACTCCACTTTTCAATAGAAAGCATTGAAATTTTAAAACCACCTTTCAATGTTTTTCCACATGAACTTTGTAGATTTTATTTGAAATTGGGCTTCCTTTTTGCATATAACATGATTTTTTCCTTACTTCTCTATTCTAAAATATCTCCTTTATATTATCTTACTATAAGAAGTCTAAATATATCTCTCAGATTCATCTCCTAAGGTAACTCCAAATTGATTAACATAGGCATGGGGGATTTATCTGTCTATTAATGCTTTCACATACAAATTACTGCTCTTACTATATGCAATGATGAATTGAAATTATCTTGCTTGTGTTAGATAGATAGCTGATTTATTGGTTTCTTCTGGACTTCAGTCTATGGATAGACAGTCATACATCAACAATTGACAATTTTATTCTTAATGGGAAATTATGAGTCAAATTGTAATATTTCTCACTTTTGTGTTTGACACAAAGATTACTATACACAGCAAATCCACAGAATTTGGCATAGGGTTCTATTACTATTGAGGTATGCCTTGCAGGATAGAACAAAATAAAAAGATTTATTATATAACCACACCGATGTTTATTTTTGATGCAGGTGTAATCCAGTTGCAGTTGTACCGCCCACTTGTGACACAGCAAAAGAGAAAGAATATGAAGAGCTTTGCAAAATTATTTTGAAAAATAGTGGGCCTTTTCAGGTCTGCCATTGGCACATTCCTCCACAGCTGTACTTTGAGAGCTGTGTCTATGACCTGTGTGCCACAGAGGGGGATTCTGATCTGTTTTGCAAGATTTTAGAGGCATACGCCGCTGCCTGTGAACTTGGAGGTGTAAATCTGGGTGAATGGAGGACAGACACCATCTGCGGTAAGTCATTAGGTCATCTAGCAAACAGTCATCCAACTAAATCCTCATGCCACAAATATAAATTCAAATGACTAAGAAGGTGAGAAGAATTTCAGAAAAGGGGATTCAAGGAGACACAGGAAGCTTTCAAGTGCTTAGCATCTCTGGAAATTGGGCTTCTAATCTAAGCTTCTAATGGGCTTCCAGTATTCACTTTAGAGCATGATGTTTGAACACTTTTGACCTAACACCATTGTTCAGAATTGGGTTATGAAAGACAACATACACTGTCAGTTAAGGGCTCAGCCAGGGATAATTGAGCACTTGTCTAACAAATCACCACTTTGGCTTTAATAAAATATTTTATCTTTTTGAGAAGTGTTAATACATCAGTTATCCAGCCCGTCTACAGCTCCAGGTTTTCACCAAGCATGTGAAATAAATTCAGAGGTATTAAAACCAGGGCTTTAAAATTAATAAAGGCGATTCCTGCAGCTTGAAGTCCATTAAGCCTTCCAGTCATAACACTATTAGGCCCTTATTATCTAGGTAGACTAGTTAATATAGAGGTAAGGCTAGAGGCAAGAAATTGCTTCTTCTAGAACTGCCAGAGGTGATTACCAAAACCAGCAGAAATGGCAGCCTAAGCATGAGGCTATGACATGAAAAGGCATTTCATAACCTTTTTCCAATTCTGAGACAATACTTCTCATCCCAGCTTATAAGAAGTAAAAAGAAATGTCAGACCATTCTCATTACAATGTCTAGATTTCCACCTAAGCACAACTTTGAGGGCCAGTTGAATACTATTGTGCTAAACAGGACAGCTTTGAACAATTTGCAGTGACCAAGGATTATGATGGTGACACAGTGTAAAAATATAAGATATTAGTGTATTATGATGACAACTGAGGAAGGGACTTGTAAAATAACACACATTTTCAGGCACTTAAAATTTCATATTTTATAGTCAGTTTTTCAGTATTGGTCACTTCTACTCATTCTATTATAACATCTTCAAATTTTCCATGAGCATGGGTACATGAGACCTAGAAGGCCATTGTCAGAACAGAGAGAAGATTCCAAACCTCATTTTGAAAACTCTGTTTTTCTTTCTGCACTATATACAGCTGCACCAACCGCCTGCAATATGTCCTGCACATTTGATGTCGACTTCTGTGAGTGGAAACAGGCAACCAGTGACAACTTTGACTGGATAAGGCACAAGGGGCCGACACCCACACCAAATACTGGCCCTTCCCAGGACCACACGACTGGAGGTAGGAACAGCAAAGAGTATCTGGATGTGCTTCTCTTGGAAGAGGGCAAGGAGCTTCTTTTAATGGCAAATCCAGGCCTCATGTTTCCTATGCTCAATCCAGAGCTTTCTGCAGCAGTCAGAAATCTGTTGTGGGGTGGATGAACAGTGCAGGACATTGATGAGCATGTGATCTGTTAGCATAAGTTCCTGTAAAGAGACTTCAGCAAAGGTACATCCAGGCTGAGACTGGATCACTGTGGCACTCCACCTTTCCTTTAGAAGGCTTTCCTCTCTCTAAGTAGACCAGTGTAATCTGCTGGAAATCCATTTGGGGACTGAAAGTTTAATGTAGGTGCTGGATGAAGAAATGTTGTACTCTACACAATCTGTAAATTAAGTGACTTTGCCTTGTCCAGGCCCATTAATGTGAAAAACTGACACTCTGCTGTTTCCAGAGGGCTATTATATCTACCTGCAAGGAAGTAAGCACAAGCAAAGTGAGGTAGCCTGCTTGGTCAGTCCGGTGTGCAGTTCAGAAGGACCACACTGCTTCCGCTTCTGGTATCACATGTATGGAGCGGCTGAAACGATGGCCCTGCGGGTGTATGTAGTTCACAACGAAACATCAACACTGGAATGGAAAAATGCTGGAAGCAAAGGGGACAGATGGAACTTGGGAGAGATCACGGTGCACAGCACAGGAAATATGCAGGTAAGGGCAGAGGCTCTCAATGCCACCTGAGATGAACTATGCTTCATAATGGCACTTCACATATGTGGCTGGAGCTAATGCTGGGAACTATCCCTTCCAATAGATTGTCCTGGAGGGCATGATAGGTGAAGATGTCCAGAGCGACGTAGCATTGGATGATCTGTCCATTGAAACGGGATACTGCGCAGGTAAAAGGCTTGGCTTGGGAAAGAGCAGCTTGAGGAAAGTTATGCTTCTTGTGGCAGTCAATGCAGTTTCTGTCTTAAACAAGAGCTACTCAAGGAGGATTGATTTACTTGTACTATTGTCTCTTTCACAGGTGGTGTGACTCCAACAACACCAGGCACCATCATCACCACACCTTCAGAAGAGGAACCCACGTCAGCACCCATGCCAGGCTCAGGTGAGTAGAGTAGACCAGTCATTGGGCCACAGTCCTTTGTGCAGGGTAGGCTGGTGAGCAGAGGCAGTAGGAGGTGTTTAACCGAATGTTTCCTCTGGTCTTTCCACTGTCAGGGACCTGTGTGGTGGAAGGAGACCCTCACTACCACACGTTCGACAAGCAGCTACACCACTTCATGGGCACCTGCACCTACACCCTCTCCAAGCTGTGCGAGACCAACAGCTCGCTGCCCTACTTCAACGTGGAAGCAGCCAATGAGCACAGGGGAGGCAACACTCGTGTGTCCTATGTCCAATATGTGGATGTCGACGTGGCTGGCCAGCGGATAAGGCTGGGGAAGGGCAGAGTGGTGACGGTAAGCACAAGGGGGAGAGGCGGTGGGGCTGCGTGAGAGGAGAGAGCTGTGCCAAATGGGTTGCTCCAACACTGTCTTGGCTTCTGTCCTTCCAGGTCAACGGAGTGGCAGAGGTCCTGCCCTGCACCCCATCTGCAGGCGTGCAGGTCTCGTCCAGCGGATTCTACACAGTGGTCACAACAGACTTTGGCTTGAGAGTGAAGTTTGATGGGAACCATCGGGTGGAGGTGACGCTTCCCAGCACCTTTGGGCAGAAGGTTTGTGGCATGTGTGGGAACTACAATGGGATGGCAGCAGATGACTTCCTGAACCCAGAAGGGGTGCTGGAGCCAGACTCCACCAGCCTGGGCAACAGCTGGCAGGTGTCCAACAACAGCAGGTATGTGTGGCCCCCTCAGCAGGTCTGGGGACGTGTCAGGCAAGGGGAGGGGGAGGCACCAGGAGAAGGCCACAGATGACCCAGGGGCCCTTCTCCCTCTCCTTCCACAGCTGCTCAGCCGGACCACTCCCCACCCCAGCCTGCAATGAGACGGACAAGCAAGTCATTGCCAGCAGCCACTTCTGTGGGCTCCTCACTGACACCAGCAGCCCGTTTCAGACGTGCCACGCTGTCCTGAGCCCCAGCGGTTACTTTGACACCTGTATTTATGACCTGTGTGAGCTGGGGGTGGACCATGAGGCCCTGTGCAAGAGCTTGCAGTCCTACGCGGATGCCTGCCAGTCGCTTGGTGTGAAGATCCCTGTGTGGAGGAACGCAACCTTCTGCCGTAAGTCCACACACAGTACCGTGGATCGTTAGTCTCAGGAAAATACAGAATAGGAACGAAAGAGTGGGGTGGAGAATAAGAAGTATTTTTATTATGTGTTGTGGGGATTTAAAGGTAGATGTCAGTATTAGAGGCACCATTTTCTGTTTCATTTCATCAGGTGTGATTTAGAATACCCATGGAGACAAGCAGACCACAGAGAAAATACAGACTCTTAATTTTTCAAAGGGGAAAATATAGTAGGAACGAGTGTTATGTTCTCCAGTAATGGTCATGTCTTGTGTCTCGGCAGCCATCGCCTGTCCGGCCAACAGTCACTACGAGCCCTGTGCTGCAGCATGCCCTGCCACATGTGTTGACCCAATGGCCCCTGCTACCTGCAGCCTGCCGTGCGTGGAGGGCTGTGTGTGCGACAGCGGGTACCTGCTCTACAATGACCGATGCGTGCCCAGCCAGCAGTGCGGGTGCTGGCACAACGGGCAGCACTACCCCGTGGGCTCGGAGTTCTGGACGGACAACACCTGCTCCTCAAAGTGCACGTGTCCCGCACGGGGAAGTAAAGTCCAGTGCTCCAACGCCTCATGCCCTGCAGGCCAGTACTGCGGGGTGCAGGATGGGAAACCCGAGTGCCTCGAACAATCCTACGGCATCTGCCACGTCCACGGTGACCCTCACTACAACACCTTTGACAAGGTGACGCACAACTTCATGGGCAACTGCACCTACACCCTGGCCAAAGTGTGCTCCAACACCACCTCCCTGCCCTACTTCAACATTGAGGCCAAGAACGAGCATCGTGGGAACACCAGAGTGTCCTACGTGCGTGAAGTCCTGGTTGAGGTGTACGGAGAGCGCATTGCCATTGTCAAGAAGGAGAAGAGCCAAGTGCTGGTAGGCAGTGGGGCTGGCACGAGCGTGGCACAGCTGCAAGGCAGGGCTGGCTTTTCTTGGCGGGGCCTGGCACGTACCAGACAACTCCACTGTCCAAGGCCTGGGTGGGTTCCCCTGAAGCCACCAGGTGGCTTTGTTTGTCCTTCCCGGAGGGGCTGGAGCAGGAAGAGGCAAATGGGGAATGTGGCCCGTGTTGAACAGAGGCCCCTGCAGAGTGCAGAACACAGACATGGCTGTGCAAGCCACAGGGGCATCTGGGTGTGAGGCCATTGTGGGCACCTGTTTGCCATGCCCAGCCTGGCAGCTGGTTTGCCTGGGGCAAGAGCCCCCAGGGAGGCCAGGGACAAATCTGGGGTCCATTGCAGTGTGTCTGTCCTAGGTGAACAATGTGCGCCAGACCTTGCCGGTGAGCGCAGCGGGAGGTGCCATCACGGTGAGCAGCAGCGGCCGCTATGTTGTCCTGGAGACAGATTTCAACCTCAGAGTTTCCTACGACACTGACCACTCGGTGCAGGTGAAGGTGCCCACCACCTACTTCAACCTGACCTGCGGCATGTGCGGGAACTTCAACAACCGGAGAGAGGATGATTACATGATGCCCAACGGGCAGCAAGCCGCAGACTCCAATGCACTGGGGGAGAGCTGGCAGGTCCCAGACGATGACTCCTCTTGCGGTGTCCCCGTCCCCTCCCCACCCTGCAGTGCAGAAGAGGAGAAGCTCTACCGATCGGAGCAGTTCTGTGGCATGCTGACTGCCAGGCCTGGCTCTTTTGAGAGGTGCCACGCTGTGATCAACCCCCAGAGCTACTTTGAGACCTGTTTCTATGACCTTTGTGCCCTGAACGGTGGCCAGGAGGTCCTGTGTGCTACTCTGGAGGCCTACGCTGACACGTGCCAGGCAGCGGGTGTGACTCTTCTTCCCTGGAGGAATGCCACCTTCTGCCGTGAGTACCTGCCTTGCAGTTGCCAGAGGGAAATGTGGCACTCTTCGTGCCCAGAACCTCTGGCCAAAGCAAGTCTTTGGTCTTCCCCTTCCCAGAAGGTGATCCTTCCTTGAAGGCTTGCTGGTCCTAATTGTCCCCTTGCCATTGCAGCCTTGCTGTGCCCCGCCAACAGCTACTATGACCCTTGCATGACCGGCTGTCCTGCCACCTGTGTTGACCGCCAAGCCCCGCAGAACTGCTCGAAGCCCTGTGTGGAGGGCTGTGCATGTACTTCTGGCTTCCTCCTCAGCGGAGACACCTGTGTGCCGGAGGCCCAGTGTGGCTGCCTCTTTGAAGGCAACTACTACAGCGTGAGTGAAAACCCTGCCCTGGCTTGCACCCCTCTCCGGGCACTCCCTTGCCTCCGCTTTCCTGCCTGATACGCTGACGCTCGGTGTTTCTCTGCCTGCAGGAAGGCGAGTACTCTGTGAGCGAGAACTGCACTCGACAGTGCCGGTGTGAAGCCAACGGCAAGATGGTTTGCTCTGCGTTGTCGTGTGGTGAGGACGAGGTCTGCAAGATCCAGAACGGCCATAGGGGCTGTTACCCAGCCAGCACTGCTCTCTGTCACATCTACGGCGACCCGCATTACAGCACCTTCGATGGGAAGCTTCACCACTTCCAGGGCTCCTGCAACTACACGGTGGTGACGGGCTGTGACAACTCCTCCGTTGGGTTCAGCGTCACCAGCCGCAACAAACATCGCGGCAGCCAGAGCTGGACAGCTCTGAGCTCTGTGGCACTGTCCATGGAAGGCCTCCACATTGCCCTGCGCAAGAACAAGGCAGTCTACGTAAGCCCCTCATTTTTACACCTGGGAACGACCGATGCCCTGGGCACCATTAAGTACCACTCTGTCCCCAGGAAGAGCTTGATATTCCCTCAGCCTGCTGGCGTGCTCACAGAAGAGCACGGCGAGGCTCTGAGCAGGGCACATACGGCTGCTCGCACAGCAACAGATTTTCGGCTTGTTTTCCTGAGCTTGTGGTGTGCCGTATGCAGAGCAGCTGCTGTTCTCGTAGGCCTGGGCAGGGTTTCTCATGCCATCAGTGCTTCCGACTTGCTGGGCCCTGGCACCATCGCAGTGAAGAGCAATGACCTCTCAGTGGAGGGCATCTCTTTATGCTTCTGTCTCCCTCTCTCCCCCTTCTTCAGATCAATGGTGCTCTGGCCTCCCTGCCTTCTCTTCCTGCCCCCGGTGTGACCGTTTCCCTGAGTGGCTCCTACGTGCGGGTTTCTACCAAGCTGGGCCTGCAGCTGCAGTTCAATGGCGACCATGAGCTCTTGGTGAGGGTGTCTGAGAAGCACAAGGGCCAGCTGTGTGGGCTGTGCGGGACGTACACTGGGAGCCAGCAGGACGACTTCATGCGACCCGATGGGGTTGTTGTGCCTGACTTCAATGACTTTGGAGCCAGCTGGATGGTGCCGGATGAGGAGTGGCCGTGAGTCCTTGTTCCACCGCGTAGATGACGGACAAAAGGGAGCGTGGGAGAGGGGAGCTGTGAGGGGCACAAGGAGGGAGGCTTGCTAATGGCAGGCGTGGGGAAGGGAGAGGAGGGAGGCAGTTGTGGGAAAGCGTGTGAGAGCACGTAGAGGCTCCACAGTAGCAGATGTGCAGGGCCCTGCCATCCCACTCCACACGCTCCACCTCACTGTTCCTGACCGCAGAGAGAGTGGGCTGGGGCCTTGGCATGATGCTTTTCCCAAGTTGCTGTGATCACAACTGCTTTGGGCATTTGTTTCTGTCCGCCTGATGCCACAGAGGAGGATGGTGACTGCAAGCCAAGATGCCCACCCTTGCAACTGACGGCTCTGGGTGCCTTGTCTTAGCGAGGGATCTGGACTCCAGAGGCTGAGGTTTTGGCTGGGGAGGAGGTCAGGAAATGGTGTGGCTGGGGTCCACAGGCTGCTGTGAGCTCAGGGCTGTCTGTCTGCTTTGTAGGTGTGACCCAGCCATCAGCCCACCTCCAACCTGTTCCCCCTCCGAGGAGGAGGCAGCTAACAAGCAGTGTGCAGTCCTCATGGAACTTGGTGGCCCATTCCAGCCATGCCATGCAGTTCTGCTGCCTAAGACATACTTTGAGAGCTGTGTCTATGATCAGTGTGCTACGGGTGGCAGCATGGAGCAGCTCTGCAATGACCTGGGGGCCTATGCCACAGCCTGTGCTGAGGCAGGCGTTGCTCTGGGAGACTGGAGTGCTGGCACTGTCTGTGGTAAATATCAGTTTTGGATGTGTTTTCATGAGTGAGTTCTAACAATCTTTGCACACATAATCTGAGGGATCGAATGGTAGTCATTCCTTTTTTTGAGTGGATCATGGATTTTCTTTTCTTATTGTGCATTCTTTGGCTTTCGGTCCTACCCTTAAGGTTTAAAATCCTATAACCCCTTAAAATCTCCTAGCAAATCTACTGGGTTTGCACAGCCCTTTACAGACTGGCAGTCCGCAATGGCCTTACCACCCTTCTCATAGGTATCTTGCCCAGTGTGTTCTGAACAGTGTTGTTTGTCCTTAGGACAGGAGTGGCCTGACCAGGGCCAAAAATCAGCAGCATTTTTGCAGTATAACAGCACACATTGCCTGAGAGATGTTGGGGAGTAGCAATGCACTGCCAGTCAAGGGGGTCTAAGGCTTTTCTGTGTCCTGCCCTTCCCTGTACATAAAGTGCCTCGTCAAGAAGCAGACAGAAACCTCCTCAGGTTGTAGAAAATCGTTGGTAGCATCCATCGCAAGACAGAGCCTCTGACATCCTGGGAGGCTTAGCAAAGTAGCACCCACAAAATCGGAGAGATGTGGGACCAGAGGTGAGAGAGGGAGAAAGAAAGAAGCCTTGACTAACATGCAACACGGGATACCCAGAATGCGGATGATTCGCCAGGAAAAACCTTACTCCTCAACCTGTCTGTCCTCAGGTTATTCTCTGATACAACAGCATACTGCATACTTCAATTGCTTGGCCATACTCACCTGGCCATCAGCATGCCAGGGATGTAGGTGTGCACTGTGGGACACAGGGAAATCTGGCCCCACCCTCACTCTAGAAACTCTGCTTTCCTTTCTGCACCCGATCCAGCTCCCTCAACAGACTGCAATTTCACCTGCACATTTGACAAGGACTTCTGTGACTGGGTCCAGGCAGATTACAGCAGCATTGACTGGATAAAAGGCACAAGACTTAGGGAAAGAGCAGCCTGACGAAAGTTATGCTTCTTGTGGCAGTCAATGCAGTTTCTGTCTTAAACAAGAGCTACTCAAGGAGGATTGATTTACTTGTACTATTGTCTCTTTCACAGGTGGTGTGACTCCAACAACACCAGGCACCATCATCACCACACCTTCAGAAGAGGAACCCACGTCAGCACCCATGCCAGGCTCAGGTGAGTAGAGTAGACCAGTCATTGGGCCACAGTCCTTTGTGCAGGGTAGGCTGGTGAGCAGAGGCAGTAGGAGGTGTTTAACCGAATGTTTCCTCTGGTCTTTCCACTGTCAGGGACCTGTGTGGTGGAAGGAGACCCTCACTACCACACGTTCGACAAGCAGCTACACCACTTCATGGGCACCTGCACCTACACCCTCTCCAAGCTGTGCGAGACCAACAGCTCGCTGCCCTACTTCAACGTGGAAGCAGCCAATGAGCACAGGGGAGGCAACACTCGTGTGTCCTATGTCCAATATGTGGATGTCGACGTGGCTGGCCAGCGGATAAGGCTGGGGAAGGGCAGAGTGGTGACGGTAAGCACAAGGGGGAGAGGCGGTGGGGCTGCGTGAGAGGAGAGAGCTGTGCCAAATGGGTTGCTCCAACACTGTCTTGGCTTCTGTCCTTCCAGGTCAACGGAGTGGCAGAGGTCCTGCCCTGCACCCCATCTGCAGGCGTGCAGGTCTCGTCCAGCGGATTCTACACAGTGGTCACAACAGACTTTGGCTTGAGAGTGAAGTTTGATGGGAACCATCGGGTGGAGGTGACGCTTCCCAGCACCTTTGGGCAGAAGGTTTGTGGCATGTGTGGGAACTACAATGGGATGGCAGCAGATGACTTCCTGAACCCAGAAGGGGTGCTGGAGCCAGACTCCACCAGCCTGGGCAACAGCTGGCAGGTGTCCAACAACAGCAGGTATGTGTGGCCCCCTCAGCAGGTCTGGGGACGTGTCAGGCAAGGGGAGGGGGAGGCACCAGGAGAAGGCCACAGATGACCCAGGGGCCCTTCTCCCTCTCCTTCCACAGCTGCTCAGCCGGACCACTCCCCACCCCAGCCTGCAATGAGACGGACAAGCAAGTCATTGCCAGCAGCCACTTCTGTGGGCTCCTCACTGACACCAGCAGCCCGTTTCAGACGTGCCACGCTGTCCTGAGCCCCAGCGGTTACTTTGACACCTGTATTTATGACCTGTGTGAGCTGGGGGTGGACCATGAGGCCCTGTGCAAGAGCTTGCAGTCCTACGCGGATGCCTGCCAGTCGCTTGGTGTGAAGATCCCTGTGTGGAGGAACGCAACCTTCTGCCGTAAGTCCACACACAGTACCGTGGATCGTTAGTCTCAGGAAAATACAGAATAGGAACGAAAGAGTGGGGTGGAGAATAAGAAGTATTTTTATTATGTGTTGTGGGGATTTAAAGGTAGATGTCAGTATTAGAGGCACCATTTTCTGTTTCATTTCATCAGGTGTGATTTAGAATACCCATGGAGACAAGCAGACCACAGAGAAAATACAGACTCTTAATTTTTCAAAGGGGAAAATATAGTAGGAACGAGTGTTATGTTCTCCAGTAATGGTCATGTCTTGTGTCTCGGCAGCCATCGCCTGTCCGGCCAACAGTCACTACGAGCCCTGTGCTGCAGCATGCCCTGCCACATGTGTTGACCCAATGGCCCCTGCTACCTGCAGCCTGCCGTGCGTGGAGGGCTGTGTGTGCGACAGCGGGTACCTGCTCTACAATGACCGATGCGTGCCCAGCCAGCAGTGCGGGTGCTGGCACAACGGGCAGCACTACCCCGTGGGCTCGGAGTTCTGGACGGACAACACCTGCTCCTCAAAGTGCACGTGTCCCGCACGGGGAAGTAAAGTCCAGTGCTCCAACGCCTCATGCCCTGCAGGCCAGTACTGCGGGGTGCAGGATGGGAAACCCGAGTGCCTCGAACAATCCTACGGCATCTGCCACGTCCACGGTGACCCTCACTACAACACCTTTGACAAGGTGACGCACAACTTCATGGGCAACTGCACCTACACCCTGGCCAAAGTGTGCTCCAACACCACCTCCCTGCCCTACTTCAACATTGAGGCCAAGAACGAGCATCGTGGGAACACCAGAGTGTCCTACGTGCGTGAAGTCCTGGTTGAGGTGTACGGAGAGCGCATTGCCATTGTCAAGAAGGAGAAGAGCCAAGTGCTGGTAGGCAGTGGGGCTGGCACGAGCGTGGCACAGCTGCAAGGCAGGGCTGGCTTTTCTTGGCGGGGCCTGGCACGTACCAGACAACTCCACTGTCCAAGGCCTGGGTGGGTTCCCCTGAAGCCACCAGGTGGCTTTGTTTGTCCTTCCCGGAGGGGCTGGAGCAGGAAGAGGCAAATGGGGAATGTGGCCCGTGTTGAACAGAGGCCCCTGCAGAGTGCAGAACACAGACATGGCTGTGCAAGCCACAGGGGCATCTGGGTGTGAGGCCATTGTGGGCACCTGTTTGCCATGCCCAGCCTGGCAGCTGGTTTGCCTGGGGCAAGAGCCCCCAGGGAGGCCAGGGACAAATCTGGGGTCCATTGCAGTGTGTCTGTCCTAGGTGAACAATGTGCGCCAGACCTTGCCGGTGAGCGCAGCGGGAGGTGCCATCACGGTGAGCAGCAGCGGCCGCTATGTTGTCCTGGAGACAGATTTCAACCTCAGAGTTTCCTACGACACTGACCACTCGGTGCAGGTGAAGGTGCCCACCACCTACTTCAACCTGACCTGCGGCATGTGCGGGAACTTCAACAACCGGAGAGAGGATGATTACATGATGCCCAACGGGCAGCAAGCCGCAGACTCCAATGCACTGGGGGAGAGCTGGCAGGTCCCAGACGATGACTCCTCTTGCGGTGTCCCCGTCCCCTCCCCACCCTGCAGTGCAGAAGAGGAGAAGCTCTACCGATCGGAGCAGTTCTGTGGCATGCTGACTGCCAGGCCTGGCTCTTTTGAGAGGTGCCACGCTGTGATCAACCCCCAGAGCTACTTTGAGACCTGTTTCTATGACCTTTGTGCCCTGAACGGTGGCCAGGAGGTCCTGTGTGCTACTCTGGAGGCCTACGCTGACACGTGCCAGGCAGCGGGTGTGACTCTTCTTCCCTGGAGGAATGCCACCTTCTGCCGTGAGTACCTGCCTTGCAGTTGCCAGAGGGAAATGTGGCACTCTTCGTGCCCAGAACCTCTGGCCAAAGCAAGTCTTTGGTCTTCCCCTTCCCAGAAGGTGATCCTTCCTTGAAGGCTTGCTGGTCCTAATTGTCCCCTTGCCATTGCAGCCTTGCTGTGCCCCGCCAACAGCTACTATGACCCTTGCATGACCGGCTGTCCTGCCACCTGTGTTGACCGCCAAGCCCCGCAGAACTGCTCGAAGCCCTGTGTGGAGGGCTGTGCGTGTACTTCTGGCTTCCTCCTCAGCGGAGACACCTGTGTGCCGGAGGCCCAGTGTGGCTGCCTCTTTGAAGGCAACTACTACAGCGTGAGTGAAAACCCTGCCCTGGCTTGCACCCCTCTCCGGGCACTCCCTTGCCTCCGCTTTCCTGCCTGATACGCTGACGCTCGGTGTTTCTCTGCCTGCAGGAAGGCGAGTACTCTGTGAGCGAGAACTGCACTCGACAGTGCCGGTGTGAAGCCAACGGCAAGATGGTTTGCTCTGCGTTGTCGTGTGGTGAGGACGAGGTCTGCAAGATCCAGAACGGCCATAGGGGCTGTTACCCAGCCAGCACTGCTCTCTGTCACATCTACGGCGACCCGCATTACAGCACCTTCGATGGGAAGCTTCACCACTTCCAGGGCTCCTGCAACTACACGGTGGTGACGGGCTGTGACAACTCCTCCGTTGGGTTCAGCGTCACCAGCCGCAACAAACATCGCGGCAGCCAGAGCTGGACAGCTCTGAGCTCTGTGGCACTGTCCATGGAAGGCCTCCACATTGCCCTGCGCAAGAACAAGGCAGTCTACGTAAGCCCCTCATTTTTACACCTGGGAACGACCGATGCCCTGGGCACCATTAAGTACCACTCTGTCCCCAGGAAGAGCTTGATATTCCCTCAGCCTGCTGGCGTGCTCACAGAAGAGCACGGCGAGGCTCTGAGCAGGGCACATACGGCTGCTCGCACAGCAACAGATTTTCGGCTTGTTTTCCTGAGCTTGTGGTGTGCCGTATGCAGAGCAGCTGCTGTTCTCGTAGGCCTGGGCAGGGTTTCTCATGCCATCAGTGCTTCCGACTTGCTGGGCCCTGGCACCATCGCAGTGAAGAGCAATGACCTCTCAGTGGAGGGCATCTCTTTATGCTTCTGTCTCCCTCTCTCCCCCTTCTTCAGATCAATGGTGCTCTGGCCTCCCTGCCTTCTCTTCCTGCCCCCGGTGTGACCGTTTCCCTGAGTGGCTCCTACGTGCGGGTTTCTACCAAGCTGGGCCTGCAGCTGCAGTTCAATGGCGACCATGAGCTCTTGGTGAGGGTGTCTGAGAAGCACAAGGGCCAGCTGTGTGGGCTGTGCGGGACGTACACTGGGAGCCAGCAGGACGACTTCATGCGACCCGATGGGGTTGTTGTGCCTGACTTCAATGACTTTGGAGCCAGCTGGATGGTGCCGGATGAGGAGTGGCCGTGAGTCCTTGTTCCACCGCGTAGATGACGGACAAAAGGGAGCGTGGGAGAGGGGAGCTGTGAGGGGCACAAGGAGGGAGGCTTGCTAATGGCAGGCGTGGGGAAGGGAGAGGAGGGAGGCAGTTGTGGGAAAGCGTGTGAGAGCACGTAGAGGCTCCACAGTAGCAGATGTGCAGGGCCCTGCCATCCCACTCCACACGCTCCACCTCACTGTTCCTGACCGCAGAGAGAGTGGGCTGGGGCCTTGGCATGATGCTTTTCCCAAGTTGCTGTGATCACAACTGCTTTGGGCATTTGTTTCTGTCCGCCTGATGCCACAGAGGAGGATGGTGACTGCAAGCCAAGATGCCCACCCTTGCAACTGACGGCTCTGGGTGCCTTGTCTTAGCGAGGGATCTGGACTCCAGAGGCTGAGGTTTTGGCTGGGGAGGAGGTCAGGAAATGGTGTGGCTGGGGTCCACAGGCTGCTGTGAGCTCAGGGCTGTCTGTCTGCTTTGTAGGTGTGACCCAGCCATCAGCCCACCTCCAACCTGCTCCCCCTCCGAGGAGGAGGCAGCTAACAAGCAGTGTGCAGTCCTCATGGAACTTGGTGGCCCATTCCAGCCATGCCATGCAGTTCTGCTGCCTAAGACATACTTTGAGAGCTGTGTCTATGATCAGTGTGCTACGGGTGGCAGCATGGAGCAGCTCTGCAATGACCTGGGGGCCTATGCCACAGCCTGTGCTGAGGCAGGCGTTGCTCTGGGAGACTGGAGTGCTGGCACTGTCTGTGGTAAATATCAGTTTTGGATGTGTTTTCATGAGTGAGTTCTAACAATCTTTGCACACATAATCTGAGGGATCGAATGGTAGTCATTCCTTTTTTTGAGTGGATCATGGATTTTCTTTTCTTATTGTGCATTCTTTGGCTTTCGGTCCTACCCTTAAGGTTTAAAATCCTATAACCCCTTAAAATCTCCTAGCAAATCTACTGGGTTTGCACAGCCCTTTACAGACTGGCAGTCCGCAATGGCCTTACCACCCTTCTCATAGGTATCTTGCCCAGTGTGTTCTGAACAGTGTTGTTTGTCCTTAGGACAGGAGTGGCCTGACCAGGGCCAAAAATCAGCAGCATTTTTGCAGTATAACAGCACACATTGCCTGAGAGATGTTGGGGAGTAGCAATGCACTGCCAGTCAAGGGGGTCTAAGGCTTTTCTGTGTCCTGCCCTTCCCTGTACATAAAGTGCCTCGTCAAGAAGCAGACAGAAACCTCCTCAGGTTGTAGAAAATCGTTGGTAGCATCCATCGCAAGACAGAGCCTCTGACATCCTGGGAGGCTTAGCAAAGTAGCACCCACAAAATCGGAGAGATGTGGGACCAGAGGTGAGAGAGGGAGAAAGAAAGAAGCCTTGACTAACATGCAACACGGGATACCCAGAATGCGGATGATTCGCCAGGAAAAACCTTACTCCTCAACCTGTCTGTCCTCAGGTTATTCTCTGATACAACAGCATACTGCATACTTCAATTGCTTGGCCATACTCACCTGGCCATCAGCATGCCAGGGATGTAGGTGTGCACTGTGGGACACAGGGAAATCTGGCCCCACCCTCACTCTAGAAACTCTGCTTTCCTTTCTGCACCCGATCCAGCTCCCTCAACAGACTGCAATTTCACCTGCACATTTGACAAGGACTTCTGTGACTGGGTCCAGGCAGATTACAGCAGCATTGACTGGATAAAAGGCACAAGACTTAGGGAAAGAGCAGCCTGACGAAAGTTATGCTTCTTGTGGCAGTCAATGCAGTTTCTGTCTTAAACAAGAGCTACTCAAGGAGGATTGATTTACTTGTACTATTGTCTCTTTCACAGGTGGTGTGACTCCAACAACACCAGGCACCATCATCACCACACCTTCAGAAGAGGAACCCACGTCAGCACCCATGCCAGGCTCAGGTGAGTAGAGTAGACCAGTCATTGGGCCACAGTCCTTTGTGCAGGGTAGGCTGGTGAGCAGAGGCAGTAGGAGGTGTTTAACCGAATGTTTCCTCTGGTCTTTCCACTGTCAGGGACCTGTGTGGTGGAAGGAGACCCTCACTACCACACGTTCGACAAGCAGCTACACCACTTCATGGGCACCTGCACCTACACCCTCTCCAAGCTGTGCGAGACCAACAGCTCGCTGCCCTACTTCAACGTGGAAGCAGCCAATGAGCACAGGGGAGGCAACACTCGTGTGTCCTATGTCCAATATGTGGATGTCGACGTGGCTGGCCAGCGGATAAGGCTGGGGAAGGGCAGAGTGGTGACGGTAAGCACAAGGGGGAGAGGCGGTGGGGCTGCGTGAGAGGAGAGAGCTGTGCCAAATGGGTTGCTCCAACACTGTCTTGGCTTCTGTCCTTCCAGGTCAACGGAGTGGCAGAGGTCCTGCCCTGCACCCCATCTGCAGGCGTGCAGGTCTCGTCCAGCGGATTCTACACAGTGGTCACAACAGACTTTGGCTTGAGAGTGAAGTTTGATGGGAACCATCGGGTGGAGGTGACGCTTCCCAGCACCTTTGGGCAGAAGGTTTGTGGCATGTGTGGGAACTACAATGGGATGGCAGCAGATGACTTCCTGAACCCAGAAGGGGTGCTGGAGCCAGACTCCACCAGCCTGGGCAACAGCTGGCAGGTGTCCAACAACAGCAGGTATGTGTGGCCCCCTCAGCAGGTCTGGGGACGTGTCAGGCAAGGGGAGGGGGAGGCACCAGGAGAAGGCCACAGATGACCCAGGGGCCCTTCTCCCTCTCCTTCCACAGCTGCTCAGCCGGACCACTCCCCACCCCAGCCTGCAATGAGACGGACAAGCAAGTCATTGCCAGCAGCCACTTCTGTGGGCTCCTCACTGACACCAGCAGCCCGTTTCAGACGTGCCACGCTGTCCTGAGCCCCAGCGGTTACTTTGACACCTGTATTTATGACCTGTGTGAGCTGGGGGTGGACCATGAGGCCCTGTGCAAGAGCTTGCAGTCCTACGCGGATGCCTGCCAGTCGCTTGGTGTGAAGATCCCTGTGTGGAGGAACGCAACCTTCTGCCGTAAGTCCACACACAGTACCGTGGATCGTTAGTCTCAGGAAAATACAGAATAGGAACGAAAGTGTGGGGTGGAGAATAAGAAGTATTTTTATTATGTGTCGTGGGGATTTAAAGGTAGATGTCAGTATTAGAGGCACCATTTTCTGTTTCGTTTCATCAGGTGTGATTTAGAATACCCATGGAGACAAGCGGACCACAGAGAAAATACAGACTCTTAATTTTTCAAAGGGGAAAATATAGTAGGAACGAGTGTTATGTTCTCCAAGTAATGGTCATGTCTTGTGTCTCGGCAGCCATCGCCTGTCCGGCCAACAGTCACTACGAGCCCTGTGCTGCAGCATGCCCTGCCACATGTGTTGACCCAATGGCCCCTGCTACCTGCAGCCTGCCGTGCGTGGAGGGTTGTGTGTGCGACAGCAGGTACCTGCTCTACAATGACCGATGCGTGCCCAGCCAGCAGTGCGGGTGCTGGCACAACGGGCAGCACTACCCCGTGGGCTCGGAGTTCTGGACGGACAACACCTGCTCCTCAAAGTGCACGTGTCCCGCACGGGGAAGCAAAGTCCAGTGCTCCAACGCCTCATGCCCTGCAGGCCAGTACTGCGGGGTGCAGGATGGGAAACCCGAGTGCCTCGAACAATCCTACGGCATCTGCCACGTCCACGGTGACCCTCACTACAACACCTTTGACAAGGTGACGCACAACTTCATGGGCAACTGCACCTACACCCTGGCCAAAGTGTGCTCCAACACCACCTCCCTGCCCTACTTCAACATTGAGGCCAAGAACGAGCATCGTGGGAACACCAGAGTGTCCTACGTGCGTGAAGTCCTGGTTGAGGTGTACGGAGAGCGCATTGCCATTGTCAAGAAGGAGAAGAGCCAAGTGCTGGTAGGCAGTGGGGCTGGCACGAGCGTGGTGCGGCTGCAAGGCAGGGCTGGCTTTTCTTGGCGGGGCCTGGCACATACCAGACAACTCCACTGTCCAAGGCCTGGGTGGGTTCCCCTGAAGCCACCTGGTGGCTTTGTTCGTCCTTCCTGGAGGGGCTGGAGCAGGAAGAGGCAAATGGGGAATGTGGCCCGTGTTGAACAGAGGCCCCTGCAGAGTGCAGAACACAGACATGGCTGTGCAAGCCACAGGGGCGTCTGGATGTGAAGCCATCGTGGGCACTGGTTTGCCATGCCCAGCCTGGCAGCTGATTTGCCTGGGGCAAGAGCCCCCAGGGAGGCCAGGGACAAATCTGGGGTCCATTGCAGTGTGTCTGTCCTAGGTGAACAATGTGCGCCAGACCTTGCCGGTGAGCGCAGCGGGAGGTGCCATCACGGTGAGCAGCAGCGGCCGCTACATTGTCCTGGAGACAGATTTCAGCCTCAGAGTTTCCTACGACACTGACCACTCGGTGCAGGTGAAGGTGCCCACCACCTACTTCAACCTGACCTGCGGCATGTGCGGGAACTTCAACAACCGGAGAGAGGATGATTACATGATGCCCAACGGGCAGCAAGCCGCAGACTCCAATGCACTGGGGGAGAGCTGGCAGATCCCAGACGATGACTCCTCTTGCGGCGTCCCCGTCCCCTCCCCACCCTGCAGTGCAGAAGAGGAGAAGCTCTACCGATCGGAGCAGTTCTGTGGCATGCTGACTGCCAGGCCTGGCTCTTTTGAGAGGTGCCACGCTGTGATCAACCCCCAGAGCTACTTTGAGACCTGTTTCTATGACCTTTGTGCTCTGAACGGTGGCCAGGAGGTCCTGTGTGCTACTCTGGAGGCCTACGCTGACACGTGCCAGGCAGCGGGTGTGACTCTTCTTCCCTGGAGGAATGCCACCTTCTGCCGTGAGTACCTGCCTTGCAGTTGCCAGAGGGAAATGTGGCGCTCTTCGTGCCCAGAACCTCTGGCCAAAGCAAGTCTTTGGTCTTCCCCTTCCCAGAAGGTGATCCTTCCTTGAAGGCTTGCTGGTCCTAATTGTCCCCTTGCCATTGCAGCCTTGCTGTGCCCCGCCAACAGCTACTATGACCCTTGCATGACCGGCTGTCCTGCCACCTGTGTTGACCGCCAAGCCCCGCAGAACTGCTCGAAGCCCTGTGTGGAGGGCTGTGCATGTACTTCTGGCTTCCTCCTCAGCGGAGACACCTGTGTGCCGGAGGCCCAGTGTGGCTGCCTCTTTGAAGGCAACTACTACAGCGTGAGTGAAAACCCTGCCCTGGCTTGCACCCCTCTCCGGGCACTCCCTTGCCTCCGCTTTCCTGCCTGATACGCTGACGCTCGGTGTTTCTCTGCCTGCAGGAAGGCGAGTACTCTGTGAGCGAGAACTGCACTCGACAGTGCCGGTGTGAAGCCAACGGCAAGATGGTTTGCTCTGCGTTGTCGTGTGGTGAGGACGAGGTCTGCAAGATCCAGAACGGCCATAGGGGCTGTTACCCAGCCAGCACTGCTCTCTGTCACATCTACGGCGACCCGCATTACAGCACCTTCGATGGGAAGCTTCACCACTTCCAGGGCTCCTGCAACTACACGGTGGTGACGGGCTGTGACAACTCCTCCGTTGGGTTCAGCGTCACCAGCCGCAACAAACATCGCGGCAGCCAGAGCTGGACAGCTCTGAGCTCTGTGGCACTGTCCATGGAAGGCCTCCACATTGCCCTGCGCAAGAACAAGGCAGTCTACGTAAGCCCCTCATTTTTACACCTGGGAACGACCGATGCCCTGGGCACCATTAAGTACCACTCTGTCCCCAGGAAGAGCTTGATATTCCCTCAGCCTGCTGGCGTGCTCACAGAAGAGCACGGCGAGGCTCTGAGCAGGGCACATACGGCTGCTCGCACAGCAACAGATTTTCGGCTTGTTTTCCTGAGCTTGTGGTGTGCCGTATGCAGAGCAGCTGCTGTTCTCGTAGGCCTGGGCAGGGTTTCTCATGCCATCAGTGCTTCCGACTTGCTGGGCCCTGGCACCATCGCAGTGAAGAGCAATGACCTCTCAGTGGAGGGCATCTCTTTATGCTTCTGTCTCCCTCTCTCCCCCTTCTTCAGATCAATGGTGCTCTGGCCTCCCTGCCTTCTCTTCCTGCCCCCGGTGTGACCGTTTCCCTGAGTGGCTCCTACGTGCGGGTTTCTACCAAGCTGGGCCTGCAGCTGCAGTTCAATGGCGACCATGAGCTCTTGGTGAGGGTGTCTGAGAAGCACAAGGGCCAGCTGTGTGGGCTGTGCGGGACGTACACTGGGAGCCAGCAGGACGACTTCATGCGACCCGATGGGGTTGTTGTGCCTGACTTCAATGACTTTGGAGCCAGCTGGATGGTGCCGGATGAGGAGTGGCCGTGAGTCCTTGTTCCACCGCGTAGATGACGGACAAAAGGGAGCGTGGGAGAGGGGAGCTGTGAGGGGCACAAGGAGGGAGGCTTGCTAATGGCAGGCGTGGGGAAGGGAGAGGAGGGAGGCAGTTGTGGGAAAGCGTGTGAGAGCACGTAGAGGCTCCACAGTAGCAGATGTGCAGGGCCCTGCCATCCCACTCCACACGCTCCACCTCACTGTTCCTGACCGCAGAGAGAGTGGGCTGGGGCCTTGGCATGATGCTTTTCCCAAGTTGCTGTGATCACAACTGCTTTGGGCATTTGTTTCTGTCCGCCTGATGCCACAGAGGAGGATGGTGACTGCAAGCCAAGATGCCCACCCTTGCAACTGACGGCTCTGGGTGCCTTGTCTTAGCGAGGGATCTGGACTCCAGAGGCTGAGGTTTTGGCTGGGGAGGAGGTCAGGAAATGGTGTGGCTGGGGTCCACAGGCTGCTGTGAGCTCAGGGCTGTCTGTCTGCTTTGTAGGTGTGACCCAGCCATCAGCCCACCTCCAACCTGCTCCCCCTCCGAGGAGGAGGCAGCTAACAAGCAGTGTGCAGTCCTCATGGAACTTGGTGGCCCATTCCAGCCATGCCATGCAGTTCTGCTGCCTAAGACATACTTTGAGAGCTGTGTCTATGATCAGTGTGCTACGGGTGGCAGCATGGAGCAGCTCTGCAATGACCTGGGGGCCTATGCCACAGCCTGTGCTGAGGCAGGCGTTGCTCTGGGAGACTGGAGTGCTGGCACTGTCTGTGGTAAGTCTTCTGTTTATCTGTTTTGTGGCCCAGAGTCAAGGGAATAGGGCAGCTGTGGTGGAGGTTTCCCCGTGTGCCACCTAACCACTCTGGAGATTCAGTCCATGGGTGAAGAGACCCTTTGTGACAGGGATACCCTGGAATTCCTGCCCTGTGCTCTTTTGCCATGGTGTGGGGAAGTTTGGGAAGGGTGCAACATCCCCATTTGGGAACAGATCCCCGTTATGAAACACATCTTCTCTGTTTCACTGTACGTGCAGCACCTCCAACAACCTCGTCCCCCTTGCCAGACACCTCAACGCAGCCTCCACTTACAACAACATCACCGGCACCTGGGACAAGCACAGGTACTGTTGTCTTCCATCCATTTTTTTTTACTGGCTGTGCTAGACACTCAGCTCGTGCACTTCCACTTGGTTGGCCGTCCTCACCTGGCCATCAGCATGCCAGGGATGTAGGTGTGCCCTGTGGGACACGGGGAAAAGCTGGCCCCACCCTCACTCTAGAAACTCTGCTTTCCTTTCTGCACCCGACCCAGCTCCCTCAACAGACTGCAATTTCACCTGCACATTTGACAAGGACTTCTGTGACTGGGTCCAGGCAGATTACAGCAGCATTGACTGGATAAGGCACAAGGGTCCAACGCCCACGCAAAACACCGGCCCCTCCTCTGACCACACGACAGGAGGTAGGATCAGCAATCAGTACGCAGCGGTCCTTCAGGCAGAGGGGTGTCCCTTGGAAGATGGCAACAAACCTCTTCTGACAGCAAATATAGGCCACAGGTGTCCCGGCCTTGATGCAGAGCTGTTTGTGGCAGTCTCCCCCAGAGCCAGAGCCTTCCTTTGGGAAGTTTCCAGCCCTGGGAATCAGTCTGTGGTACCCTCAGGGCAGGCAAGGACCTGCCGTGCAAGGGGGAAAGTAATGCAAAGCTTGATGACCCGGCTGTCTCAGGGGAACAGGAATGGGTCTCTCTTTTAGGAGACGCTGGCTTCTCCACCAGCCAGCCATGAGTGGGCCCCAAAGCTGCAGAGCCATGTGAGCGTTGTGGCGATGCTTTGGAAGTGGTGCTGTTGCCCAGTCCAAGCCATACAGCTGCCGTGGCCCAGAGAGCAGCACGGTCCATAGGTGGACTCAGGGCTGGGGAGGGTTGTGGCTAGCGAAGGACCTGTGTTTACTCTCCCCTCCTTTTGCCTGCCTTGATCTGCAGCGGGGCGTGCTCCCAGGACTGTGCTTGGGTTGTGCCTGGCTGCTTTGTCTGGATTTGATATGTGTGTGACAGCGTGGCTGACGCTTTGTTTCAGACGGCTACTACATCTACCTGCAAGGGAGCAATGCCCTCCCCGGCTTTGTGGCCCACCTGGTCAGTCCGGTGTGCAGTTCGGAAGGACCGCACTGCTTCCGCTTCTGGTATCACATGTACGGAGCGGCTGAAACGATGGCCCTGCGGGTGTACGTGGCTAAGGGCGAAGACCTCGTGCAGGTCTGGAGCAGCGTTGGGAACCACGGGGACAGATGGAACTTGGGAGAGATCACGGTGCACAGCACAGGAAACGTGCAGGTAAGGGCACAGGCTCTCACTGCCATCAGAGATGAACAGTGCTTTCTAATGGCACTTGGCACATGAGGCCAGAGCTAAGCTGGGAACCCTGCCTTCCCTTAGATTGTCCTGGAGGGAGAATGGGGTGAAGATGTCCGCAGCGACGTAGCATTGGATGATCTGTCCATTGAAAAGGGATCCTGTGCAGGTAAAGACTCGGCTTGGGGAAGGGTAGCTTCAGGGATGTGAGCAGGTGGGGTGGCAGGCTGTGCTACAGGCAGGAGCACAGGTTGTCTTTGCAGTGCCCTGTAGGCCAGTGATGCAGCCTGTGCCCAAGCAGGCTTTCCTCTGGGAGACTGGAGCGCTGGCACTGCCTGCAGTCACTATTTAGTTCAGGTGCTACAAGGCCCACAGCCCAGACATGGAGCATAGATACTGAAGTGCCTCACCTGCTTTTGTCACCCAGCTGTGCTGGTGGCAGAACCCTTGAGTGCCAGGACTCTGAGATGACACTCTGCGATTCCTGCCCTGGGCCTCTCTTGTCATTGTGTTGGCATGTTTGGGAAGGCTGGACCAGCTGCCTGCAACAAAATTCCCATGTTGGTGCAGATCTCCTCTAACTCTCTCTTGTGTTAGGTCCATCGACACCAAAACCCACGATCCCCTCGCCAGGCACTACAACACAACCTCCACGCACGCCATCACCACCGAGATCCACACCGAGCTCAGGTACTGCCACGTTCCATTCCCATCTTCTACTGCTGGCAACTGTTCGTTTCGCTTCCTCCAAGTCCCACGACCACGGGATGGATTGTCTGTAGTGAAGGGGCTGCGCGTCTCTTCCTGTCGTTCAGCTGTTCTGGTGGGAGGGCACTTGAGTGCTGGAGATTTTGCTGAGGAGTCACTGTGTGATCCCTGCCCTGGGCCTCCCTGGTCACGGTGTTGGTGTGTTTGGGAAGGGTGGACCAGCTCCCTGCAACAAAATTCCCATGTTGGTGCAGATCTCCTCTAACTCTTTCTTGTGCTAGGTCCATCGACACCAAAACCCACGATCCCCTCACCAGGCACTACAACACAGCCTCCACGCACACCATCACCACCAAGACCCACACCGAGCTCAGGTACTGTCATGTTCCATTCCCATCTTCTGCTGCTTGTGGCGAGTGCTCAGTTAGCTTTCTTCAAGATTCATGGCTAAGGCGGGACTTGCTCTAGTGAAGGAGCTGTGTGTCTCCTTTTATCTCTCAGCAATGCTGTTTGGACAGAGAGCAGAAATCTCTGCTAAAGGAGTCACCTTGTGATCCCTGCCCAGGGTCTCCCTGGTCACGGAATTGGTGTGTTGGGGAAGGGTGGACCAGCTGCCTGTAGCAAATCTCCCAGGTTGGCACAGACCTCCTCTAACTCTCTCTTGTGCTAGGTCCATCAACTGCGGAACCCAGCTCTGCCTTGCCAGACACCTCAACGCAGCCTCCACTTACATCAACATCACCGGCACCTGGGACAAGCACAGGTACTGTTGTCTTCCATCCATTTTTTTTACTGGCTGTGCTAGACACTCAGCTCGTGCACTTCCACTTGGTTGGCCGTCCTCACCTGGCCATCAGCATGCCAGGGATGTAGGTGTGCCCTGTGGGACACGGGGAAAAGCTGGCCCCACCCTCACTCTAGAAACTCTGCTTTCCTTTCTGCACCCGACCCAGCTCCCTCAACAGACTGCAATTTCACCTGCACATTTGACAAGGACTTCTGTGACTGGGTCCAGGCAGATTACAGCAGCATTGACTGGATAAGGCACAAGGGTCCAACGCCCACGCAAAACACCGGCCCCTCCTCTGACCACACGACAGGAGGTAGGATCAGCAATCAGTACGCAGCGGTCCTTCAGGCAGAGGGGTGTCCCTTGGAAGATGGCAACAAACCTCTTCTGACAGCAAATATAGGCCACAGGTGTCCCGGCCTTGATGCAGAGCTGTTTGTGGCAGTCTCCCCCAGAGCCAGAGCCTTCCTTTGGGAAGTTTCCAGCCCTGGGAATCAGTCTGTGGTACCCTCAGGGCAGGCAAGGACCTGCCGTGCAAGGGGGAAAGTAATGCAAAGCTTGATGACCCGGCTGTCTCAGGGGAACAGGAATGGGTCTCTCTTTTAGGAGACGCTGGCTTCTCCACCAGCCAGCCATGAGTGGGCCCCAAAGCTGCAGAGCCATGTGAGCGTTGTGGCGATGCTTTGGAAGTGGTGCTGTTGCCCAGTCCAAGCCATACAGCTGCCGTGGCCCAGAGAGCAGCACGGTCCATAGGTGGACTCAGGGCTGGGGAGGGTTGTGGCTAGCGAAGGACCTGTGTTTACTCTCCCCTCCTTTTGCCTGCCTTGATCTGCAGCGGGGCGTGCTCCCAGGACTGTGCTTGGGTTGTGCCTGGCTGCTTTGTCTGGATTTGATATGTGTGTGACAGCGTGGCTGACGCTTTGTTTCAGACGGCTACTACATCTACCTGCAAGGGAGCAATGCCCTCCCCGGCTTTGTGGCCCACCTGGTCAGTCCGGTGTGCAGTTCGGAAGGACCGCACTGCTTCCGCTTCTGGTATCACATGTACGGAGCGGCTGAAACGATGGCCCTGCGGGTGTACGTGGCTAAGGGCGAAGACCTCGTGCAGGTCTGGAGCAGCGTTGGGAACCACGGGGACAGATGGAACTTGGGAGAGATCACGGTGCACAGCACAGGAAACGTGCAGGTAAGGGCACAGGCTCTCACTGCCATCAGAGATGAACAGTGCTTTCTAATGGCACTTGGCACATGAGGCCAGAGCTAAGCTGGGAACCCTGCCTTCCCTTAGATTGTCCTGGAGGGAGAATGGGGTGAAGATGTCCGCAGCGACGTAGCATTGGATGATCTGTCCATTGAAAAGGGATCCTGTGCAGGTAAAGACTCGGCTTGGGGAAGGGTAGCTTCAGGGATGTGAGCAGGTGGGGTGGCAGGCTGTGCTACAGGCAGGAGCACAGGTTGTCTTTGCAGTGCCCTGTAGGCCAGTGATGCAGCCTGTGCCCAAGCAGGCTTTCCTCTGGGAGACTGGAGCGCTGGCACTGCCTGCAGTCACTATTTAGTTCAGGTGCTACAAGGCCCACAGCCCAGACATGGAGCATAGATACTGAAGTGCCTCACCTGCTTTTGTCACCCAGCTGTGCTGGTGGCAGAACCCTTGAGTGCCAGGACTCTGAGATGACACTCTGCGATTCCTGCCCTGGGCCTCTCTTGTCATTGTGTTGGCATGTTTGGGAAGGCTGGACCAGCTGCCTGCAACAAAATTCCCATGTTGGTGCAGATCTCCTCTAACTCTCTCTTGTGTTAGGTCCATCGACACCAAAACCCACGATCCCCTCGCCAGGCACTACAACACAACCTCCACGCACGCCATCACCACCAAGACCTACACCAACTTCAGGTACTGCCATGTCCCATCCCCATCTTCTACTGCTGGCAACTGTTCATTTCGTTCCTCCAAGTCCCACGACCGTGGGATGGATTGTCTGTAGTGAAGGGGCTGCGCGTCTCTTCCTGTCGTTCAGCTGTTCTGGTGGGAGGGCACTTGAGTGCTGGAGATTTTGCTGAGGAGTCATTGTGCGATCCCTGCCTGTGCCTCTCTGCTCATGGTGTTGGTGTGTTTGGGAAGGGTGGACTAGGTGCCTGCCATAAAACTCCCATGTTGTTGCAGATCTCCTCTAACCCTCTCTTGTGCTAGGTCCATCAAGCACAGAACCTGAGACTGCCTTGCCAAACACCACAACATGGCCACCACATACGCCGAGATCCACACCAAGCTCAGGTACTGCCATGTTCCATCCACATCTTCTACTGCTTCTGGCAAGTGTTCAGTTAGCTTTGAGGCTCATGGCCAAGGGACAGAGTGTCTGTAGTGAAGGGGCTGCATGTCTCCTTCTGTCCTCCATCTATGCTCCATATATGCTGGTGAAAGACCACTTGAGTGCAGAAATCTCTGCTGAGAAGTTACTGTGTGATCCCTGACCTGGGCCCCCCTAGTCACAATGTTAGGGTGCTTGGGAAGGGTGGACCAGCTACCTGCAACAAAAGTCTCATGTCGGGGCCAACCTCCTCTAACTCTCTTGTGTTAGGTCCATCAACCTCAGAACCTGGGACCAGCTTGACAAACACCACAACACAGCCTCCGCATACACAAAGACCCACACAGAGCTCAGGTACTGCCTCGTCCATCCCCATCTTCTACTGCTTCTGGCAAGTCTTCAGTTAGCTTTCTTTGAGGCTCATGGCCAAAGGATGGAGTGTCTGTAGTGAAGGAGCTGCTCGTCTCCTTCTATCCCCCAACAATGTTGGTGGAAGAGCACTTAAGTGCTGGAGATTCTGCTGAGGAGTCACTGAGGGCGATTCCTGCACTGGACTTCTCTGGTCACAGTGTTGGGGTGTTTGGGAAGTGTGGACCAGCTGCCTGCAACAAAACTCCCATGTTGGTGCAGATCTCCTCTAACTCTCTCTTGTGCTAGGTCCATCGACACCAAAACCCACGATCCCCTCACCAGGCACTGCA
The DNA here is from genome assembly GCF_013368605.1 of Nyctibius grandis. Lineage (NCBI taxonomy): Eukaryota > Metazoa > Chordata > Aves > Nyctibiiformes > Nyctibiidae > Nyctibius > Nyctibius grandis. The sequence goes on from NC_090665.1 coordinate 13,588,640, forward strand.
ACACAGCCTCCACGCACACCATCACCACCAAGACCCACACCGAGCTCAGGTACTGTTGTTTCCCATCTCAGTCTCTTACTGCTTGTCATAACAGCTCAGTTTTCTTAATCCAGGTCCCACAGCCAAGTGACAAGAGTTTTTATACTGGAGGTTCAGAGCTTTTTCTTGGTCACCCAGTCACACCAACTGGACAGTCCTTGAGTGCTGGGACTCTTTCTGAAGTGTTAGTATTGAAGTCCTGCCCTAGGTTTCTTTTGCCGTAGTGTTGGGGTTTCTGGTGACAGTAGACCAGCTGCCTGGTAGTTATCTCACATACCCTTTATTTTCATGTCCATAAATATTTAAATTACCCTTTTCTATGGCAAGTTTTCACCTGTTGTACAGGTGTTATTGTTTGTAGCATTTTGAAATTTAATTTAGCTTCCAAATTCCAATTTTATTTTGGATATAATCCAATTATATAGTCTAGGAAAAAACTGAGTCATTGTGGGTTTTAGTACATAGGAAATACACAAAAATGTCAGTTCAGATATGTTTTAACTGCTTCTTTCCTACAATTTTAAGCACTGAGTCTTCTACATGTGTCAGCTTGTTAAGTACGAGAGTGCTAGCTCACCTAGTCAGTTTGGAGGTCTTCTGGGGTTTTTTGATAATTGTTATGTATGTCATTCCTGGAGTTTTAATAGTTTGTGTGTAAGCAGTTAAGTTTGACATGTAGACACAATCATAAGTGTAGCTATTTTTGTAAAATGTAATTGAAAAGCAGAGAAGATATAAGGACCTTTTTTCACTATTTTTTTGTTGTTGTTGATAAACACCATAGAACACCTGCAAGCTCAACTATGCTAAGATTTTATGGCAAGTTTTTTTTTTTTAAATGGGAATTTCTTATTAGCGCTCAAAACCTTACCCGGCTCACACACAGAAATGCACACACACTGTGTACCTCCATTTGTACATATTATCACTGGATAATTAACTTTGATATTTTTTACAAGTATGTAAAGGTTATCTTGTGTATGCAGTGTTCAATAGGAGTTCCATAACTGATGTCAGTACAGAACCCCAGACAGCTGGTAGTGCAGCGGTCTGTTCTGGTTAACCAACACTGTAAAGTTTTTGGGTCAGTTCTTCCTATTTAGTCAGAAATAGCTTTTCAGACATGGACACTAAAAACTCACAGCTCCACTTGATATAATGATGTCTTAATAACAAAACTTTTTTTAATATCAAAGCTTTTTGCTTATATTTCTTCCTCAACATCTAGCATAGATTTCTGATACATAAGAGTACAGATTCTTTATGGGTCCAAAGATAAGAGGCTGGGCTGGACTTTGGAATGTTCTTGACTGATGCCAGCACTGTTATATCTGAGCAGCAATTACAAAGTAAAACAAATGAAGTGGGAATAAAGCAACTGCAGAAGTCTTGTAGAGATTCAGAGGGAATTATTCTGTCTTTCTTTCTTCCCAGGCCGTGCTTCCTGCAGTGCCTCTGGAGATCCACATTATAACACTTTTGACCACAGAGTTCACAGTTTCATGGGAAATTGCACTTACACCCTCTCCAAAGTGTGCAACGTCTCTGAGAGGCTTCCATACTTTGATGTGTCCACAACGAATGAGCACAGAGGAGCCAACACCAAAGTCTCTTATGTGAAGTCAGTGCAAGTGGAAGTCTATGGCAACCAGATTTCTTTGCTGAAAAACAAGAAAGTGAATGTAGGAAAATACTTGTTTAAAATACATGTATAATATTTTTAAACTGATATGCAGATAATGAAATACTTCCTCTGATTGTAGAGCTCATAGCAAACATTCTCTTTTAATTAGTTAAATGTACCTTTTTAATGACATGTCCAACAAATTTGCTCAGATGAAGTGTTCTTTAATTATTTCCAGTTCCCTTGTGCACAAGATCATATCTTTTACTAATCTATTTTAGCTGCTGGTAGTTGTAGGAGTCCCAGCAGCCGTACGCTAACTTTTACAACTTGCTGTACAGGTGAATGGCAGCAGAATGAACCTGCCTGTATTTATTGAAAAGAAGATCAGTATTCAAAGCAGTGGTGGATATGTTCTCTTGGAAACTGACTTTGGACTGTGGGTGAGATATGATGGAAATCACTACGCAGAAGTCTCTGTGCCCTCTAATTACAGTGGTCTGCTCTGTGGCCTCTGTGGTAAGTCACAGGCTTAGTTAATTTTAGTGAGTTGTGGAGGCTGGTGATTACTTAAACTTTTTTTTCTTACCATGTCATACTTTACACACAACTAGTCCTTGTCAAACAGACTAGAGTTTAGAGCAGTGAAGAAAACTTGCTAGAATTTTTCAGTTTCTAAGAACTGTTACTTACAAAATTCCTGGTAACATGCTATCCATTTGGAATGTAGTGAGGTATAACTACAAATAACATTTTTAGCCAAATAAAAAAACCTCACTTCAGTTCTACAGCTTAAATTTAGGAAAAGTAATGATTTGCATGCATCTACTCAAGCATTCTACAAATACATTTTTCTGTTATTTACAAATACATTCTGATGTATTTGTCTTTTGTTGGGTGTGAGGAATGCTATACCATTTCATTTTGTGAATCATAAAAACTTGAGGCTGTTTCCACAGCAGAGAGCAATCTTCAGAATAGCTTACTGCCAACATCCTCAAACTTCCCTGCTGCTATTTTCCTGTGCTGTTTTAGGAGGTATTTATACAACCTCAATGATCATGTCTATATGTTCAAAGGGGAAAAAAAAAAGAAGAAGAAATGAAAGAAAAAGACAGAAAAGAAAAATTAGACTACTAAGGCTATTTTTACCTACTTTCTATTCCAGCTAAGATAGGTACTGTCTACATTAAAACAAAACAATGACAAAGATCCAGTATGGATAATCCTGAGCTGACAAACTTGATGAATAAGAAAGAAAATTCATACTTTATTTCAAAAATTCAAATACCACAAAATATTAAGTGCTATATATGATACAAAACATAGAGGCCTTTTAGAGCCCTGTGAGAAAGATCAGGCACAAAGAGCACCTTCTACTGTGTTCTGTAAGAAATTCTGTTGCAGTAGGAGAGCAAAGCAAATAAGAGTCACAGGTGGCTGATGTAGCTAATGAGAGTAGGAGCTCACTGGAATTAGTAGTGACCAGTAATTTTTCATAATTTTCATCAGCCATGTTGCTAATGCCTGAACCTGAGCAGATTTAGTTAGAACAACATTCTGAAATCCAGGTGATTATATGAAATGTACTTCAGGATGGAAACGTGACTGTAGAAATTACAAGAGTAGCTTGTCTTGTGAGTTTATGATTATTCTTTGATTTGGATAATCTGAAATTTCCTAGTTCAGTTATCTCTCCATGGGTTTTTCACACTTTGAATTCAGGAAATCTACCTAAGAATACAATGGTACAAATAATACCATTTGATTTTTAGTCCAACATTCTACAGGTATGATCCAAGGAAATGAGTTGGGTTTTTTAGCTAAGCAATTCTTTCTTGTATGCAATGTGATCTAGTCACTTAAGAACTTACAGACTTCTTGCTTCAAGTCCAAAAGTCTCTGAATGGAAGCTCTTGTCAGTGGTCAAAGTCTAAAACACAATTGAGCTCTTCTTATTTTGCCCAGTACACATTGATGTTGTATATATACTCTCCCTAGTTCATTGTAGTTTATTTTACAGCCTGAAACCTAGGTATGTTCTACAGATGTGAACTTCATGTGTCCTATAAATCTTGTTTTACTCTCACAGGTAATTATAATGGTGATCCAAGTGATGACAACAAAAAGCCCAATGGTGACATTGCAAGTGGTTCCACTGATCTTGGACAAAGCTGGATTGTGCCTGAGAATAACACCATGTATGTACATTAATTTAATCACATGGCATTTGCTAATCAAACTCTATAAAATCAAACATCCATCCACTCACTGGCTTTGTCATCCAGTACCATTTTACATCTTCCAATTGCCCATTAGAACTAGGGAGCTGCCCCTTTACATTAAACAGGGAATAGGAAGAGGACTTAAGTCCTTTAAGTCTTGTTTTCCAAAGCAGGAACTATCTGCTGAGTGTGAGGGGGAACGGGACTTCAGTCCAGTTCCCTGATTGGAAACCATAACTGATTGGATCCTGTAGGTCTTTTTTCAGCTAAGAATAAGCCTTTGAATAGCCCAGAAGGCATCAAAAAGGGAGTCCATTCAGTGACAGGGCTGACATCAGCTTTTCAAATAAGCTGGATAAAGTCTTGTGACTGTAATAAATACACTCTGTTGTGCAGGGTTGTCATGTGTCAATCTTCCACTGAAAATCTGATACTAAGAGATGTGAAACACACGCTTGATTTTGCTTGCTTTCCCCAGATGCTCCAGTGGGACAGAAGAGCAATGTGATCCTGTGCTGGAGAGTGAAGCAAAGAAGAACACAGCATGTGGCATGATCACAGACCCAACAGGTAGTATGTTGGTAGTTTTCTGTGAGACATGTGATGGAGCACTTTATAGCTTGTGTTGTCTCCTCTATAGTCCGTTGTTCTAAGCTCACATTGGAAGCATATTAAACGTTCAGTGTGAATGGCCAACATAAACCTCATTGGTGCTTGATCAAGATATGTCAACTATTCAGTGCCAATGTGTCCATGAAGATTATCTGAGAACGTGTGCAGGGAGCTATAGCTGCTCTTTGCTTTATAGTGACTTGCACTCTGCTTGCTAGAAGAAATAGTTCAGAGGGCACTGTCATTGCATGTCTTTCTTACAGATACTTTATCTGAAATTCTGTAGGTGTTCCCTGCATTGGAGAGCCCCTGCAGTTGTCTAGAATTAGTGTCTCACCTAGATAGCAACTCTTAATTTATGTAAGCTATGTTGTATCAATCATGCAAAAAGAAGAAAGCCTGAGGCAGAGGGCCAAGTCTCATTGTGCGTGCTCCGTTTCAAGTGTTGGTTTAACTTACTAAACAAAGTTAGCCTGGAGCACTGACAATACATTTGCCGTGACAGAAAATAGATGGTGGTGGTGATCTTATCATTCTCCATTTTTTTTTCTATCCTTCTGTATATCTTTCTTGATTTACATAGGAATCTTCAAGGATTGTCATACTAAAGTGTCTCCGGAGAATTTCTTTGAAAACTGTGTTTACGACATATGTTTCACTGGTGGACAGGCAACATCCTTATGCTATGGACTGCAGGCCTATGCTGAGTCATGTATCAATGCTGGGATATGCATAGAGTGGAGGAATGCTACTCTTTGCCGTGAGTGTTGTAACTTATAAATATCTATTCTGGATTTAAGCTTCAAAAGTATGTACATTCTCCTCTGCCTTTTTCATGCATGTTAGTTCACTTTATGTAATGTTTTGACTATAGTTTATCTTTTGTCATGTCTTGAGCCTGCTTCAGTTTCAGTACCATTCCAGTATTTGTATAAAACACTGATTTTTGTGAACATTTGGATACATGTAGGTCTAATCCTAATCCTTAAAGCTTTAATAATTTACTATTAGTTTATCGGAAAAGTTTGATTACATTCAACTGTATCTTATGTGAGCTTCTGCACTGGGGAAATAAGTGTTACTTTTCTCCACTGAAAATCTACCATCCTCAGTGTAAGTGGAGCTGGTAGTCCTCCATACACAAATGCTTATCAATGGCTTTACATTAAAAAAGTAGTTTAATAAGAGACCTCGAGAAATAGCTGTTTCTAGGAAGTTTACAAGTATTTCGCTATAAAGCAAAGAAATTAAGTATTCTCACCTATCTCCCGATTAATTATCTTCAGAATGACCTTATGGGAAATTTCATATAATGAACTCATATTTCTTAGAATAAAGCTTTCCAGGGGTTCCACTGGTGCTGATTTTATGCAGCACTGGGCAGTTTTCTGCTTGCCAGACATCTTCTAAAGGACCTTTATATCCACAAAGTACACACCTGGAGAAAAAAAGAAGTCCTCTTAAACGTCAACCACACTGAAATAAACCATAATTCTTCTCTGTTTTTTTTTGTCTTTTACGCTAATTTTGATTATACCAGTTACCACTGTATTAGCTTCTGCAGATTTTCACATTTTTTTCTTTTCTTTTTTTTTTTTTCCTATGATCAACAATTAGCTCTGCATTGAAACTAAACCATAAAAAAACATTGACAGATTCTGGGAGCTGCTCAGTTCGGAAAAAGAATTACTGTGATTTTAGAATGGCTTTAAAGCACCCAGTAAGTCAGCCCTGGAAGGACAGAGCACAGAGAAATCATACATAAAAAGAAGACAGAGCAAGAAATGAGCTTCTAACCCTCCTAATCATATTAAAGCTATGGACATCCAGACTCCATAGTCTGAGGACAGCCCAGCACCTAAATGTCTATGGCTTGATTACTGTGATGGAGAAAACTCAGTCACATTAAGAGGACTGACTCTCAAGTGCTCCCTCCACCAGTAATTCAAACAAAAACTCAAATTAAGAACCTGACAAAGGGCAGGTACTCTGGCTAGATGACTGGAGATGTTGGCTGTAATTTCCTGACAGGACTAAGAGATCCTGCTGTAGGGACAGAAGTAAATGAGAGTCATATGTAGTGATTTATCACAGAATCTAGCCAGAAACTGTATTTAGGGTTTTTTAGATGACAGAAATGGATAAATGCTTCCTAATTTCTGCAAAATGTAACATCTTCCCTGGGGAGCATGCTTTGAGTGGTAGAAGCTCAATTCTACCATGAGCAGGAGGGGTGTGACAGTATAATATATTTGCCTCAAGGGGTATCAGTGAAAGACAGAGTCTGATTTTTAGTTCTATTTTTAAATATATAGCAGGTATTCAAATAGTAACTACAGTAATGGGGCCATATCAGCTGGTACGTGAAGAGATTCTTCTATTCCCTTAATGGAGTGACTTTGTCTTTAAACCTGCATGAAAAGGTTTACTGAACCAAGCACAATTAGTCCTGTACGATCACATCAGACCTACCCTCAAAGCAAGTCTGCAATGTTTGACTTCCTTTGTGGGGTGAAGTGTAGGGTGGCCACCTGTCTTATCCACCTCTACCAAAAGCCACCCATCTCACACTGCAAGAAAATCCTTTGTACGCTGCACTCTCCAGTGTCAGAATTTCTAACAGCATTTTTTTTATATATTTTCAGGAGCAAACAGTGAAAGCATGAAGAAAACTTTTATCATGATTTTGCCCTTTTGAGTGATCTTATTTTTTCTTTTTCTCTCTAGCAATGTCCTGTCCTGGAGGCAGCATCTACAAGAGCTGTGGTACTAGGTGTCCCTCTACCTGTCTGAACATCTCAGCAGCTGATTCCTGCAGTTCCTTACCAGTGGAAGGTTGCTTCTGTAAGGAAGGCTATGTTTTGAGTGGAGACGAATGTGTACCAGAAAGCAGCTGTGGTTGTGTTGATGAAAAAACCCAGTATCACCAGGCAAGTTACCTCAGACATTTAAAGAAAAAAAAAATAACAGGGGATCTAATTCTTTATCACCGTAAGAGAAAAAAATGTTAATAACTAACACAATTATTATTTACATCATTAATAATAACAAAATAGACTCACTTTGCCAGCCTTCTTGATCTGTGAGCTGTGTGGCTACAATTGCTCAAATAATCATGTATCATGCACATTCAAATAATAGTAATTTGATTGTCCTTTACGGTATTACCTTCCAATTTATCTTATACTATATACTTCTACACTCTTTTTTCCACTCAGCTGGATGAAAGCTGGTTCACCAGTTATCCCTGCACTGAACGCTGCACCTGCAAGGCTAGTAATACCATTGTATGCACATCCTGGGAGTGTGGAGTCCGAGAGGAATGCAGTATTCAGGATGGTGTTCTGGGCTGTCATTCCAATGGTAAGTCCTGCCTGAAAATGGTTCTCAATGTCAATTCCATAGTTAGATCCTTCTCCTCCTTCTAGTTTTATTAGAAATATTTTTTCATATGTGATGGCAAAGAAGTCCCAACTGACTGCTGCCAGTGCTGAGATGAAAAGACATGATGATCTGTCTTGCAAGCACAGATCCCCTTCTGTCGTAGTGGATACCAGCAAAAACTGACGTGGCCCAAAAGCTTGCAAGGTTACTTGAGTTCCTGTTGTCTTGATAATACAAATTCAAGTCCCACATCACCAGTGCTGCAAGCTCTAAATTTGGGAATAATCGAGAACTGCATTTCTGAAAGTGTGGGTGATGGCAAGTGCATTAAGTATCTATGTAGATAGATGCAAATTTATTTACTTTTATATTTACACCTATATTTATACATATAATTATGTATTTTTATATAGCTAAGTAGAAAAGCTCTGTATGACTCTCAACTACCATAAATCATAGCTACAACAGCATATAGAAATGTATAAAGAGGTTCATTTGCTGCCAAGTTGCCCATTTGTACATAATTTGCAAATTAAATTTAGGAGACACTTTCTGGAAATTTCTTATTTCCAAATAAATGTCATTGGCATGAACCTGAGATACCTCTGTGAAGGTTTTCCCACATAATAATGATCAGGATTAGGTTGCTGCACTAATGCAATCAACTTTGGTCAGCTGAGTCCGTGGTGAAATCCAGTCCAAAGTTCTTAGATCATTTTTTCACCTTCAGGCCAAGCAACATGTCAAGTGGCAGGAGATCCCCATTATTTCACTTTTGATGGAATGATGTACACTTTTGTGGGTACCTGCACCTACACCTTGGTTGAGGTTGTCAACACCAACAGTGTCATTCCTATAACCATCCTTGGCAAGAATGAAGACAGAGGACTAAGAGGGGCCACATACCTGAAAGAAGTCTATATAGATGTGTATGGTGTACGAATTACCCTTCAGAAAAGTCAAGGAATTCTGGTAGGTGGTGGTGCTCTTTATTCTGGAAAGAAGTATCTTAAAATTAGCTCACTACAGTAGCTGTAGGAAAAAGGATCTTCATGTTTCCCAAGGAATATGTACACGCATGCTTAATACTTGTCGGCACCTCCATTAACTGAATATCATGGGGAAATATAATTTCTCCCTAGTTCCCAAGGCTTCTGGTTTGAGTTTACTGTTCTATTGGCCCTGTCTTGGAGATGGAGCCCAGAGCCTCCAGATCGGAGAATTCTTGCCTGAATGGGGCTCTCCACTTCAACAGCTGTTGTCAACCCAATCACCTATAGCTAGCTAACAAGAGCAGAGGAAAAGCAAGTCATATTGTATTGGTCTAGAACAGCACGAGGATCCGTGGCAGTACCGGAGGCAAGGAATCCAGCCTTATGGGTGGTTAAAAGCTAGCTCACTACCAGGGATCTTTCCAGCTCCCTGTTAAAGGCACAGGCTATGAGTCCTGCCCAGCTCTCCTCAGCTAAAAGGCTGATTCCTGCAACAGATATTTGGAATATGCAGTGGTGGAAGTGTAAAGGCGCTAAAACTGTCATGGAGAAATCTTCAGCACTGCAAGGAATATAGATTGTGAGCAGAAAAGCTTTCAAGGAAGAATGTCCATACTGACAAATGACATGTCTCTCCAGCTGAACAATGAGAGAGTCTACACTCCAGTAGAGAACCGGTTGCGAGGTGTGTCCATAGGAAGCGTTGGCAGATTTATCGTAGTGGAAACTGAGTTTGGTGTGATAGTGAAATATGATGGCGATCACCATCTGGAAATCACTCTCCCACAGTCTTATTTCTCAAAGGTAAGACTTAGTATGTAAACATTTGGCACTGTTTCAACACCACTGCTTTGTGCATTTACTTTTAATTTCTTTTATTCCTGTGTTTTGCTATTGCATCTTTCTTTGTAGCTGTATTGTAACATGTGTCATTTTTTTTCTTTCTATTTTTTTCTCTTCACAACAATTTCCTTGTGTTCCAAGGGGGTAGTCAGAGAAAATTACCTGGCTAGCGGAATACATCCAGCTTATAGAATTAAATGCCTTGAAGCCTTAGGGAACCATAGATTTACTGCAGTTTCTATTTTATTTCTCCATGGGTGCAGTCAGACACTAGTGACTATGTCTGAAATGTCTGGTACAAGATTAGTTGGTGGTGGTGATTTGGTCACATCATTCCATAGGCAATGAATAAGAAGCTATTGGGGAAGCTGATGCAGAACAGATTGTGCTTAGAATATGGTTCTTGTTCATTTGCAGGTACATGGCATGTGTGGTAACTTCAATGATAATCGTGAAGATGATCTGTCCTTGCCCAATGGTACACTCGTCAGTGTCACACAGTTTGGAAATAGCTGGAAAGTGGAGGAAGACAGTGATGCAGGGTAAATATAACTTCTTTTCATACCTTCAATCTTCCTTTGGGAAACAGTCTCCTTTCAATTGTTTTGACTGTTTGTTACTTTGTAACATAGAAGCAGTGTATATGAGACTTTTCTTCAATCTGAAGCTCAAAAAAAAGCCATCACCACAGGAAACCAGTGCACAGGCCAGAGGGAAGCCACAGCCGTTCTGTTGATCTACATGCACACTAGGAGGATTAGGCTTTGAGGCAGTCCACAGTGTGCCATAGCCTCTGTTTATTATACACTGAAAATATCTAAAGAAGGACAATGGTGCTGGGGAACAGTGAGAGCCAGCTGCTCCCCAAGGGACAGAGAGCCAAGTGTGATAACACAGCCAAGAGAACAGTGGCCTCACCAGACAGGGCCCATCCCACACTACCCAAGCAAGGCTAGCAGGGCAGGCCCAAGGGTGGAAGCCAGGGTCAGACAAGAGTCCAGATGACCACACGAATTTGCAGTGACAAGACAGGTCAAGCTGAGAAGTCAATCCTCTAGTCAGGGTCAAGTTCAGTGAGAGTAACGAGAGTCAGACACAGCATGGTGATTGCCAAGCAGATCTACTTCTGCCTAGTCTTTCACTCATAGACAGAAAGAAGACTGTAGTCTCTAATGTTATTTGTTTAATACCTTTTAGTAGAAACAAACTTTTCAGTTTCAGTCCCTGCTTATATATGCCTTTGAAACTTAAATGCAGCTGTGTCTGTGCTTTTATGCAGTTGTTTATCGGACTTAAGAGAAGATGATGTTCCTCCTTGCACTGCTGAGAACAAACCAGTCATTGAAAGCCAGTGCAATGTCCTCAAATCAGACAAATTCAAAGCATGTCATAATCTAGTCAAGCCTGAAGATTTCATACAGATCTGCATCTATGACATGTGCCAGTATGACGGCATGAAGTCCGCTCTCTGCGACATAGTTGAAGTCTATGTGGATACCTGCAGGAATCATGGAATCACCATTAAATGGAGGAATAGCACATTCTGTCGTAAGTGCACAAGCAAGTGAAAAAACTGAAACTTGGATGGCTGATAGCATGAAAACAAAATAGCAGTATTAGGTGAACAAGTTATGTAAAAGAAAACTAAACCCAAATTTTCACAAAATGCGAATCTATTATTATGTTTTTATGACTCCATTGTTGCACTGAACTATGTTCAGGTTGAGGTAAACCCAGTGATAACTCAGGACTAGACAAGTTATGGATAGTAACGTGGAGTTAGAATGCCTTTAGTAGCCAAATGACTGCCATGAGATATTGCGATGAGCCTAAAAATGGAGAAACAATATAACCAGAAGACTAAAACAAAGTGGGATACTGTGTTAGGAGACAGGGCTCAATGCCACTCACTGTGTTTTGAATGAAAATTGGCAATTTGGCCAATTGCTTATTAAGGGCCATGTTCTCACATTAATTTCCAGTGTATGTGCCTCACTCCACTCATTCAACAAAGCTACAAAAAATTGTGTAAAAATGAGTAAAGATTACATAGCGGGTTCCTTTTTGTTGTTTTTTCACAATGTAGTATTACACTGTGGAATTAATTATCACATAATGTTGTAGAGAAGAAACCAATTAACTGGTTAAAAAACAAGACAGATGAATGTTGAACAGGTCCATCAGAAATTCCTAGTTGCCTCCTTGCCACGAGTGGAGGAAAATACTGGACAAACGAACCGTTTGTCCTGCTACCCTGTTTCTTGAACTGTCCCCTTATGCATCTCTAGTCATTGGCAGAAATAGGTTATAGAGTTAGATGACTCTTCAGTCTGACGACGCATATCTGTTGTTCTCACATGTTTATGTCTGTGGTTAAGCTAGATATACACCTGTTTTGCATCACTGGAGGGTTGAACATTCTAAGGAGTTTGCCCTAAAGATTCTCATTTCTAGTAGTGCCCAAAGAGGCATTTGCAGCTGAACTGGAATACTGAATCTGAAAGATCTAGCACCAGGTGCCACCAGTTCAGGCATACCTGTAATAGAACTGAATCAGCAGCTCCAAAGAGGGTTCTCTGTTTTGTTTCTGTTGTTTTTTTAAATAAAATATAAAAAATAAAAACTGGTTGATGATCAAAATCAGCTATTAAAAGGCGATTCTATACCACCATTTTATAGGCCAAGAGGTAGCTTTCAGGCAGTCACATGTGTTTGCAGTGCACTTTCTAGATGTATTTAATAACGCTGTTTCTATTCTCTTCACCCACACAGCATTGCCCTGTCCATCCGATAGCCATTACACGGACTGTGTCTCCACCTGCCCATCAACATGCAATGACATTTTTGCCTCTTCCCTTTGTGAGAAGACAGAAGAGTGCACAGAGGGCTGTCAGTGTGATGATAGTTATGTGCTCAGTAATGGCAAGTGTGTACCTCTGAGCAACTGTGGCTGCAGGGATGATGACAACAATTACTACAGTGTAAGTAGTTTGTCTGTGGAGCAAATCTCTGGCTGCAAACTTGTAGACAGTTGGTCCCCTGTCCATCTGAATGAGAGAGATATCTTCAGGGTCTACCTCTTAAATACCTTTCATCTGATTAGTAAAAGCTACAGACTCAGGTATTAGGAGGTGCAAGAGCTTGGTACTTTGCACCTGAGGCCAAAAATGAAGCATATTCAAAACTAGTCAATTGATCAGAGTTATTCAGGCAGTCTGTCCTAGTCCTGCTTTGCCTAGTCCTGTGTTCATATTCTCATGCTGAAGACAATAAGATAAATGGACTGGGATCCCCCCTCCCAGGCTCTTGGTGAGACTACACCTGGATTGAGCAGTTGTGGAATCGCCAAGTAGTCAGATTGCAACTAGCCAGCCTCCACACCCTTTGCTATTGAACTTTCATTGCATTGCAAAGCTGGGCACCTTGGTAACATCTTATTAACACAACTTGTGTCCAGGCTGGGGAGACCTGGATAACTCCACACTGCACCAAAAGATGCCAGTGTCAGAAGAACGGTGTCATCCAATGTAAGAGCTATAGCTGTGATTCTAAAGAAACCTGCGTGATCAAAAATGGAAAACACAAGTGCAATCCAACAGGTATGTGCGGGCAGGTCTCAGGTCTTCACATGGTGTTCCATGAGGGCTAGAGAAGGAGGAAGGATGTGGGTGTCCATTCCTTCTTCCATGGCACTTCCAGTCTTTTCCACGGGGAAAGAAGGCAGCTCTGACAGTGCTATTGGCGACACATTATTGAACACTAAAAGGCCTCAGTTCTCAGAATAGAAAGTTCCAGTACAAGACAGAGAATTTGTAGAGGGAAGTGGAACAATAGTTTGAAAGAGTTTACTTACATCTAGAAATTTGACAGTTCAGTCTGACTAGTTTAAATAAAAAAAAGGAAAAAAGATTTGCACTGCATCTACCAAAAACACAACTGAGAGATGTCTGTGAATCCTTTGGCAACGATCCTGTTTTTTCCATTGCATGTTGATTTGAGAACAGAAAAAAATAAAGGCAAAACAGGACAAAGCAGATCTGAACAGATATGTAATAGGCCAGTCAGGTCAGAGAACCTTGGTGCTCTTCATCCAATAGTTGCTTTAGCAAAGCAAAGTTAATCCCACATTCTCTAGGTAAATTGGATTGTTTAGGAGATAACTTGCTGCCTAGTGACTTGACATTTCAATTTTGAAGAATAGTATGGCATAGGTCCTACTGTATTGATGATCAGTACACGAGCACTGAAGAACACTTAAGAATATAAGAATAAATATAAGAATATAAGTATATTATATATAAGTATTCTTATGTAAGTATGTAAGAATACTTAGATGATAGTCGCTGATCTGATTGTTAGTTCTGGTGAACCCAATGATCAATTTAGTAACCTCAGAAGAAATCAGTGTGACAGCAGCAATATAGTCAAAATTAGACACTGCTCTTCATGTTCCAATAATTTTGTAGCAACACGTTGCTGAGGATTATAAGACCGACATCTCTAAGAGCCCACTGCAAGCCACGCTGTGTGGCAGTCATTCCTCTGCAGAGGACCAATGTGCACAGCTTAGTCTCTATAAAGCCTATAAACCCTAATGTTCTGCTTCAGTTCAGTTGGCTTGCACTGGTTGTCAGCAGAGGAATGAGTTTCTCTGGTCATCTCTCCATTTGAGTGCCCATTCACTAGGGTGATGCCTGAGCATCCATCTTTACTTTAAGAGACCTGCATGCTAGCAGCAATCATTTATATCTAACTTATGTTAAAATGATCCATGCTTGGGATCTGGCACACGCACATTCAGACTGGAAAGTAATGAATCTCTTCCCCTTTAGGTTTTGGGAAATGCCAGATCATGGGCGATCCACACTACATCACCTTCGACGGTCTGGTGCACCACTTTCAAGGGAAATACACGTATATTCTGGCTCAGACCATCCCTGACCTACCTGACACTCTGACTCAGTTCAGCATTGAAGGCATGAACTACCCTTTCCGTCGCAGTCGACACATTACTTACCTGAAAGAGATTCTCGTCAATGTTTACAATCACACAGTGCGATTCAGGCAGAACAAGCAGCTAGTGGTAAGTCTCTTGCTGACTGCAGAGCACAGAGAAAGGCTCTCCCTCAGAGTAAAACACCTTTGAGTAATAAATGTCTGTTCTGAAGAATTTAAGTACTAAAGCTAACTGTATTATTGCAGCAGTGCTATGGGGCAACCACAAATGTGATTTTCAGTTGTGTTGAGTCTTTTTTTCTCTATAGCTATGAAGGATATAATTCTACTTCAAACAAATAAATGAATAAATAGAGATTTAGGAATAAAACCCCAAATATCCCAAGACTTACACTAAAGCCATACAAATTTTTATCAGTGGCAGGGAAAAGTGTGAATTATGCTAGGAAAACTTCATTTCCTTCCTCTTTATTGGTGTGTAAGAGTAACATAACTCATACATACATTTTTATCTCAATAATAGAAATCTCTTAGGATGATATGAAAATACTGTGTCCGATCACTTTCCTTAATACATTGTTTTGTTAACTTAAAAAAATTGAATACTGAATTTTCTACATCATTAGATTATCTGATATATTTATCATAAAACCAGAGAAGAGGAGTGTTCATTTGTAGCATTGACCTGTACCGAAGTCAGATTTTAATTTGGCTTGTATATTATGAATTTTAACTTATTCTTTCCCTGTTAGTTGGACGGTGAGAGCGTGAGACCCCCTGCTCATCCTCATGAAGGTATTCGTATATATCAGAGGACAACGAGAATTTACCTGGAGACAGATTTTGGCTTATACCTGAGCTTTGATGGCAATCAAAATGCAGGTAAGTGATACTAAGACAATGTAAAGGAATATTTATGCACTGTCTCAAAAAATGTCCTTATTCCAAAGGAGGTCTAAACCCAAGGTAAAATTGGAAACCTTAACCCTGTGAGCCTGTGGTCCTTTGTGATATGAACTTCCAGAAAATTAAAACAAAAAGTCTTTCCCAGGAACCAGAAAAAAACATAGAACTGGCATTTCTTTATCTAGATCCACCTAACTTAGAAGAAATGAGATGTAGAGTCAGACTGTTCTACTTTTTTTCACGTTAAGTAAGACCTGAGTGATAAAAACGACAGCAAATCACTTAAAATTGCTAATCAGGATGATGGGGTGAAGTCTGGATCTGCCCCTTCGTCATCTTAACCCAGTCAGAAGGCTGAGGTCCTCAAGCTATACAGCTGTGAGTGCATCCTTTTACATGCTTCCTCTCAAGCCTATTCCAGATAATCCCATTCTTTAGTGTTTCTCATCAGGGCTCTCATATCACAACTCACTCATGTAAGTTGAACCCACATTACCTCCTCTGTTCAAAGCAGAGTTACTCCTGATTTACAACAGAATATAGCCATGTTATTTCTGAGTGTATGGTGAAAGTGCCAGGCCATTTATACACATGACCATCATTCCAAACCCTAAAATTCCAACTGCAGAAAGAAAAGGTCTGTTTTATAGGAATTCTGTTTCTC
The DNA here is from genome assembly GCF_013368605.1 of Nyctibius grandis. NCBI lineage: Eukaryota > Metazoa > Chordata > Aves > Nyctibiiformes > Nyctibiidae > Nyctibius > Nyctibius grandis. Next base: position 13,604,885 of record NC_090665.1, read on the forward strand.
AAAGAGCAAGTGGACTGTAAGTGAAGGTCAAAAAGTGTGTGGTGCATTCAGTATGTTGCAAAGCAGTAAGCAATATGCACTAAGAGCACTCAGGTGGTGATGTCATGTTATATAATACCTTATGGGCCACAAGAAATTATTTTTTTCATGATCCATGTTGCAGAGCACATAAACAGTCCTGTGAATACATGTATGAACATGTATGTTCAGGGCTGTGTTCATATCCTATGTATGAGGCCCATGTCACATGACCAACTCCGATCTGAATCATGAAATATGGTACTTGGCACTGCTTTCCACCTCTTCCATAGACTCAGAATCAAAGATTTCTGTGTAATGGCTTTTTTTTTCCTTCTGAACTTCCCTAGATATAAAGTTGGCCACCACCTACAGAAACAGAGTGGAAGGCTTGTGTGGTGACTTTGATGGGAGATATAGAAATGACTTCACAAATCCAGATGGTGTTTGGGTGAAGAATGTGAATGTATTTGGTGAAAGCTGGAAAGTTCCTCTGAAAAGATCATCTCGTCTCAGGTACTTAATTTTCTGCTTAATATCCATGGAAAGCACAGCCACTGGAAGTGAGTGAATTAAGCCATAGTTAATATCCAGGAATAACTACACTATCTTATTTCTGGTCTTTCTTCTTCCCTTGGTCTGTGTGGAGAGACTTTTCCTGCTCATCACTAAGGTAAACTATCAGTGCCCTTCTATCTATCTAGCCAAAAGAGGCCTGAACTATCACTGCATCACTCCAGTTCAGCATCCCTCTTTGGAGTCACAGCCATTACAACTGCAAGGGCACAGGGATGAATAAGATCTTTGCCAAGCTCATGGTTCCTGCCAAAGATAAATACATCATGTTGTGCTGATGGGCCTGAAGGAGGGAAAATCCTGGTTCAGTGTCATTCCTCCCTCTGGAACATGAAGGTAGCTTTGAAATCCACCTAGATGAAATCACAGTTCCTCCCAGAAGAGGTTCTGGAAGAGTCTGATTTCCTTACTTTCATGGCTATCTAGTGTTTTCTGCCAGTACACAAAAAGTAAGGACATTCTTTTGAGTATAAATGATCGTGATATTTGTGGCCAGGCAAATTCTGTGCTAATTAGTTCATACAGACCATTGAAACAGGTAGGGAAAGAAGTTCCCTTCCTCCCTTTCTCAGTTTCCTTTGAAAGACCTTTGGAGGTTGCTTAGCCACTAACACAGAACTTTTTCAGCAAGTAAGTGGAATTGTATTAGCTGTCAGGATATAATTTGGCTGCAAAAACTTGTCTGCCAGAATAGTAGAAAGCAGTATGTGGGCTAGTGTTGAGCATAAAGGGGCTCTGGAGGCTACAGGAGAATTCCGGCACTTCAGGCATGCAGCCAGTTTTTCAGTGAAATTGAGCATATGTCCAAGAAATAGCAGCCTGTTCCAGCTACATCATTCTGACTAATGTTCAAGTTTCACTGAATAGATTGGATGAAGGAGGCATTGGAGCAAGCCTGTGTCATGCAGAATTTCCAAAGTGATAATTACAGCTATCCGTTTTGATTTAAATACCCATAAATCTCTGAGATGGTAGGAAGTGTTCTAGTACATCTTTGATTTGCTTTATCTATCTCCTTCCTGTTCAGGATAAACCATGAGAGAGAAATAAGCTTATACTTACACCACAAAGCAGAAGTACTTTTGTGGTGTTACTTAGAGAGTAGTACCATGAATGCTAGATATAGAGAGCTGACGGTTTCATAATGACTTCATTTCCAGGCGAGATGTCAATTCAGAAGATGAGTCTGAGGAGGAACCAGATCCAGGGCTCTTCCAAGGCTGCAATGAAAATCAGCTGGCGCAAGAAAACAGAACTTCTACATGTCAAATCCTGATTGACTCGAATGGTCCTTTTGTAAAGTGTCATTCGTCAGTCTCACCAAATTTCTATTTCACGTAAGCATCTACTGCAGACAGTTGTTCTTCCCATTTGCAAAATCATTTTGGCCCTAGTTTCTGACAAGACCTTTGCATCTTCAGTCTTCAGGGTATTAATAGGAGGATAGTAAGTGCCTTTGGAGAACTGGGCCCAGTGATTCCATTACTGATATATTTAAATCCTTTTATTTATTTTAAAATAATTGTGATGATCTGTCTTTCCATCTATTTAGAGTTTAACTTTTCTGTTAGCTCTACAAAGTAGCTTTCCCCTTTTCCTACACAGATAAAGCAGCAGTGTTAAGCATTATACCCATAGGCTGGGATTTCCAGTGTGCTTACAGTTCTTATCCACATTCAGTAAGAATTTGGTACCTGGTGCTATTAGTTTCTTTTTAGCAATTCTAGCTTCATAAAACCTAGCCTTCGTGCTATAGCCATAAAGGCTGAAGCTGTCAGTGACACTTCTTGAATCTTTCATGGAGAAGTGCAAAAAAAAACAGATTAGTGACGAGTAACTAACCTGGTACCTTCAGGAAAGTTCCCCCTGCTGTGTTTCAAGGCTGCTCTGGCCTCCTACATATACAATTCCTACACACATGATTTTAAGCTGTATGAAACCTGTTGATACATCCCCACATTCATCATTCATCCATCATCAGTTAAAAAATTGCCAAGTAGCTGCCAGTTTTCTTTAGTCATATAGTTGTACCTGATGTTTAAAGATAGATGACGCCCACCTCAAAGTCCCTTAGCTGTGAGAAGAATGTGAAGGTATCTTAAGCCTAATAAACTAGACCACTGGCTTTAATGTATATATCCTGATTCTCAACATAAGCCTACTTTTCTCCTCAGTCTAGAATTTGGTTAGGCAGCCCATTCTACCTTCTTAGTGGTTACCTTATTTTTTTGAGGTGCTGCATAATTGCAGATACCATTCATCTCAGATCTCAGTGCCTCTGAAAATCAGGCCATGGATATTCAGATGATGAGCAAAGCTGAGAAGGTAGCACTGGCAAACAAACACTGGGTAAAACAGAATTCTGTGTCAATATTCAAGGGGAGGGCACCCACGTATTGAAAGAAGTGTGTAGTCCAGCTATAAGACTTAGTAGCACTAAAAAGTGCTCTATAAGCAGATGCAGCCATGCTAGCCCAAACCAGAAGCAGATAGCAAAGAATAACTTACTGTGACAAGCAGTCAGGCACCTGTTTATTGCTTGTTCATACATGAATACCTCGCATGTTAGCAGCAGCTGCACAAAAAATGACCTGATCTTCCCAATCATGTGGCTGGGTTTTTTTTTTTTTATTCTTCTGTTTTCCTGTCAGCCAGATACAGGAAAATTGAACTAACTCAGAGTCAGGCAGAAAAGCAGCTGAAAATAAAAAGTAACAAAGGTATTGGGAATGAATACTTTCTCATATTGTACATAGGAGCTGCCTGTTTGATATGTGTGTGGAAGATGAGGATGCTACCTTATGTCGCAGTCTGGAGGAATACGTACTGGCCTGTCAGCAGCAAGGAGTCAGCATGGAAGGCTGGAGGCAACAGACAGCTTGTGGTAAGCGCAGGAAGAACCAGAAAGTACGGTTTCTGCCTAAAATCTGAGATTTGAGGCTTTTCCTAAATGCACCATATATTAAGGCTTCTCGGGGAGTAAAAGCATGTTGATTCATGCTTCAATCACTGTTCACAGTTCAGCAGGCACACTTGCTCTTCTGGCCTCTCTTTGGTGTCCTATGCTGACTTTTGCATTTAGACCCCAGCTTAGAAAGCTACTTAGGAAAGCAGAGCTGTCAGCTCCCCTGTCGTCAGAAGTTTTGTGAGAGAAAAAAATGTCCCCATTCCCAACTTTGCAAAAAAGTTAAATTTTTGGAGACCATCACAAGCCACAAATCTGAAGGAAAAACATTTCATTTCAATCTCTTTTTAGATCTACAAAATATACTAATTCTCTTCTTTGCCTGTGAAATTTCAAGATAAAATGATTCAGCTGAAAAATCAAAATCCTTCAGACTAAAAAATGCTGAAATAAAACTTATAATAATCTCAAACCTTTTTTTCCTAATTTTTTTTTTCAAGTTGGGAGATTCATCAAACCATACTTCCCCTGCATCACCCATGGTTAGATGACTTTGTATTCCTGGTGAAACACAGTTCCCAGAGTTGTGAAACAGCTCTGGTACTTGCAGGGATGGCTACCCTGAATGTGTGAGAAGTTATTTGAGATCAGTGAACACCAGGAATGAGAGCACAGCTTACAAATAGTTTCAGCAATGCATTTCCTGACTTCGGAGTGCTTCAATTACAGCTTCAGTACTATTATATATGTATGCACATCTCTGTGTATCTGTGTTCATCATATTACCTCCAACAAACCAGTAACGTCCTCTGGATCTCAAAGGGCACTGTGTAAGTAAATAATGCACAGCAGCCTGCTGTAACTGGACTCTCCTTATTTTTACAGGTATATCATGTCCTGCCAACAGCAACTACAGCTCATGCATGTCTGCCTGTCCAGCATCCTGCGGTGACCTGACCAGCCCCTCTGAGTGCGAATCACCTTGTGTTGAAGGCTGTGAATGTCTCCCTGGCTATGTTCTTAGTGGTTTTGACTGCGTGCCTTACAAAGAATGTGGCTGCACATACCTTAACAAATATTATGAGGTACAGTCTCTCTGCAGGTCAGACAGCTCCCACAGCACCAAACAGTATTTTCTTCTGCTAATTATTTTGACAATCTCCTCATTCTCCTCAGCATGTAATTTTGCATTAGAAACAAAGAGCAATTGTTTAATAAAATTCTGGTCTCTGGAGGAAGGAAAGAGAGTAGATCACTTGGTCTGCCTCTGAAACTCTGCCAGAATACTCAAGCAGGCACTTGGAGAAAGTATATGATTACACTCTGACCTCCATGTTAATTCTTCACCTTTATTGTGCTAAATAATAGCCTCATAGGATCTAAAGTTTACAACACACCAGTTACAGAGAAATTATGTCAGTCGCTGTGGTCCCTCTCCTGTCAGGGAAGAGCGGTATAGGCAGGGCTGAGTGTCTGTGGAGTTGGCTATGACGTGAAGAGAACCCCAAGCAAGAGTGGATTCTGAGGAATACAGAGAATCCTCCCTTGTTGCTGCAGGATAGAACAGCTTTATAATCTCATAGATTTCTGTTTTACACTAGCGATTTGGTACAGAAAAGGCCTAAGCCAGTAAAGATTGTTTTATGGGAGGAGGGAAACACTATGAACTGGTGGCATTTGCCAGGAAAATGGCACATAGCATTTCCACATTGCCTTGGAGGCATGATGTGATACGCCTGCCACTCTCTCTTATCTCCAGCAACAGTTAGACATTGTTGGTTGCACATGTACCCCACCTGGGGCTAGGATCTGATACCCCAAACTCTTCTTTTGCCTTCTTTCTTGGGCCATCCTTGAGTTTCAAAGAGCTGGATTAGTAAGCCGCTTCCTTTCTTTTTTGTACAAACTACTGGAAAAAAAAACCCAAATCTGCCCTGTTGCCATTCATCAGGAAGGTATCAGAGAGAGTAGCATCGGGCCTCAGTGCTCCATTGATGGTTTTTCTGGCTGATTTTTTTGATAGTTTTTAACATTTAACCGCTGTCTTCCAGATTGGAGAGATATTCACCACTGATGACTGCTCTCAGAGATGCCAGTGCACAGACAGCTCCACTGTCTCCTGCTCTAACATGGAGTGTGGATCTGATGAAATCTGTGGCATCTCAAACTACAGTCGTGGATGCTACAGGAGTGAGTCAACTACTATCACATTGTCTTTGATGCTAAGAAGCCTTGACTTACTGTTTATAGGACATCATTGGGCTGGGGATAGTTGCAACAGAGTGTGTTCAGAAGAAAAGCAGAGCAGGGATCTGATCTTTCATTGTAGAAACAGTGTTTCTTTCCCTTATTCCTGTTGTCAAGTACAAATAATGTGCCTTAAAATACAGGGGATGTCCAGCATTAGGAGTCGGTGTACTCTAAGCAAGAACAGTTCTCTCAGGGTTGGATTATCTGAGAGTCTGAAGTGTTTCTCCTTCCTTCTTGCTAGGTGGCCCATGTATGCCAAATCCTTGTAAGAATGATGGAGTTTGCTCTGAAACTACCAACAGCACCTCTCTCCGCTTCTACTGTGAATGTTCAGAACTGTACACAGGACCAAGCTGCGAGGCTGAAAAGTTGATAGGTAGTAAAACTATTTTGGATTTCACTGTCTGCATTACACACACAGCATTTTCAAAAATGGGTGTCAAGACTGACCTTGCTCTTCATTTCCTTGCTGTAAATTAGTAACCCAGTGGGTGAGAGCCTGTGGTCATCCAAGCAGAAAGAAGGGCTCAGATCCCCCCGTGGAGAGGTGCTAGAAGGCACGACAGCAGGGCTCTGTAGGGCATACAGGACCTGGGTCTGACACCACTCCAGAAAGCCCCATTCATCAGAGAACACGGTATAAACCAAGCAGACAGGCAAGGGCTGAGAAAAAATGTCTGTTCACAGAATGGTTAGCTTTCACTGACAGGGCTGTTATGTCTTCTTCAGCTGACGACCCTCCCACAGAGGATCCTGAGGACCACACAATTGCCATCGTCATTGGAGTTGTGGCAGGCGTAGTTGTTATGGTCATTCTCATCTCCTCTACAGTGTACCTGTACAGGTAAGGCTTTTCCCAGCTTTGCTATGTTCAGCGGAGTCAAGACACATACAACCCTTTTAGCACCTGTACACCTCAAAACTCCCATTAGTCACATACCTGCAGGACCAGAAAGGAACCACAGCATTCAGGTTCTCATTTGAGGAATGTGAGGGAAAACTTGGCTTTTTCTACAGAAGTGAACATACGCCATTTCCTTTACACAGGGCATATGCATCACTATCACAAAACCTGGGCTTCTCCAAAATCTGACTTCATTCATGCTCACACCATTATTTGACCTCTCACTACAGCCAAGAATATAAATTAAAAATGGTTGATTTTTTTTCCTCCGTTGTACAGGAGGAAGAGCAAAATGGATACAGCTGCGATAACACGGGATTCTTCTTTGCAACAGTCAAGGAATGTATTGGATGACAGAGTACATGAGCAAGATTATGGCTGCATTGTGAACACCGCATTTGATCAAAACGAATCCCAAAACACATATCTATAGTTAGCAATATTTTTCCAATTCATTTGTATTACTTTCTGCTCTTGTATTTTAATAGTATTCTAATACTTTGAGAAGAAATAATAATAAATAAATCATTGCATTTGCTGAAAACCTTTGAAATTATTAATCTAAAATATCTCTCAGATCTCAGGTCTACACCCAAACTGAAATATGTCCTAACTCACATAAAAGACTGTTCTCTTCAGAGGCTGTTTGAAAAACACAAAGTCCACACAGAATTTGCCATCACAAGTGTGCTGCACACCATCACCTACACACCTCTGATAGATGTACAAACCGTACACTGATGCAGTCAAAATTAATTATAGCATCCCAGGCAGGTCTTCATGAGATCATCTTACCCAAATCCGTCCAGGGGCAGGGGATTAGCTGACTGAGCTGGACACAGTTCTTACTCCTCTTCTGGCAAGGCATGTCCAACTGGGGAGAGAAATAGATAAGAAGACACTAAGCTCATCTGGTGATAGGTGTAGTAAAAAAGATGGTCCCCATTGTCCCCCTTGGGAGTGCTGGATTGAATGAAGTGACTGTTTGAACGAGAGCTGCCTCCTTGCTGTCAGGGTGGAGTGGACAAGAAGCAGGGTTGCCGTCAGCCCCCTGCCTGTGGGGGCTAAGCAAGAGCATAATTTAACAAAAACTTTCTGAGGAGTGACGTCCTGTCATAAACTCTCCTTGGGGTCTTTGCAAACTCTGCAGCTGCCACAGTGATGAATGTGGGCAGAGATCAGCATCAACTCAGTCCCAGACCATGCTAAGGACCCCCCTACAGCAGAAGACCAAAGGTGTTTGTGGCAAGGAGAGACACCCACCCCGTGACAGACCACTTGCAAGGCTCAGGGGACTGAAGCACTGCCTCAGCCTTGTACAAGCCCTGAACGAATTTCAGGTGCCATAAGAGAAGCTTTGAGACCTAAGAAATGTACCATTAAGGTTTCTCTGATGCTCTTCCAGTTCTTTGCAGGTTCACTTCTGATTACAGTGAGGAACAATGTGGGCTTCCCATTGTTTCTGCCATAATGCTGGTTATTATTTCCTTAACCTTTCTCCTCTCCCTTGTATCCATAAACTCACGTGTGCTGTTAGCCAGAAAAGTATTTGTACCTCCATGAACCGTTTGGTAGATAAAAGGCATTTTATTCTTGTCCATTCAAGAACATGCCAGCTGTCCATACAGGCACAGCACAGCTCTTTTGGAGAGGATGTCAATGGAACGGGGCTTTCAGCCTTGTGACATAATGAAAATGAATCCGCGAGAGACCTATTCGTGCACAAATGAACTGTCAGCCTTATGCTGGAATTTCACCACGATTATAAAAGCATCTTTCCTGACTGTTCAGCGGCAGCTTCCTATTGCGCTCTCACGCTTGCTAACAGTGCGGTTCTGTGAATGCTGAGCGGTGCTGACCACGCTCACCTCCCCGTGCAGGCGGTGCGAGCACAGGCCAGTCCCTACCCCGCAGGATCCCAGACAGGGCTCTCCCAAGGAACAGGGCCCAGCTGTGCCCAGGTAAAGCAGATTTCTGGGTTCCCATAGATACACTTTTTTTTCCAATACCACAAGAATTGCCTTGGCTTTCCACTGCAAAGCTTTGCAAATATTTCAGACTTGAAACAGTGGGTGATACAGAAAGCAGAACTGCAATTCAGTGCTCCACTGAATTAACTATTTCATATCAATAGAAGCCAAAAACATGACAAATCTTCCGCTGCTCTGATCTTTTAAATCAATCGGCTTGCTCACCCGACTTTTGAAACGCTGGGCTTTAAATACACTGCTTAGTTCAACTCACCCAGAGGACAGTGTTGTCATTAGTGAACCCTCCTTTTTAGCACACTGTGCAGGCAACGGCCAAGGAGACAGCCGTACCTGCTCAGCTGTGCTCACCCCCAGCTCAGAGGACTCTTGCTGGGCACAACCATGAGACTCCTCTGATCTCCTGAAGGAAGCTCCTGGGCCACAGCATGAAAAGCCATCCTAGAAACCTCTCTGCCCTCAAATGGCCATTGAGATTTACTCTGAGCTCCACCTCCTTTGCTTCCCTTCACCGGCAAAGAAGTGCAACGGCAGCATCCCCTTTCCCTCCCCAGAGGCTTCCCGGTGAGGGACGCTCACCTACTCCCGGCCCCGCAGGACAGCTGTCCCGGCTCCGCGCACCGAAGCCCACGCCCGCGGCTGGCGGGGCCCCGGGAGCCGTGGCGGAGGCCCCCGGAGAGGCTCCGGCCCAACTTCCCCGGAGGCGGGACGAGCTTTTCCACCCCACGGGCAGTTTTGGCAACACCCTCCGGAGCGGAGCAGAGGTGCTGCCGCTATTCGGCTGGGCCGGCTGGCAGGCAGCTCCCCCGGGACCGTGCAAGCGCCGCCTGCCCGGAACCCGCCCGGCTCCTCGCCATTTATAGCGGCCGGGAGGAGCCAGGACCCGGCCCCGCTTCCGCCGCTGCTCCCCCACCCCCGGGGCAGCAGCCCGGCCTCGGCAGCAGCGGGACGGGCGCTGGGGGTGAGCGGGGTGCTATTGCGGGGGGAGGGTGTGCTCTGGGGGTGGCAGCAGGCGCCTGCCAGCAGGATGCGGCCCTGCAGGGGTGCCGGTGCCGTGCTGCGGGGTGCCGGCGGTGGGCGCGGGTCTGCCGAGCTCCCGGGGGTGCCCCGGAGCGTGGGGACGGGCTCAGCACCCTGGGTGCCCCCCCGGGTAGCTGCGACCCTCCAGCGGAGCTGGGCCGGTACCGGCACAAGCAGAGCCCCGAAAGGAGCAGGGCCGGGCGGGCACCGGCGGTGCGGGGAGCGGTGGGGGCAGCTCAGCCCGCTGGCCCGGGAGGGGCCGTGCGGCGGGGCGAGGCGGAGGCGGGGGCTGCGGGCGGGCTGCCATCCCGTAATGGCTTCACCCTTGGCCTGCAGCGCTTGGCAGGAGGGATGGCCATGCCGTTTCTTACCCTGCGCCAGCGCGTCGGTCGCAGGCGGGACCGGCCGCCCCAGCCAGGGCCTGCGGAGGGAGGACCGCCGCCGCGGAGGCAGGTGCTGCCTGGGGATGCTGCGCCGCGGGGTGAGCGAGCCAGGGCCGGGCCCTAATGGTCTCCCCGTCTGCGCTCCCCCAGCTGATGCCCTGCGCACAGCCCAGACCTCCCCTCTGCACTGTACCTCGCACCGAGCCTGCCCAGCACGAGGGGCATGTCCTGACCTCACGCTCCTGAGATGGCAGCTGTCGAGAGCTTCAGCGCCGCCCGCCTCGGTGACCCCGAGCCCGGGGACCTGATCGAGATCTTCCGGCCAGCTTACCAGCACTGGGCCCTCTACCTGGGGGACGGGTACGTCATCAACGTGACACCCGTAGGTAAGTCCGGCAGGGTGCAGTCCGGCAGGTCTTTGGGGTGACCTGGGAGCCCTGTCTCCCTCCATGGGCTGGTGGTGGACCCTGTGTGCATAGATGGCCTTTCCAGGAGCCAGCCAGAAACCCCTCTGAGGTTTGAGGGGGCCAGAGAGAGCCTGCCTGGCTCATCCCATCCCTGCCTTCCCCAGATGAAGGGCCCCCAGCCACGCTCGCGAGTGCCAAGTCAGTGTTCAGCAGAAAGGCCCGAGTGAGGATGCAGCTCCTGAAGGATGTGGTGGGAAATGACACTTACCACATCAACAACAAGTATGACGGCACCTACGCTCCCCTCCCGGTGGAGGAGATCATCCGGCGTGCTGAGTACCTCATCGACCAGGAGGTGTCCTACGACCTGCTTGGCAATAACTGTGAGCACTTCGTCACGCTGCTCCGCTACGGGGAGGCAGTCTCCGACCAGGTAAGTAAGATGGGGTAAGCCCCTGCATGGCTCACAGTGCACCTCCTTGGTGCTCTGCAGGAGCCCCTGTACTGGGACACAGCCTGCAAACTGCATTGGGACAGCAAAGCCCCAGACATAGGTCCATGGTCTCTGGCCTCAACGGAGACCTTGGAGCAGGAGGCTCACTGTGGTCTGTCTGTACCCTGATAGTGCCCTTTTACTGAATGCCACAGCCCAAGGCTAAAAGCCTGGGTGTTACCCCTTCTGCTTATGGGGCAGGTGTCTCTCATTCATTTAATTGCCTTGATTATCTCTGCCTGCTCTTCATTAGCATGCCTGGGGCTAAAAAAAAAAAAAAACACCTCATGTTTCCAGCCTGTGTTTTATTTCCCCTTTGCAGGCCAAGCGAGCAATTGGTGCTATTGGGTTGGTAACAGCTGCTGCTGGTGCCTTCTCCTTGCTGGGCTTGCTCCGGAGCAGATCCAGAGAGAGACAGTACTGACGGGCTGCCAGGATGAGCTCAGGGCAGGGCAGGAAGCCCCTGGCCAGGAGGGACCCAGGACAGTTTGTGGCTACAGCTGCCACTGTCCCTTACTAACAACTGCGTTGCCCTTGCTAAGAGCAGCACTAGCCTGTTTGCCACATCTACTTTTATTTCATTGCCTGTGATGATTTTTGTGGTAGTCTGGGAGTGCTTGCAAGCAAATTCTCCATCCTCACACCCCCAGTGCTCTGCTGAGGGCTGGCACAGGCTTTCTACACACATCCTGTGGGCTCTTTCTGTGAATAACCTATTTTAACCTTTACATTTTTACTTTTTAATCAAATGTAATGTACAAGTATTGCTGAGGTTTTATTGTGTGTTCGCAGCTGAGGGCCTGTCCAGGTGGAAAGCCCCAGGTTCCCAGGCCTGCGAAAGGGCAGACGAGGCATGTACTGGGTCTCGGAGCCTGTGCCTGTGGTGTCCAAACTGAGCTGCTCCTGCGAGGGTGGGAAGTAGGAAGGAAGGGCAGGTCTTACAGGCTGTATCCCTCACTTTTTTAAATGAGTGCTTTGGTTTTGGCACAAAGGTGTTTTGCTCAGTTTTTCCTCTGCCTGACAAGCATCTGGCTTCTTTCTCTGGCTTCTCTGACTCCCTTTGGGAGCAGCAGACCCCCAGTCTGGGGGGGGAGGGTCTGACAAAAAACCCAGCTAGGTTTTTTCTGGCAGCTGTTTGTTCCAGGTTGGGAGGGACCACTGTGCCACTGAAATTTCCCTCTTCATCCCTGTAAGTGCAGTAATTGTTGGCATTGGACCTGGCCAAGCTTACCAGATGATCTTTAAGGTCCTTTCCAACACAAACCATTCTGAGATTCTACTCCTTGGGCTGCCAAAGCACTGAAGTTTAAAGAAAGACCACCATGGATTGCAAGGGCAGCCAGAAGCTTTTGCCCACTGGAGCTGGGGCCATTGGCTCCTCAGTGACCAGAAGTTGAGTTTAAGCAGTTTGTAGCCTCAGCACAAGTAAGATCTTTCTCCAGCAAGCAGGAAGGCAAAGCTAGAGTCCCTGCAGTGCTGTGGGCAACGTACCTGGAGAATGAGCTGTGCAGCACCTATGCCCCATCTCTACGGGGGCATCCCATCTACGGAACCCCTCTATTTCCTTGTCACAAAGCCGATGTGTGGCTTGTTTTAGAAGAAAACTGTTTTGGAAAAGTGTGATTTATTACTCTTTACCAGGAGTATCTGGCTTGTGTGTTTGGAACAGTGTTATTTGCAGACTGCATGTAAGAAATTAAATCCTGTATTGCTTTCACCACATGCAACTGCCTGGACTGTAAGAAGAGATGAGAACAAAAGAGCTGTCTGTAAGCAGCTTGCTATTTTTGTCTGCTGTTAACATGTATATAACGGGATCAGAAGCTTTTTTTAAACATCATTTGTTTCAGTGTTTGAAATAACAAAGCCAAGACTTCTGGTTGTATTTTGTAGTGCCCTCTGTTATTACATTTAAATAAAGTTCTTTTTTAATATGGGAAAGCATCTAATAAAACTGAACCTAAAAGTCCTTTTTTTGCTTCTTGCAGATGTAATCAAAAGTTCTTTCATGGCTAAACTAATTAGGTGGTTGAACAACTTGAAGATGAAAGAGCAAGTAGAGAGGGGCTCAGCTTATCCCTGTCCAGCAGCCATGCTCCAGAGCACATTAAAACCCCTGCTTCTTGGCATGACCTAGTTAAAGCAAGAAGCCAGGGCTTAGCTCTGCTTTCTGCCATGTGACTCCAACCCTAGGCCAGGACCTGGCAGCAGCAGAGCACAAACTGGGGGTGGGGGTCATGTGTGCGTGTGTGCAGCAGCTGTGCTGCCTTTGCAAGCTTAACTGGGGCACATCCTCACCAGCCTTCCCAGCCTGGTCTTAAGGCAATCTGTGAGCTTTAACCTTTCACTCAGCATTACGTCTGCAAGAACTGGTGAGGGAGAGCTGAGTGAGGGCAGCGTGTGCACCCTCTCACATTTGTAATTCACTCTGGGATGCAAGAAAAGTGGGATTACTTCATCTGGGGAACTTTCTTGTAGTTCTTGGAAGCTGCAGCGTTTTTCATTTAACTTGGGATTTTGCAATTGTACATGTGCTCCTCTGTGTGTTCAAGATTAGGTCACTGATTTTGTATGGCCTTTCCATTAAGCCCGGTGGGTGCGTTGGCAGGATTTGGTGGAGCAGTGGCTGAAACATGGAGTGAAAGCATGACATGGGGCAGCAGAAGCCATCACTTCTCTGTATTCAGTATTTTTGAGCGTTTACGGGAGATGTTGTCAAGGCCCAAGACTTGCTGTTGCCATGGAGTAGAGTCAAAGCTGTTATTTTACCAGCAGCTGAGAGAATAATCTTTGCCTGTGATCTGGGGCACAGCCAGCACGGGCCGAGCCTGCCCCTTAAAGGATGGGTTTGTGCAGGGATTTCAAACATCTGAACCTGGTGTGCACGGAAGGATGAGAACCTGGGCTGTTCAGTGCCAGCTGGGGAAGCTGCCAGCACTGCGCAGCCCCGCTCCCAGCTGCAGGGTCTTGCCTAGTCCCCTTCGCTGCGTTCGTACAAGGGGTTAATGTAAACCTCATCCGTGTTTTTTGCTGCAAAGTCTTTTCTGTTTATGGGAGGCCAGTTGGGATCCCTCTGCAGCATCCTCTGCCACTTTCGGTACTGGCTCTTCGACTGGTACCCAAACCAGGCTTTAAGCAGCAGCCAGAGGTGCTTGTTCTGCAAGATAACGTCCTGCGGAGTGACACGGCGCAGGGTCAGTGCTGCTGCCCTTCACAGCAAGGGAGGACCGCTCAGGGACAGAAGCTACCCCTCGCTACACGTGCAACCCCCTGAGCCCCACAGCGCTGGGCGGCTGCGTGTGCTTCCCTTTGGTAACATGGCTGCCAGATGCCACCTTCATCACAGGAAGGCTCTGCTCAGTTATAGCAGGACAACGCTGATCTTGGTCTGTTTACCTGAAGGGGATAATCAAGGGGCATATTTTTCCTCCTGGGGCTGTGGGATGGCTGGGCACTGCTGCTCCTTGCAGGGGACAATACCTGGTGCTGGACACCACCAACCTTGACCCACAAAACGCTTTAGGGCTTAGCCATTACTGCAATATCCAACGGCACAAGCCAGCGCAGTCTCTGGCCTGGTGATTGTTGGGCAAGAGGGAAGCGGTTGTTATAAAATTGCGGCCAAGGGCCTGACCCGTGCTGCGGTCTGCTCCCCTGCGAGCCAGCGCAGCGGGCTCCTCCCGGGCAGCTGCCCTTCAGCTCGCTCCCTCTCTGAAGGCCTGAGAGATGGGGTCTAAATCATCTCTGGGGCTGCATAAAATGGATTTGACTGACACACATTGAGTCTTAAGCGGCAGGGGGGAAGGTCTGAGGGTTTATGCTTCTGCAGGAGGGCAGTATGGCTGCAAATGAGGGCAGAAAGACCTGACCAGACGCTGCTCCTGTTCACCCTGGGGAACAGGCGGTAAACAAATGCACTTACCTCTGTAAAAAAAGATATGCAAAACGTGACCAAGAGCATCAGTAAGACATAAACTCTCCAGATCACAGGAGTGCAAAGAAACTGTTTGAAAAGACATGAATAGCAATTAGGTTTAAATGCCTTGCCAAGATTTGCATCTGTTCCTAATGATTTAAGAGGCTGACTAACATTTTCCCAGTGGCAAGCATGGAGGAGGCAGTAGGAAGTGACGGTAATTCCTTGTCACAGAGATCTTGAAAGGTTTGGTGCCAGATTCCCCACAACACAGAGCTGCCTATCTTGGCTACTTAAGCTACTGCTGAAACCTGCAGTTCAGGTGCCTGGGGCAGGATCTGGTGCCCAAGTACTTCTGGGGAGCTGCAGCTAACACAACATGAGGCCTCTCTCCCTCTGTGTATGCTCGCCCTAATGACAGGCCTCCACCCAAGTCCATCCCGTACAGGATGACTGGGGATGAGGCGCAGGGCTCGGCCATTCCTGACGTTGGCCAGCACAGCTGGAGGCAGCGGCAGCTGTGCCCTGGCTGAGCGCCCGGGAGGGACGAGGCGAGGAAAGGCAGCAGCAATCCCTGCCCTCTCGCTTCTCCAGCCAACAAACCTCCTCCAACATGCAAAACCACAATCCACCCTATTGTGCTTCTCTGTTAGAAGGAAAAGCTCAGCAAGCTATACGTGCTTTTTCTTCTCCCTGTTGCTGCCCAGTTTTTAGAGAGGAGGACTACTGATTAACCAAGCCCTTTTCAGAAGAATGTTAGAGAAGTTTGAAAGGGTTGCCCAGTCAGCATCAGATCAGCAAATTCATCTCCAAGATGACTGTAGCTGTAGCTTCTGCTCTGTACACTTACGTAAAGGGACAGCAAAATATGTGACATGAAAAGGAAATGCACTTACCTGCATGCCACTGTACACAGCATCAATGTCAGCGAAGAAGAGGAAGAGGCAGATTGCAAGCTGGAGGGCCAGGAGGACTGAAAATACATCTAGGGAAAGAAAAGCATTTGTGGCCCTGGGAGGGAGGGGGGTTGGTGACCAAACTCTGCAAATATGCTGACAGGAGCCCCAAATGCTAATGCTGTAAAATTGCCATCATGTAAAATGCCTTTCTTTTCTCCCCCCCCGCCTAAAAGAAGAGCTGTGGAATTGAAACTAGAGGAGCTACTCCCCAGCAGCCCGTTGGCAAAGCTCACCACCTACGCTGTTTTTTCTTGCACAAGTAATTTGGCATGTTCTGATTCTTACACAACCACAGAAAACTGCCTTGGAGGGGCACTACTGTGAGCCACGCCAGTGTCCCTTCCCCTGCGCTCACTCCTACACGTGCTTAGCCATTCACCTGGACTGCAGGCAGCAGAGGAGGCTGCTGGTTCTTGTGGGCTGCCCTCCCAGGGACGGCCAGGTCCTTCTGCAACCGATGGTGCAAAGGTGGGCTATACCTGTGCCTTCACCAGGAAGAGTTTGTCTGGCTTTACGTCCTCTTCCAAAGGAGCAGGAGGCCACAGAGCGATGGCAAATGGCTCAGACGTCCAGAGGTGCCAAACTCCTGGCAGTTACCAAGAGCTGAGCATCTTAAATCCAGCTGGCAAGTTGGGTCAACAGCTCCCAACCACCTCCTGGCAACCTTCTCACTGCCAGGGAGGAGGGGAGATGGGGCTGACTGGGTGGCAAAAACAAAGGATGTGCGCTTTGCTTCCTCCTAGGGACTGTCCCCAAACAGGGATAAAACACAGAGAAGCATGTGCAGATTTCTCAGCTGACAAAGCCCTCTGTCCCACCTCAGCCTGGCTGATTGCAAGGCAGTTTCTTTCTGGTCTCACCCGTCTTCTGCAGGTGATCAGTGCTCTGTGAAATGGGTTTGGGACCTGCCTTTTAACAAAATACCTAACAAAATGCAGAAGTAGGAGCTCACATACACCAACAATTATTTTACATGCCAGTAACTGGTGTGGGTACAGAAGGGGACCCACAGCATCCCTTCCCTAGCAGCCTCTCCTGCCACGGTTATTTTGGGGCAGGAACAGGAGTCTGTGGAGTACATGTTACTCCAGCTGTACTCACAGTTGGTGTAGATGGGCTTCCGGAAGGGCTTTCCCTTGGAAAAGACGAATGCCACAATGATGTCGTTGATAGAAGACAGTGGCCACAGCGTAGTGTCTTCATAACTTAGGACAGTGCTCTGGGCACTGCTGCTGGTACCATTTCCTGCTGGGCTGCTGGGGGATGCGCTCTGGTTCCCTGGAGAGCAATGTCTGTAAGGTAAGACCCAGCACTTTGTTCCTGCTCTCTCCAGCAACAGTGAGCTGCAAACAGCAGTTCCCTCTCCTTTACAACACAGCCTACTATAATAACCTGGTATCACCTTCAGGAGTGAAAACCATATATTAAGAAACAAACAAACAAAACAAAAAAAAATCAGCTTAATTTTCTGGTCTATGCCAAAATCTTGGCTCTTAGGTGAGCAACAATAGCAGTGTGTGAGAGATACGGCTATGAGGATGCGTGCCCCGGCTGCCTGCACACCACTCCGGCACGCTCACCCTGTGATGCATCCGTGCAGTGGCAGGGAAATGGCCCTGGCTGAGCCCTAGCACCCAGGAGCCTCCCCATTGAAACGCCTCACTGGGCCTCCCACCCTGCCAGTTCAGTTCAGTGTGATGATATGCTGGTTATTAACATATATTACAATATATATAATGTACGTATATAGTACGTAACATGCAGCCACTTAATTTTGTCTTGGCAACACTCTGCTGAGTATGCACACAGCTTGGGGTGGGGGGAATTGTCCTGCTCAGGTCCTGCAGTGTGCTGGGCTGCAGGCCACGGCGAGGCTGGAGTGTCCCCCGCACACACCAGCAACATGATCTGCAAACTGGGGATCAGAGACAAAAAGAGGGACTTACCTCTGGCTGGCCAGCGCTACATACCAGGGCTGCTGCTTCACCAGAAGGAAGCCACAGGTTTGCATGATTATGGTAAAGCACACGTTGAGGATGATGGAGAGCAGCAACGGAGGAGAGATGAGCTGGCTGGGAGGGCGATACGGTGCTAGCTTTGGATAGGCTTCAGTCAAGCTCACTGGAGAGAAACCGGAGGCATTTGCAGACCAGCCCCGCCAGCATCCCTCTGCGTTTGCTGGACAAGCAGAGCCACACACAAACCCCCATCCACTCATCACAGGTGAAAGTTGCAAAGCCTGGTCCTGATAAGCAGGCAAGAAATGGCTTTGATCTCCACTATTTTCCATCTGAACCTCCTCTGAATCCCCCCCCTCAGGAGAGCACACAGAGAAGACAGGGAATATCATCCTCACTTGCAGGCGGGGATCTCCAGTGGAGTCTAAGAGCTGTACTGGGTCTCGTGCCAGGAACACACAGGAGACCAGGAGCTGAAGTTACTCTGTCTGAGCCCCACTAACAGTCAGAAAAGCAACTGCTCCTCTTCCAGTCGAGTCTCACATCCAAATCCTATCGGTTATGTACAGAGTTCTGCAGCCGTGTTCACAAAGGACTACGAGCCAAATCCTGCACTCTGGGCCCTGGGAATTGCTCTAGCATCAATGGTTATGATGTTACTGACAGCAGAACTTGGCTCCTCATTTTAACTTTTATTGGGAAATGAAGTTGACTATTTACACTCAGGCTCTCAAACAGACACAGCTGGCTTCCCCAAGTAGCTTACTTGTTAGGCAAACCAGAAGAGTAATGATGACATCTTGTATCAAATACTGGTAAATCCCAAAGATTTGCAGTTGCTGGAACACAAACAAAAGCAGCACCACCTGACAACCCATGACAACTTTGACGATACAAACTGTAGCATCCGATGCTATTTCAGAGCAATGTCATGCCAGCAACAGCAGCCTCACAGCCCTGATGCAATCCCGTGAGGACTAGCAAGCCCAGCTTGCCAGCTGTCAGCCAGGTCCCGGTGAACCCCTTGCTAATTCATAGCACTTGTGGGTGACCCAACATTTTAATGTGGCATTTGAATGTTTTTCCACCCTTCTTCCAGCAGATACCAATGCCCCTTGGACCACTCAGATCAGGTCACGTGCTCCCAGCCCACAGAGTTTCACTCTGTGCCAGGTTTGAAATGTCTTTGGGTAGTGGGGGCATGGACAAAGTTGGTGCGCCCAAACTCGTGGCTGGGGAAGCTGTCCCCATGTGGTGACCCACCAGCACTCCATTTGCCGCCAAGGCTGGGCCATGCCTTGCAGATTCACAGCAGCTCGCCTTGCTTGCTGCCCGGCACCCTCTGCGGAACTGTGCGCAGATGATGTGCATGAACTGAGGCAGGAGAGGTGGCCAAGAGTGAATCCATACATGAATTTCCTTCACTGTTTTACTTCTCATGGATTAAAATTTTAGAGGATTCATCAGACACTGGAAACATGCCATGGTAATTCTTACTTAACTACCCTCCTTCATCTCCCTGAGACGCTCACTCCTTTTTCAGGCTTTTTCCCAAGCCGAGAGAGGCAGCTGCTCTCCCAAAGCCCCCCGTTTTACAGCAAGTCCTGCTCCTGGGCCTCCACCACCCAGCTAGACAGGACTCACCCACCCCCCTTCTAATTCTCTTTCTTTGTTTGGAAGAGATGAAGTTTTATCACTGGGCTTTTTCCCCAGTTCTGGGGGTCCCTACAACCAATCTACTCCCTGCCAGTAATTACCCAGCTTTTCACATCTTTGTTACTCCTTGAAGCCCTCTATGCCTTTTCTTCCCTGCCGAGTAATACCACTAAAGATAAAAACCTGCGGTGAGCACAGCGTACTGATAAAAGATGGGCATGAAGCACTTACCCAAAACAGCAGAGCGGTCCCAACAAACTGAATCAGGCCATAAAGGGTCAGGTATTTAACCACAGCGAAGGAAGCGACCAGAGCAGCTCGACCTTCCCTGCTCATAACACAGAACAAAGCTAAAAAACCCACTCACAGCTACAGTACCATGGTTTTACTGCTATACACGGTTTCTGCTTTTAGGATCTGTGCTTAGGATCTCCAGGAAGAAGAGAAAACAGTTCCAATTCCATAGACAAATATTTTGGCCTTAAGACAGTGCAGAGCCACTTAACTACCCTTTCTCTGCAGTGTTTTGTTTCTTTGGTTTTATTCTGCAGCTACAATTTTAATACCTGGATTAAGCTGCTGTTGCTTTTTCATTACTAATTTGCTCAACAGTTTTAGGAATCAAGCGCATTTCTACACAAACAGGTAATTGTCTTTGCATACATTTGGTTAAATGGCATTATTACCAGCTGCTCCATGACAGTGTGCAGTGTATGGATATATATTTTTGCAAGTAATGGCAAGAAAATCTATTCTGTGGTCATGGTTATACCTGCCCTTTCATGTGACTCTGCTTCTGCACCTGTTCAAAAAAATATCAGCCACCATGGGCAACACTCTCCTAAAAACACAAAAACCTCCCAGCACTGGAATTTGAGGATCAAAAGCAATTAAAAAACCCTTTTCTATATTTTATATAGTTACTGAGGAATTAAGTTTGGTTTATCAGCATCTTTGATAGTAGCATGCTCCCACTCGTGACTCCACACGCTGAGCTCAGAGCAGGCAGCAGCACCCTGCAGATGCATCAGGATGGCACCCAGCAGACTCACCTGATCAGCTCCGGCACACACTGGATGTTGGGGATTTGGGAGGTGAAAGGCGAGGCCACGGATGCCTCCTGCTCTGACAGTGATATCCCTGCATGGGCCATTTTCAAAGCCTGAAATTCATGGGAGTCAGAAGATGGAGAGATATCCATTCCCCCATCCACCCCTCCCACCCTGCGCAGTATGTTTACTGGTGATTTACAAGTTTTAGAATAGAATTGTTTTGGTTGGAAAGGAACTTTAAGATCATCAAGTCCAACCGTTAACCCAGAGTCATTTTCCTCCAGGCACTTTCCAGCCACTCTTCCCCAAGCCTGTAGTGCTGCATGGGGTTGTTGTGACCCAAGTGCAGGACCCGACACTTGGCCTTGTTGAACCTCATACAGTGGCCTCAGCCCATCGATCCAGCCTGTCCAGACCCCTCTGCAGACCCTTCCTACCCTCAAGCAGATCAACACTTCTGCCCAACTTGGTGTTGTCTGTGAACTTACTGAGGGTGAACTTGATCCCCTGGTCCAGATCATTGATAAAGATATTAAAGAGAAATGGCCCCAGTACTGAGCCCTGGGGAACACCACTTGTGACCGGCTGCCAACTGGATTTAACTCCATTCACCACAACTCTTTGGGCCCAGCCATCCAGCCAGTTTTTTACCCAACTATGCATACACACATCCACGTGTGGCTGCCATGAGCAGCCACTTTCTCCAGGAGAATGTTGTGGGAAACGGTGTCAAAGGCTTTACTAAAGTCTAGGTAGACAGCATCCACAGCCTTTCCCTCATCCACTAAGCGGGTCACCTTGTCATAGAAGGAGATCAGGTTAGGCAAGCAGGACCAACCTGATTTTGCTTCAAGTGTCCTTTTGTAATTGATCTTCCTCTATTCTGTCACCCTGCTGATCTCATTTTCCAGATATCTTCCCTTCCCTGGAGCTTAAATATTTCTTTTGTTCATTTGATCCCATTATACCTATTTGCAATCCTTTGAACTACCCTGTATGCCGTTTCCCACACTGGAGTTTGTGCATACCTCTCCTGTTAAACAGTCTCCTCGACTATTTAAATTAGCATTTTATCCTCTTTCTATTCCTTTCAATCTCCTGCTCGTATTTCTTTTATTGCTCTCTTATGAGGTCCCTGGCCTTGTCACCTCTGGTTTACTGCTCAGATGTAGGTTACGGACAACTTTTACAAAGCAAGCTAATGCATTATTATAAATTATATTATGATAACATATTTATTATAATAATATTATATTATTATAGCGTATTTAATTTACTAGATAGATTATAATATATAATAGATTATAATAATATGATAAGTAATATAATAATTATTTTTATGGCTAAGACCCTCAAATTTACAATTTGTAAGAAATGTGTAAGAAAAAGTCTCTTGCCCCTATTTCTGGGGGGAAAAAAACAAAATGGTAATCCTCTGTTATTGTGTATGTTAGTATAAAAAAAAAACCCAAACACGTGTAGATAGTGTTTTACAGTGATACGCTGACTGAGTTTACTCACGGGCTACCTTGGGAAATGCTGGTGACAAGTGGTGTTGGGCAGCCTCTCGTCACAGCACTCCTTAGGTTGAAAGAGAGGAAATTTAACAAGAACGGAGCTGATCTCCTACGTACCCCGCAGTCATTGGCTCCATCACCACACATACCCACATAGTAACTGATGGAGGAAGCAGAAGGAAAACACATAAACCTCGCACGTAGCTGATCCCGTGGTGGAGCACCTGCTGGCTTAGCACTTGTGGGTACAGCAGAGTAGGGACTCGTGTTGGCCCTGGAGAAGGTGGTGCCTGTTTCCAGAGGGTAAGTTGTATATGGGGAGAGGATGGGGCAGAATGCACCGGGCCAAATTATGATTAAGTTTTGAAAGAAGCTGTAATGGGAAAGGGACCACTGCCACTTTATTCCAGACAGTGTTTCCCCTCTGGTACCAGGAGCCATGGAAAAGAGCAGGGTGTGCATGTTTGCAGCAGCTCCTGCGGCTGCAGCTTGGCTTTTACCGGCATTTTCTCCTCGACGGTCTTTGTAGACCCAAAGACACAGAAACTGCTGAAATAATACAGCAGCTCCCAAACCACCACACGTGAGGTCCCTCCAAGAGGGCAGGGAACTTCATCCCCAGAGGAAGCACCTCATAATCGATAATTAGCTGTTTCTTTTTCAGAAAGGTATCGCATCTTGTTTATGCTTAGCAAGCAATATCCATAGTTAGCGTGAGTCCTGTTTGGGGGAGGAAACATTCCTTTGGGGGACCTGAAGGAGCATCTTTGGGGTCAAACTCTCAACTGCATCAGGTTGTTTTCAGCTTTGCTAAAGCTGCAGCCAGGACAGCACCAGCAGCTGTGCAGGAGTTGCTGCGGGTGGGGGCTATTTGTATACGTGAGGGTCTGCCTCTGTCTGCCTCTGTATTCTTATCATCTCAGCCTCATTTAACGCTGCCTTCTGTACTGCACCGGTGAGAAGCAGTGGCTAAGTCTGGGTAAGGGTTGCAGGTACTCTAGATGCAGAGGGATCCCTGTGCAGGAACTGGAAGGAAGGCAGCCACAAAAGATGCAAACAGGGATCGCGTGTGAAGGGAGGGAGGGTGGGAAAGTTGGGCCTGGAGCAGCACTAGGTGGGACAATTACACTTTAAAGAAAACTTGTTTATTGGTTTGGTTCAAGAAGAAAACAACAGAGAACCTTACTTGAGTTTCTGAAACTCTTCAACGAGGCTGGACTTCTGGCCAGGAGACATCCTAGCAAAGACAGTCGCATTCACCAGTACCTGCAAGAAAGAGCAAGGTGTTGCCTTGGGCAGGCATTTGTGCATCCATTGCTCCACCAAGGCAGGATCAGGCCTCCCTGATGGGTGCCTGACACATTTGTAAAACCCTCTAATCCTGTTTCCCAAACCCTGCCATGGTTTTGCTGCCCTTAGGGTTCGAGTTTTGTCTAACATCAGATTTATCCTGCTCTGTTTCCTGCCTTGCCTGTGCTGTAGGAGGTGCTGGGAAGCCAGCAATCACCAGGTGCTCTGCAGCAGCCCTTAGAGCAGCAAGACATTATGAGTGTTTCCCAAGTGCAGAACAGATGGTTGATGACAGCAGCAATAACACTGCTCAGCCTGAGGTTTCTCTTAGCTGAAAATCTGGCCAGAGAGTATAAAATCTGAAAATCTGTCCCAGCACCGGCTATTTTATCGACTGGGGGACAGAAGCTGAAGATTTCTGCTACTAGATGTGGGTATTTCATGTTCCTGATCCCCTGCTGAGCAGAAGGCACTGTGAGCTATGGTAGTGGTACATGGGAATGGGGTTGATGTTTTTAATTAAACTGAAATTGAGCAGGTGACCACACAGTAACTCCACCGCGCAGCTGCTCACAGCACCACAGCCACCCCTGTCATCTGAGGTCTCAGGAGATGCTGAAAGCAAGCTGTTTGGGTTAAACCTGAGGCATGGTGAGAGGCTGCCCAGAGTTGTCATAACGTGAAGTGACAACCCTACAGCTACCGACAGAAAAACACCTTTCTCCAGCTGGAACACCACTGCCACTTAATAAAACGGGGACGGCAAGTAAGTGCTTTGTTTCCTCTGAACTTACTTTTGGCAGCAACTTGTAGAAGTGCTTTAGAATAACCTGATAGGACTTCCCATTCATTGCAAAATGGTAGTTGCAGGTTTCTCCTTCCAAGGTGATCTTTTCCTCAGTATTAGCACATACCTCCTAGAAATAAGACAGCATTTATTCTCAGACTGAGGTCATAACATGCCATTTCACTTCCACCCCGTCAGCCTCCCACCAGGCAACCAGGGACAGCCTTCTGCAGCATCCTTTTGTAAAACTTTATGCCTGGCGGTACTTGATTTTCTAGCTGTATTACTACGTGTAACTAATCCCTGTTAGCTGCAGGCTGCTAGTTTAGACACCAAGGTTTGGTCCAGCAAATAGTCACACAGACAAGTATGTATAATCACATTAATTCTGCACACTTCAAGCATGACTGAAGTGGCCACTGCACCTGCAAAGCCTTGCCAATTATTTGTGTAGTTATTTCACGTGTTGCCCTGAGCAAAGAGCTGCAGTATTATTTCTCCCTAACAGGTACAGGGTCCGTACCACACCTCCATATACCCTGGGGCAGATACAAAACTAGGCCCCAGGTTTCCTCTATTCCTCAGAGCTAATTCCAAATCCTTACCAAGGAGTGCAGGCCTGAGAAGCCTGGACATTAGACATTAATAATTCCCTCTGGCACCTGAAAGCAACCATCCCTGGCTGTGCTTACACGGGGAGCAGCTGTGTTTGCTTTGCTGTCTTCTGCCAATTGCCAGGCAATGGAAGCTGGAGCGGAGCCCTCCGGTTCACTTGCTTCGATGAGGATGACTTTGCTGCCTGTGTGAATCATACCTGCATTCCTGGCCACCGTGACAGCTGTCTGCAGGTTGTCCCCTGCAAGGATAGTGGAAAGGCAGGCTCCTCACATCTGCCATAGCATGGTGGCAGTCCAGGTAGACACCATGGACATGCAATGGAGGATGCTGCAGGAGTTAATCTCTCTCCAGTGTGCCCTCTGGCAGCCAGCACGGCAGCAGGAGGAGCCTGGGGGGATTTACCTGTGACCATGACATTCCTGATGTGAGCAGCAGCCAGCTCTTGTAGCACAGGCTTCGTCTCCTGCTTCAGGCGGTTCTCCATCACCAGGAGGCCCAGGAACGCCAGCCCAGACTCTGCCTCCTCTCTTGGAGCAAGGACAAAAACACATGTGCTGTTTCCCGGGGACGGCACAGGGAGCAAGGCTCTCCCTGCAGTTTTTGTTCAAGAGGAAAGCCATGCTCAGTGGGAAACATGACTGCTACGAGTTCAAGACAAGCACTGCTCAACCAGCGCCAACATTTCTACAGCTTCAGCCAAGCTGCTGATCTGCTACATTGCTGTCTCGAGGAAGGAGCAATGCAGCAGAGATGTATGTACAGAGAGAGGGACAGGGATTTGCAGGAACTGGCTGGCTGAAACCCACAGATTATGGCATACAAAATTTCCATTGCAGTCCCAATATATTGCCATATAGAAGCACAATAACCAGATTTCATCACCCTTTGATAACAGATTCTGAAATTCAGCTCAGTGAACCTTGCAAGAGCAGTAGTAAAGCAGGCAATTAGCAGTGTAATCAGCATCTGCTGAGAGGAAGGTGTTCTATGGTACAGCTTCCCAATGGCTTCCTTCAGCAGGAGAGGAGGGGAAGGGTTGAGTCAGGGCAGGTCATAACAAGTAGATAGGAAAGCATCCCCACAGCAATACCAGCAGCTATCAGCACACCTTACCTCTCTAGGTTGCTCATGTGTACATCCTTTCCCAGGTTTAGTACTTTATGGGCCAGGGCAATGACTCTGAAGCCTTGGCTTGTGTATGTCTTAAGCTCCTTTAAGAAATCAGCTGGGACTGTTCAGAGGAAAAAAAGTTTCATGGTTAGAATATTCCATCCTTGCTGATTGCTTTTCTAGGGTTAAATGCCTGACTTCTGAACCACTTTATAGCCTTAGTTGCAGCACTGTGGCCTCTCACAGAAGTCAGCTGTTTTGTACCAAGGCTCTGTAACTGACTGTTCATATAAGTGATCTATGCATCTGTTTCATGCTTTTTAAAAGCATGTTAAAGTGCAGGTAGTTAAGATCAATTACTGGGCACAGAACAAATGACTGACTTCATAATTCTGTCCTAAGCTTTACTGCATACATGCCAAGTGACTGAGGAAATTGTTTTTATGTTTATGCCTTAATGTGAGAATTCTCCCAAATCCTAAATCATCAATTCTCTGATCATTCCTGTGACTCTAAAAGCAAAGAGTTCCTTTTAACTCAGCAGTATTCTGTACTCACTACGTACTGCAATCACAACTTTACAGTGCGGTACCTAATTATTCATTAAGCTGTAATCGATATAGAAACAACCAAGACAGGATAAGAGGAGCTATTTGGAAACCTGAGAAAGTGGAACGTAATTTTGAAGACATTTTTCTTGCTCATGTTGACTTGTTTGGAGGTTTGTGTTATTAGATCTTAGGTGGTTCTAAACTAAATCTCTCCATTGTCCTCCAAAACAGTTTTCACCTGTTTTCAGGTCAGTGTCATCTGAAATAACAAATTACAGAGCCACAAACCATTGGTACTGTGTTTGCTCGGCATCCTTTTGAAGTATTCAGTGAACGTGACCTGAGTTTCAAGTTTGCAGACAAATTTGAGTATAAGCCTATAATATTGTTCACATGCAAAAAAGAAAAGCCTGTGTTTACTTGCAGAAAGAGAAGAGAAGTCTTGGCTCAAGTATTAATACCAATTATCATTAATAACAGTAATTTGCACGTCCACAGCAAGTTTCCCATCGCTGAGATTTAAAGCCTTTGCAAGCTGGGTCAGTAACTCAATGCTGAATTTACAGGGCAATAAATTAGCAGGAAATTTAAGAACTTGTACAGCACAACACACTTGCTGTGGCACATGCAATTACCATGATCCTTCATCTTCTCTGGGTATTTTGACATATCAACATTATTTATGTGCTCTATCTTCAGCTGCTGCAAGTCTACTAAGGGATGTACAGAGGCTGAACCTCAGGCTGCGCATCTCACTAGCTGTTGGGCTCTGTGCATCTTTAGCTTACAAACAAGAAATGAAAACTTGTTTGTAGTATTAACTAATGACATTTAACAAGCCCAAGGCTTGCTTGTGGGAAGAGTCATTACACATGCAGTTGCAGTGCGGCCAGTGGGAAGAGTGAGCGCAGAAAACCTTTTAGGATTAGAGCCCCAACATAAACTCTGGTTTGGATTAAGTACAAATAAACACTCTAAAGTTGCCCTTTCCCAATTCTATACCAGTTTCTTGTCTACAAAAGCTGGACACTATTTCTGGTGCTCCTTTCATGTACAGGTCGTACTGTTCCTCTCCAATCTTCTGTGAAACAACAGACATCCTCTGCAGCCCAGAAGAAAATGGGAATTGATGTAGGATTGCTATTCCTTCCACAGGAGCCTGGAGTGGTCAGGAAATTAAGATGTTATTTGAGTCATTGATTACACAAAGTAAATACGTTCTGAACTTCAGCTCATTTGAGGCTTTCTTGCTAAGGTGATTTATTATTAATAGGAGATTATTTCACTTTTGCTGCCTTCTGGATATGGGATCAGATCATTGGTTACAAGTTTAGGAACCACAGTTTCAACAACTCTGTCTTCCCAGTGTACTTCTCAGGAACCTCAATATTTTTCTTTATATTTAACTGGTTTCCCAGGCTTTGTCCCACCCTTTCTCTTAATAACCACATATTAATGTAATATTCCTGCATTTACAGTCCTGGGAACTGAAATGTGATGTGTTACAGTGACATTACCGTGGCAACAGAGCAATCCTAGAAACCAGACTGATTTCCTTGTTGCCACAACACTGTCTCCCTGGTATTTCTAGCAGAAATCATACTCCTTCCAGCAGGAGGATGCTGCCTGGCTTAACATTTGGACTGGAAACATAATTTTCAACTGTCAAAACTTAGAGCTTCCCAAGCGTACTTTTAAGAGGAGGAGTGAAGCAAACAACACCGTGCTTTGGGGTGATGCTGATAAATCTGCTAGAGGGATTGCACGACCATTACCAGCAGGACTCATGGACCCACGTCCATGCTTCTAGCTGTAATGCCTTGCTTGTCCTTGCTCACATTACCTCCTCCTGCAGATGAACTCATGCTTTAGACATTTATTCTGTTTACACGGTTTCTCTGCATTAGTTTCCACTTAAACTGATTGCGTAGTTTCATTTTGCCAGCAGTTTTACGGGGTGCGGGCTCAGAAGTCTGTATCTTTTATTACCACAAATAGTGGAGTTGGAAATGAGGGGCTTTTAAGGCCCAGGAAGTGGTTTAGTCGCCACTTCAGAGCAGCATCTCCACTTCAATCAGAATTTGCTTTTCTGGTCCTATGCTTCCAGGGTATTTTAGGGGAAGATGCAACACAGTACCAAGAGTGGCTGAAAGGCATTTTGCAGCCTCTAGCCCAGGTAAATGAATAGTGTATGTGCTATGAATTCGCACATACTGCAGGTTCAAAATACAGAATATTCATTCTCAGAAATAACTGGACTTACACTGCTGGCTTTTGGTCCCGGTCTAACGATGCAGGTGTCGAGAGCATCAGCCCCAACCTGAGCTGTGCTGGAGTCATCTACCTCCTGTACAAGGAAAAACATTATTTCTGATTTTTTTTTTTAGCTTCACACCTGTCTGTTAAAGCAGGGGCAGCAGCACATGGAAGTGTGTTTCCCCCTTACTGTTGGCACCCAGTTGCAGAAGTGTTTTGCTGTGATCTAATAGGTCTTCCTATCAATCGTCAGTGACAGCCTCCCCGCAGCCTTGTCCTTAGCAGAAGCCTACACGGCCCTGCGTCTTTTTACTGGATGAGAGTAAAAACCTGTGTCAAATTTTGTGGTTTCTCTAAACTCAAAACTTCCACATAAATTTAATGCCGTATCAATGACAAAGGGAAAGAGAAATAATTATCCTTATCTAGCTGGTTTTATCTTCCAGTCTCCTGCTTTTAAAAGACTCTCACTGATGTTCTATGCAGAAACAGGGTGGTAATTTTCAGTGTAGGATGCTTTTAGTCCTCCAGCTCTGTTACTTTATGTGCTGCCAAGGCTCATTCACCCTCATGGTCCCCTTCTGCTGTCATGTGGCTCTGCTGCTGCCTGCTCTTCCACAGGAGCAAGCACCAGCCTGATGCCTTCCTGCAGTGCTGCTGAAAGAGCTGCCATCTGTTTTACTTATTGATTAATCTCTCTTGAGCAAAAAGTTGAAGGAGAAAAGATGACGAGGCAGGCAACTGCAGAGACCCAGAACCCCTCCAGGCTAGGATGTGGCAGGGAGAAGAATTGCCCCTTTCCTTCTCCCTGCCTCTTCCCATCCTGCTCCCACCCAAGCAACTCTCCATCCATGCAGATGAGCCCCCAAGGCTCAGCCTCTCACCTCCTCCCCAGGTCTCTGAGACTTGCTGTTCACTCAGCTGGAGGCTCCAGCCTTGGTTTCTCCATAGGGATGTCCCTTTGCTAATCAGAGATAACAGCCTTTAGCATAAGGGCATAAAAACCTGCCTGTGCATTTCCTTGGCTGACTTGCACTCTCTGCACCACATGGCCAACGGCGTGGTCTGATCATCTGCTTCCAGCAAGCAGCAACCAGGCTCCCCCTCAGCTTCCTTACATTCCAGTGTTTCCAAATCAAATTAAGAGAGCAAATGCAGGCCGTCCCAAGAAAAATGATTGCTGGACTATCAAAAAGCAGCCACAGTACTGCAAATCTGTCACGAGGTTAGTAGAAATAACAGAGCCAGTTCCAGCTGTTATGACCAGGACTGCAAAGGAGTTTCCCCTACAGGCATGTATCTGAGCTTGACTTGTGAGTAAACCCCCATGGGCGGGGTTGGGGGTGTCCGTGCTTTAGATGTGTGCAGAGGATGCAAGTCACATTACCCAGTGTGTGCCTTCAAACATTTTCAGGTCCAGTGGATCTCCCTGAATCTTCTTATCCAAAACAACCAGCAAATGACAGCTCACCATGGCTCCGCACACAGGTCCCCAGGGCAGAGGAGTGCTGGATGGGAACTTACGGATTTTCTGAAACCTGACCAAAAGCAGATGGTTAGTGGGACCGCTTATGAGAGGGATGCAGAGACACAAGTCCTCAGCTACGTCATACAGGTGCTGCTCTGCTGCATTCAGTGGAGCTGAGCCAAATAACTGCAAGCAACACACTGTCCTACCCATCCTTCTGAGTAACAGATCAGATGCATTCAGGAGACCAAAAAGTACCCAATAATTAATTGACATGAGTTCAACTTGATGTGAAGTAACTGAGAGGGTGAAACACTCAGAGGGGCTGGCACAGGAGTCCTGCTTGGCAATTGCTCTTTGGTATTAGACAAAGCAGAGAAGACACTACTGGGGAGGAAACAAATTCCAGCAGGAATCTCACAGAAGTTTGACAATGTGCCCTAGGAGAATATTTGTGAAGCTGCAGTATGGAAAGTGGGGGCATCGACTTGGGTTGGTGCCGTGCACCCACCGGGGTGGATAAGAACCATCAGCCCTCTCTCAGCACCCATGGGAGTGTGGTGGGAGAGCCATGAGGAGCCCAACCTTCACTTCCAGCTATAGTTTTTACATCTGCATAGCCACAGACACCAGATGCTTGTCCCTCACACCTTGGTTTTAAAAATGGGTAAGTTGGTGGTCTCCTATTGAGCTACACCAAAGCACACTGTCAAAGATTCATGCCCCAGTTTCTTTCTGTGGACAGCCTTGATGTTTATTCCCTCCTTGGCACCACAGTGCAGACTGAACACGTGCGAGGCTGGGCTGGGTGAAGGCTCTATAATTTCATCATGGAAGTTATTTCTCAGAGTCCTCTCCTCTCACACACACATTCCCCTCTAAGAAACTGGCTGGCTGACAAGCTGTGTCTGCCAGACCAGAACACAGCCCATTACCATTTAGGCTGGCATATTAAGGAGAAATTTAAATAGATTTTATTTACCTTTGATCACCACTAGCATCCCCTGTTACTAACACAGGCGCAGTGAAAGGAATCTGGAAGCGAGCAGCGTGACAGCTCGCAGAGCTCTATTAAAAGGAACAATGAATTGGGGACCTACTGTCCCTCTAGGCCATCAAAGTCTGTTTTCTTTCCAGCAAATTATACCTTCTTCTCAGCCTGGTCGTAATTGGCTTATTAATTAATTAATACTTGAGAGACACTGTGAAACTGCTAAACATCACAGAAAACCAACAAACTTTTGTATCTTATTAAATGTACAATAGGATATTTTGTAAGTTGAATGAAATTCCTTTATTGTCATTGGCTCGCAGTATTCAGCTTAGCTGACAGCTGGTCTTATAATATGTTTAAAAATGTGAACATTTAAAAAAGACTAATTATGCAAATAGGCTAATGAAATCAATGCAGACAGCAATAGCTCCTCCTTGTGTTTTGGCAAGCCACCAGTACTGGTTCCCAGCTCGGTGCAGACTGGACATGTCTGCAAAGAGAGCTTTACATTTACATTACCTTACAGAGGATTTTTTTATTACATGAATTTATTCCAATATATGGATCCAGTTTTGTTCTGCTCCTTATTTGAGCAGACACTACCTGCAAGGCTACTTTGGTGGAAATCGCTCTGGCACTGCCGCAAGCTGTCTGCCTTTTGGTGGGCTCTAAGCCTGATCAACATGCACCTATTCAGTGTGGTGTCCCTGAGGCACTGGAGGAGGGCCAAGAAGAGATTGTACTATGTGCCTGTGGTTTGGTCCCACTGGAAGAGTATTTTATTGGTTGACACTTATTAATTTCTTCTCATTAATTTGCATCAGATAGTAATTTTCTCTCTGTCCTTTGAGGAATGTGTCCTTTTTCTCCTCTCGCAATGAATTCATCCTTTCATTCATTACGGCATGATTATCTCCATGGTGTTGAAGTATCTGATATATTAACAACTACTAATGAAAACCTGGGAGTAGATATGGGGTGTGTGATTTGTCCTGACCACTGCAAAAGATTAATATTTCAAGTTTAGCATAACAGGCACTGCAGAGCTGAAGTCTGTTATGGTATTATAGTAATATGAATTAAACAGTAGAATTCGGGATACAATCAAGTTTAATGTTTACATAGTGGTTATTTCTTGAGTATTTCAGTGGTCTTTGGGCTTGGAATTGAGATGGAGCCTGCCATGGGTTTAAGGGAGTCCCTAAGGACACCTGAGCTTTGCAGGTCTGCTCTGTGGTCTCACAAATTTTTCCCAGCATTTACAGAAGGTAGCTGAGATTCAACAGGCACCAAAGTCGGCAACACTCAATTTCAACAGAAGGAGCATTACCCTAACATTTAAATGATGAAAGGTTTATTGACTAGATTAAGAATATTTATTGAGCTGCGCTGCGAATGACATAATTGAAAAGCTCTGTGCATATTCTCCATATCCCCTCAGGGTAATTAGAAGCACTCATGCTGCTGCCGACTTCTGTTTGTCTTGAATTAGCAGCAACCTTCATGGCTACACCTGCCACAGCAGTGCCTAAATGCCCTCCTTGGAGGGAAAGACCTGAGCAGGGACACCCATTGCACTCTGTCTCCCCAGGCACACCTGAACATCTCTTGCTGCATGTTATTTGCTGTCTCTCCATATCCTATGCAACTGCCTCCCTCCTAACTAGACATTTGGGCAGTACATTCACACTGGACATTAGTCCTCGCTAAATTAAATCCTTCCTTACCGGCTTCCCTCAGAAGGGATGATGCCCCACAGGTCCAGTCCATCTTCTGTCAGTGTGCCTGTCTAAATTTAAATAAATATCTAGTTATCCTGCTGTTGCCCACCCCTTCCCCCTGCACATCCCCAGAGGTCCTTCCCCAGCTCCCAGGTGGGGTAAGGAAAGCCTCCTGCCCGCAGTGTGACCCTGCTGCATGGCCACCTGTAGAGGATTTTTCCCTGGGGTTACATCAGGGTAGATGGGGTGGGGGAAAACAAAATATCCCATGTTCCTAGCAGCCCCAGCATCTTTCAGTGCCCCAGGAAGCACCTTACTTTGTCAAAGCAAACAAGGTTGATCTGCCCACAGATATTAATCCTCTGTGGGCTAATGCAGAAAATCTTCTTTTTCTTCAGCCTCCTTTGGGCATAAACAGTGCCTGTTGTCAAGGCAGCGGGGATAGCAGGAGGCACAGCCACGGTGAGGAGGAGGAGGGCCATAGCCACCACGTCTGCCACTGGCTTCTGCAAACAGCAAGATCAACAGGGGCAATGGGGTGGGAACAGCCTCCCTGCCTTGGTACTGCCACTCTCAGGGGGTCTGAACCTCCTGCTCAGGAGCAATGCACCCCAAGGTCTGCCCCTGGGGATGACAGATTTATTCTGCTTTGTTCTGTCCATCCCCTGCCCCGCCCCCCACCAATTCTGGCATCTGAAAACTGAATTACAGAAGTGAACAATATTCCAAGGATCTTGAGTGACCAAGGGCTCAGAGCCTGGAGCACAGAGGCATCCCTCGTACTTACCTTGTGGGACACGAACACACACACTGTGTAGATGAGTCCAAACACACCAATGACAGAGAGGCCTACGATGAACTTGAAGGTATCTCCGTAGAGTTTGAAGTTCACTGGCTTGGGGTAGAGGATGGATCTCACCAGGTCACCTTTAGCTGTATTGAACCCTACATGAAGACACAACCCATACATTGCATACGTGACATGGCGGTGTCGTACCGCATCGGTGCTGTTTGAAAGCAGGTAACATTGCACAAGCCTGAGCCATCAGGTGGCAACAAGAACCTCTCGGGGACAGTGGACCTGTGCTGGACTTGAACTACAAAGAGAAACCAGCTCTCCTACCAGCCTCTGGGGCTGTGCTTTCCCTCCGCTGGTTAGAAAATGATAAAGGAAATACCGGTTTGCAGCACGATGGCTCTCGCTGGCTCTCTGCCCGTCGCCTTCGTCTGTATGACTTCTGTCCCACAGAAGAGGACGTGTCTCCGATAGTCCTCCATGCTGTGGGTTTTCCAGGGCATCGGACTCTCCGTGAGGGGCAAGGGGGTTTTAGTAACCGGAATGCTTTCACCTAAGAACAACAGCATGCAACTTCCCTTAAAAGGGATTTAAAAGTCTATCAGATTCTGCATATTAGAAAGTGACAGCACCTTTAGGTGTTCAAGCTTGCCTGACTAATTAGCTTGCTTATGTACTTACACATGTGGATTTATGGTGACAGCTATTACAGTTCTAGTTTCAGAGTACATCAGATCGTTTCTCTAGCATTTTGTATCAAGGAGCTTGTGTCAAATTTTGCCCCTGAACCAAGTTCATGCCTTGTAGTGGCTTGATGTTTAGGTATAACACTGACCCCAGTGCTCATACATTGCCTGCTTGAACAGAACTGCTGCAAGATCAGAATCCAAAAACTCAAAAAATACATATTCACTGTATTAGAGTATTTTCACTTTCTACTCCTGACAGTAGATTAATCCTTCTTGTTTTTAATGCGGATGAGAAATGCATATTACACAATGGCAGTGTTCAAAAGCCCAAGAAAAGTGTGAGTTATTCAAGCCACAGTTTTTCCACCTCCTGCTGCAAACTATTCTAATAAATAGCAAACAATTTGTTGTCAGAACAGATAGAGACATCTCCCTGACAGAGAACCTGCACAGGGCCTTAGCATTTCCAACTCCAAGGCTGCACCTGTGAGCGTCCCTTCATTCACAACACAGCTTCCATCAATCAGGACAGCATCACATGGGAGAGTGAGCTTTTTTCCATCTAAAAGAAACATGTCTCCAGGGACTAAGTAACAAGACTGCACCTCTTTGCAACCTGTAGAACAATAAAAAAAATATGAACTTTACTTGCGCACAAGTTCTGGGCAATTAAAAAAAGTCTCAAGGCACACACAACATCACTAAACTTCTACACTGCATGATTTAAGGCCAGTGCTTCTCAGAAATAACACTGGCTGAAAAGCAACAGCGCAAAGATCCGCCCTCGTCTAAACATTTGTCTCTAAGTGGGTGTCTTCAGTTTCATTTGCTTAGTGTCCGTGAAACACTGACCAAGAAAACCTATCCAAGGCCTTTACATCTCCCATCACCCTAGCAAATGCCCATCTCAACATCTCTAGGAGACAAAAATAGCTATAACCCCTATTTTATGGGCAAGGAACTGAGATGCAGAAAAGAAAGCACACACCTCTTTGAGAGCCACATATCTACACTCCTTGAAAATCGCTCACAAGCCACTTGACAAGACTGTGAAAGAAGCCTATAGCAGAGTGGGGAAGCAGGTCTCGGAAGGCCAGAGTTGTTATCTACTTGCTTGTTTGTGAAATTAAATTTGCCAAGCTGTTCTCAACTCTTAACACAAATTGCTAGGTTCACCTGTATCATTACAGATGCTGCAGATACAGAGATAATAATGATACAGATGCATCATCACCGCACCACATCAGCTGTGCCCACACTTCTCACTGCCCTGCCCGCCTCACCTCCCTCTGCCCCGTTCTCCCTGCAGCTCGTCCTTCATGTTTCAGCAGTAGAAATCAACAGGAGCTGTGCAATTCCAGATACATTTCAACACGTTAGTTAATTATACAGGCTGGTGAGGAAAATAAGATGCAGATGACTCACCTTCGCTCTTTGTGCAGACTGTAACCTGGACTTTGTTATGCTCCTCAACGAGGTCATGCAGCTTGGTAGACTGCTGTTGATGGGAAAGCAATTACAGTGTTGAAACACCAATACTCAAGTGAAGCAGTAGGTTACAATTCAGTGATCATGCTAACATCACAGAAACTGAACTCTGCTGAGTTATCCAGGGGAGGTTTCACATTGCTTGTTAGAAGACAGGATGAGAGTTTGTTGAGTTAACCTAGAACAAGCTGCTGTGGGAACACGGACCTAATTTTCTGTTTGCTCCTAATTCATGCTGCTGTATGTCCCGTGACCTTCAAGGGGCTACTCCTGCTTCGTGCCAGAGTAAGTCTCCTTAGCTGCAACCTTGCTGTCTGCAGCCCTTTAGTAGAGGGTTTCTTTGTGCTCAACAGTTCTATCCTTGCTAGGAGGCTATCAACAGGACAACAAATTTCTAAAGGCTATCATTACAAAACTGCCATTGCAAGAAGAAAAACAGAAATTCTAATTTAGCTGGGTGCTGTGCTTTGCCAGTTTTTGCAATCTAATTCAGACAATTACATATCCTGAGATAACGATGAAGTCAACTGTCATTGCAAGGCCATAATAGAGAATGCCTTATCTAGATTTAAAAGTTGCAATTGCAAAAAACTAATCCCCGAGTGTGGATTTCTTCATTAGCATTGTTCATGTGGAGATGTCAAGCCAGTTTGAAGAATATCTGGAGGCCCCAAACATTGTAATTCTTCCTACGAAAATTATCAATCAATCAGTCACACAATGAAACCGGCCTTGCCAAAGAAAGCTGAACGGACCATATCTGTTCTTCATGCTCTGCAATACCCGGACGGACACCAACAATTTAAGTGCAAATGTGCGCTCAAAGAGATGCGAGTGCTTGTTGAACATGGGAGCGCTAGTCA
This sequence comes from Nyctibius grandis, assembly GCF_013368605.1. NCBI lineage: Eukaryota > Metazoa > Chordata > Aves > Nyctibiiformes > Nyctibiidae > Nyctibius > Nyctibius grandis. The sequence goes on from NC_090665.1 coordinate 13,641,518, forward strand.
TCCTACAGATGTTAGTCAGAGATATCAAAACGCGATGTGCAGCCAACACACCTGTGCTGGCAAAAGCCCCAGCTATTCACAAAGCCCTCACTGAGATCAGTGCGAGGCAGCGACCAAGGCATGCCCTTGGCAGGGCAGAGGGTGCGCAGGAGTGCCTCGTCAGCACATACTGCCCCAAGTCCCACGAGTCCAGGGGCCTGGGACCTACGCAGGGAACGTGCTGTGTGCCTCTACCAGCCCAGGGAAAAGCAGAGTAGATTCAAACAAAAGTCAGCTCCTGGAAGGGCAAATTATTGCCTCCCCTTGGCCGCACTTCACAGAGAAGTTTGGTATACCACCTTCTGAAGGAGCCTTTCAAAGGGCTGAATCTTGCCCTTCGCCAGTAATTCAGTGCAGAAACAATGATTTCCGCAGTGAATTTGGAGGCAATGTGAGCCGTGCCTGGCTCTGAAGCAGCACATGAGCATGACAGTCAGGTCAGTGCACCCCAGAGCTGCTGCCCCTTCACCCCTGTCACCACCTCTAATCACATCATGCTGTCCGCAGGAACTGTAATTCTCAATGCTGTCCTCTAACCCTTATAGTTTTCCTGAAGATTAAAAAAACATTTACCAGACTCAGGAATCCCCAGTTCATTTTTGCTTTTAAATCTTAACAATACAGAGGAATGTGATACCTAATATCCAGACCTGAGAGACTTAGATGTTGCCTGCCAGCCTCCTGTTCCTATCAGGCTTTCCCATCTGTACTTTCATTCACAGACTTCCTTCTTTTTTCCCTATTATATCTTTTTTCCATGTGATTTTTGCCTTCCCTGTGTATTTAAAGTGGGTTCAGAGATCAAGGAAATGTTTTCCAAATTCCCAGCGAGCGTGTTCTGCAATTCCAGCAGGAAGAACCAGGAACCTCACCTGGCTGCATGAGGATACTCAATGGCAGGCAAACGTTGTGTAAGGCTCAGCTCACTCTATCTGCCTTTGCCACAGAGACTGAAGGTTTCAGGTTTATCACAGGTGAGTGATTTTGGTCAAAATATGAATGAACTGAGACTATTAGAAAATTCTTCCAAGCAGCTGTATCCATGACAGAAGTGTCGAAAAAACTGAGAAATAAGAAGCCATGTTTCTTTTTGCTGTTAAGACCTGTTATTTAGCAAACCTTAAGAGGAGTGAATCCTCCTGAAATAACAGTAGGAACCAGACTCACAGATACAGTGCACCTTCATAAAGTCTTACAAAGCCCAGGTATCAGACTTCAATCTTCTTTCATTCTTGGGAAGTTCAAGACCCCCAGGTATGAGCCTTTTAACTCTTCTAGAGCAATACATCTGTAGTAATACAGCAGAATACACAGCAATAAAAAAATAACCAGAAAGAGCCTATATACATAAAGACACAGCTACTTGTGTCTGTGATAGATGAAACTGCAAGCAGAGTGCGGGATGGGGAGCTGGCACTCACCTGTCTGAGGTCATACACGGTTAAGCCAACAGAAACGATCGACAGGATTATGATGGCCACTGAATATTCAGTGTAACCTTGGATCAGCCACAGCGTGAGGGTGAAGGCTTGGAACACGTAGAAAGGGTTTAAAATCTGCAAACGCAAATGTAACGCATGTCAGGGGATGGACATAACGTCAGGGGAGATCAAGTGTGGGAAGAGGTGAGAACATTTCATTACAGCATCCAGGAGTCTTAAACACCAATTTACAGGGCCGTTTTGCCATCCCAAGGCAGCACCCTTTCATGGCTGTTTTAGAGTGTTAATAGCCTCCAGCTCTGAACTTACCGGCTTACACATAGTTTGTGGTGTTTGTAATTAAAAGCTGTTGCTAACCAGTTACTATGCAGCAGCAACTATGCTGGCAACTTAAAGTCAGACTTAAGGGACTTTAAGTTGGTTGGTTTCCCACTGTAGCCATCTAACAAAGGTGACCTTAACATTTCTGATTCTCAGTAATTGCTACATAGGACACACTACCAAAATGTGGCAAAAAAAAAAAGACTGAATTACTGTAAAAGTCTTTAATACTTTGTGATTTAAGAAAGTAATTGTGAATATGGTATTTATTTAGAAAAAGAAAAATGGTAAAGAAGAACTTATGGTCTGTAGGGCCATCAGTAATCAGTCTTAGACTACTGTTAAAATGAAGGCTTGATTTCCTCATACTTCCATATTTTTAGCTACTCTACATTGTGTCAGCCTTACAATACCAGTCATCACTCACTTTAATGTGTTACGCTAAAACAGGCCACAAGCCCCACTGAAGTCTGAGAATATAATTTTGGTTATTGTGGTATCTAACAACAAAGGAATGAGATTAAGTCTTTCAGAGATTTGCCCACTGCTTGGCTTGTCTGAAGGAGTGACAGACTTTTCTGTAGAACTGGTATAACTAAAATAGCCACTGAAAGAGCTTCCTGCATAAAGATTGGAACTGAAATGAATTATTCATCTGACAAGTTTGGTCCCTCAATGAAAATTTAATACTTTCTTCAACACTCACTAGGACAAAGAGACAGACACTAAATCAGGGTGCCAGCCCGAATTCGGACACTGAAGCTGTATCTGGACTGAAATACCACAAGCTTATGAGGACCAGTCTGCCTCCAGGCACCACCATTAATATTTCAAACATGAAGCTTCAGCCTTGGATGGAAGTGTAAAGTTCAAATTAAACAAACTTTTTAGAGTGCTACACTGGAGTTCTCTTCAAAACCATCTCCAGAGGGCACTGAAAGGTTGGTAACATCAAATTCAACCAATTTCAGCAGCCCTGAAGCTTTTAATGTATTTTGTAGTGTTTCAAACAAATTCCATTTAAAGTTCAGACACGTAGTAACTTGGAGTCCCAGCATTCATAGCTCTTTTCCATTTTAAAGACATTCATGTAGCATCCATAGTCCACTAAAGTGAACACAGATGACATGACAGTAACCTGTATGCAAAGGCTCCGCTTACAGGTTGGTAAAAATATACCTCCAGCATTTCTACATGTAAACTCAGCAAGTAACCATCCATACGTGTCTCTCCTCTTATCCACAAGATCTGTTTGTTTTGTCCTCTGTAGAGGAAGGACAGTCTTGTGTCTGTCATAGGAGAAAAGGAAGTTACTAGGTGAATAAAGCAATTATAAAACAGGAACTTTGCAAACATTTTCCTCCGTTCTAAAGCACACTCATGATTTACACTGCTGTTGAGGCCACAAGCAAACCCAGCAGCAGCATTTCTCTAATGCTTTGTACTACCCTTGGGCTACTAAAATAAGGCTATTAAAGAGGAACAAGTGTGCCTTAGTTGTTGCAATAAAATTTCACTGAAGATGATTATCAAAAGCCTACATGAAAGGACATAGTTACTGATGTGGCTGTGGTCAGCCTTAGCAGTTGCAAAAAGCATGAGCACTCCAGGTGCATGTCACTGCCCAGTCATGAGGCAAGATGACTCAGCTCACAGGACACGTTCAGTCAGGAATAAAGGCCTACAGCAGAGAAGGAGAACATCAGTCTTCCACACTACTGCTCTCCAAGAAGGGACACAGTCATCATAAGGGAAACATTCAGCTCTTATAAGTATGCAGCACCAAACATCCTCTTAGCTTCATAGTCTTCCCTGTAACCTTCTGCCAGGAAGGTGTGCTAATAGCCAAAAAGGAGGTTTACCAACTTTTGTCCATGGCTTATGCCTGTGAAGCACCAATTGCCTCATCTCAGAGTGCCCAGGTGAAGTCTTCATAAAATTTCATACCTGTCCCACCAAGTGCTAGTCTGACTTACTGACCTGTTTAAAAAGTAACTTCCAAATAGGACGAATTTCAACTTCAATGGCATTAGGTCCACACACCAGCTGCCTGTAGGAAGGTAGAGAAGAGTTCCCCATGTTATAGCTTAGTCACATAGGGTAAGACTTCATGTGGAAAACTGTGCACTCAAATAGCATTAACACTTATCTAAAAATTTAAGTCCTGGGGGCATCATATGGCTGAGAGGACAAATACATCTGTCAGGAAGCTATTGTATCTGAGAGGACTTGACACAGAGGCAGAATTTTACTGTTTCCTTGCTGCTAAAGATCATCAGTTTGCTGCTAAACCCTGTGATGAGTTTTCTGGAGGGCTTTTAAGAAGTTGATGGCAAAGGAAGCCAGTCATGTCTTGCTGTGCCCTTAAACCCAGCTGAAACCAGTGCTGTTTTCCCCAGACTTACCCTGGCATCACTCAGAACAGGAAAAGCTCAATAAAGTGTGAGGGATGATGATTTTCCACCTTTCCAAGTGTCACCCATGCAGTTTGCACTGCCTTACTACTAAGGTGAGCAGCAAGAAGCTCACATGAATTTGAAATAAAGAATTAACAGGTCACACTGTCATAATTAGCTCATATGTCTACGCATACATAGTCCGTACCTGATCTTCTGTTCTTCCTTTGTCAGTCCAGCTCCAAACTTCTGGTGTATGCTGTGACATGTGTTGCTGTCTTCTAACGATCTAGAGCAACAGAAGAAAGTTCAGACAAGGGAGTCCCCCACCACAAAGGGTTTTGTAACAGTCTGTTGACACTCACCCAACTTTCTTGAACTCTTTTACAGAAAAGTCCCAAATATAACGAATTTTCTGCACCTGGATACACCTCATCTGCAAGACCAAATAGCAGAAATTCCTTTTGCCATTCAAATAAAACCACCTCACTGCTACAGAAATGCTTCCCCATGTTTTAGGAGAAAATTTGAGCTCATGTAAACAGGATTTGCAGGAAGATGCTGACAGAGCACCCTTGGGAGCCTCCAGGTGCCTTGACTCCTATTTTCACCCACCATCTCCCTGCCATCTTTCTTCTCCATTGTATAGATGGCTTACCTTTAACTGTGGCTTCATTACAGCTCTGTTTATGACAGAGTCTTTATCAGCTACAGGAGGACCATCTGAATTACTACCAAAAGGTAGTGCCAATGTGGACAAATCAACCCAGGTCACCTTCTTCCTGGTATATCTCTGAAAGTCATCCTAGAGAAATCAAGCACAGTTCAGTGACAAGTCCAAAATATTGCCTGTGATAATGTTTTCTGACTCTGGGAAGTATGTATGAGATTCCCAGAGAACTACAGTACTGTGGCATCCTTGCAATCATAGTATATGTAAGCCCATAGTAGCAGGGATGTTGGCATCAGTGTTTTAGCACTAATTAGTAAATCACTTTGAAGGCAATCATCTCACAATTATCTCCACTTGCTTTGATTCATGCTGCAGAGCAATTTCAGAGAAGATTAAACTAAACCAGAAGATGTGCTCCAACAGCTACTGGATGGATATTTAGTCTATGGGATCAGACTAGAGCTAGTTGGAAGTAATAAACTTCTGAAATGCTTCTAGTGTGGACATTGAGTCCTCAGCAGTAGGTACTTTGCTCTACAAAACTCCTACAACACTGTTACTTGTTATACATCCATAGCCAAAAGCAAATCAGCTTTACTGCTACAGATGTGCATGTCAGACTGAATTGTCCTTTAATCAGTTTAGACTAATGTAATTAGTTACAATGAGCAATAGATTGTGGTTTGAGTGCATTTATTTTAGGAATATCATTGCAATGTTGAGCATTAAGTGTCTGAAGCATTTGCTCTGCTAGAATTGTGTTGGGTTTTAATTTACAGTCATGGAGTCTTAGAATATAACTGATGCCTGAAATCTAGCTCTCTAAAACCCATCTCCTCAGCATTCTCCAATAACTTTAAAACAGAAAGGCTACTAACAGCCACAGCTTCTGAAGATGATCCCTCCGCTGAAGCCAGCTGGCTGCACCCCATGCACATAAAGGAAGGGAAGAGGCAGAGCTGTTTTATAGAACATGCTACTGGCAGAGGGCAGCTGCTGGAGCCTCTGGATGGGCAGCAGCAATGCCTGAAGTCTGCTCGGTGCCCAGCCTTCAGGCAGAGTAGCTGTGTAAGCATGGTCTTTTACACAGTATTTCAAACTCTGAAAACAAAAATAGTTGGTCCTCTGAAGCTTGACTCACCCCTGAGTGTGAGTGGAAAGTGCTTTTAACCTGCTGCATCATGCAGACACAAACAGACAAGCTGCCCTATCTGTGAAAACAAGAGGTTCTGCAAATAACTTCACCTACTGTTGTTCTGAGCAGGACAATGTCCGCTTCTTCCAAGCTGCAGCGGATGCAGTTTGCCCACACATCCCACTCTGGCTTCCAGTAGAACAGCAGCAGCAGAGCCCCACAGGACAAGATGTATCCAGCAATGCACAAGGCCCTTCGGCAGCCTTGGGTTTTGTAGCCAAAAATCTCCTGTGCAGCAAAGAGAAAGTGTTCTTTGTTAACAAGTTTGACCTTGGTGTTTGTTCATCAGGATGCCCAAGCTTACTGAAAAGAAAGGCTGGTGATTGAAGCCTTCCCTCATAACCACTTAAGGTCCTTTTTTGAAATGAGAGTTTGCTGATTCATACGACATAGTTAAGAATACAGCAGAGCTGCTGAAAGGAGAATGCTGCTGGGCTGCTCCTGGCAGAGGAGTGGTCTCGTATCAGCTCTCCCAGGACTAATGAAGAATTAACTCCAGTCTGGAGCTTTTACCATCAAGACTGAAGCTGACCCTTCGTGGTAACAGTTCTCTATCTGCAGTGCTGGTGCCAAACAGCCCTGCCTGCCACCGAGGAGGATGTCTCCATGCACGAACTTAGTGCTGGCTGCTGAAATCTACCTTGCAGCAGAGGCACAGAACCTGCCTCAGGGAAAGAAACTGCCAAGCCCAGAGCAACTCCTCTCAGGTACCTGGTACCATACCTGCTGGTGTGTTATCTTCCACCACGTACACCTGAGCTTGATAACAAATATGAAAGGGCTCTTTTTGCTCTATACTCTCTTCCTCCAACTTATTCCCTGGGTCATCTGTCATCTTCCCTACTTGCCCTTGCATTTTGGTAGCCTAATAGTCATCTATTCAGTGATGATCCATTGTCTGTGAAGGAGATTAAGTCCATAGCTTTAGTTTTTCCCCTTGAGAAGAACTGTGGATTTTTGTACCCTTTGGTTTGCTTTAAACCTGCCCACAAGGCTAACAATAACTTTAATGCCTGTAGCATAACTAGATCCTTCTCTACACACTGGTGCTTTCCCAGCCCTCTCAGCACCCTGCAGGGCATGAGGGAAGCGGGGAGACGTTCCGTCCACAGCTGGTGTCTCACAGCACCTGCGGATGCCAACCCTTTGGACATGCCACCCATATCCAGCCTGGCCACAGCTCTCACGGCACTGAGACAGCAGCTGTGGTAGGTACCACCCTGGCCCCATAGCCCTACACCCACCCCCTCAGCAGCCATTTGAGTGTCCCTTTCTGCTTCCCCATGGTCACCAAGGCAGGAACACAGCCAGCCCCCACCACAGGGCTCGCTTTGTGCCACCCATGCTATGGTGGTAGAGTCTATAAAAGTTTATCTGGGAAAATAATTTTGGTTTAAGGCTGAAATGAAAACCTAGAAAAAGAGATTTATTTTTTTGTGTTGCATCCACTGCTGAAAAAAATATACAACCAAAACCACAAACAACTGTTTTCCATCAGGTGTCTCCACTCCTGCAGTGATCCGTTTTTTTCCCTATACAGGGCACTTCCCAGCCACCTCTCGGCTCTCTTCCCCATTCCAAAACGCCCAGCTCCAGGCTATCCCTGCGACTTCCCCCTAGGGCTGATGATGGGGCAGGAGAGCATCCGCACTCAGGAGCAAGCAGAGGAAGCAGGCGAGCAGCTGCAGTGCTGTCCTGCCCATGCCTGGCCCATCGCCCTGGAACCAGAAAGATGCTGCCAGCCGCCCACTGCTCATGGGTGCTGCAGGACAGGCCTGTGCAAGGAGCTGCAGGAGCAATCCTGTGCCATCACCGAGGTGAGATACCTAACCCAGACCACAGATAACAGTTACCCACCCACCCACAAGGCAGCATGAGGCACCTACCCTTGAGGAGGTACCAAGTGACCCTGCGGACACAGGCAGTAAGTAAAAGGAAATGTTCTTGTACGTCTGCTTGTGACTACACTGAATGTTTTTGCAGAATAGCTTGCCAACTCAAGACATGATGTGGTGGGACATGGCTTATGTAGTTGAGAGGAGCGGGGGGAAATGGTGTTTGAAATTATAAAAAAAAAAAAAAAAAAGAATAAAAATGAAGAAGTCTCACATCTGAAATATGTGTCAGAGAAATGCCAGAAGGACAACAAAGCAGAACTCCTTGGAGAGGGCTTCTACACACACTGTACCAGTTCAACTTCAAATATAATTTTCAAGTGATTTAAAGGCAGTGGAGTAAACACCTATTTAAGTTCAAGAGAGCAATTAACTTGATTTATCTGAACTCTGATCATAATCAACATAAACTAATCTGAAATCAATACAGCTCAACAAAAATAAAGATAATCATGCAGCCCTTATACCAGGTTAGCAAAAACCATTTCAAACCAGCTCTGTAGCTTTTAGATTTGCAGCCCTGCTGTATACAAAATATTATCCCTTCAGAGGCCACAGAGGTTTAAATCAATAACTACAAATGGTGCTTTCAGGGTCGAAGGAAAAACCAAAGTGTCCACAACTAAGGAAATTCAAGGAGATTTTCATTTACTTGCCTTTTCATTGCAAGATTTTTATAAATATACTCCAAGGGCAGGCCTGGAAAACAAGGACCCTGTTATGGAAATGGCTGGAATGGCAAGAGGTGGGTAGGACCACAACTCATCCATCACCCCACAGGGACTGGAGTATCACATCTGCAGCCAAAGGTGCAGGGGAGGCTGGGGACGAGCTGTGACGTTAGGGCTGGGTGAGTGCAAGGCTGGGAGTTGCCCGGTGAGAGCATTTGGGGATTTCTCGCACGCGCTGAACACTGGCTGTTACCAGCAAGTGGGGCTCTAGCACACAGCTGCATGCTAAGCACAGCAACAGAGGAACCCAAAAATGCATCAGACATGATGGAAAATAATCAATAGGAGCACACTGTACATGTCTAAAAGGGACAGGTCATGCCAGGTGGCCACCACTGTGCCAGCATGGGGTCAGGTGAGAGCCCAGTCCTGCTGCTACGGGCAGGAGCCCAAGTCCCCCCAGGCAGAGAGGCTGCAGTCTGTCCTGGTCCAGCTGCCACACACGGCCAATCAACTGGATTGCTCTGCACAGGCAGGGTACAAAGGCAGCCTGTGCTGGCAGAAGCCTGTTTTCAGAGAACAGGCACTGGGCATTCACACAGTGCTTTGGAGGAAGCACTGAAGGGCAGAGCTGAGGGAGCCCACGTTCACAGCTGATTTACCCCACTGAGCCTGTCTGCAGCAAGAGTCTTCCAAGAAGGGCAGTACCTGGAGGCAAGGCTGCTCCAGCAAACAGGCCACAGGAAGATGCGTCATGAAAAACACGGCTCAGCCTGACACAGAACGCCTTGCACAAGGCAGGCTGTGTCAGCAGTACCCCGGGCAGAGCCAGGGCCCTTCTCCGCCAGTTGGGTTGCAGCCACAGGCTAGATGGGGCAAGAGAGGTGTCCCCTGGAAGTGGGTGCAGCTCATCTGGGGTGCACAGGCTCACAGCTGAAAGGGTGGCAACAGCCTCACTCCACCCATGCATCCATCCATCCTGGCCTTCCATCCTCAGCAGGGAGTTGGCATCCCCATTGCTTCTTATGCAAGTAGAGGCAGGCATTGAGGGCCACATCCACTCACCAGCTAGTGACCCCCTGAAGAACACTCTCTGTAGCAATCAGCATGACACAGATGACACCTAGCTGACTCCTTACCTGGCTTCCACAGCAGATTTTTCATTTTGTGCCAGAACCAGGCTGCTGCAACTGGCCTGAGCTCCCTAGGCTAAAACAAGCTTACACAAGCAGCAGTCAAATCCCAGCAAGAATTCATTGAAAGCAGGCAGGGAAGCTAAAGCCCCACCACTATTAGTAGCCCTGCAAGCAATCCTGATACAGAGGTGCAGGTGTGCTCTGCAGGGCAGGATCTCTCCCACCTGTGCATGCGCTGAGCACCTGCATCCCCATGATGGAGGCACTTTCTCAGTCTCCGAGGCTGGGCAAACAGTGACACTGGAGATGCTGGGAAGCACCTGCAGCAGCCTCTGCTTGCAGAGGACAGAGACTCCTGTCCTGGGGGAGCATGCTACTGTGCTTCCAGTGCATGCAGCACATATATATCTCTAGCAAATACAGGAATGACAGGACTATATTTTACACCTGTGCAGAGGCATCTACTTCTGTGCCCACTCTGTGCACTGGAAATACCTGGATTCCAGTTGTTCTTTGCACAGAAAGCTGGAGGAGAAAGTCTCACTCCCACCCTCACCAGACTCTGTGTAATCACTCCATGGTAGCAGGTAGAGAAAGAGTTTCCAACTCATTGTGTTTGCAAAGTACTCAGTGCAGCCCTTTCAGGCTGCTGCATATAATCAATAATCAATCACAATCAAAGACAGAAAGTAGATTCAATTAACATTAATAAAAAACCCTTGTAAGGACAGAGCAGCTCCATAAAAGCTGCTGTAAAAGACTGAGAAACAAGGGATTCCTGCCATGAGAGCTATGGCAGACTTTGGTCATCTGCCCAGTCTTCCTAGATCTGGTAAGCAGCAAAGACCCTTACATTTCAGGAGAAGTGATTTAATCACTAATTCAGGCAATTGTCCAGGATAAAACTCTTTTGTAAGCACTTTCTCTATGACTTGCTTTCTGATACGTGATGACGCAGTAAGGGAAAGCTTACCCATTAGTAGAGATCCTCACAATTAGGATGGAAAAGACAATGGAACAGACAGTGGAGAAAGGGACACTGCTCCCTGGCCAGATGAATTCTGGTGGGCAAAGAGGACTCTTCCATGTTTTATGCCTCTGGACTGAAGTAGCGTGTACCTCACTCAGCCCTTACTTTACAAAAGTCAATCTCAAAGTCAGCAAGGACTGATCCAGGGTTTTGCCTTCACCAAGGCTATGGTTGAAGAGACAGTGCCTGGATGGGGAGTGAAGGTGAAGAAGCAGCAAAGGCATGTCCAAAAGGGGCATGTGGGAAAAGAGGTGCACAAGGAAACCAAAACCCAGCACGGTCCTCCACTCCTTACCAGCTCATTTTCTTCATCCTTGTTGAGGAGCACACAATGATCCTTCCAAAGATTTTCCTCCATCTGACCACGTTGTCTTCGGTCCTGGATGTCCTTGTTGGTGGGATCAAGCAATGTTGAACACAGTTACTGACTTGAACTCAGGTCAGTGTTAAAGTCAGCTCTCACCACGGTCCTGCCTGCTGCCTTTGAAAGCCTTACAATGCACACGCTTCTTATTAGGCTCCCAGGAGAGTGTTGGGGTCCATGCAAGGAACAGACTACAGCACACCAATATGATGCTCTAATAGTCCACTTTATTTTGGTTAACACACTCTTTTATAACCTACATACTCTCTTATGTAAAGGTTACACCTTAAGCTATTGGCTACAAGTATTGTACACACTCTGGCTCCATGCCACTTCTACTGTTCTGAGGAAGGAAAATCACCCTCATGTGTAAAGCCCTTAAATGACTGGCTTATGCAAGATGTGTATTTCTGTGCCTCCTGGCTTTGCCTCACTCACTGGGGTGGGACTGGCTGGAGCAGAGCTCTAGTGGCCAAGAGAGGGAGGGCACCTGCGATCCTGTGTGGGCCAGACAGCTCTGTGCAGGGCTTGGAGGGAAATCAGGGCACGTGGCAAGGAGAAGGGTGGGAAAGTGCTGCAGCCCCATGCAGAGCTGACCCCAGAGCAGCCACGTTAGCACCAGGGGCCACCTCCAGCGTGTCAGAGAGAAGCATCTGCTCTGGGGAGATCACAGTGTCCGGGCCTGGGCTTGGTTTCAGCGCAGTGGAGGTGCATGCTGGAGAAGTGGTTTTCAGGTGTGGATTTGGTCTGAACTTCCCCACTAGCTCTGGGCATCGCCTCAAACACGAGCTTTGGTTCAAATTCTGCCTGAGTCACAAGGAACGAGCAACGGGGCTGGATGGCTACTTTGGAGAAGCCCAGCTGGGTGACACAGGACCCTTGAACAGTGTCCAGCGTGAACCCCTTCGAGGCAGGGAGAGATGGGGGCTCCGACCAGTCCCCCTGGCAGGGACAGCAGCAGCAGGCAGGCTTGGGAGCTCCACTGCGCATCTTCCAGTCTGTCATGTCCCAACTCTCAGTGTCGCCAGAGACATTTTTCAGGCATTAACCTGAAATTGCTCTGTCTCCCCCCATTCTCCTTCTGTCACAAAGTCTGAAAACAACCATTTACCCAGGCAGAAAAAATGTGCTGCGTTATTGTCCTGAAGTACATGTTTGTGTGAATATAGACAATGGCTCTGAGCTTGCCTAGACTCTTTTTGGCTCAGCCACAGGGAAGCAATTATCACTGATTGAGACCAGGGCATTTAAACTCCATAAAGAGACACAGTCCTTGCACACAGTGTCTTTCCCCAGTGATGGCAAATCAGGAATTCTTCTAAATTCTCCTTCCCCCGTGTGGGAGAGAGAACGATGCCCAGGGACTGCAGTGCAGCATGTCTGGAGTCCTCTAAGTCTCCCTCAATCTGCAGCTCCATCCTGGAAAGAGCTCCAACAACTGAAAGAAGCACCTTTCACTAGGCAGACTGCTAAGGAAATAAAAGCATTTATCCACGTTTCTTCTCTTGGAAAGAGAGCAAGGAGAGGCTAGGCTGCCTGGCCCTAGGGTGACCAAAGAGCAATTGTCGCTTTGATGCACCCTGAATCTACCTGGGGCTGGCTCTGCATAGCCCAACCAGATCCATCTTTGAGGGGTTGTGCCAGCTGCAGTTGTGTCCATGAAACAGCAAACATGGACCAAACACTGAAGAATCCTGAAAAAAAAGAGGGGTGGTGGAAAAATACATTTTTTTTTCTTTTTTTTTAAGCATTATCATTTTGAACTGTCTAAAGCCTGAATTGAACCAGATTTCAACATAAATAAACAGTCCCCCTTTGTCTCTACCTGTCCTCTGGGAGGGCATCGGTAAGCTCGTCCACCACACTGTTCTGCACATCAGCCGCTGTCAGCCTGGACATGATACACTTTCAGTCATTTCACTCCCTGCTTTTCAGAAGCTGTGCCCATTTATAAGGGTATTGTACCTGGCCCTTACATGAAGCCCAGCTGCGCCCTTTGTGGACATTCCTGTGGCAAAAGGCTTGTATACAAAGATAAAGTGCAACCCACTGTAAGTAGGTGATCACCTACTACCAGCCAACACCTCCTGTAACTCTCAGAGAGAAGGGAATGCAAGAGAGGTATCATTAGCTGGGTGGTGTTATTTGATCATCTGGGGTGAGGTGCATTTCATTTACAGGAATATGACCTCCAGTTTCTGAACTGGAGTCTCAGCAGTTTCCCTGTGTTGGGCAGCAAGATGCCCACCACTCCCACCGCAGCCCGCGCTTGCGAAGTGCTCCCCAAGCTGTATGGGACACCTCCAGCCCCAGTCCACCAAGCTGTGGAGCCGGCACCTGAACAGGTAAAAAAGGACTCAGGCCAGTCAACCAAACTTGAGTACACAGACGGATGTGAGAGAAAATTCTTAAGCAGTCAGTTTGTAAGCACCTAGGGGATAATAAAGTGATAAGGAGCAACTAACATGGATCTGTTACGGGAAGATCCTATCAAACCAATCTCATTTCCTCCCCCACAGACAGATGCTCCAGGGAACAAGATAAGCAGCTAATGTGGCACATTTAGGCTTTTGACAGAGCTCCCCATGAGATATGAAGATACTGAGAAATAGCATTTGTTCATGACGGACTGAAAGGTTGAACCCGAAGTAGATGGTTCACTGTCCATCCCAGGGGACCCAAAATATTCATGTTTTTGTTAGCAGCTTGGATAACAGGGTGGAGAGGACAACTGAAAGGTGTTCATGACACTGAGCTGATGGAAGTGCCTGCTTTAGAGGAAAGAAACAATGCAGCATGATTTTGGGATGCCAGACAAAAGTCTGAAATGACCCTATGAAATTCAGTAAAATGCTGCACTTAGTAGCTGGAGGAAGCACGTACAAAATGGGGAGATAGTGGCCAAGCAGGTGTATGACAGAGGAGGAGACATAGCTAACTGCAGGATGAGTTTCCTCTTGCCAAAAATGTGACTGTCATTCTGAGTCACGGTAGCGGGAGGCTGGTGAGGTCTGTAAGATGGGAGGAAATAACTCCATGTGACTCGCTGTTAGCAACTCCTTGGCTGGAGTTCAGGCTCTAGAAAGGTGCAACCTAAATGGCAAGAGATGAGAATTTTGGAAAACATGACCCATGAGGAAAAGTTGAATAACTGAGTTTGTTTAAACTAGAAAAGAGAAGCCTGAAGGGAAACATAGTAACTCTTATAATACACAAAAGAAGACAGTCAACTACTTTTTTCTCCTATGTTTATTAGAGACAAGGAGAAATCAGACTAATTTCTTGTTAGATTAAGAAATTAGATTTTTCAGAGTTAGTTTAGATATTCAGGAAGATTTTCTAACTTAAAGGATAGTAAAATACTCAAACAGGCTCCCTAGGGCAGGGGAAAATCTCATACAATAGAAGATTTTAAGGAATAGCAGGACATAATTCGCCGAAGATGATCTAAGGATAGGTAGATCTTGTCTCAGAGCAGGGAGATGGACAAAATAACAATGTCAGGTCCCCACCAGCCTCACACTCCTGTGATTCCTGCAGAATCCCTGCCCGAGCTCAGTAAAACACAGCCCAGACCTTAACTGAAGTGGTGCAATGGTTCTCTGTGAATTCAGATCCAGGTAACGTTATTTAGCAGGACCATGCCATTTATTCCTGGGACCAACCAGTCTGCAATGAGACATGTACACGGCAGCATTCGTCAGGACTTACATTTCTCCAGTCCCACCTGTTTTGTATTTCTCCTGATGTTCCCATCATTCTGCCCTCCTCTTTCTCCTTCCCTAGGCTCTGATCAGGATTATTCCCAGCACTGGTGAGTGCCTGATACCAAGTTATTAAAAAAACTTAGCTGTATTGAACAGATGAACAAAGCTATTGAAAAGCAAAGCCATGTTTGATTTCAAACCCTTTGTCCCAGTGTCCAACGGTTTGATCTCTTAACCCGAGTGCCCTTGCTCTACCTCTATCTGCTGTGCTCCAGTCATCTCACAGGTTGGGTTATATGAATGCAGTCCTACCAGATGTCTGGGATGATCGAAATTTTTAGAGCTTTTAAACAGGCCCCAGGCTTAATGACTGCATTCTTCACCTCATCTGCAGGCAGGGGAGCCAAGAAGGTAAGTTGACTTAAAAGTCATCCATTGCCATTCCGTGCACGTGTTTGGCAATGAGCCCATGGTGCACAGAACCACCATGCAGCACAGCATGACCCTCCTAGCTGGGGGGCTGCCTGCCGTCTGCCCACAAACTAGACAAAGGCTGTAGAGGGGTTAAGCACTGTCTGGTGGGGGATGTTAGTGCAGAATGCTCTGGGACTATTTTTCCAGCATGAAGATTTTAGAAGCCAGAGGAGTGAGAAATGAGTCCTTTAAATTCAGTTGTTGGCACCAGACACCTGCAATATATGATAACTGAATTCTCTGTTTCCTTGCCTTGAACTGGGTGGTCCAGGTACCAGCTATTTGTGCTTTCCTTTCCTGGTTGATCCTTGGCAGGTACTTTGCCTTTGCAGCCTCCTCTGCCATTCTCCTGAAGAGCTGTGTTGTGCATTAGGTTCCTTAGCCAAAAGGTGCTCTATGTGAGTGGAAAGCTGGGACACTTTGTAAAAGCTTCCGGCTTGTTAATATTATGTACCCCTACAGCTATTATCGACAAGGGTCTGAATCTTTTAAATTGAGCTTTGTTCCTCCATTGGTTGTGTGTGCTGCCAAGCAGGCTGAACTCTAGAGTGCTGGTGAGCAGACAAAACCTGTGATGACTGTATCAAGATAAACAAGTCACAAAAAAACGGAAAGCACCAAAATAATGGTGATTTTCTTCTTCCATTAAGTAGGACAAGTGTATTTCAAAAGGAAATCAGATTTTGAAATCAGCTGTTCAGAGTGGCTGCATGGTTCAGTGGATTGGCTGTGCTCCAGTCTGCCCCTTTGATTTAGTTGTTGAAAGCTAACCAGGATGGACAGTGTCTGCTGGCAGAGATCGCTGGGGGTCTGTCCAACTGGTGCCCACTGCCAGGCACAAAAGGAGAAAGCGATCCTGGAGCTGCAGTGCTCTGGGGGATTCTTCAGCTATCTTTGGACAGCTTGGACTGCAGACAGGGACCGTGGAAGCCACATCCAGGGCTGTCAAATCTATCTCTGCCCTCGTGCAGCCTCAGCATTTGCAAAGCACTTTTATAATACTCCTACAAAACAGCTCTTTTCATTAAGTAACTAAGTTTTATTTCTGTTTCTCTGCTGTTCTGTCAGTGTCACAAGCTGGGAGCTCCAAGCAGCAAGATCAGCTGCCAAGAGCGCCTCTCTTGCATGCCCCACAAGTGCGGATGGGCAAAAGGAGCATGGGGGGTGCCTGGCAGACAGACTGGAGGTGGGGACATGCTCGTTCTGTTCATGCCACCCCAATTTCCAGAAGTGTAAGATCCTTTCAAATCAGAGAGACTCGCAAAATGCAAAATGCAGACATGAATCCTAAACACAGTTGAGGCTTTTATTTTTGCTTATTCCTCATCCTGACCCTAAATATATTCCAAGTCTGAAGGGACCAGACCAGCACTGAGATGTGGACTGGGACCTTTGATGTTCTACCAGAGCTGAGAGAGCAGAACACAGGGGTTTTGATGTGTGCATATGAGCTGGTTTCTGCAGCAAGGATGTGCATAACACATTGCTTGTCTCCCGACGGACAGAGTTATGCTATATAAGCAGTTCAGTGCAGCTGGGACACAGTGCACAGCTCTGCTTGTTGAACGGTGGCTGACACCACTGAGGAAAGATAATAAAATATGCCCCAGTATAGCTGGAGACATTGGACTTGTGTAGGAAGATTTAACACAAGGCTGACTTCTTAAGGAGTGGCAGAAGTTAAATATCACCTGGCATCTGCATTCTGTTCTCTTGCAGGTAAGGCTGTGTTTCAGCAGCAGGCAAGCACGTCTTTATCTTGTCGACCCTACAAGTGGCACAGGTTTGTCACAAGTTGACACTTTTCTACTGTCAATTGTGCCATAAACATAAACTACATGCCTAGACTGCAATGCTACTGCAGCTGCCAGTTTATCACATGCAGCAACATATTTCTTGTGTGCAGGAGTTCATAAATAGGACAGTGAATTTCATCTCCAAGGAAAATGTTACTGTACCTTGAACAGAGGACAGCAGGAATAACTCCACTAACCTGTACTTACAGTGTCTCCTGAAGTTACAAGGACTCCATAGAGCCTCTAGCCTCCACTTACCAATGGATTTTGCTGCAAACTGGGAACTCATCCTAACTTTGGAGACACCTTTATGAACAAATGTGAATGATTTCTGGTTGTGTGGCTTTGTGGCAGATATTTACTGTTAGGTAAACTGCAGTAGGTAGGAAGGGATTTACTCCATTTGCTTATGTCAAACTTCTCTAAAATGGGGAAAAAATTGCTTTGAGTCAAATGTATGTTTTATTCAAGTTGAAACTTTTTTCTTTTTTAGAAAAATAGCATGTGTTATTTTTTGATGCAAGCAAAATTAATTTCAAACACTGTTCTGGTACAGACATGTTGAATCAAAACAATCCATAATCTCTTCTGATTTGCTCTTGCTTTTCCAGAGCTACTTTTTACTCTAAAAGACCAAAGGAATCTTTACCATGACTCCCAACCTGCCTGATTCTCTGGGTTTCTGTGGCAATGCAAGACTGCTTTATAGCATCAAATAGTGAGAACGTACAGTCTGTAGTGTTGAAGTGCTCCCAAAGTTCTCCACAGCCCCACCCAGGAAAACCATGGGCAAGCTCCAGCTGTGAAAAACAAATGTGCAGTCACTTCAGAGGGTACAACTCCCCTGCACACCTTATGCAGGGAAGGAAGTGTGTCTCTTGGTCCAAAGCCTCCCTGATTGCTGTCTTGTTTTATCCAGCTGTGGACAGGGACTGCAAAATACAGTGAACAGGAAGCCAGCTCAAAGGGCTAAGAGAATATGTGCTAGTAGAAGCTGCTTTTTTTGAGTAGGTAAAACATGCAGAAAAGTGCAGTTCTGTTGCACTTACGTATAGCAGAAGCAGCAGAGTGAGTAAGTCACCATCAAAGGTTACCAGGTGAGGGTTATAAGTTGATGAATGACACATGGTGTGTAGCATGTGCAATTATGATTGGAAACCAGAGCCAAAACCTCAGATGGTTCAACTTCAGAGCACAACACAGAATTTAATAAAATTATTCTCAGACCTAGCTGGCTCCCTGTCTTTTAGTTCAGGCCTTAGGCCCTTGGAGGTAGTAACCCCTTCAATATCTGCTTCTTTTGGCACTGGTAAACCAGGAGCTGATGCCAGCTAGCAGTCCAGCCATGCAGCATCCACTCTAGTAGAGCAAGCTCACACAAGAAGGAACAGCATGTCCTTGTAGACCCACAGAATGAGATCATAATTTGCAATTATCATGTGTTTCATTCTACTTTTTTTAAAATGGATATCCCAAACGAATACCTCCCTCAAGAACTGTTAAACAATGAAATCATTCTGCTCTGTAGGTCAATAGATTTTTCACTCAGAAAATGCAAGTACCATGTTTTAAACGGCAAAGAGGGCAAACAGGTTGCCTGGTAGCAGTAAGCTACCAACAGAGCTCTGCGTTGTTCCCATCATGGGAAGAGCACAGTTGTGCTAGGAGTGGATGCTTCTAGAAGGCTTTGACTATTTGCAGCTCCTTCCAGCCCCAGAAAGCCAAGTATTGCCAGAAGGGGAAAAAAACCCAACAAACGCCAGACACCAGGTAGCAGTATCTGAAACCCCGAGAGCTACAGGAATCCAGGACCTGCCTATGTTCAGTAGCCTCTATCAGGAGTAAGTTCTTGTTTTCTCATGGGGAATCTCCCCAGAGGAGTGCTGGTATCTGAATTACCTACTTCTCATCTGGCAGAGATCTCACCTTTATGGACTGCATAATGCAGTTCAAGAGAGGGATGCAGCAATGGGGTGTTTCAACCATGAATACTTTGCCAATATTCAGCAAAATGTTCCATTTACAGCTGGCAGCCATTCACACATGGGCAAGGGGACAGGAGAAACACTGTGGTGACTTTATGCTACTGCAGCCAGCTTTTCTGCTTCCAGTTAATTTAAAAATAAGCCAGAGCTGGTTAGTCTTAGAATGGAGGGGCAGTGATGGGTAGGTCATTCCTCTTTCCTTATGTCTTTGAGATAGTCCTTCTACAGCCAACTGCAACTGTCCTGGACACATGTCCTCTGCAGTTTCCTTCACAGTGCATCCTCATTGCTGTCAAATGCTGGATTGCTATGGCCTCCCATATTTCCCTCTACTGATATTGCCACAGAATCTGAGAAGAAGGTTTCATTCAGAGGTGGCCAGGCTGAGTCCTGCTCTAACACTCGCTGCAGCCTCTTGTAATGGCTCTTTGAGTGGTACCGGAAGGTCTTTTTCAGCAGCAGCCATAAGGGTCTGTTCTCAATGACAGCTTCCTGTAAAAGAAAGAGCAAAAGAAAGATTCTGGAGGACCTGGACAGCCGTTTTCCCTCTTCATCCACAGCACACACATGGGGCAAGTAGTGGAGACTCAGATCTCCCACGATGTCCTGCTCATCCACATCCCTTCAATAGTCTTTTACTGACAACTTTCATACCAGCTCCACTAGAGCTCTCCACCAGAAAACTGGGACCAGCTCCTCCTAACAGTCTTCAGGATCTGAGTAGAAAACACCAATGCCCATATTTCTCTAGCCTGGGGCAGGGCCTGATACATCCCACTCACCAGAGGAAAGAAGGTGGTTGGGCCTTGCATTCCCTTATATCTGATCATTCAGATGTGGGGCTTTGAGGAAAGAGTAAGGGCAAGGTAGCAGCAATGTTTCCTGTTTTACTAGATACTCCCAAGCTGGTCTGAGGAGGAGGGAGAAAGAGCAAGACCTGACCCTTTCATCTCTCCAATTAGTGCTGACAGAGCATGCTCACCTCAACAAGGAAGGACACAGCAAGTGTGACTGCAAGCATTATCACCATGGAGATCCGCCACATGGTAGGGGTGCAAACAAGCTGGGAAAAAAGCAGGAGCAGCTGTTCAACAACATGTGCACACACTAGACATTGGTGGGAGCTTGTGTCATAGAAACACAGAATCATTTAGGTTGGAAAAGACCATTAAGATCATCGAGTCCAACTGTAAACCTAACACTGCCAACTACACCACTGAACCATGCCCCTAAGTTCCACATCTACACATCTTTTAAATACCTCCAGGGATGGTGACTCAACCACTTCCCTCAGCAGCCTGTTCCAGTGCTTGATAACCCTTTCAGTAAAGAAATTTTTCCTGATATCCAATCTAAACACCCCCAGCACAACTTGAGGCCGTTTCCTCTTGTCCTAACACTTGCTACTTGGGAGAAGAGACCAACACCCGCCTCACTACAACCTCCTTTCGGGTAGTTGTAGAGAGTGATAAGGTCTCCCCTGAGCCTCCTTTTCTCCAGAGTAAAAAAAACTCAGTTCCCTCAGCCACTCCTCACAGGAGTGTGCTATGTGTGCTATGTGTGACCCTTCACCAGCTTCCAGTCATCAAAAGCCAGAATCCCATACTGGCTGTACACTGCTGATGAGCCAATATTGCTACTTGTCTTGAAGAATTATTGATAAAGATGCTTTTAAACTTATGATGCAGCAAAGAAAACTGTACTCCAGAACGACAACAGGAAATCTGCATGCTTCCTTTCTTTCTAATATAGGAAATAGTTCAAAGTCTGAGTATTTCAGCTCCAAACCCAGCTCCAGCTTCCACAGGACAGCAGCACTGGCTTTCTGGCCGTAGCTCAACTTATTGGAGATGCAGCTCAGATCCAAAATTTGGATCAGCAGTTTCTCCAGGGCTAGGCTATTGCAGAATTTCTTATTGTCACTCCCTCCTTTTCTCTTCTCTGCAAATCCAGTGTATTCCCTCCAGACAGCCTAGGAGTTTTACAGTTCTCCCCAAAGGCATTTTAGCCCCTCACAGATGTAGTGCTGACAATGCCCTGTGTCACCACAGCCCACAACAGGACTAAGACTTGCTTTAAAGTGCCATCTTGTGGTAGATTCTTTAACTGGGTCTGTCTGCTGAGCCGCTGCTCTGGAAACAGTTACACTGTGAGGCAGCCTTAGCTAGGCTGCTTGGCATTCAAAATCCAGGTCCATTCCTCTTGTCTAGGTTTCTCTTCCCACGTTTCATTGTTTCCAGTTCTAAATCCACTTGCTAACTGTCATACAGACATACAGGACTAGAAGCAGCGTCATGTTCAGTACTTGTTATTCAAAGCCACCACACTTCATCGTTCTGATTACAAATGTACTAAAAAAATAGCTGTGTGTTGCTTTTGTTGTTTTGTTCCTGTGACTCCTACTACAAGGCTGTGAGTTTCACAGTGGAGGAGGTTAACATCTCCCAGCCCCAACATACTAATTGCCAGATCCACTGACAACCCTGTCCTACAGCTGATGTAGATCTTATCCTTCCCTTGCATTTCCCCTAGGATGGATTTGCACAAGGCAACTCCCAGCTTGCATTCTGCCAGACTAAATAAGCCAAGCCCTATTGGTATTTTTTAATCAAGGATCAAGATAGAGCCTTTATTGCCGTGACAGCCCCACTAGTCTTTCCCTACAACTGTTCTAAACTCAAATGCTGCTTTAGGAAACTGTGGGCTGTCCGAAATTTAAACAGGGAGCCTGAAAATATTGGGGACTGAGAACTGAGACCTGCTGTGAGTCTTCTCAGGCAGGTCTTCTTTGCACGAGCATCTGTGTGCAGAGTAGCACAGCCTGAGAAACACAAGTGCATGCTGCTTTAGTTTAAACTTGGAGGGCCTGGTCCCTTTCTTCTCCTGGCAAGCTTGGTAAGCTCAGTGATGTCATCTTCTGTGGCATGGACAATGCACTGAAACAATCAAACGTACATGTGTAGCTGTCCAGGTGTCAGAATGCACAGATCTTAGTTTGGAGCTACCATATCTCCAGAAGGTTCTTCAATCCCATCATCTAAAATCCATGTCTTTAAATTTGATTTGTCTTTAGAGGTGCCATGTATCCCTGAAAAAGTCTGTGCCTTTTGTTAAAAACAATGCCAGTGCACTTATAATGGGACTGGCAGTAGGAAGAAAACCCACCTTGGAACAATACTCACATCCATCTTAGAGTAGAGATCATCAATATCGGCAAACACCAAGAAGAGGCAAATGCCCAGCTGCCCTATGAGCACCAGTATGAACATATCTGAAGGGACAAGAACAAGCAAATAAAACCACAGGTTTGTGAGCAATATTTCAGCTGCTTGCCTTTACTACAGAAGATTGTAATCATTCTCTGTGTCAAACAGACAAAAAAAAAATCCATGAGATAGGAACTTTCAGCAAAAGAAAAATGAACAGAGTAAACCCCCAGCTTTACTCAGTCAAGTAGATATATGTGAGGCTGGGACAAGACTTGTAGCCACAGTTTTAAAATGCCAAACGAGTATTTTGAACATTCAATCTGACTTCTCACATCTGAGAAGCCTTAGAGCCCTCCAGTGAGTCTCAGTCTGAGTTCTGTGTCTCCTGTTCATTCAGAAAGATGTCCAGGATGTAGTCTTGCTCTTGTTGATATGATTAGGAACTCTGCCCTCAATTTCAGTGATATCAAGACTTTGGCTAGCAATCGGGATCTAGAGTCCAAGTAATGGAGAATCTATTGCCCTCCCCATCTGTAGGTAAATGGTCCAATGATGAGTAAATTCATTTTCTCTTCAAGCTGGCATGCACCAAACTTCACCCCCCAGCCACTCACTCTGGTTTTGCCTTGTTCTGGGAGACTGACGGCCCACTCTTCTGCTATCTGGGAGGAATGTCTCCTCCTCACTATTACTATACCAAAACAGCAAAGCCATGAAACCTGCAGCATGAATTTAACTCTTCAGCAAAAAAAAAAAAAAAAAAAACAACTGAACTGAGCTTTGCCTGAGAGACAGTTGCAGGATTTGTCCCACAGAGAAAAAGAACAGCTCTCCTATGCCTCACTGCAACTTCCAGAACTACCACAGTTACATGTGCTCATCTTCCCTTCCCATGACAGTCTTTCAGAGGCAGAACAGACCTACTAGACTTCACTACAGCCCCTTAAAGTTATTGCCCACTTCGATGCTTCCTCTTTAAAGAAGTTACTGGTCATCGAATTAGCAACTGCTAAACGTCTCTGGTTCTGGAATAGGAAACAAGGCCCCTGCAATGCACAGATTTAGACAGCATAGGGCTCTTCTAGAGCTATTCTAAAGACTAAAGCAAAGTGACACCACCTAATTCTGGCTCCTCTTGAGATGTGTCTTTCAAGCTGCCTTAAGTAACATGATGCTTCTGCCAGCCAACACCACCTTCCTGCTACCCCTTAAAAGTTTTTATCAAACTCCATTTGTCTGTTTCAGAAATCCAAATGCCAGAGCCAAGTTTTTAGCAGTACGGAAGTACAAAGTGTATGCTCAGCTCAGAGAGCTGCTGGTCACAGGATGCCACTGGCACTAAAACTTCTGAAAAGGTGGCCTTTAGTCATTTAGAAATCTAATATTGGGCTCTTGATTTTTTTGGCTGGCATCACTTTGATAGTTTTAATTTTTCCCTAGTGAATTGACCTCCTGAGTTGACTTACTCACAGATGCCTCCCTCTCTCCCCATACTTACAGTTTGTGTAGATGGGTTGCCTGAAAGGCTTTCCCTTGGAAAACACTAGTGCAACGATGAGGCAGTTGATGGTACTTAGCAGCCACACTGTGGTGTTTTCATAGCTCTTGTAGCCATTGTCTGTTTGCCCATGGGCTCCATCTGTCATCCCATTGAGCCCCAAGCTGGAAATAGAGGAAGAATTCTCCGTATGGTTGTTCATTGAGAGGCAGGCACTGAAAAAGATAGTCACACTGGTCAGCAAATGATCACTGTCCTGGTTATTCCCACTCAGCTTCCACTACCACTATCAGGAATCCTTCCTCATAGCCATGATTTGCTCCTGCTATCACAAGGATGTACGTTATTGGCAATGTCCTCAATCTTACCCACTGGGTTGAGCTTGCTGAACTTGGCAGCGCTTGAGCTCAAACCTACTTGGATACCCCAGTCTTCCTTGCAATCAAATACTCCTCTTTGTGCTCTACAGATGCATTCTCGCCACAGGCACTGTGCTGCACAGCAGACTTGCTGGAGAGCTCAGAGACCTGCAGACAACACTGGTTAATGTGTTTGCACCATATGGGGAAGCACAGGGTCTGCCTGCAGCTGCTGATCAGACCTGGAGATAAGCTGATCAATAGTATCATGCAGACCTGTCCCTCTACATCTGCTCTGTGTCACCCAGAGTCCCAGGAAAGGGACCTACCTGCGTATATTGGTCTTGGAATACCAAGGCTGCTCCTGGACCACCACAAACCCGAAAATCTGCATGCTGAGGCTGAAGAGGATGTTAAGTACAACAGAGAGCAGCAACGGGGGTGAGATGAGTTGGTTAGGAGGCCTGTAGGGAACCAGCTTTGGATAGGCACCTGTGAAGCTCACTGAAACATGCACAAAGATGTTTACTTGTGTGTCCAAAATACAAGCAGTGCTGCTGTATAATACTGACTGTTATCAATGGCCAGCACTTTTGCAGTCTAATGTTCTTTATACTACATACAAATCCTACATTGAGTACAAAATACAGAGTTGTTTTCTTACAAAATCTTATTGGCCACAGAAGAGGTTAATTAATGGCATCTGACTATCATGAGGCATTTTTGGAAAATAAAACATTGGATTTTTATTTTATTTGGCTACTGTCAGGCCCAAGGATACAAGGATATGCTCAAGCTCTCCTGTTCTTTTTCTGTCACTTGTCAACTGTGGCTTGGGATTTTCTGTTGCCCATGTTCTGTGCATCCTCCTGGACTTAGCACTTAGTGCCCAGTTATTTGAGCTGGTAGAGGACTGCATTAGCTGACCAGCAGGTTTTCCTCTGTTCTTAGGTTTAACAAAGTTATCCAGACTTTGAGTAAAAGAGCTATACAGAAAGCCATGATGCAGTGTTCCAAATGGGCTACTTAAACAAGGTAGCTTTTGGCACTCAGTATTGTGGCTGACCCTTTTAGGCTTGATTTAATCAAGGCCTTTTCCAGCTGTCTGTGTTCCAGCAGGGATAGAAGACAGCTATGTGTTTTTGTTATATGCTTTTCATGTCCCTGCCCTTGCCATTCCAGCTTCTAAATCTCTCCCTTCATTTACTCTATCTCAACAACCCCTCTTTCTCTTTCTCCTCCGGCACTGGTTTCTTCTCTTATTCTTGGCTTACAACTTCCTACTCTGTAGTGTCTGATGTGTCATCTCTTTCTTCTCCATCTTCATCTCTCTTTCCTCTCGTGCCTCCTGCCTACGCAGCTTCAAATATGAGTTGGACTCCAAAGAGTCAATCCCTACGCTTTTTCATTTGGGCATGGATCCTTAGGTATTTTCTTAATCTGCCTTACCAAGTCAACAGGAAAAAGCCTGAACAGACTTTCCACTACATTAGATCTGTTTTAACTTCTTCTAGAGATAACATCCCAGTTATCAACAACCTACATGCTCAGCAAATGCACCGCTAAGAATTACCCATCTTATTTCAGAGCTTTTCTCAAACAAGACACCTCCTCTACTAATCTAAACATCATCTACTCTATGTAGTCTCTCTTTTCTTCCTTTCCATACACAGAATTATGCAATTCCAAGGAGGTGAAAAATATTCGAGATCATTCTCTCATTAATACGTAGGATGACTAACAGGCTTACTTGTCATGCCAATTACAGTGGTAATAGCCAGATCTTGGAACAAAAATTGGTAATTCCCGAAGGAGTTTAGTTGCTGAAAAGAGGAACACAAATAAAAAAAATCACAAATCAGACATTTGCCGTGGGCTTGTTTATATCATCTCTAGAAAGCCGTATTATTTTCATGGAGCTAATGCTCTGCTGTTTGTTCTGAAATGCTACTCAGCAGATAAGAGGACCACACAATCCACTACCCTGCCAATAGATTTGTCATCACTGGGCCTAGGGTGAATACTCATTTTGTGCATTGTTCGGACTAACAACACTTCCAGTTCACTCAAGGCAATAAAAAAGAAGGTTATTTGGAGAGATGTGCTTCCTCAATGCTGGGTGACTTCTGAATGCAAAGCCCTCCTCTCTATCTGGGAAGAAGCCATACAAAAGTGGTTTGAGGCACTCCAGGAGATTCTGCTTACTGTCAAGTTAATTTATGCTTTAACTGCTGAATAAATTGCAACAGCATATGCTTACGCCAGATTCTCCCTTTTCACAGACATATGCCCTCATCCAAAATACCGTTCAGTATCTCGGCCTTCTTTTTGTCCAGCTTGGATCTTGAGCCTACTGACTGAAGTTATGGGAAGAATCTTTCCAGTTTTCAGCTGAGGGTGCAGGAGGACCATATGAGCATGCCACAGAAGTTTGCAGCTCAGATAAAGGTAAAGCTTCATACCCTAGTTTTATTGGGGCTTTTATGCCATGTTTCTCCTACAAGGGAGTAGTAGCTCATTCAGTTCTAGCTAACATGTTCCCAAGACATACCCAGTACAGTAGGAGAACACCAAGGTACTGAATGATGCTGTACAGTGCCATGTACTTGAACATGCAGAAGGAAGTGACGAGGGCAGCACGGCCTTCCCTGTGTGAAGACATGAATAAAGGACAGCAATTAGGTGATGGGTCTGCTCCTGTTGCCAGTCCTCTCAAAATACTGTTGAAAAACAAAGCATGTGTCACAAGTAGAGAGGTCTCCGCCAGCATCTTGCTGGGAGGTGAAATAAATAAAATCTGGCCTGAATGAAAGTAAAATCTTCACTTGCAAAAATCTTGCTGCAAGCAAAAGGGCTTGATTCCAGTCATCTGTATTCCCAAGACTACAATCTACCCCAGCAAGTTTTCCTGCTGACATTAATAGTGCAGGTAGCAACTCCATATGAGGAAAAACACGCAAAGCCAAGCAGCTGCTCAGTGAGTTCAAACTAACAAGTCCTCTCCTCCTGCAGTGAACATATATAGTATCCAACGAGGGTAACGCACTCTCCCTGGTTATTCATCTGTCACAGTAAGCAAAATCAGGACCCAGCATAACAGTTGCTAACATTTTGCTTGCATAGGGTATCAGAGGCAGGGCCTAACAGTAGCGTACAGGTTGATTTGTGGACATTTGATTCAGCTTTATGCAGCACTGTTCATTTTGCTCTTTCTTTTGCATTTAAAATACTGTTAATGACAAAAAGCTCAGCTGTAGATGCCCTCCTCCTGTAGTTTTAGGGGAATTAATATATCTTAAAGGAATTTCAGATGGGATCTAGGCAAATGGCAATTTCAAGGTCAAAGACATTTATTTTTCTCTAGAGATGTATATTCTGGCCTAGTGGGAACACCCAACACAAATATTTGAGAGGAGTGAGAACTGTCTCCTTTATGTAACAGGAAATAAAAATCCATGCTTACCTGATTAGCTCTGGCACACATGCTATGCTGGGGTTTCGGGATGTGAAAGGTGAAGCCACAGATGCCTCCTGCTCTGACAGCGATATCCCTGCGTGCGCCACTTTCAAAGCCTGAAAGTCACATTCTTCTTCAGCACTCACAAACCAGGAAGACACAGCAACTGACATGTCAGCCAAGAAGTGACCCCTTATTACAGGATGCGTTCTGTGAACAGCAGTCCCTCTTCGCTCCCTGGGTGTGCTCTACCCAAAAGGTTCCTCCAGTGGGATATGGTTGAGGCATTGGGTCCAGAAGAAGAATGGGAATGACAGCATGGGAAAGTCCATTTTCTACTGGCCCCAAAGCCATCCACTACCAGCCGCAGAAGACAAGTTTGTCTCTGCCTGCTTTGTCAGCACTTATGTGCAGTCACACCTTACGTAGATAGTCTAGCTTCTCTGCTTGCTTTCCCCAGGAGAATCCTTGGGATTTTGTGTTAGGGCAAGCAAGTGCTTCACTGCCTAGGTGGCATTGCTCTCACTGCCACAAGGACATGTGATGTCATGGAGTGAACTGAACCTGCTCAGAAGAGAGTTATGGGTCTCTCCTGAACACACACCCTTCCTTTTGGGGGAAAAAAAGAAAAAAAAAGCTTTCTTGCTCTTCTAAAATGTGCATTTACAAAAACCTTGTAGGGCTACAGCTGTTCCCTATGGAAACTCCTCCTCACTCTAGTCTTCTCCACCCCCAGACACTGAAGCTGTTGACAGAAACCTCAGTGGAGGATTTGGAGAATCCTCTAGTGGTTTTTGCAAAGGAAATGAATCAGTCCTTGAGACCACAAACCACAACAATCTCTGCCTAGGACAGCTCTTGCATGGTAAGGACCACACTGTGGGATCAGGCCTGAATCAGTGCTGGTGCCAGTACAGCTTCTCTGTGAATAAGAAGAGCACTCCCATCTCCAGCATGTTCTCAGTTTGGGATATTCTACTGGCATTGCATTCATTTTTCTTTTCTTAAAGAAATATATGGTAAAGAATTTTCACTTACCCCACAGTCATTGGCTCCATCTCCACACATGCCCACAAAGTAACTGAAAAATAAAGTGACCTACAGTTCAGTTCTGGGGAAAGCAAGACCTATAAACAGGAGGGAATCAGAGCCTCCTGCATGTGAGTCACTTATGCAAGTCCTGAAAGCTTTTTGTTAAATGCCCTTCTAGAAAGCTGAAAGACTGAAATACAAGCCCAGGACTCTGGACTGTGTATGGGCCTTGTGCTTGCACCTCAGATGTACCTACAGTAAGAGTTTCTGCTGTGACAGACTGAAGAATACATTAGCATGAAGTTATATATTCACTACAACAGACTCAGTCTCCCACCCTCACCGAGTTTAAGGTCAATCGCAACAGAGGAAAGAGCTCATGGTGACAGCCCTGCTCAGAAAGGAAGGATTGCAGGCATTGGTTCAGTGGGAACAGACACGAATGGGGACTCTACTTTGGGGTCCAGTCCTGCCAGAAATATCCTGGGGCAGGCAGAGAGTGACAGCAACAGCTGGAGTAGAGAGAGAAGAACATGGGCTTAATGGGGTATCTGGGACAGCTCCCCACCCTGAGGCTGAAACAACCTTGTAAAATGATGAGCCCTAAATATAAATCCTTATATCTGCAGCATCCAAGTAAAATCAGCCTAGTGCTTCAGGAGCTGACTCACTTGTGTCTTTTACTGCTGAGGCCTGGATTTCAGTGGAGGGGAAATTCTCACTAGGAGGCCAGACACTGGTTGGGGTGCTCACAACTGCTCACACCAGGATGATAATCTGGAACAGCCTAAAGCTTACCCTGCTCTAGGGCAAGGCCAGGGGCTAGCTAGTTGAGGTGATGGTTCTTCAAAAGACTTGGGAAACATTCTGAACAACAGGCAACAAGACACCTGGGGACTCAAATATATATACTTCTATGACTGTGAGCAGCATAGGGCATACCAATCCAGACTGCCCTGCCATGTTTTCCAACCCATCACACTTAGTCAGCAATAGTGCAGTAAAAAGACTGCTAGCATCAGAGAAGCTGCAGCGCTGGGAGATATTCCTAAAAATCTTGGGTAGACAAGTGCCCTCCTTCAGGCCCAGAAAGAGAAGTATGAAGGATGATGTGAACAAATGAAATCCAGAATCATGGAGTGTCAGGTCTTTGATGGGTTGCCAAACCAACATGGACTTCAGTGTGTCTTCTTTAACAGGCTTTTGGAATTTAATTGCCAAGCTGTATGCCTGTGAAAGTTGCAGCTTTGTGCACTTCCAGGAAACGCTATGTTAGACAAAGCTAGCTCTTACTAGACTCTTCTCAAACCTGGAAATTCATCAAACACTTCCTAAATCTTAGTGCTCATTATGAACTTACTCCAGCTTTTGAAACTCTTCTACAAGGCTGGATTTCTGACCAGGAGACATTCTAGCAAAAACTGTTCCATTCAGCAGGAGCTGTAAGGAGAAAAAAGGAAGCGATTTTTTAAGCACTTGAGGCAAGAGTCACAGTGATTTCAGTGATAATCTGGAACAGTAACCACCAAAAATCCACCTTTCCAAACAACTCATGCTGATAGACTCCAAAGCAGAAAGGCTGATGATCAAAGATAAAAGGTATCAATCTTAATGAACTTTTGAAAAATAACAGTCACAATAGGGACAAGAGGCCTGAATGATGTGTCATTTGAGTTACCTGATGAACACAGATTACCAGGCAGGGATTTACTAGAAGAGAATTCATGAGACTATCCTTCCATAAAACAGACAAGTCATGCTGAATTGCATGCTGTGTAATACCACGTTTTCTCCTGTTCTCCAAAACATGGCAAAGGCCAGGCATATGGGCACCAATGTTTTTAAGTCATGTCCTCACACCACGAGGCAGGTCTGCTCTTCCCATGTGCAGAAAAAAATCCAGGGATTTTCAGATCCTTCCCCACACATTAATATCAGAGATTCATCCAGCCCATAAGTATTTCAGGGTTAGAATTGTTCTCAAAAGATGTCCTGGTACAGATCTCTTCAGCTAATTATATTAGGACAATCTGAATCTACTGAATGGCAAGCCTACTCCAGTTAAATAATTCAGATCTTACCTTTGGAAGTAAGTGCCTGAAATGCTGTGCTACAATTTGGTAAGATTTTCCACTCATGGCAAAATGATACTGGCCTGCTCCCGAAGCCAGCCTGATTCTTCGTTCAGTCTGACTGTCATCCTCCTATAAAACAAGACAGAATGAGTGCTGCTCCCAGGCCCTCAAAAGCTACTATGTGCATTTACACGAGCACTACTACAGACATAGAAAAGGACATAACATGGGGATGGCACTTGTGAAGACTCTGGGAGACCTGGGTTCAAGGCCCATTGCCTTTGCCTGGATTTGTAAAGGGATTTAGGCATATAATGCCATTAATTTCAGTGTGAACTGGGTGCTTCATATGTCTTAAAATCTGGTCCTCAGCATTGTAACATTTGATAGAATTCATGACACAGTGCCAATCTAGTGGGCTGCACTGTGAGTGAGAGGGGCTAGAAAGAGCATATGGGCACCATAGCTAGGCATGCCTTTTTGCAGTGAAACACAATGAAGATGCTGCTCAGGCTGAGCTTTGGTAGAAAGGAGCCCCTCAACAGCCCCTGCAGAGATTCCCTGCCATCTGCCTGACTCCTAAGACTTCTCAGAGAAGGGTCAGCACCTTCAGACATACTCTTCAGAGAGAGTAACTGGTGTTTGTCTCAGTTTCTTTGTGGAGATGCTTGAAGAAATATAATTTCGTAGCATAGCTAGCCTATGTTTCACTGTGTATATGCTATTTCTCAACAGTTAATCTGTGGTTTAATTCTGCAGGTATGGGTAAGTGCAAACTCCATACCTGCTTGAACAGGGCTGGTTCATTCAGTGCAGTTCCACAGATTTTAAGTCCTCATCTATACTATCAAATTCACCTTGCAGGGAAAGAAAACGTGCTTTAAACTGGCATCAGCTAAGCATGAGGGCTAGAGACAAATCTTTCCTGGTTTCTACAAAGCTGTTCTCAAACCCAGCTAGGCAGTTAGCAAAAACAGGTTCACAAGATAATATGCTAGGAAGGAAGCCCTAGGGGAGTACATTTTTATAAAGATCCCTTCTTTTAAAAAACTTTCTTAGCACATAACATTGAGATGCAGATGATTGTGAATGACTGGTCTTTGTTCTACTGGCATAATCCACTGCTTATTTAAAGCATTACAGCTTAGTTTTCCTCCTGCACAACACCTGCTTCTTATATGCTTACCAGGCTTCCGTAATCTTCAGTTTTGTTTTCTTCTAGTGGTTTCCAGGTTATAGATGCTGAAAAAGATCCAGGTATTTTGTTTGTTTCCACAAGAATCACTCTGTTTGTTGGAGAAATCATCCCAGCGTTTTTGGCAACAGTTACAGCTGTCTGAATGTTGTCACCTACAAAAATCAAGGGGAGTGTTATCTAAAAATTTCTGCAATGAGGAATTGTTTATGGAGGAAACATTAGCCTTTTCCTGAATTCTGAGTTTTCAAATATATCCACAAGAATCAGTAAGATTTCAGTGTCTGTGCCTAAGAAAGTTTTTGATGAAGATCAAAACTTTGCAGATGAGGTGTGTCTCAATTAAATGTATTTTCATCTGGAATTGAAGTATTTTCATTTTCATCTGGAAATGAAATATTTTCATCTTCATCTTGATGAAATCCAGATAGGGAATGTGCTCCTAGATTATGTTTTTTAGACAAAAACCAATAAGGGATTCACTGCTAAGCTGCTGCTAGTATCACTGATTCTCATCAATTGGCCTTAGATGACTTTGATGTAGGATGTGTGCTGAAAGGGGTGAAGCCCAAGAAGATGAGATCTGTGTGACTCCTGGAAAAATGTTTTTGGACCATGGAAAAACAGGGTGTTATCCTATCCAAACCAAAACCAGCCCTTCAAGAAAAAAAATGGGATAAATAGGGACTGGTAGGCATGAATTACTAGATGTCATAAGGTTCAGTGATTTGTCCTGGCATCCATGCTCCATCTCTGCTCATTTATGACAACAGGATTTCATGAGGCCCTAATAAAGAAGGGATCTTGCATGACATGTCTCTATGCATGTCATCTGATAACCTTACCAGGGAGAACAAATGGACTCCCTGGAGAGCATCAAAGGAACAGAAAGGCTCTCATCTGTGGTGAAAGTGGGACAGATTAAGAGTTAGGTATCTGACACAGCCTAGTGAAGTTGTCAAGGACACAAGCCTGCATGGTTCAGCTCATGTCATTATTACAATACAAATGCTTCTTGGACTATAATTGTCCGAAAGATACAAATGTCTGTGCATTCCTACCAGTGGTGGTGACAAAGCAGCAAACTGTTCACTCAAACATCATTGAACTCCCTGTCTGGGCCAGTGGCCACATAAATAATCCACCCTTTTTAGATACCTGTGACCATAACACTCCTGATGCGGGCAGCACTGAGCTCTTCCAGGACAGGCTTTGTCTCGCTCTTTAATCGATTCTCCATTATCAGCAGACCCAGGAATGTCAGATCAGATTCTGCCTCCTCCCTAAGAGTAAGGGACAGACAGATTTAATTTTTTTTTTTGCCTTTGGCCTGTTTTTGCATTAAATTTGCTGATAGCCAGTTATAACTGTTAACCATCCCACCTAACACAAAAGAATTAAAATAACTTGTTAGTTTTCAGCAGTCCCAGGCTGTCTGTCTTTTGTGGTGCTATTTCAACACCAGCAGGGCTTGCTTCCCACTGGCAGCAAATAGTGCTGGTTGTGTGTGGAGGATCTTCACTTGATTTTTCATCCTTCTACTCTCTTCTTCCCATGTTCTGAAGAATCAGTTCAGTACATAGCCAGCTTCCAGCTCATGTTTGCTTAATTACAAAATCAAAAAAGAGCCAATTTCAACCTACCTGCTCCACATACCAACACGAATCTTTATGGATATGTTGGGAGCGTTTTCCATTCATGCATCATCCTTAGCCAGCATGAAAAGGCACCCTGAATTTCCTGCAGGATTCCCAAACTGTGGTGGTCTGATTTGGAAAGTTCATGCACACTAGTCCTTCTCATTTGAGGACTGTACAACAAAGAAACACACCTTAGTAAACGTGTCTGCTACTCTGACAGTAGGACCTGAGCTAACAGCATGTGGGAACTCCAATTCTGTTCTCGCCTACTCTTTTTTTTACAGCTGTGCTATTGCTTCTTTTATAGTTGAACACATGCAGTTGAGGACAGAAATTGGTAAACAATCCCATCCCCGAGTCATAAACTAGAGGTCTTTCAGGGAGACAGGTTGACTCTGAAGAGTCTGAAAAAAAGAAAAGCTTTCAAACACTTATTTTAGCCACGGTAGTAAGGAGGAGGTAATGCCAAACACTTGCATGGCAGTCAGAGTAGCTGAGTCAGGCAGTGCCTGAATAGTCACTGCTTTCACAGCTGATATTGTGTTTGACCTCCAGTTTTCTTTTTCCTCCTGGCAGTATATACATCACGCATGCTATAACTGCACACACAACTGCAAAATCTTGGCCATATCACACACATTCGCTCATTGGGTTGGATAGGTCTGTTATGACACCTGTCACAAGAATTAAACAAACCACTTGCACTTTGCCTCAGTGTCATCGGTCCTTTCAGCAAAGCAAAAAGCCGTGTAAAAGAGCAAGTGAGCCCCATCTGGATTAGGACCTGCACCTAGTAAACAGAGACAACAGCAGATGCTAAGTAACTGCAGATGTTTCAGAAGTGATGCTTCTGGACTATCACAGGCAAAAGCTAGAGGGATGTGGGTAAAAGTACATGGATTCCTGGGTAGGTGTTCTTGTGTGAGGCTTGTGGAAAACCAATACCATGAGCATAGCAGAAGAGTTTGCTGGCTTCTCTAGAAACTAGAGAGCTAAAGCTAGAAAGCTAAAGGATTGGATGAAAACAGCAGCAGAAGATAGTCTGCTGGCTTTGACTG
Organism: Nyctibius grandis; assembly: GCF_013368605.1. Taxonomy (NCBI): domain Eukaryota; kingdom Metazoa; phylum Chordata; class Aves; order Nyctibiiformes; family Nyctibiidae; genus Nyctibius; species Nyctibius grandis. Next base: position 13,676,165 of record NC_090665.1, read on the forward strand.
GGCTAGAGAACAGGTGGTGTAATGGGGGTCATCTGCTGTTTTTGCTTAATCAAGGAGCCAGGATAACAAAAAAAAAAGAGTTCTTCAGCTGAAAGCCTGGATAAATCTGCAAGGAGATTGGTAGAAATGATGGACTGAGGAAGGGGTGTACTAGACTTGAGAGTGTACTAGAGTTATAGTTCTTACGTTGATCCAAAGTTAAGAAATGTGTAAGGATTCTGGGCATGTGCTGTAAGCACGGGGTAGTGAAGTGCTCTCTACCCATTCTCAGACAGACCTATATCCAGATTTAAATCAGATTCCCTCTGGCCTAAATCTAACAAAACTCTGTACTACAGCTCTGCTCTTGGCAGGGGTGTTGTGGTAATGGTACTATGTGAGGCACCACGAGCCCATGGCTGAATGTGGCTGATAAGAAGCAGTCTATGGCTTACCTTGTTAGATCAGTAGATTGCTTCCCTGCCTGTAGAGATTTACATGCCAGTCCGATGACCCTAAAGCCCTGCACTGTGTAGAGCAGAAGCTTGCTTTCAAAGTTCGATGGGACTGTGCAAAAGAGGAAAAGACAGTTCATCAGGGCATTTGACTGCTTTCTAATAAAAGGAAGCCTTGGAGCAAGGAAAGTTTCTGTCCCAGAAGGCAGGTACACCTAGAGTCTACCAACAGGCAAAGGACATCAAAGCAAGCTGCTGAACTGAACTTTGCTCAATAAGAAAATCATTGCTTCTCCTCTGTCACTTTGCACTTAGGACCCTAAACTATTCTGCAAGGTTTACCTTCCTCCAGTGTGTCATGAAGGAGCTGTGCTCTTCTAGCTCCCCGCCCAAGGCTTGGAGAAAAAAGAAACTTTTTTTGGTGTATCCTGGACCAGTAGACCACTTTTTCAAATATCTGCTCTGGCAGAGACTGTATACCTTGCACAAGAGTTGTTATTTGCTTTTATCTCTTAGCAGTCCTTCTTTGCTGAGAAGGGCTGTATGAGAGCTTAGCCTTCAACTTGGAGCACAACAGAGAGATTCTAACTTTTCAGGCTGAAGTAGAAAGTCTTAGATCCAGAAATCTCATTTGGACCTTCCACTTCATTGCACCATCAAAAGTCACTTATACATACATACATGTTTCTAGGAAGCATTTATAAGTCTTAGTTACCTGTTTCTGCTCTACATAACATGGCTACCATTTCTGGAGCCCCTTTTGTGAAGACCTGTTGCTCCCCACCAATTTCCTGAGCAATGACAGACATTCTCTGCAAGGCTGAAGAAAACGGAAACTGATGTAAAATGGTAATTCCTTCCACTGGGGCCTAGGAGAAAAGGAAGTGGATTAAATACTGCAGCAAGGATCTTAAACTCAGGCCAAAGGATTTTAGGTCTGTCCTTTGGGCCATGGTAAGAAGCTAACCATGTATGATTTGGCTGATTTGTCACAGTGGGACAGAAAGGACTGGTATACAAAGAGGAGGTGAAATTTGTACAGAAATATTTAACTTAAGCAGTAGGAAAAGTTCAGACAGTTTTAGCAGGCTATTAGATGTAATTTACTGAAAGGAATTCACTAGTCCTGTTTCTTTAACAAGACTCTGCTAGGTTTTACACTGGTCTCACAAAGGGAAAATGGATGTCTGAAAGTGCCCCCCTTGGTGTATGTCACCAGTAACGGTCTGACATCAGCTACCAGACTCCACTGCAGTCCCAAGTACTTTTAGAGATCATCACCACTCATCTGAGTTTGGATTGAGTCTTGAGCCACCAGGACAGGCAAATTCCTGAGCTGGACAATCTGTCATCCAGCATCTCCCTGCTTCTGGTGTGAGCAGGAAGCTACCCCAGGCATCTCTTTTTAATCAGAGAGAGCAAGGCAATCTCTCTGCAGGCAGTACAAGAAAAACAAAGTGTGGAAGAGCTGTCTTAGACTAGGACAACCAAGGGTTTCTCTACTGAAAGGTAACTCTTACACAGACAGTTTAACTTGATCATGAATGCGAATCTTGCAAATAGCTTACACTGCTGGCTTTAGGCCCAGGTCTAACAACCATGGCACGTGTAGATCCTTGACCTTCAATCTGGTGTCCACTGGAATCATCTATCACCTGTGTATTGAAAGACAAAAATCTTTCAGATCACACCACCAGCAGAGCTCAAATGAACCTCAAGGAATCATTTAGAGCTTTTCCTTCCCTTAAAACAAAGTATCTTATTCATTTCTGAGGGGGGGTTGTCTGATCTCGCACTAAAAAGCTCCATTAGTGGAAAACCCACTGCCTCCCTCGGCAATCAAATCCAGAGCTTCACCAGCTTCACTAAGATACTGCTGTACTCTTGCATAGCAAGTAGATCATGTCCTCTCACTGACAATAAATCCTTCATTCATTACAACCCACTTAAATATGCAAAAATCTTTAGACATAACATAGACCCAATGGGAAAATAATAAATAAGAGTTTGTACTAATGTTGAAAGCATCATCCTCTGCTCTTGAAGTACTCCACAAGTTACCTGGGTTTTTTAATCACCACAACATGTCTGTGAGGAACAAAAATATTTTATGGTGTCAAAGGGCACATGATTATTTGTGTTTCACAGGAATTATTAAACAGGATTATTCCTGTTTAATTTATAACTTTGATGTATGTCTGCCTAAGGTAGAGATGGCAAGGTGATGTCCCTGGGAAAAAACACCCTCTAACTCCTGTCGTTACTGGATAGTTTATTCTTTGAAACTTGGCTGGTTTATGTATTTTGCAGATACAAAACAGACAGGTGTTGAGTGTGGATGTTGTCACCCATGTAACTAGCTAATCCTGCCCTGAACCTCTTTCATCAGCAATGGCTGCAGCTATCCCTTCCAGCCTCTTAGTTTTCATAAATGGTCATTCTCCACACACCCCCCCGCCACACACCTATTTGTAGGTAATGGTACAGACTGAAAGCAGTGCTTTCATAGCAGCATGGGATTTCAAACCTGAAGATGGTAGAAATATCCCCACATTGACAGAGCTCTAACAAAGGTCAAAATCTTTTATCTAGTCCAAAGCTTGCAGAAGTCCGTTACTGCTCTGTAAAAGCAGTCTTAATCTGCATATAAATCACATCTGGGACTTCCTCTTATCTGGCAGCAGCCAGAGTCAGAGTTGATACCCCAGTGGGGTTTGCATGATATCCACCACTTCCAGTCAAATGAGCTAAGTACTCAAAGTACTCCTAGGTGAAAGCTCTAGGCAGAAACAAGGAACATTTCCCCAAAAGCCTGAGCATGTGGTATCTCTTCTGGCTTTTAGCTGTTTTCTTTCCATGTGGGAAGTGGCTATTTGCATGGGAGGGCTTGGGACACTAGTCCTTTGGGAGAACACCAAAACTGTCCACCATTATTTGCATAACAATAAAGCACAGCTTTACCCAGTTAGTGGCCTCAAACATTTTCACATCCAGTGGGTCTCCTTGGATCTTGCCCTCCCAAACAATTAGTGAATGACAAACTGCCATTGCTCTGAACACTGGGCCCCAAGGCAGGCTGTGGTCTGCAGGGAAGCTGTGAATGTCCTGGAAGCTAATGCAAAAAAGAACATAAAAATTATCATCAGAGAACACCAAACAACACATGACTAACAGAAAAAAAAAATTCTAAGTCAGTGGGTTGTTAAAGTCCTGTCCTGTGGTCAGACCGCAAGCATGTTTCTGGGGACTTGTCCTCCCCCGTGAGCTATTTCTCACGCACCTGTTAAAGGCTGGGATACACATGCTCACGACATGTGTACTCTGCCTAGTTAAGGAGTCCATTGGGATGGACAGAGGAACAGATTATTATAAAATATCTTCCTTGCAGCTTGTGTAATGACTCTTGAGCTGTGAGGCCGATATAAGTTTGAGCATTTTTGTGCATATACATTTCTGGAAATGTAAATGGGCAAAAGCATGGGCACTGAAGGAACAGAGTGGCAATCTCATGGTTAACAGTGACTTCCTGTCATAAGGGTTGGGACACTGCTGCAGCTTTGAGATCTAACCTAGCATGTCTACTGCAGACTACCCTGCCTGGGCATGCTGTGCCAAATGCTGACAACAGTGGCTGCATCTTTTCACGTGGAGCAGGACCCCTCGAATGAGGCAACAAGCTCATTTTCCAGAGGCTATAGAAATGATATTGGAAATCTAAACATGGTGAAATTCAAACTGATGTTTGACATTAATTGTCTTTCAGATTTGTTCATGTCTAGGAGGAAAATCCAGTCACTATCCCACCAAATTGAAATGCCATTGGTGTGTCAAGCAGCCTTACCAGTTTCTTTCAGAGGGCAGCAAGCCCCAAAGATCCAGGCCATCTTCTGTTAAGGTGCCAGTCTAAGTTAAAATGTACATTTAAATTAACTTCCCACATGAGAGCTCCAAGAGGAATAAAAAGCAAGACTTATTTTAAGAAGTTACTGTCCAGAAAATGCCAGTACAGTGCAGAGCAAAAGTGCTATGAGCCAATTCCTAGATTCCAAGAAAAACAACAATTCACAACAGCGTCTGTTCAGACAACACAAACTTAAGTATGCAAGATTGGTCAGTGTGTTTCTAAAATATAACAGAAATGCTTGATCAAAGCCCATACTCTCCCACCCCTAGCATGGCTCCCATTACTAGTAAGAGAGTAGCCATCACATAGCAGTTACTTTGTCAAAGCAGATGAGATTCAGCTGTCCACACATGTTGATCCTCTGTGGGCTGATGCAGAAGATGCCCTTTTTCTTCAGCCTCCGCTGGGTATAAATGATCCCTGTTGTCAAAGCAGCTGGCAGAGCTGGTGGGACAGCAATAGTGATAACATCCAAAGCCTTCTTCACCACTTCTCCTGCCTCCTCCTGACATAAAACCAAAGGCAGTTATCAGCAAGAGGGTGGTAAGGAGTGCTGCTTGGATTGTCTGAGTGTAGCCCTCTTCATCCCTCCTCCCCTTCACTGCAGGTGCTTCAGGCTGTGCTGTTTTCTGCCCATGATCCATCACATATTCATCTCCCTAAGAAATCAATTGCTTTGATTTAACCAAAGGCTTTAAGGCTACACCACTGCTAAAGAGCAGCCTCCAGGCCTTCCTTCATACTCCATGCCAACAAACCTGCCAGGTAGAGCTCACAGTCTCCTCCAAAGCACATGAGTTCAAACATGCCAGATAGGTTATTGCACCCTCAGTCAAGCACATTTTCCCATGATACAGCACACAAGAATCTGCCATTTATATGGGCATTCATCCAACTGCCTACAGGCATAGCTCTGGACTCCATGTTAGGGTGACAGGTGATACATATGGGATGGTGTTGAAAAAGAGGGCAGAATGCATGAGCTAATGATTTCTTCTGACCTTACGTTCTAGGAGTTGTGAAAGGAAATTGCTTTTACCTGCAGGAAGAGACATGGAAGTAAAAGCTACATTTCTAAAAGCAATCTCTAATTTGGGAGCTTAGAGGTCGGTGTAAAACTGACTGACAGTATGCTGAATGTCAGCACTGTTATTCTTGGCAGTTGATATCACTGCTAAAGGACTGAATGCATTTCAAATTGGAGTCCCAGAACTGAGACACTGCAAACTAAAGCCAATTTGCAACTCAGAATCACAGGGTTCTATTATGACTGCTTCTGAGCTTGTGACTTTGACCATAAATCATGTTGCATTTATTATGCTGAATTTCCATCACGTTCTCATTCTCCCTTCATTGATATTGTTTCAGATCACTGAAGGCACCAGTTTGATAATATTTTGTATCTATTTTATGTTAGAATGAAGCCCCTACCACCTTTAGATGAACACACTCACAGAAGAGAAAGAATTTAGTATATCATGTGACTGAATCTTACACCAGTCTGACAAGACAGTTTCAGCTGCTGTGATAACATCAGCATGTATTTTACATATTACAAGGGGGAAGTTAAAAAAAAAAAAAGGAAAAACTGCAAAGCAGACACCAGGGTATGTTCTTAACACACTTTCTTTGATATCCAGAGGGGAATTAATCTTCTGAGCCAACTGACTGTAGATTATTCCAAAGGAGAAAAATGATTCTGCAATTCAGCTTTTGAATCAACCTTGCAAGTCAGGACTTGGACTTTCTTGAAAGTTTTTTAAGAAGTTCTAAAGCAATTAGGCTTTAAAAACTGCAGAACTACTGCTTACAGTGTAAGTCACAAGCTTAGAAGCTGAGTGATAACTAAGTGAAGGTTATCTCCCTTCCACCCTGTCCCTCCCACCAAATGGCTATACAAAGATATGAAAAAAAAAAAAGGCAGAAGAAAATGGGGAGTTCTTTGTAACATCAGTAAATTTCAGGGATCTGTGTTTACACCTGTACTGTTCAGGGCTCAGTAACACGGAAGAAAGGTGGTTGAAGGGGTGATCTCTAAATCGTGAATACTACAGGAAACATCAAATAGAAAGCAGCTATTTGCTACTTCTCTAAACTAAAAATCTGCAGTGCTTTCAGTGATTTAGTAGCTTTAAAAACATTTTTACACAGTACATAATGAAACTGTGGGAACCATTGCTACAGGTGCTGTTAAGTCCAGGGCATAAATGAATTCAGAAATATATTAAACCACATTCTGGAAGATTTTCAGTGGCTATTACAGCTAGATGATCTAGATATAAAAGACAGCTTACTGAACTGTTAAACCTTTCTCTTCAAGAAGTTAGAAGACTATACCAGGGAAGAATCGTTCTATACTTGCCCTTTCCTAAGGAGTTTCCATAAGCATTTGATACTAGTTACTCTCAGAGACAGTGGACAGGGAGAGATGAGTCTTTGATCTAAAATGAAGTTTTTGGAAAGCTGTCTTTTTTACAATGACACATCAGTCTGTGTCCCATTTAACCCATGACTCAGTTGTGATTTTTCTAGGAATGTACAAAAAGTGCCACAAAAACTCTGTAAGTTACTTGCATAGTGCGAAGCTCTTGGGACCTCCCATTTTCAGAGCTCTAGAGTATTATACTAACTACATGTATCAGCAAGCACAGGGCAGGCAATACACAAACAGAGGCAGTCAGCATACAGAAGACTGCTGTAAGACATGCAGTGCTTGCACAGGATTTGCTAAGACCTCAGAAGAAATGACTTGGGAAACAGCAGGTTTGGGCACCTTGGAATTACGTTATGAGAGCTTGCATACTGTCACAAATTCAATTACATTGTAAAATGGTCTCATATACTAAGGCAAAAAGGAGAGTGACAAGGACCATATTTTTATATATAAATGTATACGAAGCCACTTAAGTTTCAAGTGTCTTGAAATTGGGTGTGACCATTTCTCCTGCATTTAGTAACTCACCCCATTAAGTGCAAATACACACACTGTGTAGATCATTCCAATGGCTGCAAATGCTATGAGGCACATCAGGAACCGGAGGGCATCTCTGTACAGCTTGAAGTTCATGGGTTTAGGGTAGAGAATGGACTTCACAAGATCCCCTTTGGCTGTATTAAAACCTGGAAAGACAAACCAAAATCATTGCAAGCAGAAAACATTTCCAAAAGTTCTCTACAAAGAAAGAAAGGCTTTAAAATGACTCATAATTTCTGTAACATAAGAAAGATGGCCCAGATCTTTAATTTCAGTGTATATGACCTACTCTGCAGAATACAGAAAAAAAGTTATTTTGTCTTAAGGAGGAGGATTTTTTTCAATGTCTCAGAAGCAAAGCAAAATTCTTCTTTGTAATCATATGCTAGTGGTTTCTGAAAAGTTACGCCACGCAAACGGAAACAATGCATAATAGCTTAGCCCAGCCCAGGATATCGATCTGACTGTTGTGAATTTGGATTAATGCCTTTAACATAACGTGACTGTGCACATTAAGTCACACTGTTCCAGTAAGAAAAAGCATGAAAGGAAAAGCAAACTGAAGTGTTGACTGACCAGTCTGCAGCACCACAGCTTTCACTACTCCTCTGTCATCCGCCTTGGTCTGCATGACCTCTGTACCACAGAAGAGGACATGTTTTTTGTAATCCTCTGCACAGTGCATTCTCCAGGGCTTGAAGTTATCAGCTTGGGGCAAGTGGGTCTTTGTTACTGGAATACTTTCCCCTAAGGAAGATTAGCTCAGATGAGGAAAAATGCAGTACACCTTAAAATCAACCTGCTGACTTTCAAATAAGTACAGTATCTAGACATCTCGATGGTAAGTTAAAGGTACGCACTAGAGAAACCAGTTTAGAGAAATGTTACTTTTGTATTGTGACATCTTCAGAGTGAGTAAGAGTTTGAAGCCTAGCAAGCAGACAGACTCTGCCAGAGAAAAGCTCTCCTTTGCATCAGTGCAACAGCTTCATGTAAGTCCAAGAATGGAAAGCAGTCCAAGGACTCCAAACCCTGGCTGTAGATATACAGACTTGAAAAGAGACTTAGTGTTGCATAACTCCACTTGATGGCCACAAGTTGTCTGCCTAGTTTGAACCTCATGTTCAGGTTACTACACTATTCCCTTAGGCAGATTAAACATGACATTCCCTGTTTCCACTTACTAGTAAAAAGGAGAGCCTTTAGCTCAATGCTTGACAGCTGACAAATATCATATTTATGGCAGATCAGACACACTAAGGCAAAGCAGAAGTATTTTCTGACAGCTGAAGCTTTCTAAATGAAAGGGGTTTCTGGAATTTTTCACTGTAGGTTTCAGTTCAATTCAGACAAAGACCAAATATAAAGACAAGAAACAGAACTATGAACATCTCCTGCACCAAAAATCCTGCTTTGCAGTGAACTCTCCCACCTGGTGTGTCCTTCCCTTTGTTTAGCCCGCACCCAGAGCTAAACAATAAGGAGCTGTTCTATCACCCAATGTCCCTTTCCCCACCGAGAAAGGGAACTGAGAAAAGGAGGGAGACTCATGGGTTGAAATTTAAACAGATTTAGTAAGATAAGAAAACCAAAATCAATACTAACAGAAAAGACACAAAGTTATACTTAACCCACAGAGTGCTGACAAATCCCTCCAGGAGTAGTAACCATTGAGAATTGCAAGAAGAGAATAGCACGAAAAGAACCCCACACCTCCCCCTCACGCTTTCCCTTTTATAGTGGAGGTGATGTTAATGCTATAGAATACACCTGGGGGCCAGGCTGGGTCAGCTGCCCTGGCTTTCACTGCTGATGGCCTTGATCACCATCCCACAGCTGGCCACAAACTGAAACAAAATGTAACAGAAACTTGATTCTATACATTTTATCCCCACGAAACCAGGACAGTCCTCTACTACTATCACACGAACATGGGGCTGTGTCTGGAGGTCTAGACAGACACTCCAGTATGTTGGAGATGTTGCAGCAATCAGTGATGAGACATTCAGAGTGACTGAGAGAAATTCCTATAGCCTGAGCAGACTGTGGGCCTGTGTGGGACAGCTTTGCTCCATATCTACTGTTTCTTCTCCTGTCTTGCTCACTCCTCTTCACTGTCCACTCTTTCTTTTCTAATCAGAGGATCCCTTCTGAATTCTGTACCCCGGAAAGGAAGAAAAGGATGAAACTGCCCTTCCTAAAGCCCATCTTTTCTATTTAGATAAGCTGAGGTTAACTACAATTCAGTCTTTATTATAGCAAACACTCAAAAGTATCCCCTTCTACCCTAGCTATGGACTATATCATAATAAGGGTGATACATAACACTGTATGTCCTGTGTCACTGTCTGAAGCCACAGGGCTATCATGATGTTTTGATGGTAAACCTGGGAGGGATGAACTATACCTGTCAGCATGCTTTCATTTACAATGCACTGCCCGCTGATCAGGATGGCATCACAAGGCAAAAGGGTTTTGCCCTCTTTCAAAACCAGCATATCTCCAGGAACAAGATGGTGTGATTCCAGCTCATGGAAACCTGTAGGTGACACGTAATGCAAACTTTGTGCTTCATATATTTCTCTGTGGTAAGGGGAAAAACACAAGGAACTACCTGCTAAATAGATTGTTACAATTTACAATGACTGATAAACAAAGGACCACAAGTAGCACCTAAGAAGAATACAACCTCCAATTTTTAGAAAAGCCTAGGCATCAGTTCGAACTGTAGAATTCCTTCTTATCTCCCCAGGAGCCCAACCAATGGTTATTGTTCCAATGCACTAACCTAACGGAAGAAGCTTGGACCTACGTTTCTTAGCTTGAATCTGTCTTTTTGGATTGTGTTCTAAATACCATGGCAATGAACAGACTTTGCATGGAGCAACTAGGTGGGCTCACAGCCATTTAATGGCTGTGTAGTTGGCTTTGTCAGCATTGCTTTAAGAAAAATGACATAGTTTTCCTGGTAATTTTTTGCTCCACTCAAACAGTTACGAATATGATTGATGTGCCACCACATACTTCTAGGTCAAATTAACCCAATCTGCAGAAGCTAGTTAATAAAACTGAGAGACAGAAGGGGAAACTGCTCTAGAAGGAATTTGATACTAGACGTTCTTGGGTTTGATATAAATTGCTATAGAAATGAAACGCATTGAAGAAAAAAGTGTACAGGATTCACCTTCCTTATTTCTGCAGACGGTGACCATGATGTTGTTATGAGACTCAACCAGTCTGTGCAGTTTAATCGATTGCTATAAATTAAAGGAGAACACACAAAAGTGTTACATCTTACTTACATGATGCAATTCATCCACTAACAATTATTCCGTTTTGTTATTTGTGGTTATGAGAGCCCTCCTAAACTGGGGTCTGGCCCTGCCAGAAACTATACAATCACACAGAGAAAGAAATTCCCCACACTCATTATGGAGAAGGTGTAACAAAAGGTTACAAAGCAAAGCACTGGAATGGGGAAGGGAGGATGTGGGTAAGGAACCACACAGAGGTTATGATGACTAGAAGGCCAGGCCATTGAACCTGCTATTACACAATGTCACAAGATTAAACCTCTGAGTAACTCTCATAGCACTGTACATGTGCATGTTGTAACATTCTGGCCTTTCCCAGACATTAGAAATAAATCATCCTTGTGGTAAAAGGTTAGGTGTCTCACCTGTCTAAGGTCATATACAGTCAAAAAAATTGAGAGGAGAGACATGATTATGATGGCAGTGGCATACTCCATGTACTCTTCAGCAAACCACAGACACACACTAAACAGCTGGAACACGTAAAATGGATTTAAGACCTGTTTGGAGAGAGAGCAATACTCAAGAGCTGGCCACATTTCAATGGCTCCAGTATACCCACCCAGTCCATCCTGTTAGAAATGGGCTGGAATAAAAGCTATCGAGTTGTGTCTCCCAACCCCCTTTCTAATTTTGTTAGCAGTGGCTTCAATCTAATCAGATTGGGCCTTCTCCATCTGACAGAAGGGCCAAATAATCTGGACCAATAGGATGTTATTTGGGATGCGAATGGCTCAGCCCAAGTCTTGTTTTGCTTGCTTATTTACTAGAAATGTAACAAAAGTGAGAGAAGAGCAGGTTGTGCCATGAGGATGGAGCTCACATACCGTAGGCACATCTCCACAAACACTCTGTTTAGGCCACATATAGCCAGTTCCTGTCTGAAAAAGATACTGGTGCTTTACATGGTGCTGTGCCCAGAGTCATGAGCTCACTGGATCTCTCTGCAGCTGTAGGCATATACCAGCTACTGCTGTTCACTTAATCCCTGCTGATTAAGAGACAGCCTTTGCCTGGAAGGTTTGATTTCCAGTGCAGCTTGTAAATATACACTGACCCTTGTAACGCCAACAGAATGAGCTCCTGGGACACAGATACATACAAATACCAAGCAACCATACAGGAATGGGGATGGAGGATAGAGAACAATGGAGAATAAATGAATTTATGGTGATTTCATGGAACAGCTTTAAACAGGAGTGTGCTTGATGAGCGAGCACTGTGAAGCTAATTCAGACATAGAATCCATTATATTCTATACGCATACTCTGCCTCCCCAAGTAGGCTAGAATAAAAGCAACAGAAATGCTTAACCTCTTTGATGAGCAGTTTCCAGATAGGGATCACTGGAACATCAATACTGTTTGGCCCACATATAACTCTCCTGTATGGGATAAAGATATATCACTTAACAGACAAAATAGTGACAATGTAGCTCACTCAAGAAGCTGCAGCTTTCAATAGTCCTAAGAGCTTGTATCAATCCCAGTTTAAAGGCTGTGAGGATCCTTCTCCAAGAAAAAGATAAAAAATTAAATGCCCCTACAGTGCTTATGTCAGAAAAGATGACTGTACCAGCGAAATCTACTTAAACAGACAAGAGGCGTAGCACAGCCTTTTAGGCAAACATTTCCATCACGCAAAAATTCCTTTGAAGCACCGTAAACAAAGGAATTCTGCACCTAAAACTAAATTATCTAAAACCAAATAATTTTGCATAAAGGTAAGGGTGATTTGAATGTAAGATTCAACATGAACTAAGGTCAGGAGCTGGATTTTCAGTATTCAATCAACTGAGGATCATTTCTTTATTTAGCAGTTTCAGGAATACCTATTCTGTAAATTGACTAATGATACAGTAGTCTGTGAGAATAAATTCAATGACCAGAACTAATTGATTTAGAAGTTCAATACAATTACATGGAACCCCATGGAGACTTTCTCTTACTCCAAATAAGAACTGCTTAGAGTTAGTTACAGGACATAGTTATTTCCTGATTGAGAACAATAACAGTGATGAATACTGAGACATTTCATAAAACTTTGACAAGGAATACACAACATTCTCTAGCCCTTTTCATTCAATTTTTCACTCATGGCCATTTCATCTAAAATTATGTGCATATTAATGGATACACAAGAAAATCAAGGAAAGTGCACCAACAGCAGTGAATTTACATCTCTCTGACATCCTTGTGTTAAGTACTTATGTTTTAAAATGTGTACCTGACATTCTGTTCATAGCAGGTGAGACCAGAACCAAATTTGGCGTGTATAGCTGAGCAAGTGTGGTGGTCTTCTAGGGCTCTAAAATATAAAGGGAGTGTTTTCCTTAGGACATTATTCACAAAGAAGCTTGACTTCCTCAGAAACTTGTGTAACCAGGTCACTGAACTCACCCAACTTTCTGGAACTGTTTTGCATAGATATTCCAGACATAGCGGATTTTTTGTACTTGGATACTTCTCACCTGTAAAACAAAGCAGGGAAAATATATGCAACACAGCAAATAAAAATACTCCCAGGCCTGCTCACAGATCTCAGCTAGGCATCCTCACTGGGGTCAAGCACCAATAAAGCTAATTATATGAGGGGCAGGGAAGGAGAGAAGACAGGATTGCATATACTAACTCCCTAGTTATGTTATAGAGTGGACTCTCACCGCAGTGCAGGTTCCAGTAAGCTTTACAGATCTTTAGGTCAAGCAAGTACAAAGCAGCATTATTCTCTCCCCATTTTGTGAAGCGAGGAATACAGTCCTCACTCTCATTTCACAGAAGGAAGGGAAGAGATGACTGATGCAGTGGTGGGTACGCAGGCAGTTGTCAAAGCCCATCTTCAGTCAAAAACTCCCTTATCTTCTGTCTGGCTTTGAGGAAAGCAGGGGGCTTTGGGCAGTTTGAAGGCATGGAGCTGAGTCCTTCAGCTGAACAGATATGCCAATAGACAAGAAAGGCCATCCCAGGATACTTCCTGAGTCATTGCTAATGCTAAGACCTTGCAGAACAGTTACTCATTAGGAACACACTCTGCCATTTAAATCTTGCAAAAGGAGTCTGTCCTGTTCTGTGCAACAATAACGAAGCCTATTAGAGATAATGGTGCTTCGTATCAGCTGGAGGAAGGCATGGCTATACACCTATACACATAAGTAATAAAGAAATCAGCTCTAGGGGACTCTCCCTACTCAGTGCAATAAGAATTATTATAGGCCAATGAAATCTATACTCAACTCATACACTGACTCAAAATGGAACTACAACCTAATAAGAGGTCTGTAGTTAGGGTTTCATGCAATAGAAGCTGCAATATCTGCAATGCTAAAAACTGGAGTGGGAAATGAAGGACTCAACTCGCTGCTGGGACAGATCCATGGACAGCTCTTGGGCACTGCACGTTACTCTGTGGACTTAGGTAGCTTAAACGGCAAAAAGATTTTATAATTGACATATAAGTGGGGGCTTTTGAATTGCTAGTGAAATATTAAACTGTTTGCTCTTTGCTGCTTTGAAATCTGTTCTTTTCTATCTAGATGTTTTGATTGATATGAAAGGGTTGTTCAAAGGGCCTATTATTTGAGGGCTATATTGGGCTTTTTTATGTTACTAATTTGATCCTCTGAAGAATGTTACAAATCAGTATTCACTTTCATACCGTGCCAGTTGATTAAACTAGCTGGCACTAAACTTTCTTATGTACATCAATATATGGCCACACAACACAGCAGTAATAGCAAAAGCTTTGCTAAGCTAAAGTTAGGTTTATAATGAAAATGTCTACTAAAAATTGCTGCAGATATAAAAATAAATGCCAAAAAGTTATAAATCTATTTCCTGGAAGGGAATATAGCTCTTTTATGGGTTCCCCAGTGCAGTGATCTAGTATCTATAATCAAGAGCCAAATATTAGCAAATGTACCATTGCATTCCTATTGCTCACACCAATTTAACATGTAATGTTAAGCAAGACATATAACCGAACTGTCTGGTACTTGTTCCAAAATGGGGAAGATTCAAAGCCATGGAACTGGCAGAGACCAGGACAGATTTTTGCAGGAAGAGTCAACAGTGCAAGACCTCCAGCAAACGTAATTTAAAGCACAAATTGGTGCATACAAAGGCAAGAAAGCAAAATGGGTTTCAGACCCTCCTTGATGAAACATTTCTGGAAATACTGATGCAGCTCTGCCTAGGCACTTCCCTGTTCTATTGCCCTTCAGCTGCATTCATCCCTATTTTCATGTTACTGCAGGAGCTGTGATGTTCAGTTCCTTAGTTTCCCTTCAGACACACAGCCACCCCTAAATTCCTTGATTCCTATGCCAGGAATGAGTTTTTGATTTGGAACTCTGACTCTTCACTACCAACCCCAGTGTCTTGAAGCTCTCCTACTTCTCTCAGGAGTGGTGAGGATTCTTTTTTCATAACCTACCTTGGAGTAAGAGCGGATTTTTACAGAGGTGAGTACAGTTCTCCAAAATCTCTAGCGTGTTTTTCCACAGCTCACTGTGTTCATCAAGCTGCAACTTTCTTAGCTGCATATGTTTCACAGCTCACTTTCACTCTATGGAGCATGGCTGAGATTTGCTATCATCTCCCAGATGCTGCAGGGAATACTTTACTTACTTGCAAACTTGGCTTCATTATGGCTTTGCTGAAGATTGAGTCTTCCTCAGCAGTGGCTGGATAATCTGACCTGCTTTTGATGAGTGCAGACACAGAGATCCATGTCACAGTCTTACGAGAATAAATCTGAAATTCATCCTAAATGAATATAAAAGAGAAGTGTCACAATTTCGCCCAAAATCAGACCAAACTCCCTATCACCTTGGAGTGAATGATTACACTAGGCCTTACTAGAGCACTGCTCCAGCTTTTTTAAAGAACTAACGAACAGGGTCTCCCAGCACTTGTGGCTGATGATAGATAAATCAGCAGAATGGAAGCAGAACCACGATCCTGTCAAAATGTGAGTACTGCAAACAATTCACTGATCGCAGGTCCGGTGCTTGGCTCATAAGGATGGAATGTGAACACCCACATCATGATCTAGGACAGGCAAACAGTACAGGACAATCTGAGATGCAGTGACCATACTGTAAAGAGAAGATCAAAAGGAACATAGCACTGGATTGTAAAATGGACGTTTAGTGCCAATACCTTTTCACAGTCATTCCCGTGTTAACGCTTCACTGGAACAAGTGTGTTAGCACCATGCCTCCCTTACGGTAAATGAGACAAGCTTTTGCCACAAACTGAGTTAATGATCTTGCTATTTTTTATAAAATAAGTTCAGCACTGGAACCGCCTGATACCTAGTGTCGGTAGTACAGTTTTAGAGGTTAGAGCAACTACTGTAATCTGTAATAAGTACCCCCATGTTAAGTTTCAGACCCGAACACTGAACCATATGCATTAAAACCAACTATGAGACTGACTTATATATCATATTCAGTGGGTGAGCAGTTTGACAGATGGAAAAAGCTGATTACATCAGCCAGCCAGGTTCTGAAAGCACAGTTATTAAATTTCATTTGGAAATGACAACAGAAAAAAAAAGATTCTGTACCAAATATGAGTCTTTTTGAATAATTTAAGGATTCAAAAAAAGAATTTGAATAATGTTTATATATCTTATTTATTTGTGCTCTTTTTTTCTTAAGCTGGTATTTTGAGTAGAATAACATTTATTTTCTGATATTTATCTTTAATTTAAATTTCAGAATTAGTAGATACTGGGATGCAGACTGTGATGGGAAGCAGTGAATAACATAGGTACTCATTATTTGAACTAGAGTGAGTCAAAATTCAACAACAAAAGTGAGTTAATAGGCTCTTATATTGCAATTGCAGAGATGATGATGAATTATGAATGAAGGTTTTATGTGAAGCAAAAGAGAATTCCAAGGATCAAGCTGATAGGATTACCTGTATCCTCATTAGCAGTAGCCATCACATTTGAGAACTGACATAATCAGAATGTAGGGAAAAAAACAAAACCGTCATTTTAAAAAAGAGAACCACAAAGGAAATCTGAAATTGTCAAATGCCCAGAGCATACTTTGAGAGAGTTTCCTGATAACAAGAGCATACAATATGATTCAATTCTTGTTTAATTACATAAAGGATCATTTAAAAACTCATTTACCTGAAAAGTGCTTGGCATAGCAAATCCATTTAAAATGACACACAAGAATAAGTAATTAAAAATGCAAACTGAACTGAAGATTAAAAAGGGAGATTAAACCTAATAAGCTTCTTTAAAAAAAAAAAGAATACATACCCGCAGCCTATTAGGAAGCAGATTGTTTCAATATAAAATATTCAACAGGCAGATCTGTGATTTTCAAAACCCAAGATTTTAACTGCGTGCTGCTCTGCTCGTTTAAGAAGGCAGCTCAAATTCAGCGATAGCAAGTGATCCATTTTGCAACTGCACATTTTGCAAATACCATTGTTCAGGAATCTTTGAAGCAGAACAAATCAGACTTCTGGAAGTAAACCAACCCTGCCAGCTCCTGGATTGTTCAGGCTCAGCTGGGATTCAGAGTCAAGTCTCAGTTTGCTTCTTCTAGTGTTGCAGTAGCTCACAGGAAATGAAATCAGGGTTTGTACATGTTGCAGTGCTTCAGTACGGTGCTCAACAGATAGAAATCTGTATTAGGAAACTACTAGCAAAACGTAGCAGCCCTGAAAGCATTAACTGCAGGATTGTGGGCTTATTGGACATGGGGAAAATGATAGAAATGGAAACATACAGCCAAGAAAACAACCAGTCTTCCTTATACTGATCCCTCATCATGCACTGTTGGACACTGCTGGGGACAGAGCTAGACAAATCTTTGGTTTGGCCCAGTGGCCAGATTTTGGCAAAGGGGCAGCTTTACCAGGACAGCCAAGTGAGGGAAAAGGGATCTGCTGGACACTGCCAATCAAACAAATGCTTCAGAATCTAGAGCACAGATGTGCAATGTAGAAAGCACAGGAATGGTGGAAGGGAGGAGGAAGGATTCAGAGCAAATAACACAGTCTTGAAACCACAGATATTACAGGTTTTTTCACCCCGATTTCTTTCAGCTTGTTGTCTGATCAGCTGTTACCCTCCATTCCAATCATCATCTTACACATAATTTGTGGCATACTTGAGAGTTCTTTAGATCAATGATGGTAAACACAAGATATTACTGAAGGAAATCAGCAATGTCAGAGATTTCAGCTAACTGTATTCCTTCCATTAACTCATCTTCCAGTTTGTCCTGGTTTGGCCCAAACCAGGCCAATTAGTCTTAGAGAAACCAAGGTCACTGCTAAATTCCTCACTGCTTATGAGTGAAGAGCCAAAGGGGGGTCGCAGCTGCAGGGGGGAGCAGACAGGGCAGGTGACCCAAGACTGACCAACAAGGTATTCCATCCCATACATGTCATTCTCACTTTCCTATTTATCACTAACCCACGGCCTCCTGGAGGTGGGGCCCAGGAGGGAGGGGCCCTCCTGTCTCCCACTGATTGGTACCAGCTTTGCCAATTCTCCAGTTAAAAGCCTGCAGGTGTGATGGCAGGGAGAGCTATTGCATTTTCCCCTCTGCCTGTGCTGGGGGAGCAACTCTGCCTGAGGAGGATTTCCAAGCTCTCAGTCTTGGCTTTGTATATATTTGTATATATTTGTATATATTTGATTATTTCTATTATTATTGTTATTATATTCTTTTTCATTATTATAGTTTATTAAAACTGTTTTAACTTTCCAACCCATAAGTCTCTCTCCCTTTTCCCTTTCCCTTTCCCTTGGGGTGGGGAGAGGGTTAACAGAGAGCATCTGCCACCTGGTTAATAGCTGGCCCAGCTTTAAACCGTGACAGATTTATTGGAAAAAACTACACACTAGGGACTAATTTAAAGATCAAAGTAGGCACCTACTGTTGTTCTGAGCAGGACAACGTCCGCTTCTTCCAAGCTGCAGCAGATGCAGTTTGCCCACACGTTCCACTCTGGCTTCCAGTAAAACAGCAGCAGCAGAGCTCCACAGGACAAGATGTATCCAGCAATGCACAAGGCCCTTCGGCAGCCTTGGGTTTTGTAGCCAAAAATCTCCTGTACAGCAAAGACAAGGAAAAAATCATTACTATTTCTCTTAAAGAAACACCTGGAATACTACACTTTCCCGTCATCCACTGCTCTCCCATAGGTACTGTTTGGTATGGTACTGTGAAAAAACAAGTCATAGAACTTGTATTTGGCTTCTTTATGTGTCCTAGGCATGACTAGAAAAAAATTTTGCATGTTTCACAGAAGTTTTCATTCAACTTCACAAATTCTGGATTGCTGTAGTCTGACCAAACCTCTTAAATAGTTTTATGTAGTTGTGAAACTCAGCATGAGACACTGTTACGTGTGTGCATGAATGGAATGCTATCAAAATATAGAGGCCCTAACCTTTAAGCCCCAGGTTAGGAACACAGATTTGCCTGGTCAGCTTTTTAAGGTCCTTGGGTGAGACAGCTAAAGAACGTGAGTACATCTGCACTAGGGGATAGAGAGTGGTGCAGACACACTGCAGCAGCTGAGACAGTGCCTGCTTCAGAATCAGAAGCACCACTGCTGTCCTGCCACAGCAGTGAGTCTGCATTAATGCACCTACACTTTAGAGACTCGGCTAGTGTCTCTGCATGGTGCCGAATGGCATTGTGTGGCTGCACCAGCTGGAGCTGCTTTGAACAACTCGGCACAGACATAGCCTTTGTAGGGCTGTTACCATCTTCCATGATAGGTCCAGTATGGGGATTTTGGACCTTGCCAATGTGCCATTGTCCTAACACCCCAAAATAGTAATAATAACTGTTAGTAAGAACATCTAATGAACACTTGCAGAATGCTTTACTTGTTCAGAGGACCAAAGGAAGCTACTCACTGTAGCTGTATGAGTAAGTATTATTATTCCATTTTTAAAGCTGGGGAAATTGTTACAGCGAGGCAAGGCGACTTGCCTAAAATTTCAAAGGGATGACTGTCAGCATCACAGTTTAAGAGCTGCCAGGTCTTGATACCATGGACAAATTCCCTCTCAGTAATGCTAGCAGGGACTCGGTAAAGGCAAAATGAAATGTATACAGTGAATTTATAGAGAAGACCCAGCCCTGATCTAAGATGGGAGATTGCATGGCTGAAATTACATCAGGTGACCAGGAGAATTTGCTAACATAAGGGTTAAGATTCCTCAATCTCCTTCTTCATAGTATACCTGCAGCAATTGTGCAATCTGCTTCTGGAGATCAGATATCTGCAGCCACAGATATTGCAAGATCCATTCACAAGGTGAGAAGAAAAGGCAATGTAATTGGAAGGATGAGTAATACCTGGTTCTGTGCTGGTGTCTTTGCTTGTTATGTGAAACGCAGGCCCTACCCAGTGGTTCCACACGCTGCCTCGGCCTACCTGCTCTATGTCATTCTCCAAAAGACGGACTCTATCTTCCTAGCTAATCTCCATGGGGTTTCTAAAGGGAAGAAATTGGCAACTGTGGGGAAAAGGTATGATAAACTACACAGCGAAGTGGCCTGCATTGCACAGGACCTGGTTATACCACCCTGAGATGCACACGCTCAGCGTTTTCAAATGCTTCTATAATCTCTGAGAAGCCCAAGAGAAAAAGGCAACTCTGCAGCAGATAGAAGGAAGCTCATGGAGGACAGCAGATAGGCAAGGTTGCTAGAAGGTAGTTGGTGTGGCAGTCGTGCTAGCAATATTCACGAATGCTGTCTATTCACCTCTGTCTAGTTGTATACTTCACAAAAAGGTTACAAAATTAGTGTCAGCACCAGCATACAGAATAGTACATAGAACAATGTGAAGTTACTGTTCACAGCAACTGCTTACTAGCAAGATCCAGATGCTTGGATACAGACTTTACAGCTTGTCAGCAAGGCAAAGGAACTCCCAAGGAGACAAAGATGCCTAAGGGAAGAACTGTTAAAAGAACGTACCTTCGGACTTCCTCCAGTAAATGGCTGGACCTGGAATAACTGGAATAATATTTTCAAATTGGGATGGGCATGAATATCAGGGTGGGGAAGAATGAGATTGCTGCCATGTACATCTTGCTTCTGCCAGTGAATCATTCCTTTAATTTCCAGCTTTTGTGCCTTACACCCAAAGTCTGAGAAGTCAATAAGACTGTTAATGCAATCAAGAAGGGAGAGGGCAGGCACTCAGCATGTGACTGGCAGTCATTTGGGACCATCTTCTGTTGGCAGTGTTCTCCTCCACTGAAATGCTGAACGATTCCCCAAGCCTGATATGACAACATAACCATAGACTCTGTCTTTCTCTGCCTAGGAAACCATGAACCTATATAACAAAATATGTATCTGAGTCCCCTACGCCTGCATATGTTTCCAGGCCTTTGTTTTCCAGAATAGTTTCCCCTCAAATAATAGTTTGATTCCTTAGATCTCAAGACACTTCCCAAAACCAAGCATGCATCAGTATTCCTCATTTTGAAAACTAGGAGAGAAGACGACAAGAAAAACAGCTCAGCTGGGAAAAAAAAGGCCATGCTCTTAAGACTTCCACTACACTGTCTGCTGGATCTTGCTGCTTCTCACAAGGGGCTTTCCTGAGATAGACAGACAGATAGATAGATACATACATACATACATACATAGATACCCTTGAGCTGTTCTGACCCAGTGCACATTCTGTCCTATGAACACAGGTGTTGGTTCAGGTTCATTGGTTTGTGCCTTGATGAATGTGACATTTCTGAATATAGGTGTTCAGGAGCTCTACAAGGAGTAAGCTGGGAAAGAATAAACATCAGATGTTAACTGCTGTTTTGTATCTGGATGTCCATGCAGTAATCTAAAGCCAAAGCAAAGTATTTCCCATGGGTTGGAAATGTCTGGTGCAGGTTACCTGGGCCACATCATTCAGAAGTAAAGCTAGGCAGGAAAATAGACTGAGCTCCAAACCTAACTTGTGACAAAATTCCCTGGACTGGAACCTTTTAATACTTAACTTCAGAATAAAATGTTCTGTTAGGTTGAGGTGTTTTTCCTGACCCTGTGCCTTCAGCTGGAAGGACTATAGCAATGAATGCTGCATTCATAAAAAAGCATTTAGTACATATATAACTCCCTGTAGAAACAGAAACAGTATTAGTACAAACACTTTTCACCTGTCAAATAAGTCAACAGTGGAATTCTTTAGAAGAATTCTCCAAAAAAAAAAAGGTGAATATTAGATCCGCAACAGAGGTATCCACAATGTGCATGAAGGAGGGGGGAACAAGCACACACATGATGCAGGTTTCTCAGCCGGTTTATCTAGCCATGTGAATGTCTTACAGTACTTGGGGTTTGGAAATTTGTCAAGCTTATTCAGGATTCACCAGGCCTATGCTACAAAGATCTCCAAGCAAATGCATGTCCACTATGGCAAATAATACTTCCAGGGCTGGCAGAAATCCTGGTGTTGATGTCACCAGTAAGAACATGTCTGTCAGGCTGGTTTTATGTTGTTAAGGAAAAGAGAATAACTTTTGCTGGGTTGTATTTCGTTGCACAAAGATGCTGTGCTGATGCAGACATGCTTCTTTTGAAGATGGGTCTGATGAATACAGATTTGCACCTTCACAACTTTTCTGCTGTGTGAGAAGGTTTTTAGGGCTCAATGTGTGCATTTGGCACATATAACATTACACAGCCAAACAACCTGGGTTCTTGAGGGCACCAGACTAAGAGATGGTGGAAAAAAAAAGCTAAGATCAGCTATCTGTAAGACTCCAAAGGGCTTCCCTTTATCTCACAGGAGGTAGCACTGTCTACAAAAGAGGCTGGTATGCAGGGCTCATCTCATCTCTGTAGAATAATTTTTAATAAATTGTAGTGTACTGTAAAACTTTGTTTCCTCATCTGTTAATGTCCCCTTTCTCTTGAGACTCCTAACAGTCAGAAAAGTGACTAAAACAAAATGCTTTAACTTGTGAGAGGCCATGGATTATTGCACAGAAAAAGCCGCCAGACCTGCTCAGTTGGCAGAAAATGTGCTTATTCCAAGAAAGGTCTTAGCTGCTTTTACAATCATACAAAGCCAGCACTCAAGGGCTTACCACTCTAGTGTCCAACAAGTCTTTGTTACTTATGTTTGAAAGAAAAATTGCCTGTAACTGCCAGGTCATCTGCACAGAAGAATGTAAATGCAAAAGTCAAAGAAGTTCAGGCACCCTTTTCTTTGGTGAAAACAAGGGCCTCTAGCTACCAGCAAGGAGCCTAAACAGTGGCTGTGAACTATCATATTTCTGGCAACCCAATCACCAGGTACCCTATTACGAACAACCTGTTGCTATAACAACAGATAATAGGATTAGACTTGAAAGACTGATTAAGATTCACAAGGAATTTAATAACTGAATCTCATTCTTACCAAGCAGAACCTGTTTCATCAGAGGTTGGTTTCTCTTCCCTCTGAAGCCAATAGCAACATTCACTATTGTTCCATTAGGAACAAGGTTGTGCCTTTCAGATTCTATCTTAATTTCAAGAGTTATTTTTTTCAAACTCAAAGTATATAAAATACCTGGATCAGATCCCCTTCAGAAAGTTGGCATCCCAAAGGAAGCAGACAGCTGCCAATATGCAGCGGCAAACTGGGGTTCACCGGATGACTGACTGCAGTTGTCTCATTCCTTCAGACGTAAGCAACTGGGGAACATGTGCTTAAGACACGCTTCTCGTAAATTCTTCCTGAAGCAGCAGCCTGTCGAAGTCTTTCACAATCTTTTGCACTACAAGACTTATGCTTTGCACTTTAGGGTTTGTGCAAAGGGAATGATTAGTCCCAAGCTGTACAGAGAGGAGCATCAAACTGGCAGAGGGCATGCAGCTGTGTTTTTCCTCCCTCTTCCTATTTCATCAACAATTACTTCCTCTCAAAAACACCTTCAAACAGATCTTGCTGAAGGGATGGGAAAAAAAAGCAAGGTAATTCCTAAAATAAACCCCTTCCTGTTACCATACCTATTAGCCCTCTCTGAGGCAAGCTGCTCTGTCCAGAATGCTCTCACGCTACTGAGATCTTTCCCATACTACAAATGTTTATGAAGAGAGAGATATTATCGCATGCTACAAATATACATTGCTAAGTTTTAGCTGGGTACCAGGAAAGTGAACTCTCGTTCAAGCAAATGTGCTCCAGCCTCATAAAGTAATCCCAAAGATGTACACAAGGATATATAGGGTAGATTTCCTAAGTCAGAGTGGTTATTCTTAAATACAGGACTATCTAGCATCTCAGCTGTACCAAGAAATGGAAACACTGAAGAAAACTTAAAAGTATTTCTTCTCATTAGAGTCCCCAACTTCCTCAGCAAAAGGGACAGCTAGTTCAACATAGGAAGGCACTGCATGTCCAGAGTCCAAATGAACTACTAACATGCTTTCAGAATTACTTGAACGATTTCACTCTGAAAGAACTGGCACTTGCACAATGTCAGCTGTTACATTATTACACCAAGTGATATGATCTTGTTTGAGGAGTTGAGAACCGCTTGTTAATAATTTGGTTCAGGTGGATTAAACTTACTCTTAAAAATAACGTCAAAAAATATTTTTCATTGCTTAGAATTAAAAAAAATGTTGCAGGGTCACTAAGACATTTTATGCCAGTGCCACTTGCTGTGGCTGCCAATAATTTAAAACATATGATTTTAACAAAGAAAGAATGTCTGCACATAATTCTCTTTTACCCCATGCACTCTACTTCTCTCCTCTGCTTAAACACAGCCTTCTTTGTCTCTTTCTTCACAACTTCTCTCCCCTACATATTACTTTCTTTTTCTCTTTCACACAAATACGCACACTAGCTGTTCTCTTTTTCTATAGACACGCTTTTTCCCTCGTCCTCTTACAGTACCTCAGACACCCTCACAGGTAACTTCCTCTCTCACACTCGTAACTTTTTTCTCTCTCTCTTTCACATACATAACAGAGACACATACATACCTGCCAAATCTAGCACAATTTGGCTATGGTTTTAATTGCACCTACTACTTGACTGCTTTATCAATCTTTTTTCTGTGACTTTCATTTGGGAACCTCAGGTGAATGAGCACTTCTCATGCTCATTGTAGGCATAGAGAGCATGGCAACTGCCAGATACTGTATTCACAGAGCGGACTGACTCAACACTGTGCACACGCACCAACTTAGCACGGAAAACCTCAGATTCACAGTGTGATCCCCAAGCACTGGACTCACGGCACATGTGCTCAGTATGATCCCAGTGAGAAACAAGAACATTACTGGGATAGCTGGCTCCATGCAAGCACAACTTGGATGTCCCACTAGTGCACAGCTGGAATGGGACATCCAGGGTACAGTAGTGGGGCTCTACAGAGCACTAGACGGTCCACTTAAACCTAATTAGCTCAGGCTCAATTTTGGCATTGCTAGTGACAGTGCCAGCAGTGGGAAGAGAATGACAGGGTGTTTATGGTCCTAGAAGGATGGGGACAGGGTGGAGCACTGACACAAAACCAGCAGCCACTTGGAGCTGGGGAGCAGTGGCACATCAGCACCAGGGCTAGAGCCAGGAGCGGGGTACTTCGAGCAGGTTGAGTAACTCAGCAGCAGAGCCAGCTGGGTTCTGCATTGCACTGAGCTAATTAGTCCCCACCCTCAGAACCAGTGCCTTGTGCTTCCTGCGGTGCTCCGTTCATGCTGCTGGATGACTCTGTACTGCATTCTCCAGCACATCCCAGATTACCCCTGTTTGCATTACGCAAAATATGACACCTCCCCTTCCCTGGATGGAAGAGAGCTGACTGAAAATCTACGTTTGTATCTAGGGATTACAAATGTCCCTGTTTTTCCATGACATGGTCTCTTTCTCACTAAAATGGAATTCTCAGTGAGTAGATTTTGAAGATTTCTCCAGGATTTCTGGAAGTGAACAGTCATGTCAGCTTGTAAGTGACTGTGTTTCACTAGCTTTGCTGGGGCTCTTGTACATCCAGAAATCCTACACAGTCATAGCAGAGCTACAGTAGCTCTGCAGCACAGGAATTTTGAGAAGCACTGCATTTACCAGACAGGCATGAGAATTGTTGATGTACAGCTGCACCATGGGTCTGACATCTCCAGCTCAGTCTGTTAGATAGACAGAATGGATACGTGACAAATAGCTGATCTGTAACACACCGCAATGCCAAAGCAGCTAAGAAGGACTGAATTTACTACAATCGTGCACTGGGCTTACTATTTAAAAGAAGCGCCATGAAGTAGGTCATAGGACTTAGTTCCACATGTTACAGAATGCATGTAAACATACTCCTCCCTGGGAAACTCTGGAAAGAAACATGGTGGTTCTGTATTTAGAAATCCTGCTTCATACAGGCGCTCAGGCTGGAATAGTGCTGCCAATTCAACAGACTGCATTTGCTAATAATTTATGCAAACATAACATGGGTTTTTATGTTCCAGAGAAAGCCAAGGTTCCCAGTCCTCATGTGACTGGAGCCAGCCCTAGAGATTCAGCTGTCAAATTCAGCCAGCCCACCCCTCAAGCTCATATAAGACCACCTCCACCTAGACTTATAATGCCACATCAATAATCTGTCAAGCCATTCCCTGTTGGAGAGGTTAACCAATTCAATCCAGTGGACACATACAACTTTCTTTCCGCTAAAAAAAAATTACATCCCTTCCTAACTGTATGTTTCTGCTATGGGAACACCCTCACCATCCATAACTAAATTACACACTGTAGCATCTTATTGCAGAATATGTGCCATCTACTGCTTCAAGTTGAGAAAGACCTAGACAGAGATACGACTCACCATCTCATTCTCTTCTCCCTGGTTAAGCTGTGCATAATGGTTCTTGGCAGGATTTTCCCCCATGAAATGACCCTCTGAAGTCCTTCTAGAGCACCCTCAGGACAGGTCTTCAGCGTTGTATGCTTGAATTTCTACATTGAGGAAGTGCTCTAAGTACACACCTTATAACTCTGCTGATGTTTGAAGAATGAAGCTCCTCCCTCTCTGTGGGGTTAGCAGGTAACATTCATCCCTCCTCCCTTTATTCTGCTGTTGGAGTTTTGTGACTGCGAGGGTACATGCAAAATGCACTCAAAGGCACTGCAAGAAAGAAAAAGTTAGATCTCAGAAGTGTTTGCCACAATATGACTCTGGGTCATAACTCTGATAGGTAAAAGCAAGTGCTGTGGCATGCAACTTTCAGGGGAGGGCAAGAGGGGAACATTTTTCTTCAAGAGATTATGGAATCACTGGAGACCAGGAGTGTGTCCAAATGAGAAGGAAAACAGGCATTGCTGTTGTTAACACTTTTAGCAACCAGCCTGAACTAAGTGTCAGCTGTGATCCCCACATATGCCTTGGATAAAAATTCAAGCTCTGGCACTGTAAACAAGGGCCCCAGTTTGTGCAGGTGGATTTATGCACTGACTGTGTCAGGATCCAGCCATGTAGGATCTGTAACCAGTATTTTTATTCATTATTAAGAGTATCATCACAGAATATGTCCTGACCCCACCATATAGCTTTGCGGAACATCACTGAGGTTATTTACTCCCTCCTGAGCGAAACTGGAGTTCCCCACTGATGTCAGTGAGCTGAATACAAATGTCTCTGACCTCCAAATCAGGGCCAAAAGGAAGCTGGCAGAAAAACAGCACCGAGGGTTTTAGCACCTCCTTTTTTTTGCTAGTGTTGGGCTGCATTTGTTTATTAGTCTTATGACTCACTCTCATTACTATTTCCTTGTCCTTTGCTACCTTTTAAGAAGTTACACACCAAATATTTTAGGAATGAGGTCAGGAAGGGCAAACCTGTTCTTCCAGCAAATATGTTAAGGAAACTAAAATATTATTTCTAGGGTGACTGAAACAGATCAAGAACTGCCAAGTTAGTCTAGGGTGACTGAAACAGATCAAGAGGCACCAAGTTACTTCCTATTCATTAGCATTTTACTTCCATGTGGCATGGACTTGTACAAGTCTCAGACATCTCAAGCATCAGGAAAGACCATTGCCTATCCTGAAGTGGGTGGGCTCAGAGAAACAGAAATGGGAGAAATGCTGGGAACAGAGAAAAGAAAATGAGGGAGCTAGGTCAATTAATACAATAAAAGTTGCCCATTGCTAGTAATGTGAGCCAGGCACAGACCTGCAAAGCAGATGTTTGTAAAATGCTGGTGACAAGCAGTTTGCATTGGAGCTAAGATGTTTTGTCTTAACACCTAGCACACTCTCAAAAGGAACCCAGACCAGAGGCTGGACAGAAAAGGATATAACTGTTCTAAGCTGTGTTACAGGTGATGTTGTGAGAAGATCAAGGGGGAAAAAGGAGCTATCCATACCCCAGCTTCAGTGTTACCCCTTCCTTTTCCCCACTGCAACTCCGAGGCTAGCTCTGAGCCTTCTAACTTTTCATTTTGTTCTTCTGAGACCCAGCAACAGGAATTCCAGTTACTACATGAGAATCACAATTTTCAAAATAAAAATTAAAAAGAAAGAATGCAATAAAGTCCCTTTCTGATAAACCTGATTATACAAGAAAACTGAGCATTGCTATTGAGGAGCTATAAAAGACAGGAAACAACAGCAAAGGTACCTTTTCCAAGGCAGGCTGATGATTTTGGGAAATGAATCATTACTTTGGGAGGTGCCAGAGGTGGAAAACAGGACAGCCACACACAGTTTTTCTGCCTGGTCAGCTTTTGCTGCTTCCCCAAATGTCAGCCTTGCTCTTTCTAGTATCTGTAGAAGACTAGGGTGCAGTAGGGGTCCTTGGCTACCCTTTCTCAGAGAAGAGAGACGAGCTGCATGCAGAGTATCCCACCAAACCTGGGTCTCCAGGGAAGAATCAAGGCTCATCCAATCTATTCACTATTTGTACCCTTAGTCCATCACTTATTGACAATTTCTGCTCCTACAGAACACCCTTATTAGGGAGACTTATATCTTCACAACTGAAAACAAATTAAAAACAGATTAAAGGTGTAAAACATGCAGCATTTCCATAGTTTGGCAACCTGACATAATATTCCAGCAAAATCTGTTAATCCAGAACCAATGAAGATTGTGGAATTTGTTAATTTTCTTAAGCAGGTTCACTTTCTCCTGGAGAAAACACCTCTAAAGCATCCTAAACCGGAACCTTTAGTTATATGATGCCCTCTACTGTTCAAAGTAAGAATTACATATTAGTTTATAAATAAAAAATTATTTCTATCATGTCCTATGGAATATCATCATTCTTATTTTTACATTGAAATTTGCCTTAAAAACCAGCTATAAATCACAAAAATAACTCTTCAAGTTAAATACAAAAGCAAAGGTAAGACTTAAAATATAGTCCCCTAAATTCATAAATAAATAAATAAATCTAAAAGCAAGCAAGTAAGAGACAAAAACATAGGCCTCACCTCACACCTACAACTTTTATCTCAGTCCTGAAAATACACGTATGTATTATGTTATCCTTCTGCAACTTATTTTGCTCTGCAAAATCTCACTATATAAACAGAAGGCTGGCCTATGAAACACCCGAAATCTCTTTTTCTGTTTAGCTCAGCACGTGATGATACACAGATCTGGGCATATTACAGATAGGAAGCTGTGAATGAATGGGTGACAGTCCACAGGACAGCACAGAGTAGAATGACAAAGGAGTGAGAAAACATGGAAGAGGAACTTAGGGTTGTTTAATCTAAAGAAAAGGAGACTGAGAGGAGTCATGACAAGAGTTCTCAAACATGTAAATGGAGAAAATCATACTCTCCATGTCCACTGTGGATAAGTTAACTTGCTGCAAGAAAGATACAAATCAGGCACGAGGGAAAACTTTCTATTGTTAGCAAGCACTGCAATTGCCAGGTGAACACGCCAACGCCTGTGTTCTTTACGGACAGGTGAGGCACGCACCGCTCAGAAATGACAGAACTGGTGATCCTGTCTGAGGGCAGATGGCCAGATCTGCTGAACGCTCCTGCTTCCTCCTCTGCCTCCAGCTTCCATTTGGCAACCCCCCAAAAAAAAAACCTCACTGAAGCCCATTTGGACACACCTTGTGCTTTCCAGATTTCAAGGCAGCACTGCCACCCATTTCACACACTTCTTCAGCGCAACAACAGCTGGGAACTCATCTGGGAATCTTATTTAAGCGGCGTGGAAGACCCTCGTACAACCACAGGCTGCCACCCGGGGCTGGGCCTCACCACCCCCTCCAGCGCTGACCCGCCGGGCCAGGCCGCGGAGGCGAGCCCGGGGTGCCCTGGGCCAGCCCAGGGGCACAGGGGTGAGGCGCTGAGGTCTGGCCCTGTCGTCGCTGGGGTGCGAGGGAGAACGCAAGGCCCAGCTGTGGAGGAGCCATAACACCCGCCTCTCCGCTCCTCCAGTTCGGACAAGCCCCCAGCGCTGCTGCCTCAAAAGCCTCCCCCGCCGCCGCCGCGCCCGGAACCTTTGCGCGGGGGCGCGGTTTCCAGCCGGGCCGGCCGCCCGGACCGCGGTGGCCGGAAGCGGCGGCAGCGCTGTCAGCCTGCGGCGGCTCCCCCTGCCCTTGCCGGCGGCAGCCCGGGTCGCCAGGCGCGGCGGCGGAGCCCCGGCCGGCGGCCGCGGTGCGTGCGGCTGCTCCGGGCCTCTCCTGGCCGTTAGAATGTGGCGGACGCGGGCGGCGGAGGCTTGGTGAGCGGGGCGGGCCGCGGCAGGGGTCAGGGCGGGCGCTGCGGGCCGCCGGCGGGCCGGGCCCCCGGGGCGCGGCGGCTGTGCGGAGTGAGCGGCCGCCAGAGCCGCGACCCTCTCCCGCCTGTTCCGACCTCAGGGCCTCTTGCCGCGGGCGCGGGGTGGGTTGTAACACCCGTCCCGGCTGAGCAGGGCTCGGGCACCCGTGAGAACGGGGCTGCCCGCGGGGGAGACCGGAGGCCCCCAGGGGGTCGGGGTGCGAGGTGGGGGGGTGGGTGTGTGTGTGAATGGCGCAGGGGTGAGCCTGAGGCCTGCTGCGGTGGGGCTGCCGCTCCCAGGCGGGGAAATTCCCTGTCCTTCAGCTCCTCTGGAACCCGGGGGTGCGATGTGGGAGGGAGCTGCATCTCCTGCGTTCCCGCCTTAGGGGGTTCAGGCCGCCTTCGTGTCCAGACGCTGGGCCTCCCCATCCGCTACCCTACGTTCCTCTTGGTTTTCACCGTTCTTCTACATGATTCCAGACAGGAGTGGTGAAACTGAATGGCCGGTAACCTTACAATGTTCCTTGGCAGATGTGGGACCAGGAGTAGGAAAATAAGTGTTGTCTGGTGCTGAATGACAAAGAAAATACCACAGTGCTCTTTGTTGGATTAAATGTGAAAGACTGCTTTGCAGTCATAGCTATTGAAAGTGTATATAGCCTGTCTTTACAGAAAATTTATCCCAGCTGAGGTGGGGATTTTTTGAAGTCTTAAACTGGAGCAATATGTGTAAAATGTTAGGTGTGACTTCCAGGTGAAATGCTTGGCTATCAGTAGTAACAGGCCACTCATGTTTTACAAGGGATCTGTAATCTCTGTGCAGTGCAAGAGTAGTCAGGTCACAGGCCTGTAATCAGGCAGATTCTAATGGTAGAGCGGCTCATGTCTGGAAGGCTAATTTTTGTTATTGTTGTTAAAACCAGCTTTCCAGAGGCTTCAAATTTGGAACTCATTAAATACTTAATTTAATAGCATTGTTTTGGCACCCTTTTCAGTCTAATTGCACTTTTCAGTGAAGATCTTAAGGTGATTTTTTTTGTCAGTATTGATCAGGAGGTTTTGGCAGTGGGAGGGGAGAAGGAAGGAGAAAATGGAAGTTTTGATGTAGTGGTGGAGTAGTGTTTTTTCTTAATGAATTATAAGATTTTATATGCTCAATTAAAGCAGGTAGGGTTTGAAATATGCAATAGCATTCAAAAGGCAATTTTTGTTGATCAAGTTCTTGCCACAACAATTCGTGATGGAATTCAATTTTTCCTTCAGTTTAAACATACAGAATGAATGCTATAAAACACAGTGTATTTTAAAAGAACAATCACAGAGAAGAAAATTACATACTATTACAAAATGCCTTTAACCTAGGTGAAGACTAATAATGAGAAGTGGCTGCCATAGTATATATTACCACTGGTCTCTGCTGAAAATATTAAGTTTCTGTGTAATGGTGGTGACTGCAAAATGAAAGAAATAATGGCCTAGTCATCAGCTCGCTTTGTACAGGCTTACCATACCCTGATTTAAAAAAATGTCTTCAAAAACAGGAAATAAAACATTGCTAGTGTGGACGCACTTTTGTTTTTTGTTGTTATGTAGCCACTTTTGTATTGGTACTATCTGTGGTTAATTTCTGAGCCTCTTGTTATTCCATATCAAAGAGGAGAAACTTGTTACTACGTTAGGGATTATTCTGCTCCTGCTTATTATCCTCTTTCTAGATACTAAGTTTGTTATTACAAAGGCACAGCCTTCTGAACAGTTTGTAGAGCAGCAAGAAGATACTCTTCAAAATCATAGTGACTTTTATGAACAAGGACTTTCATAAGAGTCAGTGGAGTTTCCTTTTTCTAAGCTTTCCATTAAACTAAAGGAAATTCTAAACATAGATCATCGGGAGAGTGGGTCTTTTAAGAGAGGAAAATGTCTCAATTCACATAATTCTGATTTTTAACTTCTCTTCCAAAAGCTCAATTTCTGGGTCAAAAGTGCTTTTCTAACAAAGTCTTCCACTTCTTTGGACGTTAAGAATATGCCTGTCATAGATAGTGTCATCTCCAGTACCTGGAAAATCTCAAAGCAAAGAACTGCATAGATTGTAGAGCATGTTATTGGAAAAAGCTGTAATATTTTCCATTTCATATGATTCACTTATTCTCTTTAAGATCTGTTAATTTTAAATCGTTTAGGATTATGGGATGAATAATTTGCCTTCTCAATGGTGTGCAGCACTTTCTTTTCTGTTTGTTCCTTTGTATGTAAATGCACTTGATAATATTGAAAACCCTGAAAAAAGCATCAAGGGACAAGCATTAATTTCAAGAACTATAACTTCACTCATCCAGTAAATTATTTCATATTAACCATTCTGATATGATGGTGAGACTAAAAAGTTACAGAAGTTGCTTTTTTCAGAGCAGTTGTCTTTTCCCTAAACTAGCAAAGCTACCTCAAAATGTTGAAGCATGCAGATAGTGTAATTGAAAGTATAGAACGAGCTTTATTCCAGCCTCGGCATTTGTTTTAACGTAGGCAGGATTGATAAGGTTCCTGTGTTTTAACATGTGCTGAACTCTGTTTTCAAAGTCAAATATTTCAGACTGAAATTTTCTGTCTTGCATAAATCTGGACTACTTTATTGAAGTCTTCAACAAACATGGTGCAGCCATCTCCAGAAGTAATTTTGCCTGTGCATGACCTAAGACAAAACTATAATGCTGTAATCCTAGAATTTTGTCTGTGTATTGTTTTTTTTAAGTTTGAAAATCCTCTACAAACTTAATGTTCTCTAAAAGTTCATTTTGAATAACAAGATAGGCCAAACTATCAAGTTTTCTGTTATGTTGCAAGTTGATCGTTGTCTTCTGAGGACTCTTAGCTCCTGTTTGCCCAAACTGTGTTTTACCACAGATATGTTACTTGCCTTAATCCAGTGTGGAAGTTAAATTTAATTCATAACAGACTTCATAAATGGTATTTAAGGTTTTATTTCTGTAATCACTAGAAATACAATACCCATTAACGATGTTTACAGCTTTTTATTTTCCTGGTAGCTACCAACGGATAGCTGGAAATTGTACAATTGGTGTGATTCTCTAATTTATCTATAACCAGCTAAAATGTAATGGGAATTGCTTCTAAAGAGGTTATTGAGTTAATGGTGTGTTGAGGAAATCTGTTACTTAAAGTTTTTATTTCTTTCTTCTAGTGTCATCTGCCGGAGTCTAGCAAGTAGCAGCTATGGAATAAAAAAGAAAATCACCACTTCAAAAACTTGCATCTTATTTCCCGAAGTATACATCATCCCTACTATCCAAGTTCAAAATTTCAAAGACCTCCACTAAGGATATCTGTTCAGCTGTTCTCTTCTCTTAATCGTCTTCCCCTACGCAAAGCAAAACTTTTAAATATAAAATATGGATACCAGTTCCACAGGAACTTTTGGCTAGCTAGACTAGCATCAAGGCTTCTCAAACTTCGCTATCTTATATTAGGATCTGCTGTAGGTGGTGGTTATACAGCTAAGAAGGTATTTATCTGTGGAAGCTGTTTGTGCATTTGTCTTTGTTGTTATTATGTACTTCAGAACAATAGTTCTTGGTATATCCATAGAAATACAAAACGACATTGTTTCGTTAACTATGGCAATAAAGATAAGTGAAATATGGAAAACATTGTTTAGAGAACTAGTATAGATTTTAAAAGATCTAATAGTAGTATTCACATCTAAAAGATGGTGGGTTAGTATGTTTTATATGTGGGTATTACTTTTCAGCAGATTGCTCATATGCTTCTCTACATACATTTTCTTTTTCTATTTCTACTATATTTTTTTTTTCCTTTTTGTATTAGACATATGATCAGTGGAAGGACATGATGCCAGATCTCGATGAATATAAGTGGATTGTTCCTGACTTCATTTGGGAGCTTGATGAACATATTGACTTCGGTATCACAAAAGCTAAAATGTTACTCTATCTAAAGACTAGCATATGTAAAACTTAAACGTAAGGATGTAGGTCCTCAGTGCCTCTCTCCAGTAGTATCTTATAGCTGTAATTTGAGTGAACTTGTATTGTTAGAGTTTGGTGTGTGTCTTACCAAGGTATTTGTATCAGTGTGTTTGTAGGAAGAAATTAAGCATTGTTTAACATTGATATTCCATAATTCATCCTTTCATTTGGCCATATATCCCATTATTGAAAGGAGAGTTGCAGCGTGATCAAGGGGACTTACACAGGTTTTGCTAGTATGATGTGCAAAGTTCTTTCTGTATGAATCACACTTATAGGTAAAATATATAAATAGATGAGTAGAACATAATGCAGAGTAGTGAACCTACCTATCTACAAAGTTATCTTGAAGATACAGAAGAAAAGAAAATGAAAAATATAGACTCTGTTTAACTGAACCTTCTGGTTACGATAGGTTTTTTGCATATTTTCAGATGAAAGATAGAAATCTAAAAAACAAGCACTGAGTTACTTCTTGTATATGCAGAGTAGTAAGGTGATGTTCTTTTAAAAAAAAGTTTATGAAGATTTTACTACATGTATGAGCATTGCATAAACAAATGCAGAGACTGAGTAAGAGTCAAATATTGTCTTGTTTTTATTGCTAGTGGACACTACATTTTTATAGAACTTTAGAGCTAATAAGTTTGTTTTTTTAAAAGGATTACAAAATTGGCTTATTTATGAAATTGAAAAATAAGCTTTTCTTAAAATGTACAAGAGGTGAGCATAGTTAGTGTCATGTAATTTTAAAACATCCTCTACAAAGTATATGAGAAAATAATGTACAAAAGGTGGTGAAACACAGCAGTAAGTTTTAGGCAATTTTAAAGTACTTGAGGCAACCAGCTTATCAGGAAGTTCAAAGTTTAAAAAAGCAATTGGTTTTTCGGAGCTGATAATCTTCGCCAACACTAATGGGGGGAGGTGCATGTGGAAAGAAACTTTTAAATTCTTTATTTAAAAAAAAATTTTAAAAGCCATGTCCTGAAATAGTTTCTAGGTTTTACAGCCTAAGCCATTTTTGTTCACAAAAATAATGGGGAAAAAACCCTACTCATTAGCTGTTGTACTGTTTTCCTAGAAAAACTTCTCAAAGCCCTTCCTGATGCAGATGACCTTGCCAAACTTCTGCCTGACTTTGACAAGATTGGAGAGAGCTTCACTTCACTGAAAGGATTTTTTTCGCCTGGTGAGAACAATTTTTCAGCTTAGTTTTAATTTTGAAAACATAAGCTATTACAAGATGAGGTTACAGATATGTCCTTAGACACTAAAAGAAAGCGGATCCTGCAAATGCATGCCATTTCATTGAGTATCTCGTCTGAAAGTGTTATGGACACAGGTAAGCGTAATGTATTTCTAAAAGCAAGAATTCTAGTAGCAAGTACAGAGAACCAAAATGTGAAATTGCATAGAAAACTAGAATTCTTGTACAACTCTAAACAAACAGATTGAAAGCTAGATTGCTTCAGTGAGTCACAGAAGCTGGACGTATCCAGTTGGAATTTGGAGAAGGTGAGAGTGGCAGTGGACAGTAACAATACCACAGCTGTTACAGGAGAAAAGAGTTGGATTATTAAGAATGATGGTTCTTAATGTTGCAAGCATGTGAGATAAGAGATTTGTAATGAAGGTATGCTTTTGGATTGTATGATATTTTCCATCTGGACACAGCTCCAGAAGGACTTGCTTGAAGATTTAGCTTAGGTAGGGCCTGCGTTTCAAAGGAGTAGGTTCTAGATCCTTCACAAAAGACAAGGGGATGGTTTGTTGATTCAATGTGTCCAGGTGGTAGTAGGCTTAATGGTTTTCAGGTTTTGGGAGCCTTGAATAAGACATTTCTGATTGGTGGGCTTTTTAAAGCGAAATATGATTGATTTGATCATCATATCTGACTTGCTAATGAGCACTGCTGAAAACTTCACCTAGTCATTCTTGTAGTAAAGTGCAAGATTATTTCTATTATATATCTTAATAATTATCAAACCACATAAATTTGTATTCATGAAAGATTATATCTGTGAGGTGTTATAGTCATTGCTCTAAGTGTGTTTGAAAATATTTCCATATCAGTGTGCATGAGAAGTGTATTTTCATTTTCTTAAAATACTTTCAATGGCAGAACTAGTTTATTAATCTTACAAACTCAGTGAGCACCTAAGTGGAAAACAAGTTGAACAGAGCAGATTACAATCTGCTATGTATTTTGGCGGTTTAAAATTTTGGCTGTTTAAAATTGTGGTGGTGTTGACTGGTGTTGTGAGATGTTACCTGTTATTTGTTATCATACTCACATGGGCATAGTTGCCATTTGTGATTGTGTGGTCCTCCAACTGAGACAAAGATCCCTCATCTTTGTTTTGCATTTTGGTTTGTATTTATAATTTTTGTTTCCCCTCTTTGCTGATTTTTCACAGGTTACAATTTGGTTAGTGAAGTCTTAGGAGCTTCTGATGTACTTCTGTTGTTAGGTGTGTAAAAGCCCTTTTTACTGCCCTTAACCTGCCTCTTTAAAGCAAACTCTTAAAACACTACTATACTAAGAGGAGTGGATATCAATGTAAACACAACTATTTACAACAATTTAATATTGAATTACAAATACTTTCCAGCTATTTTAAAAATACTTAGATCCTCCCCTATGAGAATGAATAGATGAATAGCTGTTATTTCTCTGCCATAGTCCTTAATAGATGCTTTTTATTTCAGGCATTTTCCAGAAGCTTGTTTTGAAAACCTACGTCATTACAATAAGAAAGAATATATTTTTTTCTTGTTAGAATAATACCAATGGAATTTGTATTATCCTTTCATGTTTATCAGAAATAATTAATTTTACAATGTTTTCAGAACTTTAATAGTCTAACTGAAGCTGCCTACTCCCTTGTGATATAACTAATCTGAGTCACAAACTAGATATAAAATTTTCAGATGAGTTTTAAACTGAATTTCTTTTTCAGTTTCTTAAGGTGAATCTTTTTTTTAATAGGAACTTCAAAGATTATTGAATTAATAATTCATAGGGGTTGAAACTTTAATTTTATAATGGGTGTAGTTTGAGAATTTTTAAATGCCTTTTGCATGTTATAATGAGTTTCTGTAATTCTGTCCTAGGTTCTCCAGGAGAAACAGCATTCAGAGCTACTGACCAGGGGTATGACAATGACAAACAGTACAAGAAGGTAATTACTCTCTTGCAAAACTAAGAATGTCTTGACAACAGGTAATTTTTTTTAAAAGTGCTTCAATAGCTAGTTGCAGGAGTTTGAAGCAGCTTCAATAGAATTTATCGTTGACAGTGACTTGAGTATACATCGTTGTTTTAATATATAACCAGTACAATGATAATAAACATTTTGGTGTAAGGAAAATACAAGGCAGTTATGAAAATCTTCAGGAATTGCATTCTTAAAAAAATTTGTGTGTAATAAGAATGTAATTATAGGTATTTTGTGTGCATTTGTGATTTTTGAGGGCATGTTCTCAGTGGCACTTGAGCTTGTAGTTTATTACTGAAGTTGATTTAGGTTTTTATGGTTATTTTCAAGCATTTCTGCTTGCAACCTCATTTCTGTTGACATTTTCACAGTTGTGATTCTTACTTAAAGATTTCTGCCTTAATAAAGAATTTCTGTTTCTTAAATAGTCTTTCTTTTTACTTTCTTTATTTTTGTTACTATCTTCTGGAAAAAAAATGTTACTGTATTTTGGTAACTAAAAGTTTTAGTATTTTTTCCTTGAAATAAAGAAGGTAAAGTTTAATTTTTTTTGCTCTCATGAGTAGTAGGTCTTATTTCTATTAAATTCCTAAATTGTAATGTTGCTCATTCATTAAAGGCTTTCTTATTTTTCTTGTGTATGTTTTTAAATGTTCTTTTAAAAAATGTAAGGAAAACAATATATATCAAGGAATTTGTAAATTATTATATATTTATTTTTGCAACTGAGTGTCTGAACTATAACTGGGGCTTTTAAAGAAAAGACATTTCTGTATATGCAGGCATGTATACATTTATTCTACATTAATTCTGCATGGCAATATATAGTGAAACCTGTGCAAAGCTCACTTTTTATAACTTTTTTTTCCCCTTTAGAACAGTGATGGGTTTCTACATCAGAACTAAGTTAGCTTTTTGTTTCCCCTTTTGTCAGTGAACTGTCTATATATATTGTTTTGTTTTCTCTTGAGTGATTGCTTAGCACAGGTTTCACTGTTTAAAACGTAAAAGGTACTTTACTATTGATTTGTGAAGAAATGGCCATCTTAGTTTATTGTCTTTGATAAGTAAACTAACTGAGATTTTTACTGAATACCAGAATATCACTAATACTTGTTGTTATTCTGGGGTTTTTTTGGATGCAGTGACAACTGCATTTTAATGTTGTCAACAAAACTTTGGCTGTGGTACAGAAAATATCAGCCCATATTAAATCGGTATGGTTTAGAAAATTTAGTCTGGTGTACTAATTTTTGTTATTCCAATTATATCAGATACGTTACGCTTAGAAACTGTTGGTTTGCTAATTAATATGTTCGATTTTGGTCATAATATTTCAAACAAGGCACATATGAATACCTAACAAAACATAATCACTTAGTTTATTGGCAAGCAAAGTTATTATTTTCAAGACAATGGGTTAGATGGCCTTTTTTCATTCAATGCTTTCCACTGCCAACCAATACTAGTTTAAGAACTGTGATTGTATGGATGCATAAAGTGCTGTAGCATGGTATTAAATGTGTCTCATGAGCTGGTTTGCTTCGTTTCATTGTGAAAAGTTGAGTAACCGGTAAAGGAATCTAGGAATTCCTCATTTGGAGGAATGTGCTGTAGAACTGTTATTGGGCATCATCCTCAGACGAGTCTCTAAAAACTTCTTGTAGAATGAGTGAGAAACCAGTTAGTTTGCAAGATAACTTTGAGAGAGTGAACATTATCCTGAATACCGAATCAGGCTGTACTGCTTCTTGCCAGCTGATGTGCTTGTCTCGTAATCTCTTATTTAATACAAAAGGTACAATTCTTTTAAAAATTAAATTAAAATTACTGGAGTGTTCAGATAAGTAATTTAAATAAATGGAGTTTAAATCTGTTTCTACTTGGATTAAATAAGAAATTTTGTTCTTGGAGAAAGAGGAGAGAAGATAAGCTATAAAAGCTATAGTGTAGTAAAATATTTTATTGTATGTGTGGGACTAGTTCAGGCTTGCACTTGAAATGGCGGTGTTACCTTCTTAGAAAATTATCTTGCAGTATTGTCTGTCTCCAACAAAATTTCCTAAATAGTTTCAGCTTTCTATTAAAGCAAACAAATTTCAAAGCCTAGCCCAGTTTTCGAAGAAAATTTATAATGGTTATAGCTGTGATGAAGTGGGTGTGAAAAATGTGACTCAAGTGTTGATTTGGGGCTTATAAGCCAGGTAAATTAATAATTCAAAACCAACCAACCACACAGTCCTTTCTCTGCCTTTGGTACTTTGATAAAATCTCATGCCTTGAAGAACCTGATGCACTACTGAGGATTTGGCAGTGTGTAGATTGCCTCGCTCAACCAGCACAGGGTCACCTTCAGTCAGTGTAAGAAGTGGCACAGTAATTCTACAGCTCTTCACTACAGCTACTGCTTTAGAGGCTTTAGTGAGGAATATCGCTTGACTCGAATTTTTTTTTTTTTTAAACATTCATGTTTGTTTTGTTCGTTCTTGCAAGTTTCCATAAGATAAAGTTTCCATAATTTTCTCTTTTCTCTTTTTCTCTGGATAAAATTGTGACATATATTCAGATTCTTAGAAATTGATCTCTTTACCTTCCTTGTCATTTTCACCCCTTTACTTCCCTCAGCATTTAATTATTTTTCCTGCAAGAACTTACTGTGGCTCAGCTTTTCTCATGAACAGACACTGAAGTCAGTAGGAAATAGTGGAAAGAGTCAAGACCTACAAAAAGACAGGGCTGTGGTTGCTCGTGAAAATGGGACACACATACATCAGTCATGAACTTTTAGAGAGATATTTATACTCAACTGAAGTGCAGCATATTAACTTTTAATGTAAAATAATGTTGGCTTTTTTTCTTAAAGCATGTGCAGTAACAATGTCAGCACTTGTTTTGCCTTTTTTTATTTATTGTGCACTGAGATTCTCATGATGACTTGGCAGGGTTTGTGCCACTGTGTTTGTCAGCTAGTGTTATTCCCCTTTACGTTGCTTCTTTGATAATGAAAATAATAATATAATGATTGTAAGCAACTT
This sequence comes from Nyctibius grandis, assembly GCF_013368605.1. Taxonomy (NCBI): domain Eukaryota; kingdom Metazoa; phylum Chordata; class Aves; order Nyctibiiformes; family Nyctibiidae; genus Nyctibius; species Nyctibius grandis. The sequence continues at coordinate 13,716,786 of NC_090665.1, forward strand.
GTTTTTTGAAATCCCATTAATTGATCAATGTTGAGTTTTGGTTTTTTTTGCTTTTTTTTTTTTAGGTAAAATTCTTTAAATACGGGTTTACACTGGAATTGTTGATTTTTTTTTTTTTGATTTTTTTTTTTTTATTTTTTTTTGGTGGGGGTGGCGAGGGGGGGACGACAGTGGTAGTGTCCAGTGACAGAGAGATGTAAACATTTTTGTTTGTATCCTGGTTCATACCAGCCTGGGTGTTGTGTGTATAGTTCTGTGCTATTTAAGGTTCTTGATATTTTTTTATTTTTTTATTTTTTATTTTTTTAAATTCAAACCTATAAAGTAAGAAATAGGAAATAAGATTGACTGATATACACAAAGAAGAAAATGTTATTGAGATGCCTTTTAAGTCACTATTTTTTACTTAAATATTTTATTAAATGGGGTAACTGTAGTTGAAAAGGGCTTTTCATACTTTACTGTAGAATAAGAGTCATGTGGACCAGATGTCTTAGAAAGTAATTGCACATTAAACAGTTAGATTTGGTGACTTCAAACATTTGTTACAGTTCCTGTTTAAAAGCTAAAAGGCCTTCATGGCAGGTTTTGTTCAGTGTTTTTTCTTGTATTTTCTTGACCCATAGCATAATGTTTAAAGGGACTGTGTCAGATCACATTGAGAGTTTCCTTGTTGTTTGCAAAATGGCAAAATATTATTGTTGTTCCTCTAATACTAAGCGTAGCTGTGAGGCTCTCTCTGTTTGCTGCTGTATGGAAGTGAAATCTTTTGTTTTGCCTGAGTTCTTGGCACAGCTCTAATGCGTGTGCTAGTCTGGCAATATCAAAATTTATTAGATCTTAAAGTGGTTCAGTAAAATACAAATGTGAAGATCTTTCTTGAAATGTTATACAAATCACTATTTAGCAAATGTTTATATCTGGTCATTTGATTGTCTCTCTTATCCATTCTCTCCTGTGTTGTTTATCCTTATGTGTACATGCCTGTGTGTGTATTTCATGCAACAAATGTATAACTTGATGGTATATGTCTTGAATTCTTACACCAAAGTTCTATTTCAGGGTTTGTTTTGATTCCTGAAGTGCATTTTTGAAACCTTTCATTTCACCAAATGTTTTTGTAGAAGAAGGTGTAATATTTTTCTTAAAGAGCTTTATTTAAATAGTTCATTAATACTTTTGTCTACATTCTCTGAAATAAACTGTACATAAAGTTCCAGTAGATGTTGGCATAGTATCTCTAAACCAATTTGAAACACATCTTACCATGACAAGAATATTTGGTGTGGAGGGAGAGGAGAAGAAAACTAAGCTTCGTGGAAGTGCTGAATGAGTAAAGGAATACGCATCAAGTTGCAGGGATTTTGAAGTGATCAGGAAGGATTATGACAGCATGAGTTTAAACTGCAGTGTGTTACAGAAGTGGAGAGGGGGCTTTTTCCTTCTTTATGCTCTAGAAACTATTTTGCTTCTCCTAGTTTGAGAAAGTTAAGTGGCAGGCAAAGTCACTTTGTATGAGCTGTCTGCGTTGCTGGGAATAAGAACAAAATGAGAGCTTTTAAGTCACTGACAAAGTTGAGCCTATTAGCTGTTGTGCACAACTTTGTGTGCAATATCCCAAACACTCTCTTTAAATACATGCACTGTTAAGTTGTGAAAAAATTGCTGATAGTTAAGAACTTCTGGTATGAATAATTGAAATGAAATCCTGAAACTTCTGAGAATATTTTAAAGCCAGAATAGTTGATTTTTTTTTTTTAAGATTTAGATGCTTAAAGTTGAATATAATTATAAAATGTAGCTACATGTTTATTGTTTTGTTCTACCTGCATTTGCAAAATGCATGGTTTTGCTGGCTATATGCACTCCCAGCTAGCTAGCAAGAGATCTTGCTAATGAAATTTCGCTTTTGTTTGAACTGACCCATTCATACCTGTTTTTCATCTGTCTTTGTCATGCCCTTTGGTTTAACTTTGTTCTCCTTACACCCCAAATTTTTCCTCTCCTTTTTATTATAAACTCATGGCAGGGTCTGCTTGGTGAACTCATTCTGTTACAACAACAAATCCAGCAGCATGAAGAGGAAGCACGCAGAGCCGCTGACCAATATAACATGGGCTCTTCCCAGCAGAAGCAAAAGGTGATGGCTTAAGGGACAATATGTACTGTATTCACACTAATCAAATACTTCAGTCTTCTGCATCTGAGCTCGAAAAATCTAACTAATTAAATCATGGGTCCAAATAATTATTAATGCCAATTTCACTACAGATGTGTAGTCCTGTTTCAGTTTAAGCAAGTTGCATTTAAAGCATGGTGTTAAAAGCAGAACAGGTACTTTGTGTTACTTTGAAATTGTATGTTCTCTGCCTCTATAAAAACTGATAATTAAAGTTCATACATTAAAAATGCATTTAAGGAAAATATGTGAACAAATGTCAAATCTGTTTTCTCTACTGTTGCTTGCTTACTGTAGCTCTGTCTTGTAAGGGTATAGCTATTTGCAGGCAATATATCTCTGGGAACACTTTTTCCTGCTTTATACTGTTACCAATCTGAAAACGACAGCAGCTCCTTAGAAACAATTTTGCACAGACAATTAAATACTGCTGTTAATAACAGTCTCTACTGTATATTCATCAAAGGTATTCCTTTGTATGTTTTCTCTCTTAAAGCACAGTTTATACTGGTATGCTGTGGTTGTTGAACATCTGCACATCAGTTTACTTGCTTAATTTAAGCTCTGATCATTTTATTCATTATTATATGGCTGAGATGCATTGGAAATGCTCCTAAATTGGGATATTTTAGTTGTCTAATCTGTTACAACCCGTAATTCTTAACCACATTGCTTTGTTGGCTGCTTCTGTGCCCCCCCAAAGTCTTTCTGATTACTCGTGCTTTTCAACAGCTTTGGAACTGAGCACTGAATATAGAACTTAATCTTCTGTACACCTGAAGATAACTCCCACAGAAAGAGGAACACAGTAAATGTGAATTAACCTTTCAGACACATTTGCATAGCTGCAATTGTCATGCTTTTTAGTCCGTCAACAGAGGAAATCAGTGTTGTCTGAAACTACAGTTGCATTTTAAACTTAAATATTTTACTTATTATTTTTTATTGTTTAGAGTTACAACCCCTGGCCACTCTAAACTGTTAATCTTCCTTTAATTAAAAAAAAAAAAAGATGGTGAAAGGCAATTTTTCCTCATATTTCATTTTTCAAATTTATTTAGTTAATATTCTGTCTGGATTTAAAATAACACTGATGTATTCTCTTCAGTTATGAATCTAGGCATTGTATAACACAATATAACAGAAATGCCATTATTTGAGATGATTTTATCTCAGTAGGTGTCCTACAAATGTCCTCACTTTCATTCCCTTCCAGATGTGTCTTTTAGTAGAAGAGTAACTATGTCTTCAGTGGTCTAAATATTCTCTATTTATTCAGTTACTCTCTTTTTTTTTTTTAATAAAGGTAACTCCTTCAGCCTCTGTCAGATTGTATACAGTTTATTGAGAGAGCTGGACTATGGAATAGTAGCTTGACATTTATAATAAAATGTATAAAGTTGTAAAAATTACCAGAAAGGCAATACAATATGTGAGATATAAAAATGTACCAGCCCAATAAACGCAATCAGGAAAAAAAATTAGTTTGATACTACATTTGTTTCTGATTGACATTCTACCTTGTTAGTACCTTCTTGCAACTAATTCTACAATTTCCAAGCTGTGAAATAGCTGTAAGGGCTATCTTTGTAAATATTATCCTGTCCTCCAAGGCAGGTGCTCTGTGTTTTCTGAGTGTTGAAAGTCTAACTGCCCTTGCATATAAAAAGTTTTAATTTAGCATTCAAGTGTGCTTTTTTGCATATGCCTAATAACAAGGAATGTGTCTTGTTCCTCACATTAATCTTTTTGCTTGAAACAAATTGAAAGAGGTGGTAAACTGTTTTCTTTAATATCTTGATATGAGGCTGTAACTTAAGGATTCCAATCATTAATCCAATTTCTTCTTTGGAAGAAATTGTTACTGTCATTGAAATAAGTCATTGCATGCCCTTTTGACAGGACATAAACTAACCTTATTTATTTTTTAACTGAGTTGGCTTGATTGTCTGTCTGTTAGAGAACACGATTATTTCATTTCCATTCTTGGAATTTCTGTTGCTCAGTTTACTTGCACGTTTTCCATTTTAATTTAATTACTCAATATTAAATCTACTTCAGTTGTAAAAGGACTAATAGTGAGAACCGTCTCATGATCAGAGAGGGTATTAAAAACAAGAATGTAATTGTTTCCTGTAGATTTTTTTTTTTTTTTTTTTGGTCAGCCTTTTGATAAATATTTGTCAGTATAATTGATCAGTCTTGTCTAGCTGCTCTGTGCATGGCTGCTTCTTAGATGCATTTTGTCTGGGCCATCATTGTAATTCTTCTGTAGATGATCAATTAGAATTATTTATAGTCTTGTTAGAGAATATACAAAACCAGTAACTGTGGTTTCAAAGGTGCTAACTTTTCAGAGGCACATACGTATTTTATACAATGTGTGACAAAGGTTGTTGGGAAGCAACGACTGTGCAAAATAAGTAACTCTATAAGGAGCTTCTGGTAATCTTAGTAAACAGGTATCTGCATCTGTGTGTGCAGGAACCGTTGGTTAAAACTGGCCCTACAGTTTTCTCATAACTGTTTTTTGTGGTAATGGGGAAAGAAGGAGGAATCTTGATGGACAAACCATGCTGAACTGGATTAAACAAATACTGCTGTGCCTATATAGAGATAGTTTAATAGTTTATTTTTTTATTTTATTTTTGTGAGTAGAAATCATAGATCAGTCATATGTGACTTAGTACTTCAGATTGTTATGATAGTTTTAGCTTTTATTGGCAACTTAAAATTTTTTAGCAATATTATGAATTACATGCTCAAAATACTGTATGTACTAACGTTCAAAGCACACCTGAAACAGGTGCTGAAGCACATACATCATTCTAGAGCTGTTATTTTTGACATAACTTACCTAGATGTCCTTGTTAGAATTAATTATCTAGTGCTAGGTAATTCTTTGCTTCAGACCTTGCAACATGTAGCTGTGTGCAATATTTTTGCTTACTGTGTTTAACATAAGTATACTGTGCATAAAAGACAGTGCTCATGTGGTTAGATGTAGTCTGTCTGTAAGTATGTACTTCGAAGATGCATCAAGGCCCCAGAAGTACTTTCAGGAACAACTTAACAGCAGAGAGCAGGAAAATGTTAACGGCTTTGAAAATCCGCAGCACGTGGAAACACTTTGTTTTTCTTTTTTTTCCTTTATTTTCTTGCTTCTTCTGACTTTCCACACCATTCTCTTTGCCTTTCTATTTTTATTTTCCCCTTATGTCTCTGAGCTGTTTAAAGTGTGTTTATATGTAAATGTTTATTTACATATACCACCTTGTGGCTACACGTGTCAAGTTGTCTCTGTGCTAAACTAATCCCATTTCTGATGCGCTTCTGCTATTGCTGAACTAACAGAAATGAAAAGGAAGACAATTTACAGCATTCCTTCTTTGCCGTTTATGAATAAGAAAATAATTGGATATAGATGGAAGTGTCAGCTTGGATTGCTTTCTGAAAAGTGCAGGCACGATCCTGTATGTTACAGGTTTAATAGCTAAATAATATCAATCACTGTGAATAACTGTGGATTTTTTTTCTTGTTGTTTAATCTGTAACAACTGATATGAAATCATAGTAACTAAATTGATTTGTGTCCAAATGACAGCTGTCCTCTGCATGTTAGATATGCTTTTCCTGATATGAAGCTAACTTGAGTTGTAAATGTCACATGGGCTTTATTACATGAGCTTTATTTAAATACTGAAGCTTTTACCTATATCATTCTTTCAGTAACTGTTTAGATTATAATTCTTTTCTGAATTTAATATTTTATCAGTCAATCATTATATTTTTTTGTAAATATTCACATCATATGAATTTGTATTGCACCATTTATGCTTTTGTCTGTGTTATTAAGGGATTGTTTTGAACAACTGTTTATTACATCTTGATGAACCTATTTTAACAATATTTGACTAAGAATGGCTCTAATCGCCTGATCTTTTATGCCTTGAATTTCAAAATGTTTCGTATTATAATATCCTAATTTTTCTAGTTTTTAATGTGATTTAAATAATTTTAAAATAATCCTTCAAGACTGTCCTGACTAACTACAATTTGTGAAGTTGTGCATGCATATTTAGGATTATAATTCTGAAAAATAAATATGAAATAAGAATCCCCTTGAAGATTCAGAAATAGTGAATGCTCACCTGAAAGCAGTTTCTGTAGCAAGCAGGTGTTGTAGTGATTGTATCCCATTAGATCGTCCTAATTCAGGAAATGAACATGTGAGATCCTGAGAGTTTGACCACTAAAATTACATTTAGGGCAGTGGCCAGAAAACTCTGAGTGCCATACAGAGTTTGCTTTTCCTGAAGCCCACTTGCCTAGTATGACATCTTGAAGGGTTAATTTTTGCATTTGCATGTACTGGAATTCAGACTTTTTTTTTATGTGAACCTCCTATTCCAGATGGAACTTTCCATCAGCATTAAATCTTAAATGCCAATTGAAGAATTTTACTTGCTTTAAAATGCATGTAAAGTCAATTTTCTTATGTGGAATGAAGCTTTCAGTTTGTGATTTGGTTACTTGCAGTGGATAAACTAAACGATGTGTTAGTAGCCATGATTATTTTTCTTTGCAGGTTTCTGACAAAGAGAAGATTGATCAACTTCAAGAAGAACTTTTACGTACTCAGGTAACTTTTCTGAGTTACTGATGTCTTAAGTAGAGATTTATGTGCAGCAGACTCAGATTTATTAGACAAAAGCACACCTGAAATATAAGATATTGGGTAAAAATGCAGTGCTTTTTTCAATATTTGAGTTTATCAATACAAAGTTGACTCTGTTGGCACAGACCAAAGGTCAGTCTAGTCTGTTCTTTCTCTGACAGTGACTGACAGAATGCAAGAGGGGCGTGTAAGAATAGGGCAAATGTGTAATCATGCTTTCCCAAAATGCCTTCCTTGCCTTCAGTGCTGTATATTCCTGAAATGTAAGGTTAGCCCAAGAGCATGACATAAAGCAATGGTGATATTCCAGTTTTTAACTTGTTACGCATGCTAACTTTACTCCTAACACTCTAAAGTTCTTTTATAACTTCAGTGCTACTAAATATATCTGTGATATCTTCTATGTTTAAATGGCACATTTGTTGCAGAAAGGAAATGAGTTTACTTATGAAGGAGTTGCATTTTAATCCCTTAATCTAGGAAATGTCATTTCTAGTAAAGTAACGAAGTTTTAAGTGCTTTTGCTGACTAAACATCAGAGGTCCAAGAGGAAAAGTAGATATCACATGGGATATGTGGGCTGAGACATTCAGATTACAGTACAGTGGCATTCAAGAGACCAAATTATCTTTTTTGTTTTCTTCCATCAGGAAAACAATTGCAGTTACAATGGTAGATTTGTATATAAGCCATGCAGTGTTAATCAAAATCTGTTTTGTGAAGCAGTAAGCAGTTCTTTCAATTACAGCTGTTTCTATGATTGGACTATTTGGTGTGAAAATTGCTCTGGGCAGATTAAAAGCTTTTTCTTTGCCCTCTCTTTGGGATTTAAGAGAACATTTAATCCCTTTAAGAGGCTGAAGAGGGTGGCGATGTTCAGAGTAATGCCCTTTAAAAAAAATCAAAAAGTGAAAATTTGAACAATAATGACAGCTATTGGTAGGATTTTTTTAATATATGTTTCTAAAAAGCATTGCTTCACAAAACCCAAGCCATTTTAAATTTCTGAATGTCTTCCATTTAGTTCAGTTGTTGTAATTTAATATAGTCTGAGAGAAGATGTGCTTTTGCAAGTGAAATCCTGTTTTTGGTATTTCCTCTTCTTACTTCTGTTAAAGAGAAGACTGCTTCATTAGCTGGCAGAAAAGGAAAAGATCACAGAATCACAGAATGTTAGGGATTGGAAGGGACCTCGAAAGATCATCTAGTCCAGTCCCCCTGCCGGAGCAGGATTCCCTAGATCATATCACACAGGAACGCGTCCAGGCAGGTTTTGAATGTCTCCAGAGAAGGAGACTCCACAACCTCTCTGGGCAGCCTGTTCCAGTGTTCAGTCACCCTCACCATAAAGAAGTTTTTCCTCATATTTATGTGGAACCTCCTGTGTTCCAACTTGCACCCATTGCCCCTTGTCCTGTCAGTGGATGTCACTGAGAAGAGCCTGGCTCCATCCTCATGACACTTGCCCTTTACATATTTATAAACATTAATGAGGTCACCCCTCAGTCTCCTCTTCTCTAAGCTAAAGAGACCCAGCTCCCTCAGCCTCTGCTCATAAGGGAGATGTTCCACTGCCTTAATCATCTTCGTGGCTCTGCGCTGGACTCTCTCTAGCAGTTCCCTGTCCTTCTTGAACTGAGGGGCCCAGAACTGGACACAATATTCCAGATGCGGCCTCACCAGGGCAGAGTAGAGGGGGAGGAGAACCTCTCTCGACCTACTAACCACACCCCTTCTAATACAGCCCAGGATGCCATTGGCCTTGTTGGCCACAAGGGCACACTGCTGGCTCATGGTCATCCTGCTGTCCACTAGGACCCCCAGGTCCCTTTCCCCTATGCTGCTCTCCAACAGGTCTGCCCCCAACTTGTACTGGTACATGGGGTTGTTCTTGCCCAGATGCAGGACTCTACACTTGCCCTTGTTATATTTCATTAAATTTCTCCCCGCCCAACTCTCCAGCCTGTCCAGGTCTCTCTGAATGGCTGCGCAGCCTTCTGTTGTGTCAGCCACTCCTCCCAGTTTTGTGTCATCAGTGAACTTGCTGACATTGCACTCTATTCCCTCATCCAAGTCATTAATGAATATATTGAATAGTACTGGTCCCAGTACCGACCCTTGAGGGACTCCGCTAGACACAGGCCTCCAACTGGACTCAGTCCCATTGACCACCACTCTCTGGCTTCTTTCCTTCAGCCAGTTCACAATCCACCTCACTACCCGATCATCCAGACCACACTTCCTCAGTTTAGCTGCGAGGATGCTGTGGGAGACCGTGTCAAACGCTTTACTGAAATCGAGATAGACCACATCCACAGCTTTACCATCATCTATCCACCGGGTTACATCCTCATAAAAGGCTATCAAGTTGGTTAAGCATGACTTTCCCTTGGTGAAGCCATGCTGAGTGCCCCTAATGATCCCCCTATCCTTGATGTGCCTAGAGACAGCACCAAGAACAAGTTGTTCCATCACCTTTCCGGGGATGGAGGTGAGGCTGACCAGTCTATAGTTACCCGAGTCTTCCTTCTTGCCCTTTTTGAAGACTGGAGTGATCACTGCTTTTCAAACTGGCCTTTTAACAAGTGCATGGCCTAACTTCAGAGGGCCTAGGGGTTCAATAATAGACATTTGGAAAGCCTATTTTTTAATATGAAATTCTGTATATAGTGAATACATACATGTTACTTTGTTCCCCTTACGTAAAACTTATACTTGCAACCTGACAAGTTTAAAATAGTAATAAAGGTATCTATATTTTTTAAAAGACTTGCCTGAAGGATAATATATTCTTCCCAGGTAAAACTGCTCATGCGAGTGTACTATTTCTGTAATTACAAGAGTATATTTGTACCACTGTTTTGTAGCTCAAATACCAAAGAATGCTTGAACGATTAGAGAAGGAGAACAAAGAATTAAGAAAACTGGTACTGCAAAGAGATGACAAGGGAATTCATCAAAGGAAGTTAAAGGTATTTGTGTGTTGCAAATCAGCTTAGAAATATAATTATACCCTATTTTCCATGATGCTATTCCAAATTGTGTTTGTTAATTCGTATATGAACTTTTAACATCTGTTATATCTATCTAATTTTTTTGACACGTTAAGGCTTTTATACATCCTTTTTTTTTTTTTTTTTTTTTTCCCCAATTGTATCACTTTTGGAAATGGCTTGAGTTGAAGAGCACAAAGGGGTTACCAGGTCTAACTAAGTAACTTAACTAAGTAAGTAGGAAATGTGGATTGGGTTTTTTGATGTAGCTTCTCGAAGTTGCTAATAAATACGCTTCCAACTCTTCCTAAACACACAGTCTGATACCTTTGTGCTTTGTCATGCATCTTACTGAGTTTGGTAGGAATATAGTTACAGGGTTAGAAAACATCTTTTAACAGCCCTGTATAAATCCAGGGAGATTGAACAAAGTATGCTTTTGCTTTTGTCTGCCAACATCCTGAGCATTCTAAAAATGGATGTTTTCTGCCTCTCTCTGTATCACTTGCTGACCAATATGTATCTTCCTCTTTCCTCTGGGAACTGTAAGATAAGAAGTTCTTATTTGTACAGAATGAGGTTGATAGCTCTATACCCTTGTTAATGCTTACTGTTCATCAAGCTGAAAATGTAAGTCTAGATGTTTAATGGAAGAAACTCAATTCAGCTTCTTAATTTGGAAACTGTGAAGTCTGGGCACAGTTGTTCTCTTATGCTGTATGTAATAGCTCTCATTTTTCTCCTTCTGCAAGATGCATCTTTTACAGTGGATGTAATATTTTCATCCACTGAAGTCAAGGGATGACTTTACTTGGTGTTGTACTTCATAAAACAGATCTGTCCTGCAGTATAGACAGTTTAGGTTTCAAACCATCAGGAGAGAATAAACACATTTTTACAGATGAGTTTACAGAATATACAGATGAAGAAGTCTGAAACCTGATCTTTGTTCTGTTAATTGACTGTTTTCTCTCTGTGCTTTTTTTTTGTAGAAATCCTTGATTGATATGTATTCTGAAGTACTCGACATCCTGTCTGATTATGATGCCAGTTATAACACTCAAGATCACCTACCTCGAGTAAGTAGATAAAATAGATTTTTTCTGAACCACCAATTTTATGATTGAATAGAACATTTAATTATATTCCAGAATAATCCAGAGCTAGCGCTAGGCTATTTTCTTGTAACTCCGGGATTTTTGCTTAAGACACATTCTCCATTTTAAATGCAACAAGGGAATTTTGAGAATAACCAGTGTAACTATGTTAAGTCTGTCTTGGCTCATAGATAAAACCCTATTTAGATCCAGATACTGCTGCTGTGCTCAACCTTTCATTTTAAATGGTTTTAGTCAGGGCACCCCAGCCCCAGCTTTCTCAGCATTGTGGAATGACTGTTGTTTCCCAGAGTGTACCAGTGGAGCTGAGAAGGTAAGGTGCCCCAGCTAACTCCCTGCAGTAGTGCTGCTGTTGGAGGGGAGAGTGTGAGAAGGGGTTTGGCTGGCCTGACTGCTGGTGTAGGGGAGAGCTAGGAGTGCTTGCACAACCACCTGTAGCACTGGTGGCTTCTATAGGAAGCCAGTAAGATTGGGAAATGACAGCAACTACGTCAGGCAGAAGCAGCATCTACCAGATGAGTAGTCTTCAGTGTTATGCTGAAAGGATTTTGTACAAGGAGAGAAGAACTGCCATGAGAACAGCAAGCCCTTTCTATCTTCATTAGGTGGCCTGTCAGGTTAGGCCCGTAACTTTGTGGACTGTGCTGTCTTAAGCACAAGTCAAATTTTTTGCATGACTAAAAGCTAGGATTTCTTCGAGGATTCCATATTTAAGCCAACATATTTATTGTCAAACATAATACAGCCAATGTTAATACAGATTAATGTCTTTTTAGTCAGCTTTTGTCTAAGCTTCTAAAATGTCCTGCTGAAAGCCAACTGCTGTTTAAACTTTCACTTAAGGTGGTGGTGGTTGGAGATCAAAGTGCAGGAAAAACCAGTGTGTTAGAAATGATCGCCCAAGCCCGCATATTCCCTCGAGGGTCTGGGGAGATGATGACACGTTCCCCTGTTAAGGTAAGAAACATCGTAATCTCTGAAATCAGCATTTGCTGTATTGTTCTCCTTCTGCTTATGCCATTAATTGAAGTATATGCGAACATTCGTTTATAAATCGGCCTCTAAGCAAGCGAGTTGTTACAGTCAATGTCAAAACTTCTGCAGGCCTGTATATGATACATATATATTATCAGAGCAGTAGTAGTTCCTACTATAAGTAGTGTTGTGCTAAATAAGTATTACGTATAGTTGTATGTCTGCAGTGGGAAGTGTATGTATGCTATGTACTTCTGTTTCTCTGTGTTAGATTTACCCTACTTTCTCATATAAGGCTTTTACCATTTAGGTAACCCTTAGTGAAGGTCCCCACCACGTGGCTTTATTCAAAGACAGCTCTCGGGAGTTTGATCTAACCAAGGAAGAGGATGTAAGTATAAAGTGGTGACTGGAAGTTAATGTGACTTTTATTAATTCTCTGAAAAATTTTGTCTCTCTGTGAGCTGTTAGCTCCTGTTTAATTAGAGTGAAATATATTTAGTGGGGCAAGACATTATATTAGTTATTAAATTATCTTTTAGTGTGATTTTTGGCTGTCACTGAAGTGGATAAAATGTAGAAGGAGTTCTTGTGCCAAGGCGTTGTTTGGATTATGCAGGGGTCTGCAGGTAATCTGTCAAGTAGCACCCCATTTACCAGACTTAGTTATTAAACATGCATTTGAGACAGTATTTATAAACAGAGATCTTAATCCCTAAGTAAACTTTTTTACTTATGTTGGTGATTTTTCTTCTATCACGATTATAATGAGTTCTATATTTGATATTTTGCTTTTCTCGAAACAGCTTGCAGCTTTGAGAAATGAAATAGAAATAAGAATGAGAAATAGTGTGAAGGAAGGGTGCACTGTTAGCACTGAGGTAAGACTTGTCAAATATTTAATGGCAAATATCTGTACATGTATATCTTTTGTAAGTATCCTTCAAATAGGAGACCTGTGGTGAATCCAGTTTGTGTATACTTAATATTTTCCACTATTCAGAATGTATTTGGACTGTTAAAATCAGTTTTATATCACAATTACGTGCATATAAAATTGGATTTCCTATTTAAAATTAGAGGCTGTTGCTGCTTTAAAGCATATGTGTGTATAAATATGTGTTTATATAATTTTATGTGTGTTTGTGTATATAATTACATGCAAAGTAGATGTGTGTATAAACCTTTAATTTCAATTTTACTTCACAGACCATCTCCTTAAGTGTGAAAGGCCCTGGTTTGCAGAGAATGGTATTGGTTGATTTACCTGGAGTTATTAGTGTAAGTATGCAATAAATTAAAAAAAAAAAAAATCTTTAAGACATGCAAGTGAGGTAGTGTTATTGTTGAAAATATTAGCTGCTGTTTTTCTTTTTTACATCTTTGTTTTCTTTTTTCTTTAAATATATATCTCCATATATGTATTAAAGACTGTGACATCAGGTATGGCTCCAGATACGAAGGAAACTATCTTTAGCATCAGCAAGGCCTACATGCAGAATCCTAATGCCATCATCCTTTGTATTCAAGGTAATGAGTCTAGGTGGTTATCCAACTGGCAGGTTTTTTTTATTTTTTAATTGTGATTCTTATGTTACTCTGGGGACTCTCCTGATTATATTTTTTTTTTTTTTTTTTTTTTTCCATTTGTGGTAACTTATATAGTGTACAAAACAGCATGCTGTGGAACATCTATTTATAAATTAAGGCACTTTTGGTATCCATGCCAAAAAGCAACTTTTTGATGAGGGTTTTTTATCATTAAAAAAACATAGTGGTGATAATAAAATTCAAGATTTCTTCAAAAGTGTATTTGGAGGCAACAGACAATAATAGAGTTTAACATTTTGAGCAAGCTGGTACTTGTTCAAGACGTCTACAACTACAACAAACATTTTTTTATGATACTGGGAACAAAGCAATTTTTCACTGTATGTACCCAAAAGTTGAATATAAGTGTAATTTTACTTTTTTAAGTTGTAACATGAAACTCATTTGATGCCTACTATATCTTCAGTACTGCATGTTAGATTACATGTCTTGCATGTTAGATTTAGTCCCTAAAATGTAAGTTTGTTTTTGTTTATTTTAGATGGATCAGTGGATGCAGAGCGCAGTATTGTCACAGACTTAGTCAGCCAAATGGATCCCCAAGGAAAAAGGACAATTTTTGTGTTGACTAAAGTTGATCTTGCTGAGAAAAACGTGGCTAGCCCAAGCAGGGTGAGTTGAAACTATTTTTTTCATATTCTGATGGCTAAAGTCACACATGGAAAAATACTTGAAATGCTGTCAGAAATATTGGACCTCACCTACCTGTTCTAGTTGTTTTTGAGTGCTTATTTCTGTATTCAGTATGATTTTTTTTGGGTGCTTGTTGTTTTAATCTCTCCCAGGCTTTGCTTTTAGTGATCAGCTACATAACAGTCACAGCTTGGCTACAGCTTGCTGTAATACTAGTTCCTTTCATGCAGGTGACCTGAGCAAGTTCCATTTCCTGAGAAGGCTTAAGATATTCTGGGTTACGCTTTTCCACTTTTTGTGTTTTGCTATTTTTTTTTAATGCCTTTATATTTTTTTCTTTTAAATATCAGTAGAACTCATAGTCCCATGACAAACTGCTTCTTATAGTAGTCTATGCATAGATACAACTAGATCTGGCTTTAAAACTGCACTGAAGGAAAGAACGTCTCTGTACAGTTAACCACATTTTTTTAATCCTTTATTTTCATAGATCCAGCAAATAATTGAAGGCAAACTCTTCCCAATGAAAGCTTTGGGTTATTTTGCAGTTGTTACTGGAAAAGGTAAAGAGAGCTCTGGCTCTGCTTATTTTCTCCTTGATAGCAGAGAACTGTCTAAATGGAACTGTTGCAGCACTCTTTTCTTTCTCCAGGAAACAGCAGTGAAAGCATTGAATCTATTAAAGAATATGAAGAGGAATTTTTTCAAAATTCAAAGCTGTTAAAGTATGTTGCTATTTATTCCTTTTAGTAAAATGAGCCTGTGTTGGTAAATGCTAGCATCAGTTTTTCCTGTTGAACTTAAAGTGTAGAAACACTATTTGAGATTTAATCTGCTTAAATGAAGTATCTTGTTGAGGTGACCAAGTTAGCCTGGTTTCCTAATGCTTGCTGTAAGTCAGTGGAGAGAGACAGGCATCTTCAGGCAGCCATTAATTCTACTGTAGTTCTGAGCCTGTCTTCAGAGGTTTCTGTGTCTCTCTATTGGCTCTAGAAGAACTAAATTCTTCTATTTGTGGTGTTTTTTTTTTTTCCCCCCTTGCTTTACTGATTATCTGCATTGAATATTTGGGAGGAAGAGACTGGAATTTGGGCTAGGTGCACATTGACATGTTATTGTCTGCTAGAAAAAGCAAAGCTTTATTTTTGGGAGGAGAAAATGGGGGCCAGAAAGCATCAGTATGCATAGAAGAATTTCCTCTAGCTGTCTTTCTTTACAGGACATGTATGCTGAAGGCACACCAGGTAACAACAAAGAACTTAAGTCTTGCTGTGTCAGATTGCTTTTGGAAAATGGTGAGAGAGTCTGTGGAGCAGCAAGCAGATGCTTTTAAAGGTAAATGTCTTTTCAAAAACCAAGTGAAATAGCAACTTGCTGTTAACAGTTCTTCCACATACATATAATACTGTTTTGCCAGCCTGCTTAGGCAATTATGTTTTATAGGTTTTATGTGATCACCATTTCTCATGAATTGGTAACTGCCCCAGTTAATCTTCACAAAAACACACAAAAAGAAAATTCATGGTATGAAGGACCCACTTGCTCTAAAAGCCAAAGGAGTAAATAAGTATGAAGAAGAAAACTCAGGGGGTTTTTTGTGGGGAAAACAAAATTCTTCCACTGGATTCAGATGTTGTTTAAAATGGCTTCCCATATAAAGATACCATCTGATCAGCCAGGGCAGGACTGACTTGTACAGAGCTGGAAGTTGAATGGTTCTCTTTCCACTACACTTTTTAATGCATGAATCCTGCAATTCGCAGACAGAATATCTGAGCACAGACAGCAAAAAACTTTGCTTGCTTGCAGAGACATTTAAAGTTCTTGGAGGGTTTGTCATAAGCAAGATTTGTGGCAATTTTAGGAGCTGCTAAACTTCTAAGATAGTCATGAAGTGCATATAGACAATTAAAAAAATTAAGGCCTTGTTTCTGGTTTTTGCAGCCACACGTTTCAATCTTGAGACTGAATGGAAGAATAATTATCCCCGGTTGCGAGAGCTTGACAGGGTAAATTACACTACTGCTTTAATTTGTGTGCTACAAACTACTGAAGATTATGGATTAAAATTTATGCCGTTTAATCTCACTTGTAAAGGTTTCTTTAAGTTAACATAAATTCCTGACATTTTAAAATGTGAGGACAGTGTAAATTATTCTAGGGGAAGGAAATACTGAGCTCTCTGGTTTATGAAATAGCGTGCTTCAAAATTGTGATACTTCAAGTATCTTCAGGTATGTGAGAAGTCCTTCACTTCTCTAGTATATGGTTAACTGACCTAACGTGCCTACAGGAACAAGTGAGTGTTTCTTTGTGATCATGACAGAACTGGCAAAGAGAAGTTACATTCCCTGGTCTTTCAGACAGACAGAGTAACAAAACAATTATAATCCCATTCTCTAATTCTTTTATAGAGATTCTGAATATTCAAATGCCATGCCTGGCCAGAGGCATGCAAGAGATGGGTGGGAAGATGTGTGGTAAACCAGGGTAGCTTGTGACAAGCACATACATTGTCCAGAACATGAATGGAAGGTATCATTTTAGGCTTAAAGGCCGTAAGAAAAAGGTTTTGGTTTTTTGCTTTTTGTATGGAAATATGATCACACTATACTTAAAATCTTATTATTTCATATTTTTCCTTTTGCATAGAATGAACTGTTTGAAAAAGCAAAGAATGAGATTCTTGATGAAGTCATAAGTTTGACTCAGGTCACACCAAAGCACTGGTATGGTAATTTTTTCTTCTTTTAAATTAACTAACAGAAGTTTGCCTTTAAAATATAAAGAGTTTTAGTAAAAAAAAAAAAAAAAAATATAAATAAGGAACTGTTTTTCTTAGTACAATGTATTATGTACTTTGTCCCTGTGGAAGTAGTCTGTTTATTATTCTCAATCAGCAAATACTTGTATAATCCCTTGACAAAAATTACATAATGTCAGTGTGTGTGTTGTTCTGTTTTTAAACAGTATAATGAACAATAGATATTCCTCAAAAATGAAAAGGAACAGTCATAATAAAGAAGTTTTCACAGAGTCACAGAATGTTAGGGATTGGAAGGGACCTCGAAAGATCATCTAGTCCAATCCCCCTGCCGGAGCAGGATTACCTAGATCATGTCACACAGCAATGCGTCCAGGCGGGTTTTGAATGTCTCCAGAGAAGGAGACTCCACAACCTCTCTGGGCAGCCTGTTCCCAGTGTTCAGTTACCCTCACTGTAAAGAAGTTTTTCCTCATATTTATGCGGAACCTCCTGTGTTCCAGGTTGCACCCATTGCCCCTTGTCCTGTCAGTGGATGTCACTGAGAAGAGCCTGGCTCCATCCTCATGACACTTGCCCTTTACATATTTATAAACATTAATGAGGTCACCCCTCAGTCTCCTCTTCTCTAAGCTAAAGAGACCCAGCTCCCTCAGCCTCTGCTCATAAGGGAGATGTTCCACTGCCTTAATCATCTTCGTGGCTCTGCGCTGGACTCTCTCTAGCAGTTCCCTGTCCTTCTTGAACTGAGGGGCCCAGAACTGGACACAATATTCCAGATGTGGCCTCACCAGGGCAGAGCAGGGGGGAGGAGAACCTCTCTCGACCTACTAACCACGCCCCTTCTAATACAGCCCAGGATGCCATTGGCCTTCTTGGCCACAAGGGCACATTGCTGGCTCATGGTCATCCTGCTGTCCACTAGGACCCCCAGGTCCCTTTCCCCTACGCTGCTCTCCAACAGGTCTGCCCCCAACTTGTACTGGTACATGGGGTTGTTCTTGCCCAGATGCAGGACTCTACACTTGCCCTTGTTATATTTCATTAAACTTCTCCCCGCCCAACTCTCCAGCCTGTCCAGGTCTCTCTGAATGGCAGCACAGCCTTCTGGTGTCAGCCACTCCTCCCAGTTTTGTGTCATCAGCGAACTTGCTGACATTGCACTCTATTCCCTCATCCAAGTCATTAATGAATATATTGAATAGAACTGGTCCCAGTACCGACCCTTGAGGGACTCCACTAAATACAGACCTCCAACTAGACTCTGTCCCATTGACCACCACTCTCTGGCTTCTTTCCTTCAGCCAGTTCACAATCCACTTCACTACCCGATCATCCAGACCACACTTCCTCAGTTTAGCTGTGAGGATGCTGTGTGGGAGACTGTCAAACGTTTTACTGAAGTCAAGATAGACCACATCCACAGCTTTACCATCATCTATCCACCGGGTTATGTCCTCATAAAAGTTTTCAGATGTTCATTTGTTCCTCTTAACTTGTTGTATGATTATTATCATTGTGCATATCAAAATAACATATATGACCTTGTAAAAAAGAAGTCTTGTATAGCTCACTGCATAGGGAAGCCACTGTAGATGCAGGCTATGAGGAGAATAGCCAGTGTAAAGGATTACTTTGACAGCCTGTGCCACAACTGAGAACCACAAAAAAAAAAGGATTTCTTTAATGCCTTTGCCTTCAGCAACCTGAACTGAACTGCTACTTAGTCACAGATTAAAAACCAAGATAAAATGTCTGACTCTTAATGACATTAGAATAATTCTGGGCATGTGGATGTGTTCAGAGAGAGTGTTGTAGGCACTGTGTTAGTCTAAAGTTATGTTCTAGTCCAGCTGTAATGCAGGTTTGCTATTTTGGTGTTTGCTGCATAACAGATGCTGAAGTACCCTGTCCCAGGTCTAGTCTGCTTCATTTTATGTTGTAGATCGGGTGGGTGCATAACAGGAATGTTTCTGTGCATTTCTTTTGAAAGTTAAAATGTAGTGGTGATGCTAGTTTTATAACACTTAATGAGCTATAAAATAGATCTGGAAACCTAAGTAATGAAAAAATGCTTCTGTTAGCCATTATACGTAGCCTAAAAACAGCAGTGCATTTGCTGAATGCAAATGTTTCTATCCTGTTAAAATTTCCATTCCTTCCAATTAAGTTTGATTGGATTAAGCAAACCAAAAGTGTATTTTTATTGACATGTCAGTAAAGAAGGAATGAGATTTCATTTGTTCTTAATCGGAGGACTGCCCTTCTCCTACAGTGCATTTTTAAGTGGTAAAATTCATAGTAGACAGTTTCCAGCACACCCTGTAAGTGAAGTTAATTTGCCATGTCTCTCTTCTTTTAATGGTGATCAAGAGTGATCAATAATTGATCTTTGTTTGAACACTATCCAAATCATTCTATTTTGAACAAAGCTTTTTAAGGAAAACAGCTTGTTTTAGTGGCAGTATTAATTTTTATTTATAGTGAATTCTTACAACATTTAAATGCTTGAGTTTGTTTTAGTTTTGTATAAATACTTTTACTACCCTAAATATGCCAAAGATATGTTCCAACAGTACAAAAACTAGTGGCTTTGATCCTCATTTATACTGGTATGTCAGAAGGACCCCTTCAAAATTTTTAAATCTCAAAGAAGGATGCTTTAAACACAAAGGAGAAATTTTCAATTATGCCATTGTTGAAACAGGAGGAGGAGTGATATTTATGAGAAGTTCTTCAGTCTTTGTCCACAGGTGCCCAAATGAGAGTAGGGGCATTATCAAGGATGAGGCTTATGTCCTGAACTTCAGCCCATTTGGAAGAAAAGGGCTTGAGTGGATCTGATAGTCTTGTACCACCAAAAAAGGCAGTTTTTCTTCGTCAGCTCTTAGGCCTCACCATTCTACCAAATCTGGCATTCATATGACCTATTGGTAAGCTGATTTAGCATGCTGAGCTAGCATAAAGTTAACCTGCAAGAAACCCACAACCTGCACTGGAGACTGGCAGGAGCAGAAGGAGCGTTGACTACCTCTGTGTACCGGCTGCGTGTTACACTGGCCCAGCTGAGTTGTCTCACTGCAGCTGCAAAGTTTCCTCAGTAAGTTTATTGTCATTTAAAAAGGTTAAAGTTAGATTGTTTCCATTGTTCCTTCTTGAAGCACATCATAAATAGGAAAGTGGTGCTTAGTTTTATAGGGACATGAGGCACATTTATAAGTGAATGTCAATATACATTTTGGTAAAAGGTTGGACTTCTCTGCTTGCTTCATTGTTTATCAAATCTGGGAACAATCAATGAAAATCCCAGATGGAAAACTACAGCATGTTCCAACAAACAAATCGGAATACTACAGAAGCAAAACCCACATGCTTTTTTGGGAGTGTGGAATTTTTAGTCAAATCATTTCAATGCTTTACAGTCTGCCCCCTTGTCGTTCACCCACCTGCCGTGCATATGCACACATAGCTCTGCGTGGTTATACTGGTATAATTAAAGGCTGCCAGGAACTGTTGTGCAGTGCAGTGGCAGCCGTAAGAGTCATAGAGGCCAGCTTCTGAGGCTGTCTTTGCTGCTGAAAACATTGTGTATTTGTGTCTTTAGTTCCAAGCAGATTTTGGTTGAAGTTGTATCCTGATGTTGAGGAGTATTTCCTGTATTCTGTAGTTTTGTTTTTTCAGTGTTTCTAACAAATTGAATGAATACTTAGACACTTTTGTGTTGGAAGCCATCTTATGTGTTACAACTTCCATTTTAGGGAGGAGATTCTTCAGAAAACTTTATGGGAAAGGGTATCTACTCATGTGATTGAGAATATCTACCTTCCAGCAGCACAGACTACGAACTCGGGGACATTTAACACCACTGTGGACATCAAACTGAAGCAGTGGACTGACAAGCAACTGCCTAATAAAGCAGTAGAGGTGAGAATTTACTTATTTCAAAAAATTAGGAAAAAAAAAAAAAAAAAAAAAAATCTGTGCAAAGACTGTTGAAATGAAAGCGTAGCTCCGGAGAATTAAGGTGATGGTTTGAAGGGCTGACTGCAGTTCTTCTAACCAGCTTACATGTCAGAAAAGGCTAGCAAGATCTTGATGTTGAGAAGCACATAGAGCAGGAACATTGTATTTTGCTCTTCTGGTGAATTTTCCCTATTTAAGACCAAAAAAAACCCTCCTTTTGAAAGGTTAAACAAACCCTTCAAGCTAGGTATATTCATATTTAATAGATTTATGCACATTTAACAGAATTCCACTTGCTACAACATAGCAAAGCAAGGTTTAGTGTTGACTTTATTAGTAACAGATAGGGCAGCAAAGGAAAGTCAATGACTTACTCTTAGGCTTGTACGTTGTTTTCCAAAAGTATGCAAATTTTCATACTTACAAGAATTGTCATAAATGTTCCTTTACTAGCTGGTGCATGATACAATAGGCTTTTTCAGTAGGCATTGTTTGCTGACTTTCTAGGTGGCATGGGAGACTTTGCAAGAAGAATTTTCCCGTTTCATGACGGAACAAAAAGGAAAAGAGCATGATGATATATTTGATAAATTGAAACAAGCTGTCAAAGAAGAAAGTATTAAACGACATAAATGGAATGAGAGAGCAGAGGATAGCCTGGTATAACGTAGTGGGTTTTTTGCATTGTTGACTAAATGCCGTTGGAATCTTTTTGCTAAAGTTGCATATTCAGTATTTTTTCATTCTTTTAATGTAATCATAAAACGATAGGGAGATGAGTCCATCTCTGCTTTTCTGTATGTTTTAATTCAGTGTTTCTCAATTCATTTTATTATTACCTTTTGTTAATTATTGCCTTAAATAACATCTAATAAAATTGTTTGGGTTGGTTCAGGAAAAAGTCTTCCATAATCCACTGACTGCCCAAGGACTGCCTTGTGAGAATTGTATAGCATCAGCTGATATGTTCTGTTAAATATAGCCACATAAAATAACAGCATTTCATTACCATCTTTACAGATTCTGTAATCTGGAAGGATTTCTTATTGTTTGATGTATTTTTTCCATTGTTAATGCTAGGCTATAGAAGAGAGTCAGATTAAAGACACAAGAAGATATTTTTAGCAGTGCTTTGAAAAGGTGCCTCTTGGATAAATCCTGTGTGCCCAATACATGCTGCTTTTATAGACATCAAAAACTGAAGAGAATGTTGGAAATCTTTTTTACCAACTCCCGAATAAATGATTTATTGTATGCTAAAACATCGTTCTGTATTGCAGCGAGTGATCCAGCACAATGCCTTAGAAGATCGGTCAATATCTGATAAACAGCAGTGGGATGCAGCTATTCATTTTATGGAAGAGACGCTCCAAAGTCGTCTCAAAGACAGTGAGTTGTGTGATGTATTCCATTCCTGTGTGCTTTTTAATCTGGGCCAGTTTCCGGATCTAGTTCACTTCACTGCAATGCAAGCTTTTGTATATATATATATATATATATATCTCACAACTGAGATAGTGGTGACAATTTAAAATGGTGCTGATACTGATAGAAATATTTAGCAATATACAGCCTCAAAAGCTAGTGCTCTTGCTCTTGCAATGAGGCAACTGAAAGATAAGTAAAGGAGTTCTGTAGAGTCAAAAAATGGTGCAAACACACAGGTAGAAGAATATGATAATTTCAGGGGAAAGTAGTTGATCCATTTATGGTTATCAAGCATAATTAGTTTTGATGCACGTTGCAACAAGGTAACTTTTTTTAAATACCTGATTTGGAATCTGGAGGGCCATCTCAGTGGAGGGATGTTATGTTTTTTTATATACTTCCTCGAAGTATCAGCCGTTTGGCAGTCGTTTTTAAATTTTAGTAAAAGACATCAACTGTTGCTTCAAGTAAAAGACATCGGACTTGACTCAGTATGGCGTATCTTCTGTTCTTAGGCGTAAAATGTCCATTCTTGACCTTGTACTTAATTTTAGAACTATAAAATTGGCTGGTTACTTATATTTTGAGTGATACTTAATATCATGTTTTCTTTCTTAGCTGAATCTGTTATTGAAGATATGGTGGGTCCAGACTGGAAAAAAAGGTGGTTATACTGGATAGGCCGCACCAAAGAACAGGTAAAAGGAAAAAAAAGTAAAGACTTTGTAGTTCATTAGCTAGTTTGTGATAGCATTATCACTAGCTTTCTAGTCACAGTTGTATCTTCTGATTGACTGTTTTCATTATAACCTGTCTTCTCATTTGCTCATAGCTTTTGGAAATTTCTTTTGAATTTCAATAGCACCTTCCATTCAGTGCCCAAAGATGATGGGCTTTTTATGTTACTTTTTCTAGATATTTCTCATACTGAATCATACTTTAAAGAAGTAAGCAGAGTTTAAAATAATACAGTAGAAAGTAATTGTTTCAGAGGAAGAAGTTTTACAGTCAACTGTATGCAGCCAGGTGTGGGAGAAAGTCAGTGACTTCAACCTGTCTTACTGGAGTTTAATGAACAGCAAATTAAGGTGTGAATCCATGGAGAGTTCTTGCTATCTGTTAGGCAAAATTACAGTACTTGTCAGTGTCACAGGTGATATGTGAATGTGAATGCCACTAGCAGATGTTCATGGAGAGGAAAGGAGGCTAACACCTATAATTTTTTTTTCCACCCTTCTCTTTCTTTTCTGCATTTCTGTGCATAATGAAAAGAAAAAAATAGGAAAAATTGTCGGTGGATTATCCATTTAAAAATACGATATTTGAGATCTCTTCGCACAAATACCCTTTTGAGTCATTTAAATGTAATAGTTAATAGTGTCAAAGGTATTTTTGTTCTGGCTTATTAAGCAGGTAGACTGTTCATTGAGGAGGTGCTGATGATCTCGGAGTCTATGATAATTAATTCTAACTAATCGTTCTTATCCTAGAATATTCGTAACGAAACAAAAAATGAACTTGAGAAATTAATCAAATGCAATGAAGAACATGCAGCTTATCTGGCAAATGATGAAGTGACAACTGTCAGAAAGAATCTTGAAGCAAGAGGAATAACAGTGGACCCATGTCTGGTAAGATGCAGAATTGTAACAAAACATATGGAAGCCCCCTGTGAACATTTGAACGTTCTTTCTAGACAGCGTACAAAAGACTCCATCTAAACACTGAATTTGTAATCCAGATGTTTCCAAATGAATTGCTAAATGACTGCTTGCACGCAATTCACACACTTCTGTTGGCTGTCAGACAAATGCAGTACAATGCTTTGGAATCTGTCAGTCTAGACTGAAATCAGAATCTGCTGAGCAGATATTCTTGCCTGCATTATGACAAGGCTTGTTTAAAATTATTGCTTAGACATTAGATAGTGGAATCAAGGCCTTTGTGAGCAAGATGCAATAAAAACATATTGTCCATTCCTGAGCTTTCAGTGTGGTTGTACTTGCAGTTTGAAGTTCGTAGGTACATTGAAGAGAAAGATATTTTGTAAAAATACTTGGAAAGAGGCAGGGTTTTTTAGAGTGCCCTGAGGGAATGTATTGTACATTTAGAATGTTCTGGAAAATGATTTATCTCATTGCAGTGTAAGGCTCTTAACCATAATTAGACCTTTTATCTAATTAAATGTAAGATTTTAAATAAATGAGAATTCAAACTTTTCAACATTAATACATGTACTTATTCAAGGTAGAAGAGTTGTTTAAATATCTGCTGCCCCTTTCTTATACAGCACTTACCTTTTTGTAAAGGTCAGAGTAGTGAGCCACATCCTCTGCATGGGGAGACTGAGTGCAAATTGAGTTTCCTTTCTAGCTAAGCAACTGATTTTCTTAATTTTATTTTATGGGGTTTTTTTAAGAGCCATATCTATATATATATTTAATTTTGAAGAACTGGAACATAAATAAGCCTAATCAAGAAAAGTTACAAATGTTTGTTTACATAAGACCTATTAAATATTTCTTTATGCTTTAATCTGGTTGAATTGATAAATTAATGGGTACCACTCAAAAATGTATTCTCAGTGTTAATGTAAAGATTACATCATGCCAAGAGCAGAACAATTTGTCCTGCTTTGTGGTATGTAATTTAAATGTATTTTGGCTGCAGACAGTATTGTTAGGCATTCAGTTATGTTACAAGCATGGAAGAGTAGATTTTTAAATTGACAAGCATCTGTAATGTTTGCCAGATGTAACTAACACATTAATTGTATCCCAGTTGCAGACAATTGCTCAGAAATATTTAAACATATATTACGTGACAGCGGTAGTGGAATTTGGAGTTGTATTTTAAAATTAAATGTGATCATTAAACTATGCACGATACTGAGTGTATGTATTTAGTCAAATTTAAGTACTGTTTTCCTAGATTAAAGACACATGGCACCAAATTTATAGAAGATATTTCCTGAAGACTGCTTTGAACCACTGCAATTTGTGTCGAAGAGGCTTCTATTATTACCAGAGGCATTTTGTGGACTCGGAGGTAAATTGAAGAACGGCTATACACTGGTGTTTTGCCTTAAAATTTCAATCTCAGTTGGAAAAAAAAAAAAAAAATCTACAAATACTTTAGCCTAACCTTTCTTTTATATCCTTTGCCTTGAGATAGCTGGTGATCTTAGATATGTTTTACATGAGGCTTGTAACTGAAAAAATGCAATGCTGGTGGTAATTATATAAAATGACCACTAGGTATCAGCCATGACCTAAACATCTGTTACTTACCAATCTGTATTGAAAATACACTGCTAAGAACAGTATTGTACAGCTATTGCTATCTTGTTGGTATTCATTTCTCCTACTTTCCCATTGGTATTTATTTACCTCACTGATACGAAAAATTCAGAAAACATCAAGTAAGGGGTTTTTATGGGATAAGGATGATGAATAAGTGTTTAGAGTTAATGCTTGGAACCACATGTGATCAACAGAAAAAAAAAAAACAAAACCACAACTATGGAGCTTACAAACAGATCTTTTAAATGACTTTCCAGTTTTGTAAACCCAAGCTTGTGCAACAAATGACAGTATGCACGCAGTTGCACAAAGAAAAGAATATACAGTTTTCTTACTGTTATATTTTAAATCAAAAAGAAATTACTTGAAAGGTAGAGCTCCTCACTTTCTGTAGAGTTTTGTTTTTCTTCTTAATGAGAAACAATGATCTTCATGGAGCCAGAAATCTTTACTACTCTAGAAACACCTTTGCCTGTAAGAGATAAGAGAGAATGAGATAATATAGTTGAGAGCTGCCTCTCTGTGATGCTTAAACTCCTGTTCCTGTCTTTTTAAGGTGTCGTAATGTGAAGTTAGTGCTCCCTCCCACCATCATTGCAGGTGTAGAAACTGCCTCTTCTGTTAATAAATACAGCCCTTGGCCCAACACTGTCTTCAGAAGCATTTGTCAGACAGGGAGTCACAACACAGAGTTCAGCTGTTGTCTTTCAATGTTTGCTGTGAACAAGTGTGGTGTTTCACTGAGCATTAGGTTATACTCACCAGTCTGCATATAGCGTGTACAAATTGGTTTTCCATGATTTCTCTTGATATGGCTCTTTCTGTTTAAAATAATAGATGTAAAGGTGGTGCAGTGTATTAAGTAGGGCTGATGCGGTTCTTGAGAAGTATTTTTAGTGTTTCCTTATTACTTACAGCAGTTATTCTGTGGGGTTTTTGTGTAAGATCAGGATATGTATACGTGAGTTCACAGTTGCCTCTAAAAGTGTCAAGAGATTCTTGCAAGTGTAGGATGTTCACTGAACATCAGAGGTCTGACACTACAACTTCCCTCGTTTCAGCTCGAATGTAATGATATTGTCCTCTTCTGGCGAATACAGAGAATGCTGGCAATTACAGCAAATACGCTGAGGCAGCAGCTTACTAACACTGAAGGTAAGGCTCGTAATGAATTGAGGTGTTTGAAACAAAAAATTGTTTAGAAATTTTCTAGTGTTCCTCTAGCTATGTGTTCCTTTCATGCTTAGCATGGCTGGCTGATTCTTATGTCCTGGTTAGGTAATTAGAAGATGTAGAGTAAATAGAATTCGACATTCTATTTACATTAAAGGATTTAATGTAAATAGAATGTCCAATATTAAGACACTCTCCAGTTTAAAATATTTTCAGCTTACGTGATGCCAGTTGTCAATACCTTTTTCCAGGCAGAAAGAATTTCAATAAATAGTGACTATATTCTCTTTTCTTAGGTAAATCTGGCTGTAGATTTTAATTTAAAAATGTTTGATATAAAAAATAAATTCAAATGGATTCTCTTAAAGCCATGCAAAATGTGCTATGTAGTATCTAGACTAGCAGGTTCCTTACAAAGCATCATTTATGTAGCGATCGGCTAGCGCCATGGTACAACTACTAATAACGACCTTTAATCTGTAAAATAGTTTTCAACCTGCTTCTTGAACAAGGTGCAGGTAGAAAGTTTGAACCTTGTCATGTGATGCAAGTTACCCTCTATAGAGAAGAAATTGCCCCTAAATGTAGAAAGCTAGGTCCTGTCTCTTCAAACCACCTGCCTCCTTGACAACTGCTGGGCTGAAAATTAGGAAGTTTCATTAGGAGGTACTCCCTCTAAGTATGAAGGGTAAGGATATGAGTGTTAAGATGGGCATAATACTCCTTTAAAGAGCTTTTGATTCTTTTTAGCCTTGTATCTACAGCAACACCCCTCTGTATGTCATCAGTCCTTCAATACCACACTCTGCTGTCATCATTAACTTCTTCATCCGTCTTTCACCTGTAATTGACTTGGCCACACTCAGTCTCAACAAAGAAACTGCTGAATTTAATAGACAGCAAAGCAATCTACAAATATTTTTATCTCCTCCTAAAAAAAAGTCATCCAATAATAATTTAATTAGGAGAGAAAATATGCTTTGAAATTTAAACATCTTTCCCAGAGAATTTCCTGTCTTAATGGCCCAAACAAGGGGCTTATGTGTTCAGAAGTTTGCTTTTTCTCCAACGAGATTAGTCTGGTAACATATACTACATCTCCCACAGACCTTCCCAAAATTTCGTCCTTAGGTCATTACAGGTGCAAAAGTGTTACCACTCACTTTTTCTTGCTTAATTTGTTGTTTTGAGTTTTTGTTTTGGTTTGGTTTTTTTTACAGTAAGGCGCTTGGAGAAGAATGTAAAGGAAGTGCTTGAAGATTTTGCTGAGGACAATGAAAAAAAGGTGAAGCTCCTAACTGGCAAGAGGGTCCAGCTCGCAGAGGATCTCAGTAAGTACCTAATCTATAGTGTTTTGGAACTAGCTTGAAATGAAGCAAATTCTGACCACTGTCCTTGAGAACACTTAATGCAATATTGGTTATTCATGTGCTAGCATTTAATTAATACCATAAATGGAATTTTTCTTAAATATGGTCAGAGCTTACTGATTCAAAGGTGGATATAGCTATTATAGTGTGATAAAACAATGTAATTTACACTAGATGTAAATTCACTGGTACAAATATATTGCATCAGTATATTGAAAAATGTAGTTAAAACAGAGTAATATTGTAAAGGGAAGTTCTTGTTTTTCTAGTACAACATGGTTAATCCACACCTCAGCTGTCTCTGGGTAATTCAGTCTTGACTGGGTAAGCAGGTTTTGATCCCATCTTTTTTTAATTATTGGGTGAAATACACAGCCTTCCCACAGACAATACTGACTTTTAATACAGATTAGCTGGAAATGCCTGTGAGTTACTGGCCAGCTCGTTTTAGACCATGCGTACAGAAACAAAACCTGTAGACATGAAGATGTGATATATGTTGTGCTGCTTAAGTTGAGATGACCATTATATTAAGAGATTTAACAAGGAAGAAAATCTAGCAGATTTAACCTTCCAGAAGGATTACAGTAGTTTAATGCTTTGAGTCACTCAGAAAGTGTTAAGGGATTCTGTGGTTAGTATACTAAGATTTTAAACAGTGAAATTTTTTAAAGGGACAGTCCAGGCTGAGGTGATACTCCTGTTGTCTACCTGCGCATCCAGTAAGGTTTAGTCTGACTTTTAGCTGATGGGGCTTGCTCTTGCCCATATATCGTTGTTCTTTTTGGCAGCATTCTGCTATTCTGTGAGACTTCCACTTAAACCCCATCTGTACATCTGGACTGGTAGGGGAAAAAAAAGTGCTGTGCAAAAGTGAAAAGAAAAAAATCTTGTGCTAAATGAAGTTGATGTAGGTGTATAAATATCTGCATGTTGACATCACAAGTAACCTTTCTTCTTAGACTTTTATTTTGTGTTTGATGTAGAAACTAACTTTCTCTTAAAATATGACTTTGGATATTTAATTCAGAATAAATAAATGCTGTGGTCAGTCTTTCTTCTTTTATTTAGCAATGTTCTGATATCCAGGTTTCATTGGGACAGAGAAACCTTCAATTGCTGTTAGTTTCCCAAGTATTAATTATGTCTTCCATTTTTTACATCCAAAATGTCATATAAAACGTTTTGCTTACAATAAACTCAAAATCTAAGGATGTATCTTTGATAGTGCTGGTTTGGTTACATTGGAAGTGTTATCTTCTTATTGGAAGTATTGTTATTAAAATCACAATCAGTTATGGAATTTTTGTCCTTTGGAAATTGTGCTATCATATTTTGGAATTGTGAGTAGGAGTTTTAGTGAATCTAGGACAAATAGTCTGTGTTTTTTTGATGGGTCTCTGAAACAGCTGGTGTAACTGTAATTTCTATGGTGAGTTCATAATTCTATCGAAACATCCTGCTCTTGAAACCCTGTATCAACCTCCGTGTAGCCATTCTTTTAGAGTGGGTGGAACGTGTTTTACAAAATAAGGCTTTTTCCTCTGTATATATGTTGAGGTAGAAGTAGTGGTAGCCTGCGTAGTGGGACACAGATACCTAATGAAGAAGTTATCTCCTTCTCTTAGTGTTCTATTCTTTTATTAGTGAGCAGTGCTGCTTGCTTTCTTGCTTTGATGCTGGATATTAATTTTTTTCCAGAGCAAATACTGGTATACAGTGAAACTTGGTGATTTTGATTTATCCTTAAATATTCCATGTTTCAAAACAAAGTAAAGGAGCACTAGCAAATACATAATGTTTAAGTTAATCTATCTTTGTTTTGCACTGAAATAGACTTGGAATGTTTGCATTGTCCAATTTGCTTCTCACCAGCATCAGGAATAACCTCTCATTTCAAAGCAGTAACAGCTGGGGTCATTATTTTGTAAACTAAGACTAGACCTGTAAGAGCAGCCTGTCTGTGTGTTTATAATCCTAGGTATCTGTGTATTAACATATATACTTCAAGTTTGTAGTATGCATTTCATAAGTTACCATGTAGCGAAAACACCGTCACTGCGCTGTATTACTTTAGATTCAGGAGGTCACAGATCCCACGTGCATTATTCTAGGGAAATAACTGTTATTCAGTACAAAACGATGTATGATGACATGTTCTGTTTTATTGTACCTATGAGAAGATTTTAAAACTACCACTGTTTAGTTCTATAGTCAAATCAGTGATGTTCTCTCTACTTTCTGCATGCTTTTATTGCTAAGTGGTTACAATTTTTATGGGCAAATGACAGGAAAAAGGGATTTCTTTGCCTTTCCCTTAGTGAATAGAGTGCTTTTCTGTGCTGCAGTCTTTTTATACTCCTGAGGCAGACTTTGATAGCATAGAGCATTGAACTCTCAGATGGCTATAAAAATAATTTCCGTCTTACAGCATTTAGTGATGATCAGGACTCTGCTTATGGAAAAAAAATCCTGACTCCCACAACCACATTCATAAAGTATTTGTATTTTAATTAGGAATGGAATGGACGGGATCTCCTGAATCATGAAGTCCAGTCTCCCTCTGTTACAGGCAGCTGTGTTTATATAACCCAGCTTATTCATATATCTTGAGCTCCATCTTTAAATCAGTTAACTTGTTGGGGTTCACTCTTCATACTGAAAACATGTTCCCAGATGTCATTCCTCTGATGGTTACAAATGGTCTTTTAATTTCAAGTCTATATTTGTATATATGAGGCTGGGATTTGCTTCCTGATTGGAAACTGTACTTGCAAATCTAAATTATTTATATACCTGAGGTTGGGACACTGCCTCTTGATGCTGATGATACGGCAAGACTGTCTCACTTCTGTTACATCAGTCTTTTAATGCTGAAGCACTAGAAGTGTTTTATTGTTTGTTCAGGATACTGGTTAATGTCAAACTGTTTCTAACGTGGGTGACCCAGTCTCATAATGAGAGCTCGTATAAGACTCAAAACTTATTTGAGCAGGTTTTATCTGTGTGCTACAGCCTTGAATGATATTTTAGCCCTATATTGGAATGTTCCTTGACGACCTTTAGGCCCTGAGTCTTGCTGCTTCTCAGTGTTTACTTCTCAGGTTTTATTCTAGATATTTTAAAGAGTGTAAACAGATCTTTTGAACTGTTTCTAACAAATTACATATTTTATAATGTACGGAAGGTTACTTTTTCTTCAAAAAAAGGCTTTAAACGTAATGTAAATGTACTCCTTATCATAAGTATCATCATGATACTTGTACCAGTGAAAAATTACTAAATTTATGGAAATAAAGAAGCCCTAGGACTAGAGACCATCTGAAAGAAAGGATCGTAAGATACAAAAAGGGGCAGAGCAGAAGATGAATAGCTGATTTGGAAAAAGTTACTTTAAAAATGTCCTAAAATGCAATCAATCTATAAGAATACCTGTACTGAGAGAGGCCTGTGGTCAGTGTATCCCAGTGTCCTGTCCCTGGCAATGAGCAAGCATGGGTACTAAGGGAACAGCATAACAACAGGTTAAGCATACAGTAGTACTTGCCTGGTATGCTCTCTCAGCATCTAACAATCTGTGGTTCCAAGATTTCCTCATCCTGAGGTACTATCTTTGTGATTAATAGGCATTCATGGGGGATTTTTCCCTCCTGTGAATTTCTCTAATTGCTTTTTGAACTCATGTAAACTTTGGCATCTGCAACATCCTGTGGCAATTAGTTCCAGAGTTGAACTACACATTGAGTGGAAAAAGTACTTCCTTTTGTTTGTTTTTGAGCCACCTGCCAGTTTAATTTGGTTTTCCTTTAGTTCTTGCACAGTGAAAAACATTCAGTAATCTTCCTCTATTCATTTTTTGTGCCACTCATGACTTCATAGAAGTTTATGCTACTCACACTTGCTCTCCTTTTTCCTGGCTTGAAAAGTTCTCATCTGTGTAGTTGCTCCTTGCATGGACATTATTTCATAGCTTCAATCAGCCTTGCCACTATTTCCCCCTTTTTTAGTTCTACTAAACCCTTTTTGAGATAAAAGAGCAGAACTTCACACAATATTTGAAATGTATCTGCATTATGGATTTATACAGTTGTATTATGGTGTTTTCTGGTTTTTAATCTGATCTTTTTACAGTAATTCCTTGTAGTCCATTTCCTTTTTTGCCTGCTGCTGAGCAATGAGCTGATGGCTACACTGGACTATCTGCTACGACTTCACGTTCTTTTGTGGGAAGTAACAGCCAGTTCAGAGCCCAATCAGCCTAGTCATTTTCCATGCCATGTTTTTAAACTGTAGGTACAGTTGAGAGATGCTTATTGTTTTGCTGAGGATGCAGAAACAAGAGGAAATTGCTGTCCATCTCTTAAGTGTCTAACTGGGTATGTCAGGCATATTCAGCAATTAGTAGGAACCTGTTTTAATGCAGTTTACAACCTCCATCACAACTCTGGTGCGCTACTTCTATAGAAGTTCTCCACTGAAGTTGTCTGTCAGTTGAAGAACATACCCAGGTCTTTCACCCTCTCTTGGATGGCCTCATCAGCAAGAGGAAGAATTACATTTACTTTACAGTTGGCTTATGCGTCTTGATTGTGCTCACTGCTGAAGGACAAAATATTTTTATTTTAAACTTTATTTCACACAACTTACTATTTTACTATATGCTTAGTTAAATCAGTATCTGTTTGCTGAGTTTCAGGATCTTTTTGATAGCAATGTGAAAGTGGGTTGATTATTTATAAAAGACAAGTCTTTGAAGTCAGACCTTCCCTAGAACTATATCTTTTCAATTATGTTTTTCAGTATTGGGAAATACATTTTTTTCTGGAAAAAAAAAAATGAATACATAGGTGAAAGAATTTGATTTCAAGATTAAAAATATCTTTTCTGCTGTTTCATTTTTAACACAAATGATAGAGTAGTAATTTCAGGATAAATATTCTATAGTTCTATGCAAAATTGATAGCACGTGGATAAATCTTAATCTGTAGACTACTTTTTAACATGGCAATTTCTTTTTAATGTTGAGCTCCCAGTGAAAGGCTTTCCAGAATTACCTAATTGTTTCCAGAATTCCCCTCTGCTGGACTTGCTCTTTTTATATAAAGGGCCAAAACAAACTTCCTCAATAGTGTGAACTTTGTATGGTAATTAAGTTGCCATACAACTTTTCAACACAAGATGGCAATGAATGGCCTTCATAGGAGGAGTGGGAAGGATGAGCATGCAGCAGAGCTGGTGCCCAGCCTCCTGTCTCTGATTACTTTTTCTTGCTTTTTTGATGCGTGAGCCTGGCTTAGGCAGTGGGCATTGGTTTCTTGGATGATGAGTTTTTTCCTCTGGGAGGAAGATGCACTTGCTTAGCCTTGTCCCTCTTGTTTTCCACTCTGGGGGTTTTTTTGTTTGTTTGTATAACATGATTTATGAAGATTGTAAGGGATGGTAATTTTTTCTCAGTTGCACATTTCTCATTAGCAACTGCATGGAAAGTATTAGTTTAGTAAGCTTTGTTACTAAAAGACAGTTATGAACTGAATGCTTTAATCATTTCGGAAAGAAAACAGGATCTTCCAGTGTCTTATCCTAAACCTAATCAACATATATTTGTATTGCAGTAGCATGTAAAACATGCTAGGTGGTGCACATGTACATTGAATACTTAACGTGAATCCTAGCGTCAGGCTGTCGGCAGGAGCTTTGCCATTGGCTTCACTAAAGATGAAATTTCACAGGCCCTAAAGAAATACACACGTTCTATCTTCACTTATTTCTTCTCCTTTATTCCTTTTAAACAGCTACACTATGAACGTTGCAAAGGCATCTTTTATGTGCACAGGATAAACACATATAAGGAGAGTACATGCTAAGCATCTTTCCTAGGTCAGCATACTATTCGTCCAATATCCTGTTTCCTCACAAGTTAAAAAAGGAGAAGAAAACCCAGAACTTCATCAAATTATAAGTAAAACCATGTGCATTTACACAGGGAGAGTCATTGGCAGGAGGTGGGAAGGAACTTGTGGAATGCCTGTGGAAACTTGATCCTGAAATTACTAGGTATGAATGTGAAAGGGTCAGCCTCCAAGTTCATTTGTCAGTATTATTGACACCTGTACAGGTGTCATGGGCTAGCTGAGACTTCGTTCTGCACAAAAGCTTTTGAAACTTTTGAGCAGTGAGCCCTCACATGAAGAAAAGATAGCTTAGGGGCATTTATTTAAATTCTGTCATACATTTGTAAGGTATGACATATAACAGTTTGCAGAACTTAACTATTTTCTTGTAAAGACTAGAACATATAAAAAATGAAATAAACCAGTGTTAACAGTAAAATACTTAGAAGTTTTATATCTAAAGTCATTCCTTTAAAGTCACTGCATTAAATTCTTAACTTTTTCTCTTGTGTTGAATGTAAACCTTTTGCAAACTTTGAGCATGAATGATTTAATATCATATATGCATATAATAAACTTGTCATCTCAATGGAGTTAGAAAGCTAATGTTAGCTATGCTTGGTACTTCCACATGTGAGTTGCTGACTCAGGATCTGGAATTCCTGTGATGTATTTGGGTACGCTGAGTGGGCTCTGTCGTGTCTGTTGTACGTAACAAACTGGTTTAAATACAGGCGAGTCTCCTTTTTTGTTACACATTTGTGCTAAGTTGGGGATAAAATCTGTGAGCAGTACTTTTTGCAGATCATGACTTGGTCTGTGGTTATGGGTTTTTTTCTTTCATTGCTGTTAGCTGCAGAATAAAAATGTTGTGTGAAACTAATCCTATATTATGGTTATTACTGTAGCCTAACTAAATTCCAGTCCCTTGAGATGATTGTCAACACTATTTTGATTTGACCTCTGTCCTACATGACATGTTGATTACATGTGCTCCTTAAAATCATGCTTTGACTTTGCTTTCTAAAGCTTTTGCTTCCATTTTCTCTTCTATTATGAGCTTCAACTTTTTTAAAAGGTCACAGCATTTCATAGGGGACAAAGCTCAGCTGTACGGGGAAAGGTCTTCTCTCAAATAAGCATATCGTAGGTAGTTTTCCCCTAGAAACCAGAGGCAGACAAAACAGCTCAAAAGGCAATGGTTAGTAGCCCTTGAATCAATCCTTAAGGTGCTTGTTCAGAACCAACATGGTTTTCAGTGTTTACAAGATACAGAAAAAAGTGTATAATTTTGAAGATACTTGAATGTAGAGCCCAGATATCGGCCCCACTGCTCACACAGACATGGGAAAGAGGAAAGCATGCTAGGAAATCCAAATGGAGGAGTAGTTTTATTAGAATCTGCAGAATTACAGTTATTTTGTGCTGTCATTTCTTCCACAACGCCTAAATATTGGAGTTTTAGAAACTACATAAGTAAAAATATGGTTACTTCATAGTTGTCAGACAACTCACAGAAGTGGTAGCAGTCTTGCTTTGCTCCTTTCAATTGGTCGTAGCAGTGAGGAACACTCAGTTATAGTCTGATCCTGAGTTCGCAGAACATAACACCAGGAGATGTTGTGTCCTTCTAACCAGATGAAAGCAGAGAAGCCATTTCCCTCTGGGAATCATATAACAGATCTCCAACTTCTGATAAGCATGTGCAGGGTAGCTGCTATCTTCACAGTCCCCTGCCAGCAGCTCCCCCCAGGACATTAATATGGCCTGCATCTTACCAGAGGCTGGGTATCATTTAGAGCACATTCATTTCTGCCCAAATCTCAATCAGTCAAATAAAGTGCTCCTGTGGGCTGTCTGCGTCTAATGAGTTCAAGCTTGTGCTGGTGTCACCAGTGTGCTGGTGGCAGTCTGACTCCCATGCTCCCTTTGAGCTCTGCAGAGGTCCTGGTGCTCCGTGGCGCAGGAAGTCAGGGGGCAATGTGCTTGGAATAAGTCTGTGTGGTCGTGTCTTCATTTTCCACTACCTTTGAACATGAGCATTTGAACGTTATTTTTAGTAGATTTGCTAACTTCTGTTACTCTGTTCTGTTGAACTCTGTTAGAATACAAATTAATTGTTTTTGCATGATTATCATATTTTTAATTCCATGTAGATAATTTATGCAATTAACCCAAGCAAGCGTGCTTTGACATGAAAGACACTGGTTGAATGTTTAAGTTCTGTGTTTTTTTGTTTTATTGTTGTGGTTTTTTTTTTTCCTCTCTGAGTTTTGGGGCAACTGCGTCAATCTAATGAATTAAAACCAGAAGAATGTGTAGGACGGTCTGTGTCAAAGTGCAGATAAGGTAGTTCCTGCTTTGTGTCATGGCAGAAAGTGCTTTAAAAAGCTGCATCTTCTCAGAGAGGGAAGTAATCCTCAAGGGAGAACATACATCACTTGTAAACCTCCTGTGATGGAGTGATGGTTTACTTAACTTAAGAATCCCAGATGACCAAAGTCTGTCTGCTGTGGTTTCTTAAAGTTATTGATGAAGAGTTAGGCACTGATGTCCAGGTTCTAAAACGGATCCCTACAAAGTTCAGCACATTTGTCACTGACTAAGCGAAGCCTATCACTTAAAGTTGACATTGAAAAATAATGATAAACTGCTACATGAGTAAAGGACATATTTAATGCCTGTTAATCTTACCCTAGACCCATGTCTCTCGTACTTGAGGGTAATTCTGGTGTTGTCTGCCAAATTTATTTTTTTCCTGAAATTTCCTTAATGATGCAAGGATCAAAACATCTAATTGGATGCTATTTTGTTTTTAGTGATTGCTCATGAGGGTACCTATTAATCAGAATTTAAATAAGTGCTCATCAGGGAGCAATTACTATTTGTATAAATGCAAACTTTTAAACTGACCAATCAATGTATGTTTTGAACTAGTATGGAACTGTGGAGTGTAACACTCACATTTCCAAAAGCTGCAGAAGTCAGTGTCTTGTATGTTGCACATTGATAATGTTGTAGTGGACTCCACTTTTTGCTTCTAATTTGGAAGTCTGTATAAAAACAAAAGGGAAGGAAATATTTTCAGCTAGAAATGATAACAAACTAAGCAAAAATAATAGAACAACCTGTTTTTCTTCAGGGCATGATAACTGAAGTTTCTGACTATCAAAATGAAGTTTATTATTATGATGATCTAAAAAATTTATCTCATCACCATTTCATTTTTCCAACAGCATATTTTAGAGAGACTTCCACATGAGTAGTCCTGATAGCATATTATTTATTGTTTATCTAACTACTGAGTAGGCTTTATTTGGGTGGGAGAACCAGCATATATCAGTTATTTCTTATGTTTACGTCTCTTTACAGTTTTATAGCCTAAAGGTTACAGTAGCCTTTACATAAGTAATTTACCTTTATAGCTGTATATGTCCTTTCTGCATAAGGAGTAGTTTGTGGTTTGTTTTTTTTTAACATCACTGGATGAATCATTGGGTAATATTCTGGTTTGCCTTTATACTTTTCACTATTTCCACCCAAAATAATGAGCATCATCATGTTCTCATTATTCTAGCTTAACAGTTTTGATCTTGAAATTAAATCTTTGTGTCAATAAGTCTGATTCAAGATGTGAGTCTGTTTTATGAGGTTGCCTTGTCATTCTGCTACTAATCTCCTTCTAGCTGTCCAGTAAGCAGCACAGCTAAATTCTGTTGAAAGATTGAGTTATTAGAACAGTTTTAATTAAAAATCTACAGTAGAGACAGAGGACTGAAAGGTGCCCAAGTCCTGCCTTGCTATTGCAGACACTGTAACTCTTACAAACTTGCAGCTTAATACAGATCAGTAATCATTTGTACGTTAAGCTAACCTTAATGACAGTATAGAAATGTGTACTAGTTTGTGACCTCGCGTCACGATTTGGTAATATTTAGTTTCTTTTCTGTAGACAAGCGGGACTGATGTGTCCTGCTTAGCTCATAGAAACGTATCTTGTATAACGTCAGTAGTCTATGTAGTTGTCAGTTTTGGTTCAGCCCCATACCTCAGTTTTCATGTTCTCTGTCACAGACAGAAAGACTTCGTACTTGCCAGCCTGAGGAGCCCCAGGGACAGCTCCAAGAAATATAGTCAGCTTCTGTCCTGTTCGACTGAGGACGGGGGAAATGTGTGGCCAAAGCTGTTTCATTAAGCTGCAGGGGTCTCACTTGTGAATCTGGGGCAGCTATAGATCAAGACATTGATTAGTAATCTACAATTTCATCAGCACAATGCACAATTCCAGTTTCTGGTGCTAAAAAGCATTATTAGTAATGCTAAAGTAATGTTCCAATGCCCAATACCTTGTAAAAATAGCTGAAGTGATTTCAGACAAGCTCTATTCTACTGCTGCCTGGTTATCTTTAATCTGAAGGAAAGCTGATACTGTTTTGTACAGGCAGCTGATAGCTTTGCTCAGATATGATATGCAGGGATTAATAATTCATATGATATTAATACTTGCCATAAAAGTAACTTCAGTGATGGCAGCTGTGATTTCTGCCCCCCCCCCCTCCCTCCCCCTGTCGAAAATGACTTCTTAAGACTAAGATTTTATTATGCTTCTGCAGCAGGCTAAATATTCTCTCTGGAGGTGATCTTTTCCTGTTTTAGAGGTGAATTCACCTACAACAGGGAAAAGAAAAAATGTACACTATATATATGTGTTTGTAGGAAACAGGCTCCTTGATGTTTTCTCCTGTTAAGGCCATGCAAAAGGAGATTTTCAACCAGGTCACCAGCAGGCAGTTGTTGATGAACTCACATCCATGAAATTGATATGTTGACTGACCCTTGGAGATTTTAGTAGTGATGTTAAAATAATATGTTTAGCACCTGGTCTTGTTCTAGGGTTTAAAATAAATATTTCTGAGAGGACATTGAAATATTACCTTTGTCTATTTAATAATGAAAGCATCTCACCTGATGCACTTGGATAGTTATGGTGTGTTCCTGTCCTTCTCATTGTCTTTCTGGAACTGATAACTGGACTACAGGTATTCTAGATGTTGCTCAGATTAAAACACCTTTTATCTCAGGGTGGCAAAGGGATTTAAGGCAAGTAGGAAAGTTGTCAGTAACTCTGGTGAATATAATGGCACATGTCTAACTTTATACGTCTGAGAGGAGAAGCCTGATTTCTAAATGTATGTACAACATTTTTGTATCATAATTATCCCGTTCCAGTGATCATACTTTGAAGTCAGAATTTATAGAAAGAACTCAGTTAAACTGGCTGCAAATTCAAATCTCATTATAGGTTGCAATACATATAAGAAGCATTTTGTAACAATGTAGGAAAGCTACTATGATGTAGCATCAGTTAGCATCTTCATTCAGTCTAACTACTAGTAACGAAAGAGTATGCTAGCTATTTTCTGCAAGCTTGCATTTTAAAGGCTGTATATTTTTAATGATTCATGGATTTACTACATGAACTATTATAAATTCCATTTAAACTTCTCAGGGTTCTGCAGTGCTTTTATTACACTAATGAGCTAATTGTTTAAGAATCATTCACATGATTCATCCTCCTGCTCAGCCTTTTTAAAAAAAACTTTTAGCTGCTGGAACTCTCTTGACAAACCAATATTTATAGCAGTTTGACAGCAGGATGAGGAACAGCATTTGTCTTTGTAACAGCTTAAAGAAAAGGCCTTTCCAGCACCCAGCCATGCAGTTACAATCTTGACCTCTTTCTTATGCTGGGAACATACGTACAGCAGACAAGCAGCACCTCCCATGTGTTTTCTTGACCCTTTGACTGTCCATTCACTTCCCATCTGTTTTGCAGCCTTAAAGGAACAGAGGGGGCCCTCTACTTATAAATCTGTCTTTGCAGCTGATAAATGATGTTCTGTCTCTTTAAGGGCAGCCTGGGTGGTTTTGCCCCCCCACCCCACCCCAAAAAAAGAAAAACTAGTTTTCCTCTTGGCCTCATCCAGAGGAAGATATGATATGTGAACAAGAGAAAACTGGCAAAAAAAAATGTGATCGGTAGTATCAAAGGATTTTCTAAAATTCAGCAGGACATGACCTTGCAATAATCAGTAAATTATAGTAGCTGTTGGGTTGTGGTTATGTGAGACATGAGAAAGCATGTTGATGCAGGTCTTGTAACTGGGGGTAAAGTATGCTTTCTGGGGCATTATTTGGAGTGGCTGTGAGCGTGCTGCCTCATACTACTCAACAAGAAGTAAAACTTTTGCATGGCCCGAAGCAAATCCAGGAATGTGGTACAAAAGGCTGAACTCTTGACAAGATGATGTCCTCCCCCCCTCCTTCTTCACCTGCTTGTTCATAAGGGGTTGTATGCAACTATGGGGTTTGTGTCTTAGGTAGCCCTAGGCTAAAATTTGACTTCCAATAGGAAACTGTCGATAGACATTTCCAGTTTTTAATGGTGTGCTTCTGGGCATTCTGATGAAATCTGACTACAGACTGGGCTTTCCTTTTTACTAGAGGAAAGATGATGCATTCACAGCAGTAAGTTCAACATTTCTGCCTCTGTGGTTAATTAACCGTAACACAGAAGTAGCACAGCAAGCAGTGAGAATGTTTATAGGCAAGGAAGGGATTAAGAAAGGAAGAAAGATTAAAAAAAAAAAAAAAGAGAGACTGAAGTCTAAGCACAGTCCAGAGCAACAGGAGTAACAACCTCGAGCTTTCAAATATCAAAGCCATGTAAACATTAGTTGGAGGTAGAAATCACTTTAGTGTAGAACAGGAGGATTTATAATGAGGTATTAACACATTTTTATAGTGGTTGTTCCATGCTCTAAGTTTCATCAAAGTACAAAATAAAGATGGATCTGTGTTCAGGAAGATTTTACAATTTTTCTTGATGCTGCCGCTGAAATTTGATGTCATATGGGCAAACTTGTAAACAGGAGAAGGGAAAGCTTTTTGATTTGCCTAAAATACTCATGCAGTTTTCTCCCTGTTGTGGTACAGACAGACATGAACATCTTTAAAATTCTGTGCTAAAACCATTGATTTTTTTACAGGTAAGTATTTATGATTTGAATGTCTCAATTCATTTGTTTTCAGAAGCATGAGCAAGATAGGTTTTGGGGGCAGAGGCCACATCTTTTATTATACCAATTAATGCAGTTGGAAAATATCCAGAAAACTTTTTCTTGCTACTAAGAGCATGGTTGAAATAAATCATTAATGTGCTTTGCTTTTTTAATTTGTGTTTAATATTATTTTGAGATTATTTGGCTTTACCTCAGGAGATTCGTTTGATAACTTACTTTAGGTGTTTCATTTTAGCAGTGATTCCCCAGCTTCTGCACTGTTAATTAGTAGATAAGGTCGGCTATCTAAGGCAGCAATCACTAAGTAAGCACTCCTTGTAAGACTGAATATTTCAGGGGTTTTGCTTCTGACCAGCTTATGATATTAGGAAAAGCAAACTTTATCTATGGCTGCGTCTTTCTGTGTTCACAGTGTATCCAAATCCTCATTACAGATCAATTAGTCTGGTTTTGAGCATTTTAGATTTAGGATCGCAGGATTAATGAAAAGAAAATGAGTGGGTAGCAATATCATTTCATATGGAGATAAGGAGAGACTGAGCATGAATGAGGATCTCAAGACCTCTGAATAAAGAATTTCCTCATTCTGCCAGTGAAGTTTTATGGGATATAGAGGGAGCATTATAGGAATATTCATGACCAGATCAAGGGGCATAATGAGTTGATGTATGAACCAGCTTATCTTTTAGGTAAACACGGGGTAAATGGGAAGTAGAATAGCCATTCATTGCCCCTAGGCCAGCGAATTTTACTGTTCTAAAGATGGAAACAAGGGTTTAGTTACAGTTATTCTTCATTGATTTCATTTGGTTTTTGATCTCTGTTTAACAGGTGCTGGAAGGATTATGTATTTGTAACTTCAGGTCTGCATAAAAATGACCAAACCACATCATCTTTCTAGAATCCAGTGTAACCGATAGTATATATTTAAACTTCTGCAGTACCATGTAATACAAGTGTAATACTTTTACAGCCTTCTGTGATACTGGAGCATTGTATAACATTGCTGGGGTAATTCACCCTGTTACAAAAATAATTTGCTAGCAACTGAATGCTTTTAATCTGTGGCTTACTTGTACATGGGAAAACACAGTATCACAAAACCTAGAAACAGCAACAGGTCACCTTTGTCTATCCCTTAATTTACTTATATAGTAAGTATTCTTATCTGAAACCCAAATAATGTTCTGGGTTTGGCATGTTGATAAACCTTCCTCAAAACAAAAGGTACTGTAATTTACAAGTGTAAGTCACTAATATTTTGATCCAGGTGTCAATCAAAACCCTGCAAATGTGGGTACACAGTTTGTGCATTTCAAGGAAGAAGGAACTTCCCCAAATAAAGATGGGTAACATCTGACTCTTGATTTGTAACAATTAAATGTTGTTTTACATGCAGTGTCACATGGTACTGATGAAACTATGGGCAGTTATCCCAGGATTGCAGAGCCTGCACTTGCACTCATTAGAAGAATTCTACCCGAGCTTTTATGTTTACTGGTTTATTAAGATAAGTGTTGTGTAAATGCATAACTCTGCTAAATTGGTTTACTTTTTAAGTAGGCTAACGGCAGACTGCTTCTCTGTGCTACAGAATGGATTTGTGGGAAAATGTTCCAGGTTGGCTGGGGTCTGCTGCTGCAAAAGGCTTTACTACTGCTAAGAATAAAGGGCATAGCATGAATAATTGCAGCTATTTGGCAGTCATTGTAACTGTTCTTTTAGAATAGCCAGCATGTTTTTCCAAAGTATTAAATTACCTCAAGACCTCATAATTGTTACAGTTAAGCAATCATTTCAATTCAGTCCAAGTATAAAAACTAATAAAGTGCTCATAATATGGAGGCAATTCTATTGTGTCTGTTGTCTGAGCAAACACAGCTGATTCAGTATATTCTCATGGAATACGTATTTGCTATCTTGTTATTTTAATATGCCCTAATCAGAAAATTAAAATAACTTTTGTTGGCACAAACCTTTTTTTAAGGGTGAAATAATAATTAGAGATTTTTGCTGTTGCTATTAATTTTCAGGACTGGAATTTTTCATTAGCAAGAGCTTGAAAAGGGAAAATATTTGCATTTAATACCGCTAAATCTGCCAGCTTTCACTGAGTCTAATGGCTTGATCAATATAAAGAGCATACTTCGGGAAAGCATGTAGCAATTAAAAAAAAATCCGCATCGAAAATAAACCTATTGAAAGCACAACATGAAGAGATCTTCTGGGTCGTGAGATCTAATCTCTAGTTATCACTGGCAACTGCTGCTCATTTTGGAGAGTGAAGTCCAGGATCAATAATTTCCAAAAATATGTCAACTGTCCAAGATGCTAGGACGTTATTTCAAAGGCTAATTTTGTAAACATACGTAGAGCATCAGTATTGGAAGCTGAGCTGAGTAGTGCCTAAATAAATGACATAGAATTAATGTTTTCATTACACAAGAGGTTTATATACTGACATGCAAACAATACATATTCTTTTTTTTTTATTTAAAAAGATAGTAATGAAAACACTTTGAGTGTGCTTAGTAAGGAGAAGTAATCATGGGACTACTTCTTCATTGTCAGCTTTCAAAGATTCTCTCTGCTGAACTGAATCAAGGATTTATCCCCTCCCCCAATAAAAAACAGCTACTACTGTTTCTTAACTTTCAAGATACAGCTTTTGCCCTCACACTGAATGTAATCTTCCTTTAATATCAAAGTACTGTAAAAAACTAAAATCAGCTGAAATTCAAGAAGGTTCTTTAGTGTTTTCTTTAGGACCCAGAGTATGATTGAGCCTCACTGTATGTCTGTGTTTGTAGATAAGCACCATTGGGGAAGGGAACACTGAAGTGTTGAAAGTGTAAGTGGCTTGCCCCTCATCACCTAAGAATCGCATGATAAATATATGTTTGAGATTTCTTCATCCTTATGCGGGCTATTTTCCGTATTTTATTTCAAATGTTAATTTAAAGTGTCTACTTCTGTTAGAACAGGACTACAGGGTTTTGTTGAGGTTTTGTTATTATCATCATTATTATAATTACTCTAAAATGGATTTCATAACTGTCTGTGGTATTGTCACTTTGTTACTGGACGAAACTTTTTGTTCCCTTGCCTACGTTCTTAGAGTGTTCTCTTTGGAGGTCATTTTTTTTTTTCCACTCATGCTTATGTATCCCATTTAAGGCTGATTGTTTTATTTTTCTTTCTGTTTTGCTGTTATTTCAGCTCAGCAAAGCAAGTTTATGATATATGTTATTGCTAAAGAGAAGAAAACATTAATAAAAGATTTTTTTTTAAAAAAAATAAAAAAAATAAAAGCTCAAACATACGGCTTTAATCTAATAGTATTTTTAGCTTGAAAAAAAATTGTCTGTGTTTATGCTCATCTAACTTATTTTTGTCTGTCCTACTGCTCTCCCCCTGTTCCTTCATATTTATGAAGTGAGTGTTTTTCATGGCTATAATCACACACAGAAGGAGCTTCAAATGAGGATGTGGTGAGAGAGAAGATGGAAATCTCTCAGGCTTTGGATTCCAGCTATGTGAGAGAGAAGATGGAAATCTCTCAGGCTTTGGATTCCAGCTATGTTCTAAATCTTGCTT
The DNA here is from genome assembly GCF_013368605.1 of Nyctibius grandis. Taxonomy (NCBI): domain Eukaryota; kingdom Metazoa; phylum Chordata; class Aves; order Nyctibiiformes; family Nyctibiidae; genus Nyctibius; species Nyctibius grandis. The sequence goes on from NC_090665.1 coordinate 13,761,543, forward strand.
CATAAGCAATTTAATAAATCAAATAGGTTATATGATGACAAGTGTTGTATGGAATTGAGAAAAGAGTGGAAAAATGCCTAAACCCCTGAATTTTTCCCAGTGTTGCCTTTTCATTCCTAGTGACTATTTGTATTTGTGTTCAAGTCATGTTTTCATAGAGAAATAAACTCCCAGCTTTGGTATTTATATAAAATAAGACTATGCCCACATCCATCTGGTTACTACTGAAATGCAAGGAAGTAAAGTGCAAGTTTCAAACATTCTTAACATTGCGCGTGCCCTTTTGAATAGGTTTCTTGACTACTGACGTTTGGTTCACTGAAATTCTCCCTGCTGAAAGGACACTACCTTCCAACTCTTTTTAGAATGATTGATAGTGTTTGTGACACTTGCTGTGGAGAATAAGGATATTTGGTTAAAAGAGTAAGGGATTAGTGGGCATTATTTAAAAGATAGCAGCTCCCTGCTTGTAACAGGTGTACAATAGTTCTGCTGTGCATGATCTAATGGAAATTTCAGCTTTTTGAAAAATGTTTCTAGTATTGGATTGCTTTGGTAAATTTTTTAATTACAAATTAGCATGATAATCACAAAATGTGTTTGTAGAAGTTCTTCAGATGGGACAGGGTTTTATTTCTTCTGATGTAGAAAAATGTTCTAAATCTTAGTAATTAAGAAACTTAAATGCATAGGGTTATATTGATGACAGCATTAGTTTTTGTTCATGTTTGCAGGTCTGGGTTTGTTTTGTGGTTTTTTTTTTTTTTTTTTTTTTTTTTTTCTTTCTGGGCATGTCCTCAGTTGAGTAGTAGGTATTTGAATGGTGATCTTTTTAACTCCCCCAGAAAAAGTTCGGGAAATCCAGGAAAAACTTGAAGCCTTCATAGAAGCCCTCCATCAAGAAAAGTAGACTGTTCAAGCAGGTAATAATGTTTAGATCATAAAAAGATTGCTACAGTTTTCTCATTGTTCAGTATAAAATGATTATCCGTCTCTTTTTGAAGCATATGTTTTCATACAGACTTTGTGAAAATTCCTTTTTATTTTCTTTCCGTGCCTGGCTGGTGCTGTTTCTTGCTTCTGATCTGCGGAACTATGCTTTCTGCTTTTATGCTACAAGCAGATATGAAACTTAGTAGAAATATTGTGAAACGCTGTAGGCTATTTGATTGCTCTCAGTTCCTTATTTTTATCTGTGTTAAGAGAAAGAAGGCATAACTAGCTGGAATCAAAATTAAGGGAACACTTTTCTTGTCTATGGAAGTGTTTTGATTCTTTTTTTTCTTAAAGGCACTGTGTATTGTTAGCAAAAATATTTGCATGCAGGTAATTTCCAAATTTCTTTCTTCTATATTCTCAAACATAAGCCTAAGTGCTGTCATGTATTTGCACACATTTTAAAATAATCTCCTTTCTGTTTCAGCAGCAACTTTACACAAGAATGCAGCCTTTTCCAGGATACCTTGCACAAAGACGACTGAATAGAAATGGCTTTTGTGTCCCATTCTCTTTCTTAGCTTTTGGGGAGCATCCTGAAATGTTGGAGGAGAAAGAAAATAATGTCTCATGGGATTGAGAAGTTCAGTTAAAATCCACCTGCTCTTTTAATTTTTGAAGCTACATGCACATGATGGAAGAATCTAACTTGTCTGTCAATGAGAGAGCTGGGGAGCTTGCTGAAGTTGTACATTTAAGGGGTTTTTTTTATCCTGAAAGGAAAAAAAGCTTTTATTTTTGGCATCTGTCTTGTACGGTAAAGCTGGATCAGATTCGTAAAGTGATTTTATCTGTTGTCGTTTTCTTGCCTGCAAATGATCCTGGGAGTTGGACGTAAAGTTTTAGTATTTGTATGTACATTAAAACGCCCTTCTAAGTAATGCCATTTGTACTTGTTATGCTCTGTGTTCAAGCATTCTCTGATCACTCTGGTACAAATTTGTAAGCATGGTATTGAGATCTTGAGAGGAAGTTGTGAATTTTGTTATACTCCTAAACTCTTGAGAGACATCATCCAAGCAATTCTTGTAGTGCTTTCAAGTGAAAGTACAGACTGCTATTCACTGACACCTTAAAAGGTTTGGCTCAGGAAATAATGTCAACAGCTGCTCCTTTTACCCATTCTTTCCTAATATATGTTGTTACTTCTGAATCATGGCCGATTACATTTCATTTCTGGGATTGCACAGACTCTGATTTCTTGTTAACTTCTCTCTTCACTATAGGTACAAAGTAACCTGATTGAGTCTGTACGAAATGTAGAAAGATACTCCATACAATTCCAACTTGTCCAACCTCCTTAACCAAAAAAGGAAAAATATAATTAATTTCATTTTTCTAATAGCTACTGTAAGACCAAAATCGCTTTTATAAGAATGTTATGCACAAGGTCCTTCCACACCCACTTGATTTCTATCATTCAGTAAAGTAAAAATAGTAAGTAGTCTTTTTTTACTGCCTTTCAGTTTTGCCATAGAAATGTCACTTCTGACAAATTTAAGCATGATATAGGCTCTGTATTGTAGGTGCCTGGTGATTGATCACCAGCATGTTTTTCTGCCCACACTTTGCCATAAATGATCTGGATACACTTCTGAATACTTCTGTGGAAGAAGATACTGGGCTTGAAACAGTTTGTTTTGCCGTTGTCTGATTATGTACATTGAAAAATTGACCTAGGTTTGTTTTTCCCTTTTGAAAACGCTATTGGTTTTGATGTGTGGCAATTAAAAGAGAGGAATCTGAATATTTTCCAACAGATACTGTTTCTGTTTGCTCTCAGAGGAAACAATACAAAATTTCATAAGATGTTCCCCAAATGTTCAGATGTAAAATATTTAGTCAAGTGGACAAAAATTTAATGTAGAGCTATTCATAAAATGGTATTGAAAGGTTAAATATTTCAAGGTGATCTAACTGAATGTTTTAGGATATTCTGTTTAAAATTACTTCCTGAAAATGAGTGTTTGAGAACAGAAAAATGAAAGAATGGCTTGTCTCATCATCAGTCTCTGAAGATAACTTCAGAAATGTAAGTTTGCACAGTTCTGAAGGCAGAGTCCTTAGGTTGTATAGCAAGTGAAATAAGTCTGTACTTGTGTTAAATCCCTCTTTGTAAAAAACAAAACAAAACCCCAAAATAACAACAAAAAAACTTTTGCATTTACCTAGAGATCACTGTTTGAAACTTCTCTGTAATATAAATGTTGCAAAATGTCACATCCGGTGGCCCGGTGTACATCTCTTTTAGTGTGATGCTCCTATAGTTTTAGTTCTGACTTCTCTGTGCTGCTCAACTAAGACTTACCTAGTTTTCATGGAATACATTATGCTATTTATTGAATAAAAATGTAACTGAAGGAATAATAAAATGTGGGGTTTGAACACAGTGCTATTGCATCTACTTCAGAAATCACTTTGGCCTTCTTTTTCTCATTTGTTAAATTGTGAAAAAGTGTACTGTTAATGATGTTGAGATGTCTGATTCGGAAGTGCTGCATCAGCACCAAGTTAGTGGTAACTGTACTAAGTGTTAATTTTTACTATATAAATTAGTGATTACCTTACCATTTATGTAATGCATTTAGACAAAGATGTGTTATGAAAAATTATTATGTTGAAATTAGATAATGAACTGATATTCCAAGTATAAATGACAACTGGTTACAGAGTGTTAGTTTCAGGTGCATTTAAAATAAACATGCTTACTGGGACAATGGGTTTGAGAATTACAGAGCAGTCAGCTTTCCAACCCATGAATTCAGGAATACATCTTTTTTTTTTTTCTTTCTTTCTTTTCCTTTTAGATGAAGGAAAATTTTACAAAAGCAACTGAAAAAAATACTCACTGTAAAAGTGTGGTGTTGAAGGTGCTGCATGTTCACTCCACAAAGCTTAAATTGCAGACATGGGCATGTTAGGATCAGTGAAGGATTATAACTCTACGTTAACTTGACTTCATGATTAAACTAACCAAAAAAGGTCCTGACAAATAAGCAACAGGTAAATTTTATGCTGTTTTTCATAGGATTTTTTGTTACGGTTAGAGGAAAGAAGGGTTAGCACCACTTAACAGAAGTAAAAATGGACTTAAGTGCTATAAGTTGGCCACTTCAAAATTGCTCCTGGGAAGGAGTATCTTACGAGATCGTTAGCTGTAGTTATGTTAAGCAGCATAAGAAGGATGTGCTGACTATTACAACGTTTTTTAAATAGTAAACACAATTATTTGAATTGTCTCTAAAATTCATGTGATACTGAAAAGTATGTTATTCCAAACTGTTTTGCACAAGTTTAGGATATTTTTCTGTATTGCATATATTACCTTCAGATTCTTCATAAAGTAGTTTATTGTAAGGAGCAAAGACTAATCTGTAGTTTCTGTGGCTTTTTGAGATTAGGGAGGGGATCAGCAAATGTAAATATAATTATTCCATAAATGGGTATTTCTTTTCCAAAGCATGTTCTTTACTGTCATGTAGATATGCTAAGAATTTCTGTTTTTCATGAAATGAGACGTTTATGAACCAAGGTTTAAATATTGATGGCCAAGCGTTTTTCTGTTGCTTCTTCATGAAAAAGGTACAATGGTGCTTTTTCAAATGTCAAGAATTATTCCTTCTGAGTGGTTACTAGTAACCTCATCCTGAGTTACCAGAGCATGAGAGAGATGAAAAACTTGGAAATGTGTAAAAGTGCCGAAAGCAAGTGGAGTTAAGTTAAAGGGTGAAAATGTCAAATGAAGTTCTTAGTTATTGCAAATGTACTGGGATGCTCTATTTCACCATCAAGGATATATTAATCAATGTTTTGACTGAGTATATCTTGAACCTAACCTGAATTATGATTTATTTCCAAAGCTAAAGTGTAGATAATTTAATTTTCGTATCTCTTAAATGTAATTTATTAACTCTTGTATTAAAAAAGATGCAAGATATTTCATCACTCCAGTTGAGAAATGTTGAAATATGGGATCTCTTGAGTCTTACCCAGAGGCCCTTGAGTCAGTTAGAACTCTTTGTTCTTGCGATTTGGTCCTGGAGATGTCTGGGATATTTTTGTGTCAGTGAAGGTGTTGCCATACAAACTCAGTCTGTGAAGATACCTCTGTGTTTTTGCAGAGTTGCAGCATGAATTTTCTTTGATATATTTGGAATGTGTTTCTCAGTCTTGAGGTGCTTTAGGAAATGTTCCAGTCATGCTTCCTTACACGGATGAGATGTACGGTGGTGATGATTACTCAGATATTGGGGTACCTCACAAGAACTTAGCTGTATGGCTATCTGAAAAAAACAGCAGCTAATAAACTAGCCTCCCATATTTTCCTTTTGCTTTCATTTCCTCAGGAAGCATCTGACTGGAGAACTCCCCTGACTGAGAAGTAGAAACCTGCCCATTTCCAAAGCCTGCAGAGAAAGTGGAGGTTTGACTGCAGTTCTGATTACAAACTACCATACTAGCCTGAACTACGGTATTTCCAGTTACTGCTGTCTTATGTACAGACATAGTTCTTGATGCTTGATTTCCAGGCTAGGAGATGTTTTATGAACACTCTCTGATCACCTGCATAATGCAAATAAATATATTTTTCTGTAGAGCTTAATAATTGGCTTAAAGAAAAAACATACTTTCATCTTGACATGAAGATTTCAAGCAATCTTAAATCTTGAAGGATTCTATCACTTTACTTGATAGGATGCCCTTGCAGTGACTTACCATCTCCAAGGTACTTGTTTATTTTATTTTATTTTTTATGTCAGTTTAGAGGTATTGAATCCTGTTCTATTTTGTAATTAGGTCAGTAATCCATCTTCCCTTGCAGAAATCTTTACAGACCACGATCAATCACTTGCTAGTTTTTATTCAGTAAGATAAATAAAATGCATTGTAAAGCCCTTGCAAGATAGGTCCTATGTAGTCAGCTACCTCTTAAAGCTGGAGTTTGTCAAAAGTGCTATATGTTCTGTATGGCTGTGATCACAGACCTTTTACAGAATAAGGCTGTTGTCAAGAATTTTTTGGTATAAAAAGCTATACAGAAACAAAGGGAAGAAGCTGAAAGAATATAGAGATTGTAATGATAGTTTATCCTGCGGTGCTGGAACGGAAGACCCATGCAGATTTCTGTGTACACAAATCTTGCTTGCATCTGCCGTCACCTCAGTGCTGTAGCACTTCAGAAGGTGAAACTATCCAAGCTGTTGTTCTGTGAGAAATGCTAAAAATCACAGGCATGATTTTAGTTTTGACTGTAGAAGTGATTCAGGAAATGGTTCTGAAAGGGCTTCTGGAATGGCTTGTGAAAAAACTCTAGAGCCAACCTCAGAAACGGTCCTAGAAATGTTTCTTAAATTGACTCTAGATAAGTTTCTTGGGTTGGTGCCATCAGTCAGTGGGGAAATGTTTCTAGAAGTTGCTCTAGAAGTGGTTGTGGCAATAAAGGCTGAGTTGTTGAGCCTAGCAGGTGTGTTTCTCAGCTTGACTCTCTGTGGTGTTCCAGGCATGGTTTTGGAGATGAATCCAGAAATGAGTTTGCTATTTGCTGTGGGACTGATTCTGGAATTCGCTCTGCGTGCTGTTTTAGCACCAGTTCCAGAAGTATTTCGAGCCATTTCTGCTGAAAAGCTGTTTACTATGCATAGCTGCAAGTGGTGTTAAGTTTGTGTTGCAGAGCACTGATCGAAAGCTGTTTATTTGATGTTGTTGGAAGTCTGTAGGGTCTAAGAGGGCTTCCAGAATAATGCGTCCTAACCTGTGTGGTGATTCTGACTTTAAACTGGATTTTGAACAATCCTTGGTCATGACAACCAACAAGAGGAGCTTTGTTCAAGTTTTTCTCCCAAAGGACAACGATGAACTTTTTGAAAGTTAATCAGTGGTGCATTTATTAACACCTTGGATTATACCATTCCTAATATAGGGGAAGATGTGAAGTTTGAATTAAAAGGGTATTTTATAAACAGTTTTACAACAGAAATAGCTTAAGTGTTGTATCCTCTAACATTTTAGAGACCTTTTTTCAGGAAACAGCTGTGCATCACTGGACAAAACTGATGGCTGTCACATCCTTAGAACCGCAAGCGACAAGCACGTTCTGTTTGTGCTCTACTACTATCGACCTTATCATTTGGAAATGACATAAACTCTACCCTTGACTGAATCTGCATATTCATGTTTCATAAAGGAGCATCTCTTCCAGACTGCTGGAATACAGTAGATTGCACAACAAAAGCCTCTTTACATCTAGAAAGTATTTCAGTACAGAAATCAAAACCAAAGATCATTTTCACTTCCATTTCAAGCAACTGTTCTCTTTGCTAGCCTCATGAAATAAGCGTTAAGGTAACAGTATGCCCTCTACATTTAAGAATGTCTGAAGCAGTATTTGCCTCATCTCCACAAGCCAATTGCGTATGGCTTTTGATGTTTAGAGATGGAACATTCATTGCAACCTTCCTTACAATGAGTCTGTTCTGGTTCATGTGAAAATCAACATCCTTTTTTTGTGTTGTTGCCTGACAGGATGCTACAATACTATTAGCATTTGCAAAGGGTTTGCTCTAATAGTGCAACCCCCAGATCACAGGCTGCTCAGTTTGTGTTCCTCTATTATGTGAAAGACACAAAGAATCTGAAGGCTGGCAAAGGCCTGTCAAATATTGTAATGTAGCGAGCGACCCCAGAGCTTCATTCTGCTTTATATCATCCCTTGTTCCCCATCCCACCCCTTTCCTTGAATGGGCTCTGAGGTAGGTAAATGAATTCAGTGATATGGTAGGCGGATGATTCCTTTCTGACCTCATTCCTGTACCATTTGTTTCCAGGCTTGTTGGAGGGAAAGGGACATATCTGAACCTTTTGTTTCAAATAATTTTCTTGCAGGTTGGGGAGTTAATGCAGACCTTGTCTGAATTCACCCGAGCGGAAAGTGTTCTGGGTACAAGTCGTGACACACTTGGTCCCTTGGAATTGCCAGATTAAAGGAGAAAGCAGTGAATTGGAGTTCTTTCACGTTTGGCATTGCTTAAACACCTGGACACCTTTTCTTTTTTTTTTCTTCCCCTTCTTCCAGTGTCTATGTGTTTATATCCTCTCTCATGCCTTGAAACATCTGTCTTAAGCACAGACAAGAAGCAAACAAAGAATGACCTTTGAACAGCCCAGTGTTACATGTTTTAGTTGGGAAGAAGTTGAGGCCAAGGCAAAAGCTGAGTACAGCATACCGTACAGACGCACAACAATCTCCGTCTACTCAGCATACACTAAACAACGATGGATTGCAAAGGAGTATTTCAGACCTATGTCTGTAATTGGCAGAGCACTTCCTAGGTTTGAAGAGAGTCGTGTGGGTTTGTTTAGGGATTGATCTTGAATCGTGTTTGATGGTAAGAAAAGCAATGGCTTCCTGCATACCAGGACTAAATCTCAGGAGCGACGAGACCTTTCATACCAGAGCTGCCAGAGCTGTGCATCCTTGAGGATACTTTTGTAGAAGGAAGACTGGAGGAATCTGACCAGGAGCAAAATGTGGGGTGGGAATACCACCACTGCTATACTGCATAGTTGTAAGTTTGCCCTCTGCACTCTCAATGCCATGATGTTTGGAGGGTCGTTCTTACCTCCTGAGTAATGGATTCCTAAGGTATCAAACACAACACCAAAATATTACTCCCTCCAAGTCTTAATTGTACATAGAAGTAAGTTTGCAGTATCTGAAGTGTAAAATCATAAGTAAACCACAACAGGAACCAATCTACATTATTTCAATCTCCATATTCATGGAGGGTTCTGCTGCAGAGAAATGTTCTGGGTAACCTGAACTGCCACAGCAGCATACATCTGGGAGTAAAATGGGAGATACACAACAATCTCTATTTACCTAGCCTAGTAGAAATCTGGTGAGAGGCCTGTTTGTCATTTGGGCTCATCACTTTGTGTTGCATGTATGCTTTACAGAAGGCTTCCACAAGCCAAAGCAGACATTGGGACAAATCTACAGGAACATCAGGCCTCAGAGTTGGTATGAAAGACACAGACATAAAGGGGATGAAAGAGGATGGTCTTATACCAGGTAAGGGTATTGCCTTAGAAAATGTAGATATATTAATGATTTTATGTTGGTGGACTGTAGCTTGAATGTCAGACATGCTTGAAAAGCAAACTTCCATATCCTGCGCAGATTCAGCGCATCCCCAAAACAAACTCTGCTTATGCTTCGTTTGTGATTCCTCTGTGGTATGTTTGTATATCTCAGGTGGAAGATGAGTTCATATAACAGTTGTAACCTCAAACTCACCTAACCTGAAAGGTATTTGCACGTGCAAATTATTTTGTAGTTTAGGACTAATTATGGACTAAATATTTCATCCAAATAGAATAGCTTCCCTGCCCCACCCCCTGGATTTCTTGCTAAAACACTTTATACTTTCACAGGGTTCCAGTACTGATGATATATAGCTTTGTGTGAGGCCTTGCCTACTTTCTCACAAGCAAGACCAGAATGAATGTTAACTGTATAAGGCCTTCTAAAAATATATATAAATAACTAAAAGTTTAAAAAATCCTCCACCAAGAACCAGAAAGGCAATGCTGTCCCTTTTGTTCTTATCATGTAGTATCTCTGCTCTAACCAGATGACAAAAGATAAAAATTAATCTTGACTTTTATCTGGCAGCTCTGATCAATTAGATCTTTTTGCAAGGAAGCTTTTTTTAAGCTATTTAATATTTGTTTCATGGCCCAAGATTGGTTGTCACTGGACACTATTGCCATAAGGGAAATAAGAGCTTCCCATTTAAAAAGGCTTTTTTCCCCTCCTGTCAGTTTATGCGTAGTCCATCCCTTCAGCAGGAGGACATAACACTTCCCTTTTCAGTAAAAGAAAATAATTTGCCATTGCCTAGTGCCTGAAAATTAGAATTCAACAAGGCTATGGAAGTACAGTTAGCCATAGGTTATCTTGTGAAGGTTTATCTCTGTACACTGCTTTGTTCCATATTTTCACACACCCTGTTTGCTTTTCCTGCCAGCACGACCTCCTTCCCTGTCCTCCTCTGCCCTATTGGCATGTAAATTATGCCAATGCCAGGTGAATTCTCTGGCCTGTGATGTGCTGAAGGTCAGCTTAGATGCTTACAGTAGTGCTGTCTGGCTTGAAAAATATGTGGTATAATTCACACTACTGCTCACATCCCTTTTCAGTTTTGTTTCTGTGTCTTGGCTTTAGCTACAGGTGTGTAGCACATTTTATAAATATACCTGTATCTCAACATATATGCTATGTATGTGTATGTATGCAACGAAAAACAGGCTGACTGCCTCAGAAATAGTGACTTGCTGACTGTTCTCTGCATAGCCCAGAACAGAATTTATTTAAGTATCTAATCTAGTCTGAAAGACAAATGCCATTAGTAGATGAGTAACAGAGAAGAAACGCTGGAGAGCGGTTTGTAGCAAGAGGCTGTTTTCATGTGGAAACAAGGGAATATTGTACCACTTGCTGAAGCTTAGATCAACTCCCGAATCCTCGCTGAAATCAAGCTTTGTGATGCAAAGGCTTGTAGCCTGTTGGGCCGAGAGATGGGGATTATAAGAATATTCATGACTCCTGAGAATCAGCAGGTGAGACCTAATATGCACATTTGCCACCCATCCCTTTCCCCAGCTCATCCTTTTGGTAAACAGTACATAAAGACTGGGTTCCCAGAGTGACTGAACTCAGTTCCTGATTTTTTTTTTTTTCATCCTCTTTTTTCCCCTCCATGCTTTATAAAAAAGATTGCAGTGTTTTTGCCACTTGTCCAAAGCAGAAGCACGGACTCTCCTTTTCATTTCTAAAGAGCAACTGTGTGGCCAAACCAGAAGTCTTGTGACATTACTTAAGAAAGCAGAATGGTATCTTATCATCCGAGGCCTCTTTTAAAACATAAAGAAAAGCCTTTCTGAGAGCTTGGATAAGCTGGGGAGGAATCTCTGTGACATATGTGCATTGTCTTAGGAAAGCATGGGTTGAAGCTGAGTGGTGGACCTCTGCCTTTACTGTGCTAGGTATTTGTTTTGGTGTGCTTGCTAGTTAGTAAACACCCCGTATGTAGAGTCCATGCAGTTAGAAGCTTTCGCAGTATGTGATTGATGCAGCACACTGTTACAGGAGAATGTGGCAGGGGATGCTCAGTGAAAGCTAGATTCCTTGGACAAGATGGGGAAAAGTATTTTGCCAGCTTTTCCCAAGTGCAGCACAAAGGCACAGTCTATAGCAGGTTTCACCAAGCAAGCTTTTGCAAAATTGTCTCACTCTCACTGTGGTGTGGGTGTGAAGAGGGATTCTCATGAATGCTGATCCTGTCCTGATTCTGACAGACTTTACCTCCAGGCATGAGGTTGCATGTTCAGCATGGTGAATCAATCAATCATCAATCAATGATGATTGTCAGCTCTTCAGCTGCAAGCCTGAGCGTTGTCAGCCCTTTGAGGCCTGAAACATTGCCTGCAGTAAACGTAGGAGAATACGCTCAATTTTTGCTTTAACTCAGTGTTGTTGCATGCTTTTTCTCTGCAGAACAGTACTGTTTGCTCTGTCCCGCAATCTAGCGCAAGCCCATGCTACTGGCTTGTCATTTGGTACACGGATTGCAGCTGCAGATAAAGTGATTTGGCAGTGGGAGGTGTCACACTGAATGCAAGGGAAGGACATTTAGGCTGCTGTCAGTCTAAGGTGTGCACCAGTTACTCAGGACTGAGTGCAACTGGAGTACTAATCCTCCCTATATCTGCCTTGGTGTAAGGCAAGGGTAGGTGCTTTCCCAGGTCCATCAGCCTTCCCAGCAGGGATAGCCAGCGGAAGCCTTTCTGGCTCTGCTGAGATACAGGTGACTGAATGAAGGTATGGTTTGGTACAAATGTACCACTGTGCCAACACTTGCTGTAGCCTAAAGCTTTCAGAACATCTGTCAATGAAGCCACAGCGATCGTTCTGCATTAAGGTGAAGGTAATGGTTTTTTTAAGGTTTTCAGCCTTTCCAGGAAGGATGTTTACAGCATTTTAACTCCCCCTTGGAATTTTAGTCTGCAAGAATTGTAGTGCCTGGTTCTGACAAAGCTGTTGTTACACTTCGTTTGAAAGTGTCTCAACATAAGGATGCTTGTTTGTTGTATCCTGGTGACAGCATCCGAACAAGATTTTAAAGTTTTCTTGTTAATCTGAATGTAACTTGATAGCAGTTAGTTCTGTGGCTGGGATTTGGTCTCCAACAATTGAAACTGAACTGCTGTCTGCTCAATATAGTTTTACTAGTGACTGATGCATCTAGGTCAACAAACTGACAGGCATTGCTCATTTTACTGCTTAGCAAATATTGAACTAAAGTCTTCAGCACTGTAACACTGTTGACAATTGCAGGATAATGGCATTGTCCTCTTTTGTTACCGTGAAGTGCATCTTTGCGTCTGATTCTGGCATAACACACTCTGTAAACAACAAGGGATGTTGTGATCTGGAGTCCCAAGTGTTTGCTCTGACAATATAAACTTACTGCCTGCTCTCTGAAACCAAACATCCTGTCTCTGCCATGGTTACTTCAAACTGATATTGAAACAAGCCACTCTCTTCCTGAAAACACTGGAGGGCGATGGCATGGCTGCTGTTGAAGGAGCTCTTTTCTCTTTTGGAAAGCTCTCTGTACCACCCTCCTTTATTATGCTGCAGGTCTATGTTGAGGAGTCCAGGCTAGGCTTCAAGAGTCTGAAAGTGAAGAATAATACTTGGCAGAAAAAAATCACTGTGGATTAGTACAGTTAACACTGGTCCCTCTAGAAAAGAACTACTGTGTTGCAAGCCCACTATCAGTACTTTCTTTTCCATGACAGCATGTTAGAAGAGACAAAACGTTTTTGAGCCAAAATGCAGCTGACAAAAAATTCCATTGCATGCATCCTGTTAGCTGAGCAGAGCACTGCTCCTTGCCTGTTCCTTGTCCTCACCAAAATCAAACCTCCCCATGACTTCTCTGAAAGTCCAGGGTCATTTGAGTCCCGGCCTCCATAGTTTTAATTCACGGTCTCTCCCTTCTGCTTCACCAGCATCTCTGGCTCGCTTGTTTGCTAATGCGAGTCATCACTTTAGATCAGACTGGAGTAACTCAGCTGTGTGTGCTTCAGTGGGGATGTGCCCCACAAGAATGGTGTAATTAACAGATTTTTTTTCCATGCTACCTTTGGCCTTTGTTCACTACAGCTTTGTTATTTATTTCATATTTAAGTCAAGGGTGAAGCTTAAAGCAGATCTGCCTTTCCTTTGCTTCACATCTCCGCTTTCACCTACAGTTTGTTGTACATGTGAACTGCATGGAATCTTTATTTAGGCCAGGTTGCATGCTAAAATGGTAGAGAACCTAAATCACAATGGATCTGTTTGAAAAGTGTCTAGCGGCACATCAGCAGTTATGATATTACATATGAAACATTGGCCCGAACACTGTTAAGAGGTGAATGTGCAAGAAAGAGAGCCTTTGCAGACAGTTGGATCCTGCTTCTTTAGGCTGGTGCCCACCAGCTTGCAGGATTTGTCCTCTCCACAGATTTATTCAGAAATAAATCCACAGCTTTTTATACCCTCAGTGGACACTCAAACACATATAGCGTGTGCTGTTTATTGCCTTTTTGTTGAACTAATGGTGCTTCCTTTTCCTTTGTGTCTCAGAAAAACTAACAGTTTTGCCTTTGAGGTTAGTGCACTCACATGCTAAAAAGAAGTCTAATGTCAAAGAAACAGAAAGAGGCCAGCATGGATTTCACTGCCAGGTGCTGAGATGGGACAAGTCCCCTTATCTACTGTTCACATTTTGCCAAGTTGCAGACTTGTCTTGGGTAATTCAGAGCTGAAGGGAGTGGGAGATAGGATTGTAATTGTGTTTCCAGCAAAAAGGGAGAGGCGAAGCTCCATGCGTCAGGGAAACACCACCATAATTCTTCCTGTGTTAGTTCAGAGGGGCTCGTTGATCATGAGGCTGGAAGCTTTTGTGGCTGATGTCAAGTGACTGCTTTTGGGTTGATTCACCTATTGTCTATAAGGTTCCTTTTACCAAAAACCAGCTGCTGAAGCCTCTGTTTCCCTTAAACAAAATTGTCTTGAACTTCCAGGGGAGAATAAGGCCTTCACTGTGCTGGCCTCGACTGAAATCCCAGCCGGAAGGGAGAAGTCAGACCTGTTTCTTGTTTTTGCAGAAGCAAGCATTTTTTTTTTCTTAGTCTTTATTTTTTCCCCAGCAATAGCTGTGGAATGGACAAAGAAAGTTAGCAGCCATCAGTCTGTGAGAGAGAAGACCCTGTCCATCCCATAAAGCTGCAGTATTTTTGCATCCACCTGCAAATGTGGATGGCAGAAGTCGCTGCGTTCTGGCCGAGCCAGCCAAAGCTGTGCACAGCAGAAGCTGATTTCCCAGTGGCTACCCAGTTCAGGTGTCTGGGTTTTTCATGTGTTTACAGCTGATACTACCCCTTCTTTACAATAAGCCCAGTCAATGTGGTTTTTTAATTTTAGATGACACGTATCCCCATGCACTCTACTTCCAGAAAGGCTCAGATAGAGCCTGCGGGCTGTTCAGGTGAAGGAAGGCTGGGGTGGAAAGGACAGCCTGATACTACACAGTAGGAGACAGTAGTGAGTTCCTGTGGGTAGGGGAATGGCAGCATCCTAATGAACAAGTTGGACTCTCAGGCAGCATCTTCCAGCTTCCCTGCTAGCAGGAGCTCATCAGGCCAAACGCAGCTGGCAGCAGCGCTTCACCCTGTTGTGGCTTTGGAGTAGGACTTTTTGCATGGTAACAAACTACCATTCCTGTACAGATGGACGGCTGGGTACTCTTACAAAACAAAGTCGAGAACATTTTATATTGCCATTTAAAATACTAGTCTCTTTAAAAGGTTTGGTGTGTGGGCTCCTCGGGCACTGCATATATGTATATGACAACCTGGGACTACCCATGCTGACTAGCATCAGTTCATTCTCTGGTCCTTCAGAAACTGTTAGCTTCAAATGTATTCTTCAAAATAATCCAAAACTGTATCTTAACCCCAAAAGGCCAATTTTTTGTTAAGAAAATATTTGAGAACTAGACTTTTCTCCTAATAAATCTGAAGTCCAGTTCCTAAGTAAAGAAGCTCTGGAGATTCTCAGCATTTTCACTCTATATTCAACAGCAACAATTCAATCATCTGGGATCAGCCAACTAGCATAAGAAATTTTAGCATGAACAGTTACATGTTGGTAATGTTTTTTCAGCCACTGATAATCAGGAATTTATAATGGAGAAGAACCAAGCACTCTTTAAGTAGCCTCCATCAACTCCACCTCAGAGAAAGTGGAAATATGCATTAAGCCGTATTCAGAGTGTATTGTAAGTATTCAGCTTGCAACTGTTGGCTGCACTGCTTGTTACCTGCACAGTTGATTTTAGGATAAGAAGTAGCTGAAATCCCTGAATAAGACCTTTTCTCTATCAAAAATGTTAATTCGTGGACCTCCAAAATGTACAGCAGGAGGATTTTTCCAGAATTTGTCAGGTTCCTTGGGCCTGATAATTTTACAATAAGTGCTAATGTGAAAATTGCTTTCTGCTTTAAGGAAATACTCACTGAACAAAGGCTTCAGTGTGATCTAAACTATTTCCTGGAGTTTACCAGCACCTGATCCTAGACATTATCAGAAACACTGCTCAAGCGCAGCAAAGTAAAACTACAGCTCCTTTCCAACAGCCAGAGAGAAGCAGGTTTGCGTGGAGCAGAGGGGCTGCCTTGGGCAGACAGACCTGCAGAGAGAAGAGAATAGGCGTGGTATGCCACGCTGCACCCTTACATAGGGCTATTCTGGACCTCGACAAAGCCCTGGAAGAAACTATTGTGTTTTAATTGTGTAAACCCACGTGGCTGATGAGAAATACAAGGGTGGCTTTTTCACTTATTAGAATTCTAAACCCAGTGCTTTGGTATGGCCTTTTTCTCCGGAAATGCCTCACTGTTGAAGTATGCTGTGTCTGAAACTCCTTTCTCTGAGTCCTGGAAATAGCTTTCCTGTATGTAAGGCTTAATTTAGAGTCGAGAGACAAAAGGATCCCCTTGGAATCGCATCATGTTAGATGACAGAGGACTGAGGGGATGTGCAAAGTCTATGTCAAAAACCTTCTGGGAGAACTACGGCATGAATTCCCAAGTGTTTGTGGAATTCCTCTTCTTTTCAGTAATTTTGCCAGTATTCAGGTTTTCAGGTCTCCCAGAATGATATTCCTCTTAGTTATGTTTTGCTCGGTCATCACTGTGATTCCACAGTTCTGTGAAGTTTGCTTGTAATTACTCTAATGAAGAATGGGCAGAATTAATTTTGAAAAGATGGTGCCAGTCAAACACCCACATATAAAACTGAGGGTTTTAGGTGATAATAAAGAGAAGAGGGTTGGCCAGCTAGCTATATAACTTTTCAAGCAAACATTTTCAAGAAAACACACATTGGTTTAATTTGTAATAAGCTGAAAACAGACCTGTTAGGTCTAACATACACCCGAGATGAGGTGTTTGCTTGGTCAACAGGAGAGAGATTCTGAGGTATAATGCACACTGATGATCATCTTGATTTTTTTCTGCCAACATTAATCTTGGATTTTCGAGGTTGCTTGATATTGCTTGCGTGGGGATCCTTGTACTTAAATGTTAAGTTTTTCCTGCTGTTTGTTTCCACTGACGCTGGAAATCAAAGGAGTTCAGTGATCCTTGGTGTGAAGTATTTGAGCCAGTCCCAGTTTTTGTGCTTTTTCTTGTTTGATTGTTTTTACAAGGCCATTTTCCAGTGCAAGATAAATACTTCATAAAGAAAAGTATTTTTACATCTTAGATTTCTTCCTTATTTCTTATAACAGATTGTCTTGGGCAATTTAGAGACATCAGGGAACAAATGAAAATGCATTACTTGCTTGTAAGTGATTAGTTACAAGTGTTTCAATTCCTACTGCTTGGTATTTCTAGGTGGTAAGACCAGAATGGGTCACTGTGATCATCTGCATCAAACTTCTAGCTTCTGGCTGGGCTAAAAGACACCTGCAATAAAGAAACATTGAGGGCTGATTTGACAATCCTCTGTGATGGATCTTGTCACCATGTAAGTTTGCTAAGCTTATTACAGTCATTGATAAACATTACCACTCTACTTTGACTAATTTTTATGCTGTAGCTTCCAGCACTGAGATCTCATTCTCCTTTTATCTGCTGAATTAGGAGCTGTCTTGAATTGGATGTGTTTCCCCAGAGTGTTAATTATGACTGAATGTTGAACTTAGAGGTTAGTAATTCCCCCCTTGCCTAAGCAAAGGTATTGAAGCTGGGTTTCGAAGCAGACTCTCCCAGCTTCAGCCAGAATACTTTGTGCTGTTGCTTTTCAATGATCAGAGTATTCTGTGCCCACAGAGATGGTACCCTTCTTTGCTGATGGAAGCTAAGAGGGACTGAATGAGCCAAACATGCAAATGCAGCTTAGCAATCCTGGCTGCTGCCCCTCCAGTACCTGACCCCCGCCCCAAGATCCTGGTCTGGAACTGGATCATGGTTTTACATCTGTTGTGGCCCTATCCAGCTGGTTGCCATCCCTTGTGGGATAGACCTTGCAGTGGGCATTCCCAAAGGCTGATGAGGTCTTTGGTGCAGTCAAAAAGTCCTTGCTTAGAGCTAATGATTTCCCAGAGTCCCACCCTGCTCATCTGAGGATGACTGGCAGGTGCACCCCTTTCATCTTTGACTTTTTCAACTCAGTTTGCAGGGTCTGGCAGAACTTTAGATCATTTTGCTTTTCATTTGGCATTAGCATACTTGAAGTAGGAAAGTTTATGCCTGGAAACAGTTGGTCGAGGTCTGAAAGTAGAAGATATTAAATCCAGGCATGGAGAGCTTTTAAAAGAGCAGGAATTTCATGAAAATAAAAACAGTCCATTAAGTTCCTCTCATGGACTTTTATGAGGACAATTATTAATACTGTTGAAAATTATACTTGTGAAACGTGTTAGTGGGAGCTGTGCTGGCTGCTGCCAGAAAAACTGCAACCTTTATAGCTCATTTGGAGACAGAAATATTCGACAAAGTAGCCTACAGGGTGCAAAGGTTCACGTGGTGCAGGATTAGACTAACTTAACATATGCCCTCTGTAGACCTGGTATTGTCCAAAACCTAATGCCCATAATAAAAGAGAGAAAAATTGGACCCCAAGTGGCAAGGATTGTAAGCCCTTGGAATTCTCCTAATCAGAGATATTCAGCTATTTTTAGTTCATAATGTTTAGTCAAATAGCAACAATGATTTTTCTTCTTTTTTCCAACTCAGCTGCCTGGTATGTTGGAGGGGGTCTTGATGGCCTGTGACCTTGCCTTTATCTGTCGGTCTGTCACCACTGGTCTTCAAAGTGCAGCTTAAAGGATCTGAGGCTTCTGTGTGGCCTTGATGTGATCTGCTTTCCTGGTAAAGTTTTTCATTAACGGGTGCTTTTTTAAGCTGGCTGGAGCTTGCTTTGCTTACTCTGTGGGATCTTGCTGGCTCTGGGGCTCTCCTGACCCCCACAACCAGGTTTAATAACTCTGCGTGGCCTGTATTTGCAATCTTTGTGTGCCTGGTGGATGCTGCTGCTGCTGCATGGTGGGTGCTGCTTCCTGCCCTATTGAACAGGCTCTTTCTTTTCTCTTTCTGACTCCAAAATTTCCATCAAAGGCTCTCAAAAGAGGAAATACTTTTTTACATACAGTTGGTTAGATACAGTGACTGAGCAACAAGTCCCTCCACCTGCACAGTGCTTACCCGCCTGTTAATGGTACTGCCTTTCCCTCCAGTCTGGATTCCTATTGCTGCTGTGTCAGTCATATATTTCTTCTCCTCTGAATCTTAAGAGAGAGAACTTACCTAACAAAAGAGCAGTCATGCTGCATCAGACCACTGGTCTGGGTAGCCCAGTATCCTGTCTCCAACATTAGCCAGCAGCACGTGCCTAGGGTAGAGTGAAAAACAGGACAAGTGTGTATGATTCTCCGGTGTGATCTGCCAGCAACTCGTGGTTCAGGAGGTTTTTGAGCCAGAGCTGTTGTCTGTGTATTCAGTATAACTTAATGGAGCTTTCTTCTATGTCCAGAGACTTTTTTCCAGCAGAATTTTAACCTCTCTCCTGTCCTTTGTATTTAACAAAGGACAAAAATCCATTCTGGGGACATGTGGTTCACCTACATGATCCCTGCATTTGAGTGTTTTTTTGTGAACACCTGGAAGCAATTGTTGGTGAGGCTAAATGAGCTGTCTCAGTCAGCAAAGGAAAGCTGTTTGTTTATACATCCATGTCTAGAGCAAAGCAGTTAGGTGCCCCTGTTCAAAATGACTGGAAGGGCTGAGTGTGAAAAAAAACCTGTCATAGCTGTGGCCAGGTCTGGGAGACACTGACCTTCCACTGAAGTGGCAGATGGGACTGGTTAGTTCCTCTCAGTTAGAGGATTACCACACCGTTCCTACAGTATGTTCTTGCAAAGAGACTTTCTCTGATTTTGCTGCAGCACAAAGATAGACAGCCAGTCTTGTCTATTATGTCCATCAGTAAACATGTGGGACAGCAGGGACTGATCGACTGGTGTCCCTGCTCAGCAGGTTCCCCAGGAAATTGGCTTCAGCTTCTTTGCTTAGACTGCATTTGGTCTCAGCCAGTTGAGGATCCCATGGAGCACTTCTGGAGAAGTCCAGAGTGGTTACTGTGTGTGGAGATGCAGCCTCTACCTGTGCAAGAGTGTGCTGGGGCCCCCTTTATTGCAGACCGGACTGTCAACACACAGCAGCAATTTTCCCCTAATTCCAGCAGAAGGGTCTGACAAACTCTAAATCCAAGGGATGGGAAGAAGGACACCTCCGAACTATTTGGTTTGCTTTAGTGTGGTTTGTGTAAGGGGCTGGCCAGAGCAATTACCAGCAACAAGATGCCTGCTATGTTCATTGGAGCATGTTTCTTTACTGTGTGTCAATACAAACCTAGAGCCATTTTTCAGAGTTTGCCAATGGCTGTAATTGAAAAGGCATGAATTGCCCTCGAGAGATTCCCCACTGCTCTGCATTATTATCTGCTGGATGGCAGCTCTATAGGCCATGTATCATTTTTTTCAAATAACCAGTTAATTACTAAATAAAACAACCCAGCTTTCAAGCTGATTAGCCTAGATTAATGACCAGCAGCAAGTTTCACTCTCCTCAACAATTTATCATGGAAAAGAACTGGAAAAGAACTGTGTCTTTAATGATTTAGGTACCTGGTCTTTTGAGGCTTGCTCCAATCTGTACAGCCTCCAATTTGATTTAATTGCTCTTCTTAGTTTGTGACCTGGAAAAAACCAAGTGACAGCTCCCATTAGCAAAGCCCAGCTTGCAACTTGCTTGCAGTGTTACAAAGGCTCACTGGGTGTCTTTCTCTGCTGACTTCATTAAGAAGATATATAGAGGTCAAGTGTCACTTTGTCACAGAACAAGTACCACGCCGTTTATCAGCTGAAACAGGTTGAATCAACCTGTGTATTTTATTTAAGTTTATATTCATTCTTTTTTCCTCTTATAGTTTTTAAATGGTTTTTTTAGAAGCTCCTTGTTTTGTTTAAGCTAGGATTGAATTTACAGACTGGTCTTAAAGGCATTAATTGCAGTTTGTTTATTGTTACTTTGGCATGAAAACTTTGGCATTGCACTCATCTACCGTTATTCAATAAAAGATCTTTTGTTATAAGGGCCTATTCAGGGCCCTTGAGTTTGCTTCCTAATTAATATTAGACTTCCTCACAGTTGTGCTCTGGAGTATAAATGCTCACTTCCCAGGGATGTCGCTGGAAAGGCACATTGAATGTGTCTTTAAGTGCATCCTGAATTACTGACTTATTATTGGGCAAATCCCTGAAGTCTTCACTTAGCCAAAACTCCCACTTAAGACAATGGGCCCATGGGAGTTCTCTCATCGTTAACTGAGCTCCGGCAGTTGTCTGGCACTCAGTGAACTGAGTCATGGTCACTGCCCCTGAGAGTTTACCATCTACATTAGAGACAAAGCCTAGACAAGGCTGAGAAGATAATGAGGCAGCATGAGCTGGAGCTGGGCTCCTGGACCCAGCATTGCATTTTGTTCTCGAGGTGTTTATGAAGGGGCAAGGGGAGCACTGCTAACAGCACTGATCACTGTAGTGGTGGTAAAGGCAGATTTTGGCGGGAGCTGTTGCTAACAGGCTAAACATTGTGCTTTTCATCAGGGAGGCCAAAAGAGATTCAGTCCCTGCTATGTCCTCTCCTTCCAGGGAGATTTGTGGCCCTCCTGGACTGGGAGCTGCTGGCTGCTGAAGGGGGTTGCTTTGCACTGTCTTGTTCTGGGATTTTCCATCTGCGGAGAAGGTACTGTCAGGCTGACACTCTGAGGTTTTAAACCCCTGAGGTTAACTTGCCTGGTGGCAAGGCCAGGACAAGCCCATCACAGACACTTGGATAAATTCCTGCCAAGCCTGCTAGAAAGCTCTAAAGGTCCACAGCCCCTTTGATCTACCCTCTGTGTAAGCCTTATTACTGCCGTGTCCCCTCAGTGCTGACCTACATGAACATTAAGCTCTCATATTACTATTGCTGGAGAGGGGACTCTTATCCCTACAAAAAATCCCTGGCAAAAAAAATGCAAAATTACTTAATTTCATATAATCATTTCTACTCCTCTCAGGGCAAAAATACTGTAGTAGGTACTAAGAACAAGGGAAAACCAGGGCTTATGTAGCAGAATAACTCCCTGCAGACAGCCTTGGAGCTGCTTGTGTGCCATGGATAGGTACATGCAGATACCTCTCTACCCAGTGGCTGAATGACCCTAAATATAGAATTTAACATAACTGAGCAATTGAAGGTTGCTGGTTTATTTGCTAAGCATGTATGTGAAATATGGGCAAAATGTGATGAAGTTTCCAAGTTTTTCACCAATCTTTATTCCTGCAGATAGAAACTCCTCTGTCCCTATGGTGTGACCCAGTGCAGAAAAGCAGAGGTCTGTTCCCGCAGGCAGTCCTTGCCCTCAGAGTATTGGTACAGGCACCTCCCAAGCAGTCCTCATTCCCCAGGGCTATGCAGCGGGACAGAGGACATGGACGAGTGATGCTGGTGGCAATCGCAGAGCACGACCGTTCATGGCTGTGTCTGATGTGGGTCTGTCTTGATCACCTTACAATGGTCACAAAGCTTCATCCCCCTGACCCCTTCCTTCTCCCAATCCCTCCCTCTGCTATGAGCTATGTGATCTGTCTATGAACCCAGCTGCGAGTGAATGTGGGCAGGTGTAAAACCCTTTCCTAATCCCTTGGCCACGCACATGGGTTCCTATGGTACACTTTGAACATGTGCCTCAGATCTTCATTTTGGGAGGTAAGAGCTGCTTTTTGGGTTTTCTTAAAGCAGCCTAAAATCTCCTGATCCTCCCTTTCTGCCTCATATTTCAGCTGGTTGCACTCCTGAGCCCTAGTGCCACTGATGACTCGTTTTTGTCACAAGAGAAGGTGGGTATTTGCTTTTGTAGTGAACGTAACTGCCACCCCCTGAGAGAAGAGCTGTGTGACAGAGCCAGTGTTGGTCCCAGCTGCTGGTGTCTGCACCATTTGGGCGGGAACTGACACAAGGGATGCATGAGGGCAACAAGTCAGCCAGAGTCACCTTTGTTGCCTGCAAGCAGCTATCGGTACTGAGTGGTACAGACCTCTCAAGGGAGAAAGAGGAGAAAGGGAGGTCTCTCTCATTTCAAACCCTCTCCTGTTACTAATGGGGACAGGTCACAGCCATGGGAATAAGGCAAGAGGCATTGATTCATTGAGCTTTTTCTTGTAATGCTGTAGATCTTCATTAATGTTCCCAGTTGTGCTTTCTGCTGTTCCCGGTGGGGCCACTTAATGACTTAAAGAGCTTAATAAGGAGAAGCCGTGGTCACAGCGGAGGGGAAGGGTCTGGCTGACTGCTGCCAAGGGCTGTGCTGTTTATCACATGCAGCATTAGCCTCTAAATATGTCTTACTGTTGGGACTGAGAGAATCACTTTGCAGAGAAGGTTATCCAGTAAATCCGTCAGGGCAGAAACAGAGACCAAGAAGGGGGCATGTTTTAGGACCGTACTGGTCTCTGAAAGCTTTTGGCCAGTATCTGGAGAGGGCTGTTTGCTGTTATGAACTGTGATTGTGCATTGGCCATGGATATGAGGTCTTATGAGCCATGCAGTGGGGTTTTCTACTGAAGTGTTTTTCTACCTGTTCCACTCTCTCTCCTGGGGGGATCCCAGAGCTCTGGACAAGGAGCTTGCTGATGCTGGGCCCAGTGCTATGGAGCTGGGGGAGCCCAGAGTCCTGGGAAGGGTGGAGGAGCAAGCAGAGAGAGGAATCTGGTGTATCTGTGAGAGTAAGGAGCCATGGAGAAAATAAGGCATCTCTGCATGCTGTCCCTAGTGTAACCATCAGGTGCAAACATATTACAATTTATCTTTTCTACTTGTTGAAGCCATCCCACAGTACATATTATTTGCAAGCATACTTGAAATAAAACTGTACAAATGTATCTTAGAAGTAGACTTCCTCTTATCTGAACTGACTTAGCTCCTGGCTTCCCAGGACTTAAATGCATTTGCTAAGCATTAACCTTTCCAGCAGTCTTTCAGCTGGACAAGTTTACTTTCCAGCTGGAGCTTGGACAGGCAGATTCGCCTCAAGTAGGTTATGATAGTTCCAGATCTGGAAAGTCTTTACTTCAGTGGGAGAAGGTCATTGTGTGAAGCCACAGCTCAGATGCATGCTTCAGGGTCTTTCCTCCAGATGTCCACCCAAACATCCGTCTAGCAGAGCCTGTTGAGCCTTTCCCATCGTTCAGGATACCTTCACTAGGATGTTGGTGTGCAGGTGGACAAATATGCTGCCAGGGTAGCAGTGGGTTGCTGAGCACTCTGTCATATTAAACACAGCCACAAGCCCAGTTTTCATCTTAGTGTGAATTGATGCTCAGCATTTAGTGCAGAGCAGGTGTTAATGGAAGGTCATCTAAGGCTTCTCTGCAGCATAATTATGGGGCTATTTCAAGCTTTCTCCTTTGGTTTTAATGCAGATCAATGTCATAAATTGTCAAGAATCATGAAGTGAAAGTGTCTGTGAGGCTGCTGGACCACCTGCCTTCCAGAACTGCTTCTTGCATACTAAATTTAAAAATTCATCACCTGAGACCCAAACTTCCAAGTGTTTGGAATGCTTTCCAGCGCGGAAAGCATTACAGAGGCTAAAGGCTGGATCATGCCACTAGCATGAAAAGCATGCAGATGGAGTTGCTGCTGGCTCTGCAGTGTACAAACCCTGCGTGGAGGCTGCGTGGGCTGGTTTCCCTGAACGATGCTGTTTCTCATGCTTGTTCCCATTAGTCACCCAGTCACTGCTCTCAGGCTCACATCTCTGTATGCACAAACTGGGGCATTGTGCTCATCTAGTTTGGGGCATACTTAAATTCTCATTCATTTCTACCCCACGTACAGCAGATCTGCCCCCTTGATTTAAAGAGCTAAAGGATCTTTGGCTAGATTGGCTTTAACATCCTCTGCAGTATCAAGCTCTCATTTCAATGAGTCCCACTTTCCTCCTGCAGTTCATGCTCTCTAACAGCTTGCTTTGCTCTTCTCGCATTTTTTTCCCCACAGTTTAAAGGCACTTTAATTTCAAGAACTTTTTTGAAGGAGAAATAGGTGATTATTGATTCAATGAAAACCGGAACTCTTACCTATGCTTTTCATCCTAGTTTTCAGGTGCAGCATCCAGATAACTTTTGTGCCCTGGGATTTGCTGCGAGTCTAATAGCACCAGAAAAGCTCTCCCTGCCTGAAAGGTCCCCACAGCAGCGGGTTGGTGATCTGCTTTGTTGACAGGCGTTCGTGTTGCAGCACTGCACGCCGCAGCTCTGCTACATCCCTTCCACGCCAGGCATCCTCCGATCGCTCTCCTTCCACCCAGGTTGCTGCTCTCTTGTTGCTTAAATGTTTTTATCACAAGGAACAAAAGTGTGTTGAAAGGGAATTGTTTTTAAAATCAGGACTAACCCCTAGACTTGGTGGGGCTCCTAAAACAGGGATTCCCTTTGCTGGGGCAACCGTAATTTTTCCGGGGTGGTGTTGCTATAGAGATGGTGTCTGATCTCTCTCTGTTAATATAGCCCTTTTGGAAGGGCCCTGAATAGGCGCTGAGGTAGGTAAATGTATGCGGTGACACCGAGCGGGTGATTTTATTCTGACAAATTCCTGCAACGTTTGTTTCCAGGCTTGTCTGAGGGCCGGGACGCAGTGTTGGGCTTTTTGTCCCACGTGCTGCCCTCGTGGGAACGGAGTTAATGGAAGCCTTGTTCAGAGCCGCTGGGGCAGAAATTTTTTTGCTGAGGGAGACAAAAGCCGAATGGGCCACCTCAGAGGTTGCTTTGGGAAGGCCGTCTCTTGTGGGCTGTCAAAGGAAACGGGAGATAACGCTCGGCCCAGGAGACTCCTCAAGTGTTTTCAAGCACCCTCCTCTCTGCCCCGCTGCCTTGGGCTTGCACATCTGCCTTCTGCAGCATCTTTTCTAGGGTGGCAGGGAGGAGGTTTCTCCAGAAGACATTAATTAGAGTTGGTTTTTAGCAGCCTAGCAAGAGAATAATTGCAAGTGTTGTGAGACGTGGCCTGGAGATGCTGTCGTAGTGGGATGGCTGTGATGGGGCTAGCAGCAGAAAGCAGCAACAGGAAAGGGCACAACATGCCTGTACCCAACCATGGGGCTGTGCAGGCTGGTCCCAGCACAGCAGGGCTGTCTGAGTCCCCATATGTGCTCAGTTGTGATTGTACGAGCAAGTACAACTGGGTGTTGAGCAGGGACTGAAAAAGCAGCGTCTAGGCTGCCGGCATGAAAGCTGCATGTCAGCAGCTCTCTGTGCTTTTGTTTGAGGATCTGGATATTTGTGTGTTTTCTGGGTACTCGTGTGTTCTCAGGAGGGCTGCAGCTCCTGGAGTCGCTTGGTTATGACAGACCGTCAACTGCATTTTGTGGAAATATATTCATGGGGTCCAAGAAACATTGCACGCTATGAAGGCTCTGAGGTGCCCACTGAAGGTACCTGGGATCACATCACGCAGAGGCAGGATCCCCACTGAGCTCCTTTTAACCAGACCATGCTCAAGGCCTGGCTTCTGCATCTTGTCACCCTGGGGGCTGGAAGCACAGTAGCAGCAAGGTGTATTAGGGCAGCTGAATAATCCTTGAGGGTAGAGGCAGGTCGTTCTGCTGCAGAAGACCTCCAAGACAGGACTGGGTAAAGCACTTAAACCCAAAGTCAGGCTGGTAGTGCTCCATGTCTGCTGCTCGGCTCTCGGGACAGCAACATTTCAGCAAAAGGTAAATGCATTCAGCATAAATTTATCAAAGAGCACAGGACTTTAGAACTGAGCAATGCTTTATCACTATAAAATATGGCTTTTCGATTCTACCAATTTATAAGAGAGGAAATAATTGCTAATGAATAAATTATTGGATTTAGTCTGTTTCTGCTCTGTAAGTGTCCTAATTTTTCAGATGTACTTTGTAAGTTTGGGGTGTTATTTGCTAGCCTGCCTGGGAGGGACAGCGTTTCGTGGTGAGTGGAATGTGAAATAACTTTTTTCTAAGTTTTTTTGTTTAGCAATACAGTCAGTTATATCACTATTCTTCTGACTGGGACTGAATGTCCCTTGTAGTACAATAACCAGATCAATCCAATTGGATGTTGGCATTTTTAATGCAACATATTTGGGTATTACATCAGTTGTGGTATTGATGCAGAGATTATTAATCAAAGGCAGCCCAGGGGCTCTGATCGATAGAAGGCTCCAGGCTGCTGGGCTTTCTCTTTTTTTTTTTTTTTTTTTCTTTTTGAGAGTACCTTTTTTTTTTTCCCCTCCTTCCTTAAGCTTTTCTCCAGTGCAAAGCTGCCATTCAGTGCTGCTTTTTTACAGAGAGAGGTACCAGTTCTTCAGAGCGATCAGCACGTAACTAGTTGTATTCACACAGGAAATCAGGGGTGGCTCCGTAGGACAGTTAGGATGCTCAAATGTTGGCTGTAGTGTACGAAGTGCTTTGAGGCATGTCAGGAAGAACAATGCTATGGAGGTGTAAAACATGGCTCTCATTAGGATGGCTGTTGTATGGGGCAAGCAAGACCCTTGGTATTGTTGATATAAATTTAGTAGGAGCAAACTGGAAAAGAGAAAAGGGGAATGTCACTGCTTATATATATTTGCGGTGGCTGCTGAAACAGAGCGGGGCACAAAGCCATCTCGAGTGTCAGTTAATCTCTCCCTTGGACTATGCGTTTTGTCAGCTGGACGGCGGTGTGGCAAACACTTGTGTCTGCGACGTGGCATGTATTCACGTGAGCTGTGCCATTGAGCTCAGGGAGGCTTCTCACGTGCAGAGGCTTTTGCAGAATGGAGACCCTAATCCAAGGAATTTTGTCAGGGTTACTAAGGACTTTCCCTGAGCCTGGTGTTATGTGCCTACCTTAGAGGGCAGGCAGGGTTTCTCCTACCTTGACCCCTGCTGAGAGCTGAGAGGACTGTTGGTTTACTTGCTCCTTTTGTTTTAATGAAAGGGTTCATTCTCTCCAAATACACGTACATAAATTCCATTTGCTCTCCTGGCACTGGTGGCCCACAGAGGACCACAGGACCTTGTTTCTGTTGCACAATGTGTGATTCCTTTGTAATGCAAACCTAGCAGAAGTGGAGTTACAACTCCAGACATGGATCACTTACATCCATATAGCTAAGCAAGAAACCAGTCTCAACAGCACATGGAAACATTTGCAGCCCCTGTAAACAATCCCCAAAGCCATACAGCACTCTTACAAAGTAAGACTGGCTGGATGACTTGGGGGTACTGTGCTTTAGGGATGACGCTCACCATTCTACAGTCAGGAAGGGTTTTTTTTTTTAAAAAAAAGCCTTCTAATATAATACTGCCATTTAAGAGAAATCAGAACTGAAAAGCAGCTGTCAAGCTTTAATTTCCTGGCTAATGAATGACCATGAATCCATTCTTTAATGATTCTTGACCCTAGAAACAAAATGTATTAGCACTCTCAGATTTTGCACAGTAGTGCTAAATGGGGCATGTAATGTACTAATTTAGTGCCTCTTTAGCATAATCACAACTTACATGCACAGCTACATTTCCTTGACAGGCAGCTTTCACAAGACCTGCAAAGAACTTACGTAGGACATTTCACCCTATTATTCATTTCACTGATGCCTGGGAATCAATATATGTGATTTTTTTTTTCCCTGTCCCGTCCTTCTCCACAAAAAAGCATAAAATCATCCATTGATCTTCATGGGTGATTAAAATGCCAAGAATCCTGTGCTTTTCTCTACCTGCAATGGGGAGATATCTGGTTTTACTGTGTTTAACCTGTGAATCTAAAAGCCCACAAAAACATTGAGTTTGGGTATAAATCCTGCTTTGCAGGAGAAATACAGGGTTAAACAGAATAAACTGCACTGACCAAAGGCTATATTTAGCATATTGCTTTGAAAGAAGCAAGTGATAAATATTCCTGGTAAAATGAAATTTTGTTTTGAAAAATAGAATATTCAAGATCACAGTCCTAAAAATATATATTTATCAATGGCTTGGCCTGACTGTCGCATTCAGAAGGAAAGCAGCCTGAGAAGTGAAAGCACTCTGCTTGATGACTACCAGCTTCCTTTTTTTGACTTCCCTTTGGTCCCTGTTTGGCTTTTGGGACACAGAAAAGCACAGTTACCTTGTAACATCTGTAAGCCAAGAACATTCACTTAAGCATCCATTGAAGAACATGTGGCATGCCTTGTTCAACAGCTTCTTCCAATTTTTTGTGATATTTTTATTTTCTATTAATTCCAATTTTAATCTCTACTCATAGTATCATGGGATGGTTGAGGTCAGAGGTACTTCTGGAGATTCTAGCCCCCTGCTCAAAGCACCATCAGCTAGGGCAAGTTGCCCAGGGCTGTGTCCAGTTGGGTTTTGAATATCTCCAAGGATGGAGACTCCACAACCTCTCTGGGCAACCTATTCCAGTGTCTGGCCACCCCCAAGGTAAAAATGTATTTTCTTGTGTTTAAGTGGAACCTGTGTTTCAATTTGTGCAATTGTGTCTTGTCCTTTCAGTGGGCATCACTGAGAAAAGCCTGGCTCCGTCTTCTTTACGTTCTCACAGGAGGTATTTGTACACATTGATAAGATCCCCCTGAGCCTTCTCTTTTCCAGGCTGAACAGTCCCAGCTCCCTCAGACCCTGAAAGTTCAAATGAACCACAGAGAGCAACCTTGACCATGAAGGGCGACTCTGGGTCCTTCTTTGCACTGTTTCAGCCAGGGTTTTGCTCTTCTTTGTCATCTCCCCTCTGTAAATTATTGCAATGGATGAGCCCTTTGGAGAGGACATTTCCAATGCACTTTTGGGGGCATGTGGATCCAGATGGACCCACAAACATCCTGAAGATCTTATTGTAACACCACAACAGGATCCTTGTAGCAGTTTGCCTGTTCCTACCTGGTTTACGCAGATGCATGGGGTTGTCCACAAGGATTTTGTTGCAAGATCAGGCCCCCCATTTCCGCAATGCAATTAAGCTACTTGTTATTTATTTATATTAGCATTTACTTGGTCTAAATGATACTGGGGCCACTGCAAGGAGTTCTGCATGTCTGTGTGGTCTACAGCGGGCAGAGCACTGCACATGCTGTACCTCTACATGGGGTTTGTCGTGAAATCGATCCTTCCTAAACCTCATTATCCCTCTGCGTGTGTACGGCTCTCTCTGGCCTGGGAGCTCAGGCAGTCCCTGCCCGCAGCCCCGCAGGGGATCGATACCGACTGATAGAGGCATCTGAGGGAGACGACACAGACGCAAACACCCCTCGCACTGGAAACAGACTGTCTTTGCGGTTCCAGGAGAAGGTGTGAAGCTCCACACCTCTTTCCGCTCCTTGAGCATCTCAGCACTTGCTGGATGTGTTCAGCCAATTAGTATGGCCAATCCCTTTCTAAATGTTTTTATTTCCGTGTGTAGGCTGCGCTTTAGAGAGTAAAACCTGGAGCCACGCCAGACTCTTTCCAGAAATTCAGGAAAAGGAAATGGGATTGTTAAATAAAATAGAGGGTGCTGATGGAGGAGTTCCTAAGGCAGGCTCTACAGGCTGACCATGCTTGCCTCCGCCGCGAGCAGTGCCACCCACGCAGAGAGGCTCTGGCTGCAGGGAGCACCGCGGAAGGCTGGGGTCCAGTCTAGCAGCTGGCATGACAAGGGTAAGGTCTGCTCTCGGTTATTCTGGTGAGAACCCAGAGAACAGGCCGGATCACGGTATTACCTTGCATTTCTGCTGTGTGACTGAAATGCTCGAGCGATGATGTAGAATTTAAGACAGCCTGTGTGAAAAACTTGCCTTTGGTGAAAAACTGAGTCCTGTTGCCCTCTCAGATAAGACTCTGACTTCTAGGGAGGGTCATCTGCAGTAAAGGCACAGCACTGCCCAGTACTTGATTAATATTCATTCTCAGGGCTTGGTGAGTTGCCCCAGCTGTGTCTGTCGCTCCTTATGAGGAGGTCTTTGGAGGCAGGAGTGTTTGTGGGTTTTGAAGGAAGCAATGCAATTTTTAGGAGAGATTTCCTGTTTGTAGTTAATACCATTTCCAAACTGCAGAAATACAGCACATAATTGCTACATCTGAAAATCCTGAGCTGCTTTTAATAACAAATGCGGAGAAATTGCATCTGCCCACAGATAATTCACAAAGAGTAAAATTCATACCGAGTTGACCAGATAGCGTTTTTTCTTTCATCTCCAATAACAATTAATTTCAAGAATTAATTTCACAAACATTTATAGACCATAAGGAGGGGTTTTTTTTTGTGATAAGTACTAAATAAATTAGTATTAAAATAATAATTAACTAGTGCTGCCTTGTGATGTGCACACAAATTACAGCTGACCATTGCTGTGGAGGTAGAAACAAGCCACTTCTAACTGATGTTTCTTCTACTCCAAACAGAGTCAAATCTCTCTACTCCAGTTAAGACCCTGTTTTCATGTATTAATTTTTAAGGTGATGGCTGTATCATCGTATCGTCTGCAAGCCTTGAAACATGTCTAAGCCTGAGGACTCTCCAGGATACACAGATGCCTGTTCAGCAGGGCTGGGCCCCTGTTAGTAGGTGAGTAGGGAATGCAAGCTCCCTGCTATACCTGGGAATGGGGCGGGAGCCCAAAATGTTGTGCTTGAGTGATGCCTGGGGCTCTGCTGTTGCTCGGAGGCTGGTTCAAGGCATGCTGCCCCTCGAGAGGATGGTGGGAACTGTGCTGTAAGCTGGATTGTTAGACATGTCTTTGGGCTGCAGAGCCCAAACTATGGGTCTCTAGGCCAGGACCGTAAGAAAATCACAAGCCACATATTTAGGATGAGGTTTTCTGGGCATGTTCTCCCCCTTGTAGCTGCCTGTGTTGGAGATTTCAGTACTTTTGACAAAAAGAGGCTCTGCTCTTTGAGTAGCTGGACTTGGACTTGGTCCCATCACCCTAACTCAAAACTGATTTGCCTGCCAATCCTCTCTCTACTGCAGCCTCACGCAGCAGATGGTGGGACCAACTTCAGCTGATGGTAAACAAGTGCACTGGGATGTGAGTGACCAGGAAGGCACTCTGAAATCCCAGAGTCAGCCCAGGAAAGTGCTGCCTGTCCCTATGGCTGGTGGCCTGGCTTGCAAGATGAAGGTGGGAGGGGACAGAGCAACACCAGGACCGTGGGTGAGGTTCCCTGCTAGCAGCACTTAGAGTCCTGCGAGTACTCTGTATGATCCTGGGCCCAGCCCAGGGAAATGCTCAGAGCAGCTGGTGCTGGAACATGCTGGTAT
Organism: Nyctibius grandis; assembly: GCF_013368605.1. NCBI lineage: Eukaryota > Metazoa > Chordata > Aves > Nyctibiiformes > Nyctibiidae > Nyctibius > Nyctibius grandis. The sequence goes on from NC_090665.1 coordinate 13,793,510, forward strand.
TTTGCATTGTGAAAAGCTGCGAGCGGGCAGCTTTTCACTGAGCTGGGCAGCAGGGACTGAACCCTGTTCTCAGCAGAGATTGCTCAGTGCCACGGCATGTACTGAGGCATCAGCCTTCCCCCACTGCAATGCTGCACTCCTTTTTTTTCAAAGAAAAAGTGGATTCTTTTGCACATGTACTACTTAGTTGGAAACCTGGACGTGATTTCTGTCGCCTGTTTCAGATGCACGCCTGTAACTATTTAGGAAGGCAGAAACAATATCCTGGGATGCTCCGAGATCCCCTGGCTGATGCAGCACAACCCTTAGGAGATGAGGGAGTTGAGCCAGAAGCAGCCATTCTTGCCTTATGTGGGTGCTAATGGCACCCAAACCCATCGAGCTCTTACTGCAGCCAGCCCGGGCTGTTCCCGGGGAGCTGACAGGCCCAGCCCTGTCCCAGGACCTGCAGCCCAAAGAGGTGGGTGCCCTGCACCCCGTCCTGGGTGGCACGTCCCATTCGTGCTCTCAGCAGCTCCTATATTTTCTTGTGACAACAGAGGGCACCAGCGGCCCTCGCTGAGGCCGGGCTCTTCCCTGCCTGGCTCCCCGGGTCGGGCAGGGCTGCTCGGGGCGCTTTGGGACCCGCGGGAGGCAGCAGCCCACAAACCAGCCCCATCCCGCTCCGCGGGGCCGGCGGACGGACGCGGCGGGGCTGGGGCTCGCTCCCGTGGGCTGCGTGGGTTCAGCGGTAACGCCGGTGCACGGAGCGAGGGTTCGGATGCCGGTGGTGGAGGCGTGTGTGGGTGCAGTGCCCGCGCGTGGCGAGGGGCAGGGAGGGCTGGCACCTGGGAGGGCACCCGGGAGCCTTCCTGAACCCTCAAATGGTGTTTCTGCACCTCCAGCCCAGCGGGGCCCGATCCTGCCATCTGCACCCAGCAGAAGCCACTGAAATGTGGGAATTTGAGGTTAATCTGCAATGAAATGATGCAGGTCAGAGGCTGGGCCTGAATCTCCCCTGCATTACACTAGAGTTCTGCCTTACTGACAGCTGTGTCACACACAAGATTTGCCTCCAGCGAAGCCCACAGGGACAGCCCTGAGTGAGCTCCAAGCTGCTCCACTCCAGCACTGGTGCCAGAATAGGAAGGAGCCCAGCGCAGGCTGGCTGCTTGGGCACGAAATCTCCAGCAAATCTGAGCGGCTGAGGTTAGGTGGTTAGCAGTACCACAGCTGGTCCTTTTAGAGGTAACCCCCGTAAAGTGGGGGGCAGCCTGGGCATACCCCCACTCCATGCAGTAGGAATGGGGCTGCTTCCAGCCAGCTCTGCCCCTGATGTGCAGATCCTCTCTGCTTCTACTTATCCATTTGTGTTTATCGCCACTGCAGGTGTGTTCAGCTCCAGGATGCCTGTGGAGGGATGCAGAGAAGTGGAAACTGTATTTGTTACCTTCCTCAAGCACAGCTATCTAAGCAGGTAAGCAGCAGGCACTTTTAGTGATAACCCCCTGCTTTGGATCACTATAGCACATGGCAAAATAATCAGGGAGTAGAGCAAAAAACTACAGGCACAAGTACTTCTGATCAACAGCCCCTTTAGCAGAACATTCTGATTTACTGCTCTTGTGAAAGCAGAAACAGGCAGTGATTTTACTCCTTCTTTCTTCCATGCAGTGCTGGGATGGAGTTCATCTCTGCTCTGGTTTGTGGGATGCTTTTTCTTTGTTTCATCTTAATTTATGTGAGGAAGATAAAGGGAGAAAAAACAATGATGGAGGGGAAAGGGCTTTGAGCAAAGAAACAATGTGTCACGCAGTACTGAAAATGTCATCCGACCTAGTGACATTAACAAGACTACTTGGAAGACTAAGGGCTCCTCACTTAATTTAATCCCTTGAGTAAGTGTTCAGTGGCTGCATAGATGGATCCTGGCAGGATCAGGCCACAGAGCTGTGCATAGGAACCATAACCTAGAGTCTGTACTGGGGCCCCGGTCTCTTCAGTCCTGCAAATTTGATATATCTTGTTTATTGCAGCAGGACTATTCGCATACCAGAAGATTTACTCACACGAGCCCAGGACATTGGATGCTCTGTTTATCCACAGCCTAGAAACATGAAGGTCCCAAGTTTCTTGCACTGCCAGGGGACATGTGAAAGCTTTGAGCACATGCTACAGAGATAAGTAGAGACATATGCTTTATGCCAGGCCAAGATGTTTTTATAAAGAGTTTCTGGCCACGTCTGGTAAAACATTTAATAACTTTTCTGCCAGGAGCCAAAAGGCAGTCAAATATTTAAAAGCAGTAATAAAAAGTTCCTGTGTGGGTCAGAGTCCTACAGAAATCCTGCTAGTGAATTTCCCTGTGGTAGCATGCAGGACTAGCTGGAGAAAAATACCACAGAACTCTGCTGGTATGAAGTATTTTTTAACAAGTCCTTGGAAGTGGCATGGCATGTCCCTGGAAAGCCCCTGAAACCAGATCCCAGGCTATGTGCAGCCTAAACAGCAATTCTGGTATTTTTTCTTTAATTACTATAGCCACAAATCCCATTTTACTCCTAGGGAATCACAGAGAGGCCAGTTTCAGTGTGACCTTCAAGTGGCATCTCACTTGCTTATAGAAGAATATGCACGAGTGTGTATTCCTTTAACCTGGAATCCAGCATACTCGAATGTCTGTATCACAGATGGAGCAAAACGCTGGGCTGCCGTGCCATGTGCGTGGCCTGGGCTCAACTCGCCACTCTCCCTTCCTGCCGAGCTCTGCTCTTGTAGTGCTAATGAAGTACCTCTTCTTTTCCTTTCAAAGTCCTCAGGTGATCCCTTCCTGTTTGGAAACTGCAATGAGACCCTGGGCTTTTTTGGAAATGAATCTCATTAAGGTCCAAGGCCATGAAAGCTTCTCTGCTAATTCTTCCTGCTGCTAAAGCCCTGTCCAGAACCAGCACGCTGTGGTTTGGCTCCACTGCAGGCAGCAGTGCTGGGGGCCTGGGGCAGGGCAGGCACAGGTATCTCACAGCAGCTTGCTCTGACCCCAGGTTCGTGGGGTTGGCAGATGCAGGCATTCACCCTGCTCTTTCTCACCCTTCTGGGCAGGAGATGGTGCAAATGTTGGGGGGAAGAGGAGGGGCGATGCTGCTGGCACCTGCCTGACAAGTTATCTGCTTGGGTACTCTGCCATCTCTATGCTGAAGTAGAGCTAGTTGGTCTCTGATTGTGTTTTGCAAATTGCTTCCACAGTGCAGTTCAGGTCTGGTTTGGGTGCTCTTCTCTGGAGCACAAGGAGCTGATCTGGGAGCCCTGCTTGGCCTGAAGCTTCCCCAGAATCCTGGCACTTTTCCTCCAGATGAAAAATCTCCTGGGAGCTGCCTGTGTTTCTTTGGTATTTCCAGTACTTGTGACCACCAAAATGGGAAGAGGAATGTCATTTCCCCACACCAGAACATCAGGAAATGTTTTACTTCAGCTTGGCTGTAAAAAGTGGGGCAGTTGGTGGGGAAAATAAGTCTTTCTCAGAGCTGCTTTGCAGATCCTCCATGGACACACTATGCCAGTGTGACGGCACCAGCACAGCATGGGAGACCTCGCCAGAGAGGCTGTGAGCTAGGCAGGATTAGGCTCACACAGACATGGGTTGCCAGCATGCCTGCTGGGCTGCCCAGTCTGTCAGCAGAGATGCAACCCTGGAAGTCCTGATTCCCTGTCCTGTGGTCTAACCACAACTCCCTCCTTCTCTTGCAGAGTAAAGCCTGATACAACATGCCTTGTCCCCCTTCCCCACTTCCAAGGCTGTTTGGTGTGAACGTGTGATCTTTAAAACAACGTGAAGATGAAGGATGAAGACAGTTGCTCTCTTAATTGTATGTGAGGGCAGCGCTTCTCCCTGGGGATGGAAAATGGGTTTTCTCCCTCTGGACCTACAGAGGGGGCCTGCGAACTGCAGCACAGGTGGTATGGCCCAGCTGCTGGCCAGGGTCGATGGGGAAAAGTGGGGGGTTTACAGTGGCCCTGTCTCGAGTAGAGAGCCCAGCTCCCACAGCCTGCCTGGCCAGCGGCCATCCTCCCAAGGTGTCTGACCTCTGAAGACGTGCCCGAGGCAGGCTGCTTTGAACACACAGCAGAGGGAAGAGACAGTGAAGAAGTGTCTGGTTACCCACCTCATCCTCCTCCTTCCCTCCTCTCCAGGGCAGGAGGTCTGCCCTACTGGGTGTCAGCAGAGACCCTTCCAGGGAGGGCTTGACAGGGCAGATTTATGACAAGCCTGTTAGGACTCGTTGCAGATTTGGGTGACACTTGGGGAAAATGCTGTCAACAACAGCATGCTTCTCTCCTTGGAAACCCCAGAGTGCTTTTCTGGGCTCAGCTCGCTGCCACAATTTGGCACTGCCAGTGGCTGAGGGAGTAGCTGGGTTTCCAGAGCCAGCCCTCCCTCGCAGCACAGGGATACCTGCATGCAGCCTGGCTCGGGGTCACTCCCTCCGAGGATGGCCATGCCCCGAGCAGCTGCAACACTTTCACGTCAGCATGGGTGTGATATTCAGCAGAGCAGCAAACGAAAGTGAGGTCCTTCCACCTTCAGATCATCATAGGATCTATTGAACAATTCAGTGTGTTCGTCTCATAACAATAGTGCAGCCCTGGGACTTGTCTCCTAGGTCCTCGGTGGTGCAATGCCTGGCTGTTACGTCAGAACCAACAGTCAGACCAATGGCATCATGCTCCCTGGAAGAGGCAAAGTGCTGATCCAGACTGTAAAGTTTGTATTTGTCTCTGTTTGCATTTGCATTTTCAGCTGGAGGAGAAGTGCCGGGGTCCCTGGGGCGGGCAGAGGGGATTTAGGCTAAGCAGGGCTCCCAGATCAGCTCCAAGTTTGTCACTTTCTGTTTAAAATTATGCAAACCTGGGATGGCACTGGTGACCCCTGCACTTGCTTCTGGATGCACGCATGTTGCTCCTGGTGAATCAATAAAGCATACCTTAGCGCAGGTAGCATAGGGCAAAACTGGTTTTTTTTAGGCAAGGAAAAAAACTTCTGTTTGCCTCTCAGAAGCCTCAGGGGAAGCTGAAGTGAACATAAACAGTGGAGCAGCTTTCAAGTGTGCAGCACTGAGAAGACAGCATGTGTCCCACGTGCAAGATCTGATTCCCCGATCCTCAGCATCCAACCTGGGAGCACTGGCAGGAGTGGGTGGTGTCATGGACAGCTGCACAGTCGTGTTGGTCACCTTTTGCCGATGGGATGTACAGATGCTGGTGTTTCCTGTGTAGTGGGGAATTCATGTTCCACAGCAGTCTGCAGGGTTGTGGTGATTCATGGGGAACAGGAAAACCTAGTCTTATCTTCAGGGAGAAAACTGCTGAGCTTCAGGTTTCAAAGCCCTTGGTTCAGTGGAATTACAGGTTCAAATCCTGAGAGGGTCAAACAAGGTCTTTCTTCCTCTGAGACGAATGGAGTGTCATGCGGTAAATTGCCTATGATTCTCTTTGTTAGATGCTGTGTTACTTTGAAAATGGCATTGTGACAAATCTTGGCTTTCTGCAAAATAAATAACTGCATCATTTATCAAAAAGGTTTGCTTTCAGAAACGTCACCACTCTTTTAAGGCATCACAGACTCCTGGGAATGAAGGAGACCAGAGGAACACAAGATGCCACTTTTCTTTTCTTACTCTATTTTATTTGACACTTCACTTTTTTTGCTTATTTGAAAAAGCCCCCGGTGAGGAGTGATCCCTGGCCGTGGCATGTCCCAGCAGACTTGGTGGAGTGTGACAGTGAGGGACATGTGCTGCCTGACCTGTCCCCGGGGAGGTGGGGAGCCACAGGAACGCTTGCTTGCCGCATCCTTGCTGCCTGCAATCACCCTCACGCAGGAGGAGCTGCAAGATCGCTCTTCTCCCTGCGGCAGCAGACATTGCCCATCAAGCCCAGGTCTCTTGTAGTGGGAGATACGGCTCCTTGGGCACTGGCAAAATCATGGCATCAGGACTGATCAGTGGTGAATAACCAGCGTGTTTCTGCCTACTTAGCTGAGATGACACATCCAGACCACGGATACCGGCTGGAGCATGAGATCCCGTGCTCATTTCTTACAGACCATCGCTGCAAAGCAGCATGCTCGGCTCTGCTGCGTGTAGCAGAGCATGCAACGCAGGCATGCTGCTCCAACAAGGCACCTGTCAAATGCAAATACTGTCCCAGGTGAATCCCTCCTCAAAACTTCTACAGGGAGAGCTATGTGCAAAAAACTCTGGCAAGGCAGTGAAACAGTTTTGAAACTTTGTTTCTCTTCTTTGAAAGCTGTCTCCGGTGTTCAGCGATTTCCACACACATACTCCTTGTCTAAGATAGATATAATATAATGCACTGGATAAATGTCGAAAAGCAGTCACTGTATTCAGCATGGTCAACAGTAATTTAGTTTATAGCATGTGCAACAGTATCTTATTTTGTGCTTGACATAGCAAGTATTACTAGTGTCCAACCAGCACCTTACTAACTTTCAAAACAGATGAAGCAAGAAGTACTGTGAGCTGCTTTTATGTCGTCTACGGGATGCCCTCAGTGCTTTGCAAATGCTTGGGCGTACTAGGTAGCGAGCAGGAATTGGCATCCCCTTTTTACACGTGGGAAAACAGAAGTAAAAGAGTTTATGGCTCCTGTTCCCAAAAGCAGTCACTAGCTTTGGGTCTCTGTCTTCTTGGTGCCAGGCTCTGAGAGTTTTTAATGTTCTGGCACGTGTGCAGAACAAAGAGCAACTGTTCACTGGTTTAACTGGTTTGACTCGTACACAGCTCTGTTGAAAAGGTACCTGAGTGTGAAGTCTGTGTAGCGCAGTGAAGCAGCAGATGTTCCCTCCGTCCCCATTGCCCATCAGGTCTGGATTTTAGAAGTGCCCCCATCGAAGCCAACAGTGTTTGCAGTGTCCAGTGCTGCTGAGAGCTAGGCCAGGTGTTAAATCAAATGTCTGGAGCTGAGCATGTAACATTTTTTCAGATGTGCTTCTCAGTGATTTTTTTCCAGACAGATGCGGGAAGTCTGTGGTAGAGCTGGGAACAGAGCCTGTTCCTGTGCTCTGAGAGGCTGTGTGTCTGACAAGACACAGGCACGGCCCTACAAAGTAAATGTTGTGATTTCATGGCTGGAGCTGAATGGCACCCGATAGTTGCACCAGGGGATTTTTTTCCCCCAGTCTCCAGATTTACAGGCATTCACACTGTGGCTAAAGCCTCAGAACCTCTGAAATTCAACAGCTTTTTGGGTCAGTTGTACTAGTGCATCTTTGTACTCGTGTTTCTGTGTGCAGCTCAGTTACAAGATAGCCTTAATGGAGGATAACCAGGCAGGGAGGCTCAGGGAGCTGGTGAGATGCAGGTGAAAAGCATATCATAGGGCTGAACTTAATGCTAGCTTGCACAGAAGAGTATTCTACACCAGGAGCAATCTGTTGACTCCAATAGCATGTAATAAGCTGCTTCCTGAGCTGGACAATGGAGCGAGGACAGGGCTTATGGATGGATGAGATACGCTGTGGCTTTGCTTGCTTAGTTGAGTTGTCTGGAAAAATCACGTATTTCTTTCTTTTTTAACTCATTAATTGAGCTTATCCGTGATGGGAGAGCTTATCATATTCTATGTCTGAACATCATGTCCTCTGCCGGTGCTGGTCCGTCCACAGCTGGGCAACACCTGTAAGGGATGTCCACACCGTTGTGGTGCCAACTGCTCGTGCAGCTCCTCGCTGGTCTGTCTTTTCAATGTTTGGATGAGTACAACTCCACAGCGCACATTTTTCTGGCCTGTTGTTTGCATGAGTTCATGTTGAAAGTTTGCTTTGTCAAGATGTTCTCTTTTATTTATTTAAAATGTGTTGTTTCCATAGGTTGCACCTGCTCTCAAGGATACTACCCAAGGGTAAAGAGGGAGAAGGCACAAAGCCAGCACCAAAAGTGCAGTTTCCATGGGAAATGCAGGCAGGTATATCTGTCCATGTAACAAAATGCTGGGCTCTGGGTATCTGCTGTGTTCCTCTGCTCTGGGGTGTGGTGAAGAGCACTCAGCCTCTGACAGCAGAGAGGGCTCTGGTCTCCAGAGCAGTGAGATGGCTTGGGCAGCTGAGCTTCCTAAAAAGAGCAGTTGAAACCACATCCCAACGACCCCTCTGCCAGTACAGGTCAGGAATTGTGGCTTTTCTTGAGTAAAATTTCAGTTAATTTTCTTTTTATTTCTGTTTTTGATAAATGCTAAATATTGAGTTGTCATTGGGCAAAAAGCAGCAAGAGGAATCTGAGACTGAAAAGCAGGACTTATACTTTTCATTTAGAAGGGAAACCAGGAAAATTTTTCAGCAAAACCACTTGCATGGAAAAAGGTTGTTGAAGAATATTCTGGTTAAAAGTATTTCAACCATCTGCCATAAGAAGGAGGTGAAAACCCCTCAGACCCTTCCCACTGTGAATATGCAGGATTTTCTGTAGTAGAAGGCTGAATCTTTCACCTGGTGTTGAAGCCTCCATTTTTTTTTTTTTTTTTTTTTGATTGATATCACCATCACTGAAACATGTAAAATGCAAGGAGTTTGGGTGAAACTCTAGCTGATATGGGGCAGGGAGCAATCGTGGCCTGGCAACAGGCTGGAATCAGTGACCTAATCAGCCATTTCCCTCTCTAATTGCTATGATTCCATGGCTTAAAGAATTACACAACGTGTATTTTAGTTGGAACAAGACACTTTATTAAGTAAAGTGCATAATAATTGTGTTTCAGGAGGTGAAATAAACGTCTATCACCAGGCACTTTAATCCATCATTGTACTTTGCTAAATTACTGAAATTGCACTACATTCAATACTAAAATTACTTGTAATAAAGTGGTTGTTGAACTGACAGTCACAAAAAGATGTCTAGTACCTACATTTGTTTTCCTAATTGACAATTTTAGGCTTCGATCTAGGGAGGGAGGAGCACCCACAACCCTCATTTCAGTTGATAGGAATGGAGGGCACGTAGTCTCTTGCAGAGGCAGAGCCTTTTAGCACCGAAGAATCCTGCCTGCATGAAGCACCTCTGATTTCCTATAGCTTTCAAGTCCTTGCTTAGCTCACTGGATAGATCCATTTTGCCTACATTTACAGAAACATTAGATTTTGATACAAGCCTTTCTCATAATGATATACCACTTGCTTATATTGCTCTGCAATTTCTTCATTGACCATTCACTAATTAATGCCACATTTTGCAGACTGGGGTAAGTGACTTGGCCAAGAATACATAGCATGAAGGAAAAAGGCACATTCCTTGTCCTGGATCTCCAATGGCATTTCAGAGATGCCTATGACTTCTGTTGCTTCTTCATCCTGCAGTCCCTTCACCCTGCAGGATTTTACTAGGCAAAAAACAAAACTAAAATCAGAGCTCTTGGTTTCAGCTCCTGGATATGACATTTAGATCAGGCCCACCTAGAACAACATTACTTTTTTGTTTTAGATAGTACTCCAAAGATGTTAACAAACTGTATAATTGACAGATGCTGAGCTAAACTCACTTGTTTTTTTAAAGTTTAGCTAATGTGTGTGGTTACATGCTTGGGAGAATACACAGAAATTTTTTCCACAGGCTAAGCAATATCCTTTTGCAAAGGTGTATATCTCCTTTCTCATGAGACTGAGTGAACAGCTGAGGAAATATCTGCTTTATACAGGGAAAATCATCTTGTAGTAACATGGAAATGATCATTCAATTATAGTTTAAAAGAATTTTATTACTGACTCCTGTCCTTGGAAAATTGACTTGCTTTCTGAAGACCAAAACCTTCTTTTTTTTTTTCTCAGGGGTTTTCCCAGCCTGGCTCAGAACAGATCTTTAAGAAATTTAATTGCAACATGTTAGGATTTCTCTTTGGAACAGAAATGCCAGCTTCATCCAGGAAACACTGAATGTAATCTTTCTTGATCTTTCCATGGCCTCAGCCAGAGCGATGAAACCTTTCTTCATGGCAGGTGACATAATCTGTAGGGTTTACTGACTCTCTTAACAAACTATATCAAACACTCTTAATAGATATTTTTCAGCTTTTTCTTTACATGAAAGGAGATGTGAATGTCTCCTTCAGTGGCAGTCACTATATAACATATTCACATAGTGCAAGGTCTATTAAAAAAGTTTCAATAAGCTAAGCAAATATGAGGAATTCTGATGGGAAGGAATTAAAGCTGTCCATTTTATTCTTCCAAAATAAATATGTGAGTTAATCTGAAAAAGTGAAGAGTGCCAAATATTCATCCTACCTGCTAAAGTGACTCATGGTGAAGGTAGACAGTTTTATAGTGCAATTTCTTTACTTGTGCTGGAAATGGATAGCTTCCAAGTGACACTTATGAAACAATTAGCTGTTCAAGGATAATCAGATTTGTATGAAAATGTAAAGATAAGCGATTTAGCTGTGATCTCAGCTGGAAAGTGACTGAGGATGGTGGGCCTTACTCCACAGTAAAAATCCCCTTTCTTTTACTAAATGGCACTTTAGCTGAAATGTGCTGGATTCAAGCAAGTAACGGCTCCCTTGACTTTCATTGCTAGGATGACACACGACTGATTTGCATCATTAGAGATCCTTGCTGATGGCTGAGCTGCTTTGCATAGAAATGAGACCTAACCTGAACAGCTGTTCAAGTGGTGGGTGTGAAGGATTTACAGTGCTGGATCAGGTCCCCGCTCACCACCAGTCTCCGAGGGAACTGCACTCCAGACTGCTGGAAAACACGTAATGTTTCATACCTATATGCCTGGAGCTTGGGCAGGGGGCAGAGGCTGGGCACTCAGGTGGCCAAAAAGCATCTCAAAGCCGTTTTACGTTTTTAAGTTAAAATGCTTGCTTTTCTGTCTTGCCCTCTCCCTTGAAATTATCATGCATATGGTGGAAGAGTGAAGTGCTTTTTTTACTCTCTGTGTTGCAGACCCGTGTCAGTGCCCAGAGAGATGATGCTATCTGTAAGAGATGAGTTACACAGATAAGGACCCAGCCAGCCAACTTCCATCATGCCCAGCTGTTTGTCCTTGTGTTCCTGTTCACTGGACCTCTCTGTGTTGTTGACCATGTGTTTCTCCTTGAAGTGGACTCTGTCTGCTCTGCCTTTGCAAATGCACTTTATGGAGAAAGTGGGAGAAAATGTGATGATGGCTTCCTGACCCCAGCCTCACTTGAGCTGTATGGGAAAGGCCCCTTAGGAAACTTTTTTCTGTGAGATTTTCAGCTTAGTTTCCAAATCCCCAGAGGCCTGGCTAAAACTGGTAGGCAGCCAAGCCTTGAGTGACTATTCATCTGCCTGAACCCTCCCTAAAGATTCGCCTGTCTGTGGAGCAAACCACATTGTCAAGGGCGTTGTTAATGATGTGCCAGAGATAAGAGTGGCTCTCAGCCCTGGGAGATCCAGAGAGCCTTGAGACAGTTTAGATCCTTGGACAAAGCACCAGGGAGGCATACGTCCCTAGAGCAGAGGTAGTGGTGTCCTAAAATCCAAGGACTAGAAAATGCCTGCACTGTGTTTAATGTCAGAGGTATCACTGCCAGTGGCTGAATTCAGAAAAATATTTAGAGGGCTTCCAAGAAAGCATTTGTAGATTTCTGTGTGCAAGCCTGTGAAAGTGTTTGGTCTCCTGGCAATGCTCGCACATGCACACAATGCATCTTGGTCCTGAAAGGATGCTTTAACGCTGCTTATTCCTCCACTGAAGCTGGCAGAAAAGGGAATGAACGCTGTCATCGCATTGCCTGTGCAATAAATCCAGATGATACGAAGGCTCTGGGATGAAATCAGGCACCTGGCACCTCTGCAGCGAGTGTGAAGTGTAGAGCTACTGATGGCAAAATCCTTCAGATGCTGCTTATTGTGGAGGCTGAACTCAACCTGTTATAAACACCTCCTCCTTTCCTGACTGTGGTTGGTTTTATCTCCAGGTTAAGAGGGTGTTGAGATCCCAGATGGAAGGGGAAGCTATTTGGCTTTCAGAGCTTTGTTTACTTATATAAGGCCTAACAAACATGGTTGTTAAGGCCCCCTAGGAGGTCTTTCTTATGAAGCTAGGGGCTATTGGATTAGGCAAATGAGAACCAGAGATTTGCCTAATAGCTTGACAGGCCATGAGGGATTAGACTCTTGTGGGCTGGTGTAAACTTGTGGGACAGAGGTGCTGTGGCGTGGGTCTCTTCTTAGCCGTGGATAAATGCCTTGTCAATGTGGGTTAATCTTGTTTGCCTTGTCTTCCATAATGCTGCATTACAGGACACAACGTCCGCCAATTTGATCACTGTTGGAATTGTATTGTAGGCTTTTGTTTGATGCACGCGCCTCCTCTGTTATGCAGCACTTTCAGCATTATAGGGGTCAGTGATTACCAGTAATTTTTAACGCACGTTGGTTCAAGCTTCTGAAATAGTTGCTGCTTTGGGACCAAAGGTTCAATTGCAGCTGGCTGAAGGCAGGTCCCTCTGGGTAGACCCTCCTGCTGCACACGTGCTGTGGATCCATGGCTCCACACTCCTTTTTCAAACACTGGTATTAACTGGGGCTCTCCCTCCCCAGATAACCCAGATCCCCTTCCCCTCAGCTGAGATCCTGCCTTGTCATTATGCTGTGCTCAAGGCAGCATGCCAGCACTGGAATGGCACCCTGTGAAGCCTGAAAGACACCCACCCCTCCCTGGCACCTTTGACACCTTTCATTTGATTGAAAGTGGGGATCAGTGGTGAGAGTCCTCAAAGGCAAGTGGGCAGTTAGCAGTGGGACTGAAGTGCCAGGGCTGTTAAGGGATTGTAAAGAAAGCGGACACAGGACTCCTCTGCTCCTGGGTCCCTTTACCTTGGTCTGATGGGGTAGAGGGCTGTGAGTGTGCAGGGTTTATAGAGCATTATGGCTTTTGCAGCACTTCTCACTTCTGCTCCTGGCCAACCCAGAGAAGAGCAGCCACCTCTGCTGGGCTAGGTTTGCTCCCAGGGCACAGGCCACTTTTGTCTCATTACGGTGAAGGGTCCACCCCACCCAGCCCCAGGTTTATCACACTTTTTAGATGTCTTCACATTTCCTCACTCCGCATCTTCTCCTTGTCCTCCCTATAACTACACCAAGAACCCAGCAGCGCTGGGTCCAACACAGGAGTTGGGGTCCAAACACCTGCAGCCGCTGGGGACACATAGCCCTGGATCTTGCTTGATGGACACATGTCAGAGCTGAGGGAGCCAGGAAGATTCACTGCAGCACATCCCTGGGTCTGGAGGCAGCCTCCCCCACAGCCGCTTAGCATCTGCAAGGGCAATGGAGGGGTCAGTGCAGGTGGGGGGAAGAGCTCAAGCCAGTCCCTTTTGTCCCACAATGGGCGGCATCTTGCTCAGTTGTGCAAATTGCCCGGGTGCTCTGGGGGGCCATAAGCCCAAATTGCTCCTTAGAAAGCCCAGCCCCTCCTGCCCCGTTCAGCACAGGGCTCACTTCCATCACAGCCCCTCAGCCCTGCGCTGGGAGGGTGGCAGAGCCCCAGGGAACGGGGCAGACAGGGACAGTGTGTGTCAGTGGTGCTGAGGACCAGGTGACAGCTTCCCATCGGCAGGGACAGCGGAAAGGTTGCCTTGTGTGCACGTGCTAATGGCAGCCACCTGGGCTCAAAAACTGCAGAGACGGTCGTGTGGAAAAGTGCCCTAAGTCTTGTCCCTGACACCTTTGCTTGGCCAGCAGAGAAAAGCTGCAGGTGCCAAAAGGGTTGTAAATAGAGACCTTACAGGCTGGTCCTGTACTAACACATCCCCAAGACAGCATCGAGTCTTCCTGGGTGGATGGAAAGCGCTGCAGAGCAATGAGGTGGCACACAGCATGGTCAGTTGTGCCACCCACAGGGTGCTGGGCCAGGTCAGGCCCTGGGGCTTTCCCAGCTGTCCCACGACATGAAATACCATCCACCTCCCATCCACTTCTCTGTGTCTTCCTTACCTTACAGGGAGTGGGAAGTTTTAAATTGCCATGTGAGCACAAGGGGTGTATAATGGAGGATTTTCCCTCTGTTCTGCAGACCTCCATTGCCTCCCTGGCTCTGCTCTTCCCACACTGCAGCACCCAGTCCTGGGCAAGACTGAAGCTGGGAACCAAAAGCTGGCCAGCACAGAGCCCAAAACACACCAGGGCATCCATGATACGATCTCAGAAGAGCCTGTGTCAGCCTATAAATTGTCTGTGGAGTAGGACCTGGCAGAAAGAAGCACAGCCCACCTCCACGGAGGTAGCAAAGGTTTGGGACTGAGGCAGTGAAAGGTAAGGTTCACCCTGCACATGCATTACTGCCTGTGCTCCTTTGTGCTACAGCTTAGTCACAGCTGACCCAGGCGAGCGGCGTAGGAGAACACAGCTGGGAGACCAGGGTTGTACTGGCTGACATCAGTTCTGCTTAGGGCAGAAAGGCTTCATCTGTTTTGGGCCTCCCCTGCTACCAGGCAAACACTGTGCTCTGGCTGCAGATTGAGACACCAGCTAAGCGAGCCTGAAGCTGCACGCTGCTGCAGGCTAGCTCTGCACAGCTCTGGAGGCGCAGAGGTGGTCTAATGCGCTTTATTACTGCTCTTTATTATCAGACTCCACTAATGAATTCCACTAATGCGCAAAACCCTGCATGACAAAGAAGCCCTTGATCTTCTTCCGCACCTTTCCTTACTTCTAACCCCTGTAACATTTCCTGCTGTACATGAGGAGTCCCACCTGGGATAGACAGCTCAACTCAGCAGGTGGCAAAAAGGGTATATTCCTGAAGCGAGATAGCTGAGCCTGGATGGTTCCTCTCCCAAGATCTCACTGCTGGTTCTTGCACAGGGAGGAAACATTGCTCTTCACCAGGCCAGGACCTAGCTTGCGTTTTGGCCTGGAGCTCATTTAAATCAAGTTCCCTGGAAGCAGCCACTGCTTTGCGAGGCAGTCCCGGGAGATTCCTGGGCTGGGGCAAAGAGGGCAGTTGCTATCTAACTGATGGAGCCGTGCATGTCACTCATGCTCCCATAGCCATCATTCCTCAAACACAAAGCTTCTGCCACCCTTCCTTCCCTAGGCACAGGAGCCTGAAGGAGCAGTGCCGTGAGCTTTTGTAGAAAACTGACCGTGCAGGGAAGAGGAAAAGGAAGGAGAGGGCTTCTGCTGCCCTGGGTGTGATGCTGGGCAGCCCAGGGCACCGATCACTAAGAGAAGTCAATGTTTTTTCAATCTGAGTGCTAGGCTTTATAGACAGAATAAAATATCATGCAGAGGACTGCTTATATATTGCCTGTGACTTTTGCATGTCTTAATTTAATAGTTTACAAGTTGCATAGTCCTGGGCTAGCCTTTCTGCCTAGCAGACTGCTATTGAGTCCCCAGAAGGAAGTTCTTTGGCCACCTCCATCTGTACTGTCCAAATGTCTGTAGAAGAAATACCCTGGGAAGAGAATCTGCCACACTGTCCATCATTGAGTACAGTGGGCTCTTACCTCTTGCTGTGCCTTTAGAGACCACTTTGTTCTCCAGTTCCTTTTCTTTAACTGTCTCTGTCTTTACTTGTTGGAGTCCTTGTACTTAGATGCATCCTTAGACAAGATGCAAATTTTGCATAATAAAAGGGCTTCCTAATATCTGGCAGTGCATCCTGCTGCTCCCTGTCTCCTGTTGCTGAAAATTAAACAGATGTAAAATTAGGAGCTGAATGTCTCTGCATCTGGGGGTCCTCGTGCATAGCTGGAGATGAGAATTTAAGATGTGCCCTTTCCCAGGAATAGCAATTGAAGAGATCAAGAAATTGTAATTCTTAACAAGCCTTTCTCTGAAGAATTTCGCTTAAATACTTTAAATCACACTGGATGTGTACATTTTTGCTAATAGCTTTCCTTGCTTCTCTTGAGTGCACACTCCAGTGAAATCCCAGATCCTTCACTGAGAAATGCTTTTGAATGCTCCATTCCCACCCACACCTTGGACCCCTAAGGGGGACAAGCAAACAGAAGGGAAGGTTCACTGCAAGCAGAAAAGAAGTCAGCAATTTTCCTTCACCAGAGGAGACTTTATGCAATTCGGCATCTGCAGGCCCTAGTGCTGTATTGCCTTGAGTGACACATGTTCCTAGGTATGGTGTCCAGGCAGAACCAAGTCCTGGTCCAAAGAAATGCACACCAGTATTTTCTTTTCTTTGGCGTCCTATGCAAAGAATCTCCATGTCTTACAACAGGCTTCCCAATTGCTTGGCTTCATCTTAGGGTGGCAATCACATAAAGAGGCTGTAGTAAATGAATTTAATTTGTCTCCTGGCCTAGCAGCAGACCCTCTTGGGTGAGTGGCCAGAGCTTGTGTTTAAAAGCTCATGGCAAAAAGTAGTATCCATGGCTGATTGAGCTCATGGTGTATCCTGTAAATCTGCACTTCCCTGCTGTATTTGAGAACACTGGCTGTTGGGAAACCTTGAGAACTGTAAGTGGAGAAGGAGCCCCATTAATTCCTGTCTAGACTGGCTTCTGAGCCCAGGTTCCAGAGATGAAAGGGCACTTTATTAAGACAGGGCATAAATCCACCCTGCCAACAAGTCCACACTCCTCTGGATTATTTACACCTCTCTCCCTCCCTCTGGTCATTCCCTGTCCCTATATAATCTACATTAAAGTTCTGACAGGATTAAGCCAATATATCTTAACCTTTAAATATCAGGCTCTGTGTGCTTTCGTTTCCACGGTGTCACAAAAAAAGGCTTCATGTTTTTACAGATACTTTTTTTTTTTCAGTCTAAGTGTGTAAGGAAAGGAGCTTGTTGTTATGACTGAGATAGATAAAATGTGTGCAGAAGATTTTATTGCAAATGTGGCCTTTGTCACACCTACAGCTCCTCTCCCTGATGAATCTGGCCCCGTATGTCACTAAGGGCCAGCCAGGGGCTGTATGAACGGAGCCGTCTGGGCTCTGAGCATCTCCTTTACCGATGTGCTCAGCTGCTAGGGATGAGGACTGAGGGGGTGCAGAGGGCATGGGCAGTTTAGAATGGGGGCTGTAAGGAGACCAGGCTTTTTTCCTTCAGAAATCTTACAACTTTTCATTGCTCTTGCGGTTTTGCGCCTTTATTTTCTGTCATTGGAAAGTTCCTGTAGATTGTTCATGGGTTTTTTGGTGCTTATGGAAAGAGCCACAGCACTGTGTGAGCACAGTAGATCCCTTCATCTCATGTTTGCATAAGCTTCCCCACCCTCCCTTGCAGCCAGGCAATAGGGAGCAAACAGTGCTTATGGAAAAGAGTCTCAAAGGGACTTTGGCACAAATATATTTTTAAGCTTAAAATGTAAAATGTGCATTCACTGTATGAGTATCTCTACAACCCTTGGCTCATGGTTCACTTCTGGTGCAGGTCCTGTTCAGCCACAGGACTGAGGACTAAGGGGTGTAACAATGTGGAGCATTAGTGAGGTGGGTGCTGTGCACTGAAATGAAAGGTGGGCAAGGTGCCTATAGTTACAGTCAGCAAAATTTCTGGAGGACGTGCAAGAGCTGCAGCCTGCAAGGTGACATCCAGGCACTACTGCAGGGCTGCAGTTTGTGCTTGCCAGGCATCTGTGTGTCACCAGTAGCTGAGCAGATCAATACTTTGGCAAGAGTGAGTAGTACTTTGGATTAATCTGTTTGAAAGAAAAGACGAGTTCACGAGCACACTGTGATGCAGGATCACCTTCCTGTTGCAGACCCTATGGATTTTCACTGTTACTTGATACATCCAAGGTGATAACAGCATGTGATGATAGAGCTGCACAACGCTCGGTGCTGTGTGACTTCAAGACATGCTGCAGATTTCAGCACATTGTAGCAATGACAGGCTAAGGAAACCACGAGCACTGCTGAAAGGACATTCTTGAATTTTTGTGCAGCCAGACAGAGATGTCCATATTGTCAAAGTCCACTCAGGTCTGCATTTCAGCTGACTGTAGTACTTGCAATCCTTCTGTATTCATTTTCTGTTGCATTTTTAGCAAATGAGCTTACTGGCATGGTCAATTTGAAGTCATTAGCAAATGTTTACCTAAAGTGAGTTTGAAACCTATAAAAAAGACCATCTGAAGTGTTTCCAAGATTTGCATTCAGTCGGCCAAAGAAATCATGATACCTGACTTATGTGTCCAATCCAAAATAACCAGGCTGCTCCAATTTTGAATATCAAGTGCTTGCACTGAACTTTAAAAACTGTTTCCGAACCAAGGCTCAGTCAGACTACAGAAGTATTTAAAATAGATACACTAAAATAAATCAAAAGCTGTTCACATACCTGAAGAAAAAAATCACTGAATATATTATTCATCAGCTTTCTTATTTACAGAACAATCACTTTTTTCAGCAGCATTAAAGGACAGCGTCATCTCCCCATTAAACACCCAGCTTTGCCCCTCTGTGTGCTGCAGCAGCTGGCAGTGCAGGTAAAATACCTTGAGTTTTGCCTTTTTGACTTTACTGTCAAGTTTGTTGTTAGATATTTGGGGCTTCAGTAAACAACAGTTGTTGAACAGTTTCTATCCTTTCCTTTCTAGCAGCTTTCTCTGAGCTGGAAGAGCACAGTATAATCCCCACATCCTTTCTGCTCATACAGAAAAATTTCCTGTGCCTTGTCATCTTTTTCATTCCCAAGTTTGTGTCAGCATAGGCAAAGGGCTCCAGAGCTCCAGGACGCAATTGAGCACAAGCCTGCATAAGACAAGAGCCTTACTGAGCCTGTCCCAGCTAGGAGCCTGTCCCCCCTGCGCCCGCTGGGCACAAGCCACCATCCTCTGTGTGGGGAGAGCACGTGGTAGCTGCTGGATGCAGGGATGGGGCATGCTGCATTTGTGTTAAGGACAGAGCTGGAGCAATAGGCTTTTGTGTAGCAGAAATAGCCCACAGAGTCCCCAAATTACTTCCCACTGGTTTTCCTTTGGTTCATCAGTTTCAGTATCTCGGTGGGTAGAGTCAGCAATGTGGTCTTTAGAAGCATCCTGTTACTCTGGCCTGGGAGAGAAGATTGAAGTACACAAAAGTAGGCAGTGTAGGGAGAAAAATCTCTAGAAAGTAGCAGATTGGTTTTTTCCATTTTATGGAGCATATTTTCACATTTCCATTAGTCTAAACTCACCAAGAATTTTAGCACGAACAGGCTTGGTTTCATGTTAGTCTCTTGCTTTTGCAGCTTTTTATACAGAGACTCTTGCAACAAAATTGAAAGACGGTATATACGTGTAAGGACTAAGTCACTGTTTACCTGCATGACTTTAACCTGATTAGCAGCGTCACTAAATCTTTACGCTCTCTGTTGTAGGCAGTGCTGTGGTAACTGTGTGTGAATACACTGGATAGCTTGAAATCGGGAACTGCAGTTAGTGGGCTTGTCGCTGCAGCACGGAGCACAGCACAGTGCTGCCAAAACAAGGTAATTACCAGGACAGATGGCCCAGGAGGACCTTCATCTGTCCCTGGTGATATTTGAGCTAGAGAGTTTGACAGCATCACGAGTGTCCCTGCATCGCCACACAGTCGTGCAGTCGGCTTCAGTATAGACCTGCTCTGTGTATTTTGGACTCTGTTCCCAAGCATGAAGAACAGAGGTTTTATTATCTATATACTCGCATACATCCTCGCATAAGGGCAGCAGACAGGTTAGTATGGATCACAAAAATCTAAAGCTTCCCCCAAATCTCTATCCACTGGATGTTCCACTGGTTTTCTTGCATGTACCTAGGATCATCCCACCTTTCTGCAGCACACAGCTCTCCAGCTCCTTACAAACCCAGACGAGTGCTTGGGTACCTCTGTTCTGCAATTGCTGGAAAAATGGCAGATATTTCCCATGAGAAGTTGTGAAATAATTTTTAAAAAAATGAAAATGTCGACAATAAATGGATAAAAATATAATACTTTCCCATGAAACAAGAGAAATGTTGTTTTATAACCAGCCATCCTTTATCAGATAATACAGCTAGCATGTGTCCCACCTTTCATTTCCACCAGGAAGTGAGGAGAGAGAAGGAAATGGCTGGGATCCTCCAGGAACATGCTGGCATGGAAAACCCCACCACCTTTGTACTGGAAAGATGCTGCAATCACCTCTTCTAAAACAATGTTAAATAAGAGCTGGGGAGAATTATCCACAAGGCCCAGAATTCTTGTAAAATGTTGCTATCTAGCCAGGTGGGGAGACATTTTTCTCCTCCGTTTAACTTGCCTGTTATTTCCACCTTCTGGCATTTATTAATCTGACTGGTTAACCATTGAGTCCAGCCTGAAAACAGATCTCATCACAAATCCTCTTCTCCACGGTGGACTCGGAAAAGGCTCTGCCTGAACAAACTCACTTCTTCTGTCTTCACTCTGAAGGGCAGAACTAAATGCTGGAGATAAATGTTTACCATGAAATTCACACTAAAGGTTTCCTGTTTGGAGCAGTCAATAATGCTAGGGACACTAGAATTTCCATTTGTAGATAGGCTCTGTTTTGACAGAGCCCTTCACATTCATCAACAATTTGGGTGCTTCTGGCTATGCAGTATTCATTGCACCCATCCCACTCCTGATAAACAGATTCAGGAGCCCTAATCACAGGGGTAGGATAGTCAATAACCATTGCTCTTTAATTGTTTCTGATCTTTATCTCTCTTTCCCCCCAAGGGTTTTTTTCCTGCGGGAGGATCAGTGTTTCTCTTTGAACTGACTTTTCCTTTCAACATTTATCATTCAGGGCTGCTCAAGTGCTGTTTCAGTGCAGAAGCTACTTGAAAACTATTTGTAGCAGCTGCTTTTTTGGAAGTTTGCTATTTGCAGTGTGTGATCCCTCACTTAAACCTCCCGACATTGCCTTTCCTTTCCGACTATGCACAAGACCCCAGCACCACACAACATGCATCTGGGAGAGCTGGGGTTGACCCCAGACCTCCTGTCTCTAGTTGTTTCACGTCTGACCCTGGGGGAGTATTTCCAGTGCGCTTCAAGACCACAGCCTGTAAGCATTGTCTGTGAGCAGTGTGTTGAGAATCTAGTGAGAGGTGAACGGCAGCCAGGTGGGATGTTCAGGCTGGGGGCTGATACCAGCTCCAGTGGGACTGTCCACACTCTAGAGACTGGTGTTTCAGCCTGAGAGTTTTGCAAAGAAACCCTCAGAGCACTTGGAAGGGGAACACGTCTTTGGGATAGAGGAACAAGTGAAAAGTAGCATGAGGTAGAATGAGAAAGTAAAGCTACAGGCTGCTTCCATTAGCAGAGCTGTCATGTCCTATGGCTTATGTGTGGGGTTTTTGTAACATGGGGATAATTACTGGATGGCTCTTTCCATTTGAATCTGATTATTAAAACCAATAATGCATACACTGTCCTGAAAGTGATTTACATGCACAATTTTTCATGTGTTGGTAGCTGACAAAACTGCTCGTGTCTGAGGAACTGCAAAACCCCATGCTGCTGTCACTGTTCCTGTCTAACACGCTCTGCAGCTCCTGGTTTTTAATCTCTGCTGGTCCCCACCTGAGCAGTTCCCGGAGGAGACCCTCGCTGCACACCTGGGAGTCCCAGACAGGCAGGATGCAGCAGGGCAGCTCTGTCAATATTGACTTTGCAGCAGGCTTTGGTGCACAGCGATGGTTATCTTGTTCACTAGGTAAGATTTAGCCCGTTAGCACAAGTGTCTTTGAAGCCATTAAATACACAAAATGGATGGAGTTGAAAGGAGGGGGGGTCCTTTCAAACGGAGGCATGTTATCAGCCCGTGCAGGTTACACAGACCAAGACCTGCACTTTGGACTGCACACTGGGCAGCAGCTGTAAGTGGGAGTTTTGTAGGGTGATCTCTGTCCAACGCACTTGTTTGCTTCCCATATAACTGTCTCCTCCTCTCCCCTGCATCGAGGGCACAGCAGTTTGCAGGGTTTTCTTTTCTGGTGCGGCTGTGCAGCCCTGCTTTGCCAGCTCTGGCAGTAGACTGGATGAAAACTTTCCAACCGTAGATGTTTGCTTTATGGGAAGGAGCTTTTTGCACAGCATGAAACTTTCCATTGTATTCACGATCGGTTTGGTGCAAACTAATTCAAGGTGAAAAAATCCTGTCTGTGAGAGCTGACTCCATGGGCACTGGCACCCTGGGGCACAGTCCACACTGGAGCCGGACCCCAGGGGCAGGAGTGCTGCCAGCGAGGGCTGGCACAGCCTGACCTTGCAAGTCTGCCCACAGAGACACACTGCTCTGGGGAATGGAATTACTTTGGCTCAGGTCATGCCAGCTGGAAATCCAGGAGAGAGTCCAGTGGTGGTGTGGCCTGCTGTGCGCAAAGCCCTGGCTGCTTTCCCCAGCAGGGAGTGGAAAGCTCACAGGTAGCAGGATTTCCTCCCTTGTGCGCAAGCCAGCTGCTTTCCTGGTAACGTGGGGAGCTTGTGTTTGGCAGCCCCTTGTTGCCAAAGGGCTGGGCACTCATTTCCATAGTGAATCCTGGTCCCTCCATGCTGTGCATCTGCTGGCGCTCCCCAGATTTTCTGCAGGATGCACTGTATTCATAAGGCTGCTGGCTAAAAGGGCTCTGCGCTTGCTGCAGTTATCCTCTGCATGCTGAACTAAAAGGTGTGGTCTTTCAAGGAAGGCGATAACAAGCTTTCCATTAGTGCAGAAGAAGTGTTTGCATGGTGGTAGCAGGGTGAGGTCCTGCACGGTGACTGTTTACAGACATGCAGTGCTCTTCGTTCGCTCGGTGCCGGGAAAGCACAGGATGGACAGACCTTGCTGGCCTTTGGCTGTGCCTGATGTGTCAGGCTGCGTTTAAACCAAGAGGGGGGACTGCAATGGGAAAACAAGGCCTGTTAGCATTAAGGGTAGCTGAGCTCACCTGAGATGGGGGAGTTCCACAGCTGGCCTGGCTATAAAAGCTGATGGGAGGAGCAGCCTGGCTTGCTGCCATGGAGGGGAGATGGGGTGCTCTGAGGCAGGGAATCTCTACTGGGGATGGGAGCTTTCTATCTTTGGCTGCAGTCCAAGAGCTTCTGTGTTAGGGATGAGAAGAAAGGGAGGTGAGAAGAGAGACTCTGAGATTAGATTTAGGGCAACAGAGAAGTGATGGACTCTGATGAGAGGCTCCAAATAGAAAATGGAGATAAACCTACGTGGGTGGCATCTGGCCTAGGACTGACTCATGGGTGTCTCTGGAGAACCTCTAGCTCACTGCCCTCTTCTACTGCAAATAATCTTGTCCTCCTAGAGCAAAGACTCTGAGGAGAAAGGTTTGGGGCAGGGGATGTGCTTGGATGAAAAGAGGAGGTGGGGAGCTATGAAAAGCTTTCCTGAGATGAACTGGGTTCTGGTGGGTGCACACAGTTTCTGTGCTCATCTGACCTGTCCTGCAAGGTGGTGGCATGGTAAATGCGACAGTTTTCACGCTGCCCAATGCAAAATGAATGCTGATAGCTTTATATGGCTTCCCTATGTTATAAACCAACCTTCAATTCATGATAACGGCTTGATATGGGACCTAAATGTTCTAAATTAGAACAAAACACCAGTGTCTCTGTTATTAGGAGGTCTTTAACAACTAGGATGGGTTTACTAATTGAGTGGATAAATCTGCAGTTGGAGTAAAGCCTAATTACCCTGTGATGAATCACTGTAATATTTCATACAGAGCACTAGGTTTACAACCAAGCCTAAGTGGGGAGGTCCGCGGTGTCTATTGTTGCACTCAGGTCACTGATGCACATTCCTATTTTAACTTGATTCTGGTGCTTTAAAGAAAAGTAGGGAGAAGAAATAACTTACCAGTTCCGTCAAAGCAGCACAAAGGTATTTCGCTCTAGCTTTTTTCCAACTAGAAAAGAAGCCACTGTGTTTTGCTCTCTTTGCCTGCTGCAAGCCAGAGGCCGTTTCAGGACTGCTTTTACACTGCTGTCTGAAAGCTTGGCTGCAGGTCCGGCTCGCTTGGCAAAGGCTAGAGCAGCACCGGGCAAGCCGGCTTACATGGTGACCTTAGCGCTGCCGCTGCTCTTGCCAGAGGCAGTTAATTTCCCTAAATGCCATTCCTCAAGGTATTTTTGAGGGGCTTGTTGCTAATGACCTGCTGGCTGTGAAGTCCTGCCTCCAGCCACCGGATCAGAGGTTTCTCTACAACGTCCGAGGGTAAAGCCGAGGGCTGTGTCGTCGTTAAAGCTGGGAGAGGGGAACGTGGCCCTGGACTTACTCTGTTTGCTAGGGGAGGCAGATTATGTTTTGCTGGGTTTTCCCATTAAATCCCTATCTTCTAATAAAATACTACAAGAAAAAAATTCATTGTCGCTGCCAAATTTAACAGGAAATTGAGAATAAATATTTTACTTCAGCAAGCTTGCTTTTCAGCAGCCTAAGCTTTTCCTGGGGGTGGGTAGACGCCTGCTTGGTCTATCTTTTAAGCCAGCCCTGGCAGAGCAACTCACTGCAGGGGGCTGAGCTCTGCTTGAGACCACACTGGAGCCAGGTTCTCTGAAGGAGACGCAACTCTGACTGCTGTCACACTTTCCCATTCACCTTTTACAGGCTTTTCTCACAGCAGAGCTTAAATACAAGGAGAAGAATATGAGTTGAGCCTCCAAATGTGAAATCAGCTTTGTGTAATACCAGTTTGGGGCAAAAAAGGAAAGTTTTTAGCCCTGGTTGTATTAGTAGAGATACCAAGGGCACTGCTGTGCTGTGGGAAAGGGGCTGAACACACAAGAAGGGGGTAAATGAGCTGACACAGAGCTGCGGTCACAGTGTGGCAGCTATTGATGCGCCCTGGCCTGGGAGCAGCTCTGAGAGGAGGGTCTGTGCTGGTCTGCAGAATTGCTGAGGATATGGCAGTGCTTCTCATCTGTCCTGTTGTGCGGAGAGAAAGGAACAGCCATTAAAAGTGATAAACAGTCTTAATGGCAAATGGGAAGCACAGATAATAGAGCGGGAACAAAATGCAGTTTTTCTGCATCTACCAGAAAAACAAATCTTTTTAATCCAGAGGGAGAAAAATTACTAATGCAGCCCAAAAGCAAGGGGGAAGGCAAGTGGTGCATAATGAATTAAATAAACTATTCTGTAATAGTCTTGTTAGAGCAGCAAAGGATGTTTTTTACATGTGGATTGTTTTTTTGCACAGGTGGCAAGGAGGCTGATGTGGGAGAGGTGACTGGTACCTGGGAGGGCACAGCAGCCTGCAGCCCACCATTCTCACAGTGTGACCTGCATCCTTGGCCAGCCCAGCTGCCTGAACAAAAGCTATCCTTCCCACCTCCTGCGCAGTACGAAATTAAGTCCACAAGACTACGTGGGTCCATCCAGGTCGTTTATGAAGGTTACAAATGGCTGTGGAAACAGCCAGGGTATGGGCCAGGGCACAGCAAAAGTTTGCCAGCTACCCCTTGCATGCAGGGGTGAGCGAGCTGGAGGAGGGGTGACGATCCCCAGCACCATCTGCACATTCTTGTAATCACGGCTGAGTCAGAGCTGCAAGAGGTCGTGTTTTTTCTAGCTGAAGGGAAGCTTCTGCCATGTATTCACCTGCCTCTCAGTGCCTGCCAGCTCTTAAACAGGACATTCGAAAGCCCACACGCAGTATTTTCACCACACAAGCAAAAGTCTTCTCTAAGCAGATAATATTTTGCTGCACAGCATCATTTCGGGTCTGTCTGAGAAAGCTTCATCCCAGAGGAAATCTCTTTAGTTTGCCTGTTTTTCTTCTCTTGCCTGATGGAAGCAGACCCATGTCTTCCAGAAGGCACCATCAGGCTCCACAGGCTGAAGCCTGAGGAGGTCTCTCATGTCGGCAGGTCTCCCAAGGGGCTAAACCAGGGCAGCTTTTCATCTGCAACACCATCCCAGGGTCATCCAGAGCCATGGGACAAACCCCCAGGCATCAAGCCCATACCTCTCCTCAAGCCCTGTTGCTGCTCAGCTGAACGGGTGGCTTGTGCCCTCACTCCCTCAAGCTCAGAAAGCCCATCTCTGGCCTGCCCATGCTCCCGGTTCTTTTTCCCAAAACTTTTGAAGGTTACTTTGGCACCGCAGCTGTCTTGTGTAGCCAACCTACTTGAGCTATGATACAGGATCTTCTCAGAAGGTTTTGCTGCAGCCCTGAACCTTAGTCCTGTTGGATGTCACAGACCAAACAAGCCACCCTCAGTTTTTACTTCCATAGCACAACATTTGCTCAGTCGTAAGAGAAATGCTTGTGGTGGGAATGCTTTCAATTCCAGGGAAAACCAAGCAGGGTGTGCTTACTTTTCTATAATATTTTTAAAACAACATATAAATTCATCCATGGAGATGGAATTCCCTGTTAAAGCTGTAGCTTTTTTCTAAAACCTGGTAGAAAAGGTTTTGCTTTCTGTTTAGCTGTTTAGACATTTAAAATTGTTCCTGTATGACCTGCAGGTTTCATCCTGCTATATTCTAGGGGGGCTTTTCACAGGCCGCAAATTAGACTAGTTCAACAGTCTCGTATGGACAACAGAGGTGTAATTATAGCTATGAATGAAATGGTATTTCTGCTGTGCTTGACAGCAGTAAAATGCAAAAGAAAAGCTGAAAGCAAAAGGGGAAGAATATCAGAAAGAATGAAAAGTAAGGGATAGGAGGGATTTAGACAAATGCACTAAAGGAGGCATCTTCCTCTGAGGGATTTGGAAATACATCTAACAGTTTCATCAGGGAGAAACAGAGAAGAAATACTGTTGACTATAAAGACTTGGTCTTTTTTATTCCTTAACCCCACATCAAGGATGATTCAGGCACCCTCCTAGAAGAGAGAAAGTCCTTTGGCAAATGGTAGTAAAACCCTGGATTTATGACATGAAGCTCTGCAAATCTCCTTTTTCTGGCCAAGCCATCATTGGGATTGGCCTGCATGAAGGACAGTGGGAATGCTGGGGAGAGTTGCTTGTAGAGCTTTTCATGTGGTTTCCATGGCTGGAAAAGCATGGCTGAGTTCCCTGCCTCCTTGTAAGTGGTCAAAACAGCTGTTTTATTTAAAGCATGGCTTGAAGTCTCAGGTGTGTTATGGGAAACCAGCACAGCAGGGAGAGAGACCAGACCACATGCAACGTGCAGCTCTGGGACATCGCATGTCTTGCTTGAGGGTCTTTGCAATGGACTGGACTGAGAAATCTGATGCTGGCAGCCCTTTGCACGGTGCACGTTCCCGGGATTCTAGTAAGAGACTGTATGGATGCCATACATGTGATATGCACAGATGCTGCATTGGGATCTGAGCTGCTGCTTTTGTTTGCTCTGCTTTGGTTCCACTGTCAAATGGGAAAAGGCACCGATTTGCTTCCAAGGACCAGAGTCCATTCCTAGGACTCCATTAAGGCACTTAAATGTAAGCCCCTACTAAGATACCTGGAGATGTGCTCCATGTTTTCTTTGTCCCCAGTGAACAGTGCCCTCTGCTCTCAGGCAGCAAATGAAATATATGAGCTGTAACAGCATGTATTGCTAGATGTTGGGGTGAGAGGGAAATGCAATAGCACGTCAAGTCAGGAAAGCTTAATATTCCTCCAGAAATAAGAGGGGCATCCTCCAGAGTGCACAGACAGGATTCCCTGAGCCTGCTGCCGCTGGCAGCTATGAGCAACAGCCCAGGCAGTCATGTCATGCTCAGCTCCCCTCCGCCTGCACCCTGCTCACCCTGGTCTGCCTGTGGAAGCATACAAGTGCCCACCCTCAGGATGGCGCTTGGGGCACAGCGGTGTAGCACAGTGTCGGGCTGCTCTGCCACTGGGCAGAGCCATCCCAGTGCGTTTGTTGCTCCCAGTTGCTGATCTCAACAAGTGCTTTTTTTTCCTGCTTGCTCCTGCTCCCCATGCTCATAGTTGGTTGTCCCTGTGGGTGAGCAGATCCTCCCCACCAGCAGTTTCACTGCTGAGCAGTCCCACCAGCTAGGTGTGCTCTTGGCTGTGCTCCCCTGACTCTGTTTTCCCTCTCGCTCCTACCAGCTGTGTTTGCAGACTGATCTGTCCCGCCAAGTCCCTTCCATAAAGAAGCAGGAAGGGAAAGGAGGCAGGAAGATGCTTTTTACCCAGCTCTCAGACATGAAGTCATCAGGTTATTTGGCTACCTGAGTCCAGCTTTCTTGAACTTGTTGGCAGCACAGGATACAGTCTTGACAGACTGGACTCACTATTTCTTAAGCAGAGCACAATGCCCCTTTGTGCGGGGTTCCTGGACCAGCCAGGTTAGGTTTTGTTTGACAAAGCCTCTTTAAATTTCATTTTTTGCCCCTCCATGGAGTTGTGAAGAAAAAGATTTCTTTCTTCCTTCACTCAAACCTTAGTCCTGAGTTTGCTCAAAATAGGTCTGGGACCCTAGAGCTAAGTTTCAGGTTTGCAAATAAACCTGTAACCCAAGCAGCCTGGGTATTTTGTAATCAAAGTTGTGGACAACAGAGATGGTATGATTTCAAACCTAGAGAAGAAAGTTGGGGCTGGGAAGCCAGGGAATTACAATCTATTCCAGCATCTCCTGCAAACTTTGTGTAGAAAATTACGCCATTGCTCTGTATGCAGCTTCCTTGTGTGTCGAGTGGCATGAAGCAGTTGCGACATGTCTCGTAGGAATGGTGTAAACCTCTCCCCACGTTTCCAGAGTGCCTGAGGTCCTCTCATAAAGAGGATGAGAGAAGTGAGGGGGATGGAGGGAGTTTCCTCTGAGAAGGGTAATCCAGAATGAGAAACACATTCAGCCACTGCAAACAGCAAAAACACACGCGCTTTGATTCCAGGAGCCAGACCATGCGTGCCTCACATGTGCAGCTGCCCAGATTTATGGCCTGTTGTCCTCCGAGGCAATTACTGGGGTTTGTTGTGGGGATCTGCATGAGTGATGCACAGGTTGCCCACAGAGCCTGGCCTTCTGAGAAAGGACACAGTGCTCACTCTGCCAGCACTCGCCATGTGCTGCAGCCGGGAGCAGCTGTGCTGGAAAACCACCACGGAGGAAATCACAAGTTAGTGAGTCACTGAGACTGCTGCCAGCCTGTCAGGAGCCTCTCCAGAACTCAGCTTTCATGTGCCTCTGCTTCTGCGCTGAAGCAGGCTCAGCTGCCACCTTGAACAGCAGAATGGTCGCTGGCAGGTCAGGAAGGAGCAGGAGCACGTGGGCAGACGGACCTGGTTTTTGCTCTCTGGTCCCAAAGGGAGACGAGCACAGTGGAGGGGAGAAGCTGCCCTGGCAGCCCCAAGCACCACCTCCCACGCTGCCTGCAACGCACCCAGCACACCCCTCGAAGCTCAGCAGAGATGTTGCCCCACGCCCCTTTGCCCTGCCCAGGAAAGGAGCTGCCTGGGACATGGCCAGGAGCACACTGTTGCCAGGATACTTTTGGCCCAGCTGCAAGCATGGATATTGAGGTCTTCCCAAAGCCGTTTGTGGCTTTGGTCCAGCTATGAGGTCCAAGTGGTTCAGGCGTTATCTGTGCATTGGGAGACCACTCGCAGCTACTTTGGCCCAAGAACACACTCCTGTGCCTTGTGCTGGACTGCATTTACATCGCTTGCATCTATGAGAACCAGGAGAAAGCTACTGATGTGTGTTAAACAGCCCTTCCAGCAGAAGCTTTGTAGCATGAAACAGAGGCTCTCGTGCGTTAAACGAGCAGGCAGAGTAAGGGCTTTTCTCTCCAAAGTAGGGCTGTGCTGCCCACGGCCCCAGCGCAGAGGTGCTTCCTGCACACCGAGGAGGGTCCTGGAGCCCAGGCTGGAGAACAAACCCCTGGGAGAAGAGGGTTAGTGTTGTGCTGCAGGACGCAGAGCCGGGTTGCCTGGCTGGGGCTGCCTGCCTGGGACTCCTGCCTGCGCCCCAGAGACAGCCCCAGCTCATCCCGCCAGCCCACAGCTTTAAATGCCTCTCTTCCTTAGTCCCTGACAAGTGAGGAGCGGGATGCAGAGCAAACCGGTTCCAAATGCTCGTGCTGGGGGCCCTGGGCTTGGTCTTGCTCCCCTTAAAGCCAGCAGCTAAATCCATAGGAGACAGAGGTGCTAAGATACTCCCTGGCTGAGTATCTGATGCTGCTTTCCTTGGAAGGGAGAGGGGGTCCGTGAGGTGCAGTTTTGTCAGTGAACAAGATCAGTTATTTTCAACATCAGAACAGACAAGAGAGTGAGAAGTATTTTCTATGGAAACATAGTTGGATAAAGCCTACACTTGGGATTTGTGCACAGAAATGTTTTTACTGCCTTCTCCTATGAAAACTGAGCAATAATTCTTGTTTCAGGACTAGAAGCTTTTCAAGCAATGAAACTATTTCCCTAAAAGCTCAGTTTTTAAAGCAGTCCATTCTGCACTGACTTTTTGGACGAGTTCTCACCAAATTTTTCAGCCAGGTCTGTGCAGCACATGTTTCCTGCAGCAGCATGGAGCACTTCTCCCACCACCTGAGAGGTGAGGAGGGCTGGGTGATCTGCCCAGCGCTCCCTCCCAGCCTTCTCCGTTTTCAGACCTGCTTGTGCTCGTAGCACCGGTGTGTGCTCAACTTGCCGTCAGTAGAAGATCCCCTCCGTGCTCTGGCTCTTGGCTGGTGACAACCACGGAAAGATCACAGTGCTGGCGAGAGGTGCTGGGGAGGACACTTGACAGTGGGGTAAATTCTCAGCTAGGAGTAATGCTGCCTTGTGTTTTTGTTCTTTGATCAACCGTGCTTTAAATTGACACTTGGACTTAACTTGCTTTAACTTCCACATGCAAACTAGCCCAAAGTAGACAGGTCCCTCAGACTGCTCAAGGATGCCTCCAGATGAGCTCTGGTGAGCCTTGATGGGGCAAGCTCTTATTTTCTACCCATTCTGTCCCCTTGGCAGGAAGCAACCATAGGGTGTAGAATGTTCTCTTCAGCTGCCCAAAACTCTACTCAAAAGCCCAATTTGGGACCTTCAGGTTTGAAAAATTTGGTCTCACCTTGGGCATGGCAGTGGGCAGACTTCCTAGACGGTGTCAGAAATGCTCATGAAACATAAGAAGACATCTTTTCTCAGCAGCAGCAGTAATGCTGGCTGACATCGTGAGCTGGTCCTTGATACAGTGAAAGTGCAGCATGGCCAAAGCTCGCAGTGGCTGAAGCCACTTATGAACTGGGATCACATTCAGTGGGTAATCTGGGAGGAAAAAAGGTGGAGAATAAATGTAAAAAAAAAAAGAGTATAACAAATGTACTTGGAATTGAGAAAGCTGTGTGTATTGTGTTGAGCTGCTGTTCCACTGTGAAATGTCAAATTTACTATTTTTGAATGAATGAATGAGCTTACTATTTTAAAAGCAATCAACATAAGTGAAACACATGAAAAGGAAACAGAATCTTTTCTCTTGAATTGAGTTAAATGTTCTGTCTGACCAGGTGTGATTGAGGTTTTCTTACTTTAGTTTTGTTCTGTTTGCTGCCTTGTTTTGGAAACGGGATAAAAAAAAAAAAACACCTTCATGCTAGATCAGGCCAAAAGGAAAGATTTCCAAGTGAAAAAATGACCATTTCCAATCTGTCCCTGGTCTGACCTTCTGGAGGGGCCCTTTACGTGGCTGCCACCTTGCAGCCGACGCAGGGCTGTAGGATGCTCCCAGCTGTAGCCATCTTCTCCAGGGCACGTGGCTGGGACACACGGTCAGGGGAAAGGGAGCTGGCTCCCATCTCTGTGAAAGTCTCACCACAGCCCACATCGAGCCTGGAAACATCTCCCAGCTGATACAGCCCTGCATAGCTGTAATTACTGTGTGCTTTGCTCATCTTTTGTATTAGCTGCCTGCCTTTGAATCCTGCTCGTCCCATTGCCTGTCCCAGTAGATACGGGCTCCCTCTCCGCTCAGTGGCTGCTTCTGCTGTTCAGCAAGTGCCACTGTCTGCTCTGGGGTGGCTGCATGCCAACGGAGGTGACAGCTGAAAACATACCTGAGGACAGTCAGGGCTGTTCCCTGCAGGGGTAAGATGAAAGTTGGGTGTCCTGGTACCCCAAGGCCACCTCCTACATGTCTGTATTCAGCAGTACAGGTGATGCTGGTTAAGCACATGATTTCTTGGTGTGAGTTAGTCTTGATCTTCTCACTGACTGCTTACACAGATGTCCTCTGGGTCTTGTGAACATGTGTCTTCAATTAATTTTCATCAGCAGGACTAAAGTAAAACACTTTTCCAGTTGGAAAATGAGATGCCTGGTATACTTCAAGGGGCAGATTTTCAGGCCGGGTCTGCTCCCATTCAAACTCATAAGAGCAAATTTTCCAACACGCAGAGAGGCAGCCACAGCTGATGGAACAGCTAGCATGGAGCTGTTTGCATCCAGCACCCGAAGGGCAGAACAGTTTAGGTATGTGGATCTCATTACTCTCCCGTAGCATCATCTCCTGGAAACTGGCTCAACACAAGCATTTGAAAGGAAGAATTTCTCTCTAGGAGTCCTGCACAGATGCAGACGCCCATAGCTCTTTCTACAGTCACCACCCACAAACGTTCTGCTGTCAGAAACACGTTTAGTTCAGTGTTGGTGCCCAAGACATCACAGCATCGTCCTCTGTCTCCCAGAGCTGCCTTGATGTCAGGGCAAAAAGAAGAAATCCACTGTTTTCAGTCACATAGACCTTAGACTACTTAATCCTAAGAGACGCCTTGAAGACATATGAAGTTACATGCCTCACCGCTTGAGTCAGTCCCTGCCAGTAACTCTGGTGGGATCTGTGTGTGGTAGATTTCCTCACCTCCACATTTTGAGAGATGTTTTTTCTCCTTCTGAGACATCTGAGCTGGGCTCTCAGAGGGGGAGCTGTGGGCCTGACCTGCTTGGGAGATGTCTGCAAGCAGCAGGTAAAACCCATAGTGCAGGAAGAAGTAGGTGTGATCAGTAAGACTGGGCCATTTTCACTACAGTCTCCTCTGATTATAACTGCTTCTCAGACAAACAACAACAGGCCCAGGGGATAGTTCCTGTCCTGTCTCTCTGGCCAGGGTCACTCCGTCTTGCTAAGAAAAGGGCTGGAGTGCATTGGTGGTGCTTTGAGGTTGGAGGTATGGGGGGAACTTGCAATCCCAAACACAGCATGGTGCCACTTCATATTTTTATCAGAAGTGCCAAATCCTAGAGGGATTTGAGTAATATGTCCTGCTCCCAGGCCATCTTTAGGATTTTATCATTTTCCTTCGAGCTGGAAAGCAACTCAAACAGCCTTTGGAGACTGTGATTTAAATGGCAAGTCCACAAAGGCAAAGGACCATTGGAGATCTGGTGAAAAGGTAAACAGCCAAATTCTCAGTCTCTCTGCAGCGTACCTAGAGCCTGTGCTAGTGGCGAGTACATGAGAAACGACCCCTTGTCGTTCCCAGTGTACGTTTCACTGTTGAAAATTACTGAGAGCGATGTGAGCAGGTTAGCTTTGCGTGTCTGCTAATGCTCTCTGCTGCTGTTGCTCGGATTTCTAATGGCTGTTTCCTAAGCTCTGGACTCCCTGCAGCAGGGCAAACAGGAGGGTACACAAATCAGGAATTAAAACGAATGAGCCAGCCAAGGCTGGCAGCCTGTTAATCGGTCTCCTTCAGCTGAAGGAGGCCAGTTGCATAGAAGTCAAAATAGCATCCGTGATTTGAGGTCTATCTTCATTCTACGCACATCAAATCCATATTCTGCTTGCTTTCTTGTACCCGAAGGATAGAAATCTTGCTCGGAGTGACTTGTTTGCCTTGGAGCAGATGGTGTAAAGTGTTGCCCCTGTGATCCCGCAAAGCAGCCACGCAACAGCCCAGCTTTGCTCAGCGGAGCACCCCCCGCCTGGCGAAGCTGGTGTGGTGCAGAGATCAAAGACAAATCTTCTCCTTCGTGACTTTCCTGTTACAATTTTTTTTCTCTCTTCTACTTTTTTTTTCCGTAATCAGAGACTTGACTCCTTTTTCTCCCATATTTAGGCTCAAGATCAAACAGGCCAGACATCTGCTTTGGTATTTTTTTAATCATGTTAATGATTTAATAATTTCTAGGGGAGAGGGAGAAGAGGGAAATGAAAATAATGACAAAGCCAAAAAAATGACACCATTTTTTTAATTCAGGCACAGTCGGGAGTGCCTGTTCTTCCCTCTTCTTTTTTTTAATCTTGAGGAAATCATGATGATTGTAGCTGATGTACGCTGGCAAAACATTTAAGTAGATGTGTGCCTGAAAGCAAGAATCACATCTATTTTTTTCTTCTTTTAGGAAATATGTTATACTGATTAAGGCTTTTTCATCTGAAAATGCAAAAAACCTGTTGCAAACACCCCATCCCTGTGAGGCAGGTAGAGCTTGTGTGCCGGACGGGCAAATGGAGGTGGAGAGTTTGGGCAGCTTTCCCAGTGGGATTCAGGGAGTGACAAAAAAAAAAAATCAGTCTTCTCTTCAAATCTGGACCATGTTTTCCATTAAAAAATCCATTAATTTCTCTCAGCTACATCTTATCTGGGCACGAATTGCTGCTGCCACCCGAAACACTGAGCAGAGGTATGGTCTCATGCCAGACTCACCCTCCCTCTCTGACTTTTGGGAAGATCAGACCCAGATATTTGAAGTCCTCCCAGTTTTAATTAGTCACTGGGCTGGGGTTGTGGGAGGAGGAGCGTGGCCAGGAGGTGTGCGGGGGCAGCCCCCACGCTGGGGAAGGCAGCGATGCTGCTGGCTTTATTCACAGATCGCCTCTCTGTCACGGAGATCCTCGGCTCGCCATGAGGGCTCATTTTTCACTCAGTGTGACACCATTCATGCTCTAAAAGATACAGGCATCTTTGGGTTATGCATCAGCACCAGGCCAAAAGATTATATGCTAACTCACCCACGCTGCTTATTTTTGGAGAGAAGGCACTCAGCCTGCCAGCCGTCTCTGGGAAGAGGTCTTTTTGTGAAGAGCAATGGATGATGAGAATTTAAGATATTATTCTGATTCCCTTATTTAAATTTAAATACACACTAAATGTTTTCTGATTATGGAGAGGTCATTTGAATGTACACACTACATACTGTCATCTTTTCATTTTTTTTGTGTAAAAGTTAAAAAACTTAAAGCAGAAAAAGTCAATACAAACACAGCATCCAAATGTGGTGTATAATCCTCCTCTTATCTGCATGCCATTGCTCAAAACAAATGCATTAATGTGTTTTACGTTTCATGGTTATGAGTTGCCCTGAGGATAATCAAACCAAAATCAAATACACCTGCAGAAGATAAGGTCGCTGATACTCTTCCACCCTTTCCCACTCTGGCTGCTAGTTTCACTGCGATTGCATTTATTACTCTCTCTTAGTTTCATTGCTGTTTCCTTAAAGATTGCTTTTCCATATGGATACCTTAAGTATAGTTGTTTTAAAGCTGTATGTTCTGTAGAAATGAGACTCGCTGACAAAGCTGGCAGTCATAGATGTGATCCTACGAGTGAGAAATAGCAGGGAGAAGTGGCTCGTGGCCTCCCAAAGGGAGGGGAGTTCCTCAGAGCATGGACTATTGAAGTGCCCCTGTCCCCACCTCGCCTGCCCCTTAATCAAGCAATCATATCAGCCCCCTCACTCCTTTCAATGGGGGAAAATTTGCAGACAAATTCCTGCCAGCGGGATGCTGGAGCTCTCCTGGGTGGTGGGATAAAGATACCTGTCACCTCCACCCGGCCCCGCCGCCAGCTCACGCTGGGAGCGTGGCTGGGGAGCCCCGTGCTGGCTGTGGGGCCGCTCATTTCCAAATCCCCATCAGAAAGTGAAATAAGACCCAGCTCCCCAATGGCTCAGCAGACCCATTGACCAAGGCAAACAACTGTGTGAGGGGTCCAATATGCTGTAGGTATGTTAGAGGGACATAAATTGTGCTTTGTGCTCACAGTGGTGGCGGCTTCTCCCTGCTGCTGAATTGCTCTTGCCCTTTGTTTATTGGAGGGGCAGCTACTCTTCCCAAAAGATGTGTGAATGACACCGCAGCTCTGAACACAGGATCTTCCCCAGCTGATGAGCCAGGAGAATTATTTGAAGCGATGCAACCACCAATGTTTCGGGTGGTGAGTGCTGCTGTCGTGAGGTACCTGCCGGGCAGCAGCTCTCTCCTCCAGTCCTTGTCCCTCTGCCGCTCCCCCATCACCAAATGAAGATTGTATGGGCAAGGATAAACAAAGAGCCCGTTCATATGAGGGAAGTTTTGAGGGCAGAAAGGACTGAAAGGCTCAAGATACGGCAAGGCTTAATGCCGTAAATCTGATTAATTTACCTTGTGACAATCGTAACAAAAAGCGAAGGCTGGGAGCCGGGGCTGCGGGCTGACCTTTTGCTCGCGCTGAAAGGTGGCACAAAAGGGGCTGGGGCTGGTCAGGGGAATGACCCTGCCTTTCACTGCTACCTGCTGCTTCCGACAATGCGATCAGACACAGCTCTTGGGGTGATGAAAAACACCTTCCCACCAAAGGCCCCTTTTTTCCCCCTGCCCTGGACAGGGCCAGCCCGAGGGTTTTTGGCTCAGGCTGAGCTGCTGTGCTCGGTGCGCAAATGGGCATCACTCCCTAACATTAATACCCACCAGGCAAAACTCCCCTGGGGACTTCAGGCTCGGACCCTGCGTGGCCACCCATATGGCTGATGCATATGCAGGAGGCGTGGGGGACTCTGGGCTGAGCTCCTCAGCAAATGGGGAAAGGTTTTCAAGGGCTCTCATCCCACTGCTGCATGGCGTGGAGCCGAAACTCCAGCCCACGGGGTGGGGTGACACTGTGTGTGCAGGAGTTTGCTGTACTGGGGAGTGCCCTGGCCATATCTGAAGGCACCAGCTGTGGGAAAGAGTTTTTCTGTGCATCCCCTGGAGAGCATCTTCCTTGGGTGCCCTCTCACTGCCTGATGAGCACAGGACTTATTCCTCTCTTGTCCCTTGCTAACCATGCCCTAAAGCACGGTGTGCACTACCTTCAGCAGCAGCAGCAGCAACACATACCGGTGGGAACACCTGGCCCAGAGGCATCCCAGAATAGGAAACAGGCTTAAGTTTTACTCAACAGAAATGTATTTATCTGAGGAATTAACGTTTGTGTTCAATACTTGTTCTGTAGACTTGTCTTAGTCTCCAGCACCTGCTTTACCCTGAGCAGCAGCTGTTCCCACCCGGTACAACTTATTGCTCAACTGAAATGGGGCCAGAGAGACCTTCAGGTGGGGAACAGAAGCTCTGTGTGTGCCTCTGCACCCACGGCAGCACCCGGCTGTGCCCAGCATTGTCCTGGCCCTGCTCCCTGTCAGGAAAGTGAGACAGAGTGGTCTCGTACCCCTTCACATTTCAAGCTCTCTTCTTTACATGTGACAGTTTGGCTTAAGTTCTTTTCGCAGAGTCACTATCATGAGGAAAGTTTGGGGGATTTCACAGTTTATTTTAGTTTTATCAGTATAAAAAAAACGAAAACTTAAAAAGTAGGTGGAAAATAACTCTAAATCTTAATGGGACCATATACCAGTCAGGCAAAGCCTATTGTCTGTCTTTAAATGCATTGGCTGGTAACTCCTGAAATGCACCAAAATAAATAGTTAATAAAGATGTTTTGACTGGAACATCTGCTGCAACTCTTGGCTGTGGAAGCTTAATTGCAGACTAGAGTATCAAACTTTCAGAAGGTTTGGGCACAGAGATTGATTGGGGTCACCAGGTTATTCGGAATAAAATCCCAACCCTTATCTCTCAAATGCAGTGTCCAATTGATTTTCTCTGGACCTTTACACACCACACACTGCCACGAAGCCCAGGAGGGGAGTGGCAGAACATGGCGCTTCTCAAAATCCTTTTGAAGCAAACTGCCGCAGTCCTTTGCGGGCTCTTTGGGAGGCCCAGCTTCTCCCTGTAAGGACCGAAGAATGGGTGATGAAACCATCATGGCAAAGGCTCAGGCATTTTCCAAACTCGGGCTGTATCCAGAGAGGTGTTGCTACCCCCAGGACTGTGTTTGCAAAGCACCCAGCCACACGTGGTGGGCCTGGGTGGTTAAAAATGCCAACTGCTGTTCAGACAAATCCAGCATTTCCATACAAATTGCTGAATTCTATTTATTCCAGCATTTCAGCCTACAAGACTGGGAAGAGTTTCAGTCTGTGAGCAGAGCTGGCAGAGATGGGAATGCGTGTGGTACAATTTGCTTAACAGGAAAATACTTTAAGGTTAAAGACAGCTCTTCACACCAAAGCTGTGGCTCATTGCCTACCAAGTCCCAGGCAGCTTGGATTTGCCAATCAAATCATTTTTAATCAAATCACCCACACCAGCCCTGCTTGCCCTCTCCCACACAGTCAGAGATTTGCTGCCCTGGGGAAAGCAGGTTTTGATATTCCATCCCCTCGCCACTGATGCTCAGGCTTCCTATGGGGGTTTCTGGCATCCTTGTTTGGTTGATGAGTTGTCCCCCTTTCCACCACTTTCCTGATGGGAGCGGGCTGGGGTGCAGCCTACCCGGGACAGGTTTGTGCAGAGCTGGGTAAAGCCCAAGCCGGGAGGGGTGGTGGGCAGAGGGGACCTGCTTGCTCAGAGCCCTCCCAGCCCATTTTGTTCTGCAGCCCCTAATCCTTCCTGGTGTGCTTCTCGCCTTTACGGTCTTCCACCTACTTCAGGTTTGGGTAAAGCAGCTTTCCCTTGTGCCTCCATTGATTTACCAGCTCCAGGGTCTGGCTGTTGCCCTGGGTAATTGGCAGCAGTGACATATTTGGGCTGAATTTTATTGTATGCATTAGGAAAAGTCAGCAAACAGAGTTGAGTGCTGTGTCAAGTGTTGCCTTTGACTTTCTATTGCAGGCGTTTGGGGTCTGTTTTGTCCTTGGACTGAGAAAGCCTCTGTTCTGGTTGAACCTTTGTCTGAGATGTTGGAGGTTAGTCTGAGGAGAGCTGTCTGAGAGACCCTGCTAATCCCTTTTCACTTTTTGAACAGGAAAGTCAAGTGTTTTTTTATAATAA
The DNA here is from genome assembly GCF_013368605.1 of Nyctibius grandis. Taxonomy (NCBI): domain Eukaryota; kingdom Metazoa; phylum Chordata; class Aves; order Nyctibiiformes; family Nyctibiidae; genus Nyctibius; species Nyctibius grandis. Next base: position 13,832,407 of record NC_090665.1, read on the forward strand.
TAATAATTTGAGCTAATAAGTAACATGCTGGCTGGAGCTGCAGCTGCCTGGGGTAGAGCGGATTTGTTTTCTCCATCTAATTAGAAAGCCTTAGCTAATGTCACACACGTCTTCACTTGCAGGTATTTTGGAGAGGTCTGGACTCTCACAGCAAAATCAGCGCCAGCTCAGGGGCCAGGCACCAACGCTGGCTTCCACCACCCCAGAACTTGGCCCCCTCCCTTCATTTACGCCATTCAAACCCTGCTCTGCCCTCACTGCTGAGCATTTTTAGGAGGACCCCAGGCCCTGGTGTGGCCCTGAGGCAGGACACCCACCCATGAACCAGCCAGGGGTGCTTTGTGAGGGCAGGTTCTTCTTTCTGTGGGTAGAAATGCTTATTTTATTATTCCTTTAATTCCTCCACGGTGCATTCCTGCCTCACCAAGACACATTAGCAAACTAAATCTTCGTCAGTGAGGGAGGTCTCGCTTCCTTTCAGGGATAACAATTCTTTAAGTCTGTGGGAAGATTAAAAGTGCGGTACTAAGTAAAAAATCATACAGCTGGGGAAGGCGAATGCCCGTAACTGGGTTCATTAACAATATTGTATATCATCTAAATGAAAGAAATTTAAAGGCTTAATGCCTTCCTTCTCACCGATACACGCTGTTCAGTGCCAGCTCAGAAAGCGAAGAAAGACTAACGTGTTTTACCTCTGCCCTGCTTTGATGGTTGTTTTGCAGACACTTTAGGAAAGTGTTCAAATTCCCATAGAATTGATTTTTGGTGGAAGTTGAAGGGAAAAAATATTTTCTATTGAGTGATTTTTACCATAAGATTAACTTCACAAGACCTCAACTTTGGCCCTAACTGGCCTTGACAATGCCTCCCTTTTAAGAAGGTGATGCAGCTATCTATAATTAGCCACGGCTAGTTAATAACTCATCTGTTAATGTCCAAGCCCACAAATGAAAGGTTTCAATGTACAAGGAACCAAGGTTAGGCCAACAAGGATAAAATCATGTCTATTTTAGTTTAATGAATTCCGTTTCCATTGTTGTTGCATTTTATTTGGACAGTCAGATGGATAGCTGGGCTTTGGGACCGCTGTCGGAAGGGTTACAGTTTCCTGCATGCAGCAGCTCAGCGTCCGTCCATGAGCCTCTCTGGCCATAGTGTCATTGCAGATAAAGGTAAAAGCAATATTCTGCGCTCTTCTAAGCTTAACTGCCAAATTGTTCAAGGTTTTCTTGGTGGTAACTTGCTTATATACAATGTTATTGTTTTTTGTATCACCCAAAATAATGGGAATGAATGGAGCAGCGGTCTCTGACACTGGGGTGAGGTATTGCCCCTCATTGCCTGATGTGGGTCCTCACCCTTTGCTGCAGGTCGGAAGGAATAGCCCCTCAGTCTGCATTCCCACCACTTCAGGTGGGTGACCTGCAGGGACAGAAGCCAGGCTGTCAAACATAGTCCTTAACACACTCCTCTGATGAGGTGCCATGGCCCCGGTTGTTACTTACTGCCTTTCAAATCAAAGATTAAACCAAGGTCCTGGTGTTGGTGCATCTTAGCCCTTGGCTGGGTGATGATGTTCCATCTTTTTTAAATACCCCCAGAGCTTTGAAGCGTTTGGTACAGGACAGCTGAACTTCGACTGGCTTTGAATAATCGTGATTATTAGGCACCTAGCCTCATTCATGATGAAAACTAGCACGTAAGCCAGCCGATGCTGTCCAATACCATCCCACCTGGTGCTGGCGCTGGTTCTAGCTATCAGTGAGAGTTGTCAAGGGCCCTCGTCTTGGTAAAGACTCTGATATTTATTTGCATGACAATCATCAAGTACCAGCAGCATGCATTTTCCCATTTTAAAAATGAAAAGAAAAATTACATGTAGAACTGCGCCAAACTGACCCTTTCTCTGAAACTTTCTGCTTTGACATTCTGTTGAAAAATTCCCACCCGGCTTTAGTCATGGGAAACAATTTTCTCCTTAATGTTGTTTTGGTCAGAAAAAAATAAATCTTTGTTTGCATGACTAGGTCTCAGTCATGAAAAACTGACCCCAAAAAATGCTGCTAAGAGTTTCCTCTGGCTGTAGAGACTCAAACCGGGACATGTTATTTGAGAACATGCATGCTTGAGCGGAGCGGGGACTGGGGGGATTGGGGGAGGAAGAAACCCGCTGGAAGTTCCTTGTTTCTTACAAGTGTTTTGTTTAGTGCAGAGCACTTGAACCAGGCGAGGCTCCGGAGGCCGGGCCCGTGTCACATCAGGCAGCATGTGCAAGCCTGCCCTTGCGACACTGCCCACGGGGAGCTCTGGAAAACAAACCCTTTTCCAGGCCATGTGGCCCCGGCTGGGCTGGAGCTGCTCCATCCTCTGTGCCTCTGATGGGAACCAAAGCCATCTCAGGATAGGTGGTTTGGGTCCTCTGCAAGGACCAAACCGTGTATTGTCCTACGTCGCTGACGTCCAGCCTGTCCATGAGGCAGGCAGGCGCTTATCGAGGTTTTTGGATGATTCCTTGGTATCCTCCACACCTCTTGGGCTTGTAAAGCCAGACAGGAAATCTTGTAGAAATGGTTTTTCCTGTCTGAATCCCAGCCAGGCCCGTTTTGAGGACTACCTGGAAATAGCTGGAAGACAGTCTTGGCAGAAAAAGCTCCCACAGTTTGAGCCCTGGCTAGGGACTGGAAGCTGGGCAAAGATTGAATCTGGTTTTCTCAAATCTTAGGAAGTCCTGGAGTATGTAAGAGAATGAGGACATAAATACTAGCATCCACCCAGCTGCTTTAGGCTGAGCTTTCTGAAGGACGTGACAGAAGAACTCAGCTCCCCCATGTTTCTGGGATGTGAGAGCCGAACTCCACAAGGCTTCTCTGGAAATCCCCCCACATCCCTGGCCAGAAGGGAGGCTTCCAAGGGGTGATTCCTGCCTTCCTCCCTCTGGAAAGCATATTAATTCCCTCATATAATTGTGCTTCTCCTGTCCTGATCTCAGGCTATCCAACAGTGAGTTCAGCTTCCCCTTTGGCTGCATGGTCAACACCAGGCGAGCTCCCCACTCTGGGAAGGATGGAAGAGTTGTTTTTTTCCCCCAATAAAGCCAGAGCAGCTTTCAGACTTGCTCCCAAACCTCCTGCCTGACAACAGAAGTTAAATCTTGGTATAAACCCAGTCAGCTCTATGAAGGCTGGTAGTTGTTGCTGGCTTTCCCACTGGAAAATATCACCAATGGACAAAAATCTTGGAGGCTTCAGGCATTTTGGCTCTGGTAGGGTACCAAGCATGCAAAATCATTTGTTGCGTTAAGTCCAACCTAAGCAAACTAAATTGCAGCTTCCATGATTAATATCTGAAGCCACAGATAGGAAGGCAAGAACGACAGTTCAGACCTAAGCAGTAAGTATCTGAACTTGAAAAGCGCCCACCGTTCAGCCTTCCAGAGCACTTTTGAAGCTGCCTGTAGAGAAAATAATTAAAGAGATGAAAGATACAGTGACTGATAGTAGTAAATCACAGGCGGCTGTCTTTGCCCTCTCAGCAAACATAAATCACTTTTGCCTTTAAAATATGGCAACAAGCATTCTTCCCAGATTGCTTTGAATTTAGTAGACAAGGTCATTAGAAATGTATTAGGGCAAAATCTGAATTTATTAACTGAGTTACTTAATAGCTTAATTGCTCAGTTAGTGGTGGGTATGTGTTCTGCCTACTGTTTTGGGCAAGAAGGAAGACAGCCAGGGATGCAGGTTACTGGGCAGGAGGTGCTGCCGTCGCCAAAGGCAGACCGCTGGGATCACCTGTAGTGCGGCTGGCACGGGAGCAGGGGTGCAGCCCTCCACTGGGTCCTGGGCTCTGTCGCGGGGGCACAGGGCATCTGAGATGGTTTCTAATTAGCATCAGGCAGTTGTCTTTGTCTCCCTGGTAATTGGCCTAAAGTTGGCCGGGGTATCTTTTGAGAAGGAAATCTGTTATAGGACCTGCAGCTGGGCTAGACCAGAGCTTGTCTTGGGCTTTTTTTTATGTGCTAATTTGGGAGGGCAGTTGGGAACTGGGGGGTCAGACAAGTTCAGCTCCACCTCGGTCTCTGCTGGGACCAGCCAGCAGCACGCACATCACTGCCCCGTGCAGAGCTGTCTTCTACAGACTGACAGGTTTGAATTCAGCTGAATTTTTGTGTGTGCATGCAGGAGGCTCTTCTGGCCTTGAGCTTTGAGACATTGAGGCTGAAACTGCTCTGCAAAGAGCTCTCCTCATTGCACTGCCAGACTCATGTCCCTGCTTGCAGGACACGACGCACTCTGCAGCATTGACCTTCCCAGGAAGGACCATCTGCCAGGAGAGGCATTTCTGGAAGCAGCCAAACCCAACAGACTCATTTGCACGTGTGCTTCTCTTCCTCTGGGACGGGATGAGGGAGCGAGCACTCAGCAGGTCTGAGTCACAGGCACCAATGACACGTCTGAGTTTTTGGTTTCACGGACCACAAAAGGGCCGTCACCACGGCTGCCACGAGAGCTGGGGCGTGCTCATGTGGTGCTGTTTGGATAGGGTGTGTGGCACCCATCTGGGGTTGTTCAAAGCAGTACAGAGCTCAGCTCCTGGAACAGGAGAAAGAGACTCCAAATATCATATTTAGCACAGCTTTCAGCTCACTCAGAAGCTGCTACCACCCAAGCTTCTGCAGCCTCTGACTGACAAAAACTAGTCACCTGCATCTTCTGCTTCTCAAAGCTTAGTCAAACATAGCTTTGTGCTTGTTCAGCTGGGCCAGCACCTTCCTGTAGGTCAGGAGATGCACAAGTGAGGACTTCCAGTAAGGACCAGTTCCTCCCGGGGTGTTCAGTTGCATGAAACAACCACATTTGCTTAGTTTTTCTCCATTTCCAGGTAGAATATGGAGTCTCTTCCTCCTCTTTCTCTCCATGCTTGTTCTGCCTGCCCAGGAGAAGCCAAGTACCCCAGGAGTCAATGTAAGACAGACTGGTAGATAACTCTTGGTGAAATTAATGGGTATTTTGCTTTGTGGTAGACTTCACGATTAGACCCCCAAATTTTTCACCATGGCATGTTTTCTCTTTCTTCCTGATGATGGGTAGCTCCACAGTAGGGAAGAAGGTAAGATGAATTTAATGACTGCAATGACAAACTTTATTACAGCAACTTTATGGGGGGAGAATGTCTCACAATCTTCACTGCATAACAATGTCCCGACAGACATGATGTCATTGCGTCTTAAAAGGTGTTTGAGTTGGAAAATCTTTTCGGCAGTGTTTTAGGGGGCTATTTAAATGATTAATAATGTTTACATGTGTGATTTATTATCTCAAAACAAAAATGTACAGTAGGTATAAAATGTATTTGAAAGGGATGACTGTGTTTATTAAAGTTACAGGTGTTATATTGCCAGACATTATCAAAATAAATATGCTTAACTGTAAGAGAAAAATGTAGCATCTGGTCAAATTTTATACATCTATATATACATGCCCTGACAATTTGTGTTAGAAGGAAGAAGTAGCCAGGCAGAATATTATTTTGGACCTCATATCATGAAATAACACAAACATGAGATTTCACCTGTTTTCCCTGCTCAGTAGAGATACCCCTGGAGTATATGTGATGTGGATTTTGATTAAGTCCACCCATTAAAGCTATTTAATGCTGTTCATTATTGCACATCTGAGAATATTTACCTAATGGACAATATCTAAATTTCCTCCAAACAGGGCTTGTTGAAGTTAAACTCTTACTCCCTGCTCTGCAGGCGCAGGGAGGGATGGCTGCTGGGGGTGAGAACAGCACATGGCTGATACCAACATCAGCCACAGTTGGCTGTTTTCAGCCTTTCAGTTGTTTCTCTTTGAAATTCCTCTTTCTCACATGTAGTGTCTACCTGCAGGCATAGTTAGAGTTCCGGCAAAATCTTTCTGAGACAGTGTCCTATTTTTTGTCTTAAAAATTCAAAGAAAGACTGAGACTGCCTTTATTTCCAGTGGAAGTTTTGCTTATGGGAAAGTTTTCAGTGGCAAAAAGGATTTGCTTGAACACAGTGTGTTTTGCAGATCTCTGAATCGCAGGGAATTAGTTTAGGTTATTAAGAGTGAGGAGACTTGAGTCCTTCTCGCACACCAGCTGCGTGATGACTCTTTACTCTCTTATCTCATTAACTCTCTGAGGGTTGCAAATGCCCGTGCAGATATTCCCATGCTCCATTCAAACACTGGCTGGTCCCTGCCACCAGCCCGAGGGGCTCTGTAGTGCCATGGTCTTCGATTGCCGATAGCTAGCGAGTGCCCAGGCTGGGCTGTGGTGTCCTAAACCACAGGCTGACTTCAGAAATCTTAGACTAGACTTCCCCGAGACACCACTTCCTCCTGAGTGAAACAGGTGTAAGTATTTCCCTGACCTGATGGCACTGCGATTAAGGGTCCAGTTGAGAAGTCCCATTTCCTCTCTAGAACTTATTTTCTTCGTGGTCTCTCGGAGGACACCAGGGTGCCTCCTGCCTTCCTCGCATCTCCAAACTCGGTGCCCTGGGAAGGGCTGCTTCCAGCCCTGCTCTCAGCTCAGAGCACATCACCGCTAAGCATCTCCACAACATCCGCCCCTGCGCAGAGTAATTCCTAAAAGCAAAAGTTGCTGGAGAAGCAGAGGCTCTAAAGGAGGTTGGATTTCTTTATCTGGAAGTGTTCACTTCCAGAATTTTCAACTGCCATTCCCTGGGCACGAATACCAAACAGACGGTTGCTGCGTCCCGGCGGGCTGCGGTCCCCTCCTGCTGTCCCGTAGCTGCTCTACCCCACGCCGAGGGCCCTGCTAATAATGCCAACAATGCAATTTGGGCATCTCCTGGCATTTCTAACTTTTATTAAAATAAGCTCAAATGGAAATTGCATTCTGCCTCCTCTGGGGTTTCCATGGAGCAGATCTCATTATCTTTCTTTAATAGCACTAATTGGTGGACTTACAGCCCCAGCCATTCAGCCCATTCCTCAGTGCTCCCTTTATCCCTTGCACTGCCCCGGCCTTTTGGGCTGGCTCGGATTTAAGCATGGTCTGATGGTTTGTGAAACCACTTTGACTTCTTGCCCTCAATTCGCTCGTGCTACCTGAGCTCCCCGACCTGCTGACAGAGGAGCTTTCCTTTGTCTTTGCAAATTGACACAGCTGCACACTTCGCAAATAGACTCAGATGTTGAGCTTTGGGCTGAATGGATCCTCCAGATTAGCGTGGGGGAGAATTAGGTTTAAAAACGCTAAGCTGGAGCCAGAGCAGGAGAATGGAGTGAAGCTCTTTATCAGGATTCACTGCCATAGAAAGGGGCTCTCCGCGCTCGCAGAGATATTTACTTCCCTTTGGGGAGGACATTCCTGGAGCCGATAGCTCATCATGACCCTGTACCACTGCCCGGAGTTAATTAGCCTACTGTATAATGGGAGATTCACCCGGAGATTACACGGGGTGATCTCTCACCACACAGGCTGTTTGCTGAGCGGTTTGGGGCTCTTGGCAAGCACAAAAGCACAAATGCAAGCAGCAGAAAATCTGGCATGGTGGGTGATTGCTGCCACGGCAGAGCTGCAGGCAGGGGCCGAGGCTGAGCCCTGCCGGGTCCCTCACGCTCCCGGGGTCCCGCTCCCCATCCTCATGGCACGCGTGGGCACGGGGTGTGTAAGCCCTTGCACGTCTCTTTTTGCAAATGGCTTGGGAAGTCGGCCACAGAGATGAATTTGCCAAAACTGGGGCAACAGGGTAGAAGAGAAAGGCAACAGTCACCACTGCCTTGCATTAAAGCCAGGGTGTGAGCGGGGAGAAAGCGGCTGTCCTGGGCCAGGCAGGGGAAGCCATCTGCCTGCCCTGCCTTGTCCGGAGGCAAGGGGACAAGATCGGCATTGGAGGCAATTAACACTAAACAACTTGTTAATGATTTTATAGCAGGTTAAAGAAAATGCCTCAAATAAAACTGCGGGAGACCTTCTATAACTCTACATGGCTGTAAATATGTATTAACTTAATTGCTATCAGCAATTACAGCTCAGTTTGGAAACAGTTAAAGTGGGTGCACACAAAAAGGGATTATTATCCTTAGAAAATGAGTGTGAAGATAAAAGGGATTTATTTCACATTAGCTAACGAGCAGAGGCAGAGGTGCAGGAACGGTGTCCCCCCTGATTTACAGTGCTGGTAAAGGGGACAGGGAACAGCCAGCCTCTGTGTCCCAGGGCCAGCGAGGGCCATGTGTGTGCCTGGTGAGCTCAAGGGGTGGCACGTCCAGGAGGGAGGAAGGGAAGAGCCTGGCACCAAGGGAACTGCCTGCCCTCCAAGGGGACGTGTGCCCACTGGAGTTACACCCTCGTGCTCATTTACCTCATCCTCAGCCGCTTCGTGCAGGGGGCTCAGGACCAGCTCCCATCACCTACCCATTCTGCTCCTGAATGTTGTTTCCCTCATTTTCTCCCTGGGCCTACAAGCTCATGTTGCTTACAGCTGTGGGAGCTGGTTGGACTCCTTCAGGATGGAAGGTCTGTATTTCACAGGCATCACACTCCGCCCAGAAATGCCTAAGCTGACCCCAGGAAGAGCTAGAAAAGCATCTCTCCTTGGACTGAGCATCTGTCTCTCCTTTTCCTAGCTTGCTACGGTGGTTTCTAACCCTATCCCTTAAAGATAAATGCCTGAGTTCCTGTTAAATGTGCCCTGATTTCCTTTCCTGGCTTTCAGTCTTGTTACAACATTCTCTACTGAGTTCAATATTCATTCTGTTTCTTCTTCCTATCACGACTTTTAGATGTATGACCAAATGCTCATTTTTCAGGGTTGTGCAAAATCAGTTGAGCTCTGCAAGTCTCACTCCAGAACGCTCATTTCTGCTTTCAAATAATTTTTGTGACTCTCTTGGTACTCGCCAATGTTTCAGCACACTGTTTGCAGTGTGAGCACCAGAAGGTGGTAAGTACTTTTCTGTGACAGCTCTTTCCTATCTGTCCCAGGACCTCCTTGGTGTTTAGCCACAGCAGCATCACTTTACTGCAGCCAAATCCTTCCAAGGACCAGAAGGTCCTCAGTCCTCACCCTGAGCCTTCCATCACCTGCTGGTCCCCTCTCTCTGCCTCAGCTCCCCATCTCTAGCGTGATTAACATTGTCTTAAATATTCATTCCCCACTCTTGCTGCCATGATTGAAAGCTGAATCCACAATTAAATATTAACTCATGTTTAAAGGCCAATTGTTAGTCAAAAGCATTGGAATATTTTGCCATCTGCATCTGTTTCTGGTGAGCTGATTCCCTGAGTAAACCAAGTAGGGGTTGCTAGTGCTGGTGGGTGACGCACAGAGCATTTCCCAAGTGCATTCCCCCTGTGTCTGCCTGGCTGCCTGTGGCACATGTGGTCTCCTGCTGCACAACCCAGAGCTGGGTTTCAGACTCCCCCAGGGCAGCATTGCTGGGGTCTCCAGGGTACCCCAGGCTGAGCCTGAAACTGCTCAAGCTCTTTGAAGATGGAAAGTGCCCCTAATGACAATCCCCAGCCTTTGAGACTGGGGAACAGAGCTGGGAACCTGGTGAGATAAAGCTGCTTTGTGATGCCAGTGCTTTTGTCATGCGCTGAGGCTGCCAACACAATTGCAATATCCCTTATCAAGTGCTCAGCCCAGCCTGCCTGTTTGGGGCCAGAAGGTAGAAACGCTGCCTGGGAAAGGTGGGGGACAAGGCTAACAGACCGTTCAGTAGCCCTGGAAATGGAAAACCTGAAAACAGGCAGGCTTCAAGAATGGGGAAAGGACAAGGGGTGTCTGGAGCCCCATGGTTTATCCTGACTTTCTAAACTTGGGCACAGGCACCTTCTGCAGGCTGGCTACCTAAGTGTAGGTGCTGCTGCTCCCAGATGCCACCCCAGGACCCGCCTTTTCTGAGGTCCCCAGCAGCCACCCACGGTGTCATGACCATCAGCACCCAGCTGAGCACCCACACACAGAGGCACTCAGAAAACAAGGCCATTTCCACCCTACCAGCACCTGTGAATCACGGACAGGAACACAGCAAGCTCGGGTTCTCCAGTGCGAGCAGAGGTGTTATTTTACTGTCTTACAAACACATTTCTCACTATAGAATATGACTTTTGCACATATCATCTGCTTCTCTTTCCTAATCTACTTCTTCCATCCCAAGCTGAGTTCATACATGTTCAGCACTGCTTTACAGATAATTATCCCTGCAGACGGCAACCTCTTCTGAAGGCTCCTGCCACCATCTCTGGTAAGAAACCCGTCTGAGAAGGAGCCCGGGTCTGGGCTCTGCAATGACGTTTGGAGCAGTAGCAACGTTTGAATGCAATTGTATTTCCTTCTGAGCAAAAGAAAAAAAAAAGGGCCCTTCAACTTGTTTTCTCTCCCCTATGCCCCCCTCCTGGAGGAGATATTCGCCAAGACTCACAGATGGGATCGTTTACAGTTTCCTTTGGAGCTGCTTTGGCCCTTTCAGGTTTTGTTTATTCGAGCTGGGCTCTCAAACAGGGGAGGGTGGGACAGGGAAGGCCTCCCTTCCATATTCCAACTTGGACTGGGGTTGCTCAAGTTCCCCATCTGACAGAAGGTGATTGATGAGAAGGATGCTGGCTGTAAACTAGGGAGGGTTTGGAGTCGGGGTGGCTCTGCTCTTTGCAGGGCCTTAAATTCCAGCTGTCGGAGTGATGTGGGGAACGACATCCCTGGGTAATTACCCACCAACAGCAGGAAAAGCCTTTGGAAATGGCAGGCACTCCGGCATCGCGGGGAGCCAGATGGAGGGGTGGTTGGGGTTTTTTTTGTTTGCTTTGCTTGGGAAAACACACACACGTGGTCCCGAGCTGAAGTTAAAATGTGTTTACAAAAAGCAGGGTCTAGAGAGGATGGGGAGATCCACAGCAGAAAATTGCCTGGAAGGCTGCTGGAAGAGCCGGGAAGTGCCCCAGAGAGGAGGAAGTCATTGCTACATGCACAACCTTTGTCAATTATCCTGTTGGCAATGGGATAAATACACACTCGTTAAGAGCATGAAATGAGCTGGTGACAGTGCTGGTCCACCCTGATGGCCCTCGCTGGCCAGAGCTTCCTGTCGCCTCCTCTCCTGCGAGCAGCTCTCACTGCGTGAGTGGCAGCCTCAGTTTCCCCAAACCAAGGCTTGGAGGGAAAGGCCTCCAGGAGAGGAAGAGATCCCCATTCCACCCATGGGCACAGGCAGCAAGGATGGGAGGCACAGGGGACTGCCATCGCATGTGAGTCAGGACGGTGGCCCTGCCCTAGGTGCACAACTTGATCAGCAAATGTCTTCAGGGGACGTTTACAGGGAAGCTAAACTTTAATCTGGTCTGGCACATGTGCTAGGAGTGGCTTTCAGCAAAAAAAAAAAGATTCAGCAACCTCTTTTCTCATGCCTGATTCGAACAGGTCAGGGCTCCCAAGGTGCTGAGGAGTTGAGGGTGTGGGACTGTCTGGGGCTGTGTGAGACAGGGATTCCTGTGCCCACGCTGGTAGCTACTACACTGGGTACTGGGTCACCAGTTTCTCCTTTCCAAGCTGGAATGGACTGGCACTGCTTTTCATTGCTGCTGCTGAACAGACCTGTCCTAGGGTTATCCTTGGTGAACTACAGGGTGTGTGACCTGGGTTGAGTCTCCAAGATCTTTATTCAAAGCCGTAAGCACCCCGAAGCCTCTAGACTGGAAATTTAACAAAACCAGGAGAGCTGAGCTAGAGAAAATAGCCAGGGGTGAAGCAAGGCCCTAAATTAGATCCACTTAGAGTAGCTGCTCCAGTTAGACTGGATGACTCCGCGGGGCTGGGATGGGAAGGAGGGGATTTCCCCTCCCTCCGCCTGTGCCACTGGTTTAAATCCAACCACAACTGAGCAGTAAATAAGAGTTACCACCCGGCAGCTACCGGGTGACCTGTGTGCAGTGAGTCAGTGAGCTCTGGCCACACAGCCCTGCAGACATCAGCAGCAGAGGAAGCCTGGGCTGAAAAGTGTATTTTCTTTGGGAGTGTGCTCTCATCTGGGTGAGCCCTGCTGTGCTCCCTGCACGCCAGCACTGCAGATGCACCCTGGGATGCAGTGATGCTGCATGCCAACGCTGCAGATGCACCCCGGGATGCAGTGATGCTGCATGCCAGTGCTGCAGATGCACCCTGGGATGCAGTGATGCTGCACGCCAGCACTGCAGATCCATCCCAGGATGCAGCTCTGCCACCCAAAGCAACAGCAAGTGTCTGCGTGTTGCAGCTCAGCAGTCAGGATACATGGGGCCAGCTGTAGAGCAGCATCAGTGGGACTGTGTGACTTCAATAGCTGTGATTAAAGGGGAGCCAGTGCCTTGTAACGCTGCCGAGCAATCTGTAATCAGCAAAAGAGAGTCGTGGTGCTGCGGATGGTCAAGCTGAGCCTGTAGCAGCTTGGACATATTCATAAATGCCTTGAGGTTACTCACGTGGGGCAGCGTAAATGTTTGAATACAGGGACAGTTCACCAGTGTCTCATGGACCTAACAGAGAGGGATTTGAGGAGACATGTGAGGAGCAGAGCATGTTTTTTTATGAGGAACTTCCTCTCCTGGGCAGATCAGACAAAAGGGGATAAAGCCAAGCAAAAACACACGGCTGCTTATTTACCACTTACATTCAGGAGAGCTGAGCCATACACACCTCCCACTGTTCAGGAGCTGCACATACACATGAGGAGACTCAGGTCCTGCCCCAGAGTTTCCAGTCTAAGATGTGGAATTAAAAAAAAACCAACAAACTCAGAGGAGTAGCAGCTCTGAAATCTCTCTGCAGATCTCCATCTGGTAAAAGAAGTGCAGACAGGGGCATGTTCTCCCCACATCAGCTGCACAGCGAGAGCAGCTTAGATGAACTCTCCTGGCTGGTAATAAAATGATTTTACATATGTAGGAAGCAGGATGTGCAAAGCCCAGGAGTCTGATCTTGTTTCTGAGATCAAACAGAGTCTTATTGTACAGGGGTGTGGAGCTGATGTAACTGTCTAGTGTGCCGGACACAATCGCCGTGGTTACGCAGCTGGACCGGAATAAAGCAAGTCTGTATCTGAACTCATTAATTTTTACAACCAACTGAACCGCTCTGCCTTTTTCTTTCGCCTTTTTGGTGGCAGGGGACCGTCGCGCTGCAGCAGAGGGGCTCTGCCCCCCAGCCATCGGACCCTCGCTTCGCAGCGCGGCAGGCCAGGGAGGGATGGTGGGGGGCAGCTGGACCTGTGCAACCTCCCGGGTCCAGCCGCCCACCATGTCCCCAGGGATGCTCAGCCAGCTGCATGGGTCCATTTCTGAGACAGGCCAGGAGCTGGGGGGGATTTAGGGATTAAAACGTAGGCTTAATGTGAGCAGAGCTGTTGCTCTGTCAGCTACAGGTTATGTCAATGTTTCCATTAGAAAACCCTCGTTTTCAAGGTTTATAGCCTGGCTGTGAAAGTGCCCTCCAGGCTGGGCTCGGCGAGCCAGGGAAACCCGCGGTTTTCTGCTGAAATATTCAATGCAGATGCTTCTAGGCTTGCACATCGCTTTTCACCCGCACGCGAATCGAGGGGGCTTACTTGGTAAGCGATGTGGGCGGCAGGACTCGGCATGCTGCGCTGGGAGCCCCGTGTGAATGGTCCCTGACTGCAGCATCCCCAAGGCAGGGCAGGCAGGGCAGGCAGGGCAGGCAGGGCTGCCCAGCCAGCACTCGCACCGTGGGATCTCAGGCTCCTGGGCGATGCTGCAATGCAAACAACGAGGTGAATTTATCAAGAGACAAACTAGAGGCACAGCGCCAGTGCCAGGGGACAAAGCCGCCGGTGAGCTGTGGCAGGGTGAGGGTGTGGGACTGGGACTCCTTGTTGCTTCTGGCTGCTGGACCAGGAGCAGGAAGCCATGTCATGCTCCTCCACAATAACCATCCCCGAGCTGCCATGGTGGCCCTCCCCAGGAGCCTGGCTGAGAGCTGAGCATCCTGGTCCAGTGCCTGAGATGCAGCCATGGCCTGGGGCCGGCATGAGCTCAGCACTTGGCAGAAGGTTTCATGCAGCGGCCGGAGCCTTGTAAGAGTCTCCCCTGGCCGGCAGCGCGCTGAGCCCGGGTCTGGCTCTGCCTCGGCCCCTCGATCCCAGGAGGGGCTGCCTGGCCACGGGACAAACACGCATCCAGGCCTCCTCCCTTCATCCCATCCCTTTCCACGCCTGGGAAGCTGCTCTTGACACATACTCATTTGCCTATTTTAAAGCGTTGCCAAGAGCACTTGCAGGCTGGGATTTCGCTGTGAGCAGGACCTCCTGGGGCAGGCAAGACTGCTCTCTGCCCTCGCTCTTTCCACCTGCAAGGCTGTAAAAGAGGAGAGAGAGATGCCAGCAAGACCCCAGGGTGTGCACAGCTGGCAGCATGCCTGGGCATCCTCATCCCCTGCTCCCACATCAAGAAACAAACCCAGCTCTGTGTCCTGTGCCCTCGGCTCCGTCCCGTGCAGCCTGTGCCTGTTCCCCGCAGCCCCTCCGCTGTCCCGACTCTGCGCACCCTCTTGCTCCCGTGGACGAGGCCAGCAGAGAGAGGACGTGGCTGTGGCTGGAAGTGGTGGCTGCCATGCCAGGCAGGTTGGGTGCTGGGCTCCCCGACAGCACGGCGCCCAGCTTCCCTTGCAGGGGGTACGCACACATCCCCCTGCCCACCTGCAAGCATCCCTGGCCCCGTGCAGAGGTGCTGCAGGTGGGCGGCTCACCCATCCCAGGCTGCATGTCCCCTCCACCTCCTCCAGCACGGCTAATGGTCCAGAGGGACAGCGCTCGGCCATTGCCAAAATCTGCCCTAAAACACTGCCTACTACACTGAAGTGTATCGTGCATTTTAGCATAGGGTCTCAGGCTATTGCCTGTCCCCAGGCAGGCAAGAGCGGGGCAGCTGGGGTGGGCAGTGCGGGGGAGAGGGCAGGGAGCAGCTTCTGTTCCCGGCTCAGAAACAGCCCGTTCCCATCCCCAGCCATCCCACCCGATCAGGCTCTTCGCTGGGGCTCTGCTCTGCTGCCCCACCATGCCCATGCCACTCCGACCCAACAGAGAGAGAAAAAAAAGGGAGGGGGGATTTAAAAACCCCAACTCCTTGCTGTTTTCCTGCTGCCTTTCCAGTATACTTGAGTTACCATGGTTAGTTTTCCACTGTTCTCCTTGACCCCTGCAGCTTTCCCTTATGAGTTAGTGTCCTGGAATGTCTCTTTACGAGGTGCCTAGAGAAGTAAAGCTGACCTGATGCCAGTGCCCCCACACTGAGGACTTTATGAGTTTTTTAATTTTCTGTCTGGGTGCTCTCACTTGCCTCAAACTTTCCACAGCTGCTAGGATTTATTAACGAAGGAGGTTCGTTTGTGTCCTGCCTCCCCTTCCCCTGTTTGGTGAACTGGTGGTGTTGCTTTGCCAGTTGCTATTTTTTAATGGCTTTTTGGGGGATTGGTTTCAGGAGACCTGGTGGAAGAATTTGCTTGTGCAAGCAAGTCCAAGAGAAACGTGGGGGACACAGATGGGAGCAACCATGATGGGAACACAGAACGTGGCAAGTGGAGCCTGATGGAGGAGCCAGTGCTGGGACCAGGAAAGCTGAAAACAGCCACGTCGTGGCTGCTGGGATGCAAACCCCAAGAATTAAGAGGATAAAATCATTTTAGTTTCCCCAAAATGCATAAATGTTTAAATATCAGAGTGGGAGGGAGGCTCCTCCAGCCAGTCTCCCATGCTGGAGGAGCCCTGGGACACCGAGCTGCAGGCTGCTGAGGAGGAAGAGGCTGAAGTGTGACAGACACGCAGAGGTGTGCTGCGTGGGGAGGAAGATGAGCGAGGCCAAAGGAGCAGAGAGACCCTGCGATATAAACGTGGCCAAAAGGATGAGGAGAGGGGGAGAAGGGACAGACTTTTAAGGCAAGAGAAAAAAAGGCCAAATATTTATTTGTCCATAAAATAAGTCTCCATAGCAATGAAGTGCTTCACAATAGATTTTCAAACAAGCCAGCCACACGGTGCGCAGGCAGAGCTGCCGGAGGGGGATGTGACGCCTGCCCCGGGCACCGCGTTCCCGGGGATGGCCGGACTCGCACGAGGGCCTGCCAGCCTCGCACGGTGGCCGCGTGGCAGGGGACGGGGAGGTGATGCTCCTTGGGGGCACTGGGCAAGCCCCAACCCGTGCCCTTGGGGTGGCAAGTGGGGCTATTTCTGTGCTGGGAGGGGAGGTGGGACCTCCCAGGTGCGAGATGCACAAGCCTGCCCGGGGTTAGGCAGGAAGGAAAAAGGATGTGCTTGCCCAAAATGCTGGGAGAGAAAGGGGCCAGGGGGTGGGATGAATGCACGGCTGCTGCCCGAGGAGCTGGTGATGCCAACCTGGGCTGGCGGCTGCCTCAAGCAAGTGGGACAGACCCTGACACGCCTGGTACGTGCTCTGGGGTTACGGGCACCTTGGATTCATTACCAAGCAGGCAGCATCTCCTGGGTGGGTGCCAGCAACAGCAGCACATCTGTGCTTTGCAGCTGGGACAAGTCCTGCACGGACCACACAGGCAGCGTATGGCCCGCCCCGGGAGGCACAGGGGGTTCCCCAGCCCATCCTGCCCCAGAAGATGGGACATGGCCGAATGGGGCCTTATCCTGAGCCCTGGGCTCTGTGGGCAGCTCTGTGGGCCTGCCGCTCTGCCGGGTGAACTCGGCTGCTGCCTGACCGCAAAATATCTCAGCAGCAGCGTTGAGCACCTCTCCCAGAGCCTGTGCTCAGACAAATGTCACTGCAAATAATTTGGCCCCAACCCGCAGGGACATAAATTCCATTATTTTGATGTCAGCTGCACAATTTGTTCCTGTAAACAAGGTGTTTTAACCTTGCTTCGTATTCATTGTTCTGGCCCACTTTGATTTACTGTAAATGACTGAATTCGTTTTTGATGTGGTGCCAGCGCCCCGTAAATCCTGACACTCTCCGTTAAGAAAGGGAAGAGCCCTCCCCGCTGTTTGGTTTGCAGAGGGTGGCAGCGGGGGGACTGCCGGGGGGTCTGTGCAGGGATCCTGCACCACTCTAAGCAAGGTTTGTCTCTGGCTCTGAGCTTCCACCTGAATTTCCAGGCAGGGAAACAGTCTGTAAGAGGGGAGAAGGCGGCGGGGAGGAGGAGTTGCATTTCTCTTGCAAACCACGAGCTGCGAGCCAGCTTCATCCAGAGATTCATGGCTCCTTTGAGGACGCAGCCGGTGCTTCGAGCTTGCAAGAAAACCCCAGACCAAGCGCAATTTGTGTGGTTTGAGGTTTCATCCCAAGCTGCTTTTAAGTGTTTCAGTTCCCATCACTTCTTCCAGAGTGTGCTGGAGGTGAAAAGGGGCAATAAAACCACGCCCCACAAAACCCACACTTAACTGAACATTTCCCAGCCTGGCAGCACTTGGGGGACGGATCCTTCTGTTACTGCCATCACCCAAATTCCTCCTAACCCCAGCGGCAGTCGGAGCAGACTCCCATTTCCCAGCTGGTAATGCTGCCTGGGTTTTGTTCCTCCTTTGCCTGAGTGTTTCTGCCTGGCCTACCCGGTAATGAAGCCCGGTGAATTTTGGGAGGCATTACTTGTAAGAGACTCTCTTCCCCAGAGCCCGCCTGCCCTGGAAGTGCGAGCCCCCTGTGCCCAGCAGGGACTGAGGCGCCGGCCCCGGCGCTCACACCAGGGTGAGGGATGGACTCGTGACCGGGAGGAAGCCGTGGCCCTGTCGCCACTGAACAATGGGCGGAAAGGGGCCGTGGCCTCGGCCAGCATCCCAGGGATGGGGATGGCTGACAGCCAGTGAGGGCAGGGACCGTGCTGCCTCCACAGGGGACAGACCCAGTCCTGCCCCAGCTGCATCCCAGCCAGATGTCTTACCCTGGCGCTGCCCCACACACAGGAGCTCCTTCAAAGGGAAAGGCTGGAGCTCCTTCCCCAGGTCCTAGAAGTGCGGGAGCGCAGGGAGTTGAGGTGATGCCTGGCGTGGGGTGCACGGTGTGCAGTGCGCAGTGCCCAGTGTGCATGGCATGGTGCACGGTGCACACTGTGCTGTGCCCGATGCCCGCTGTGCGTGGTGCGATGCCCAGTGTGGGACGCCAGTGCCTGCCGTGCATGGCAAGGCACAGTGTGTGGTGCACAGTGCCCGGTGTGCACGGTGTGGTGCAGGTGCTTGGTGCACAGTGCCTGATGCTCAGTGTGCATAACGCGGTGCTCAGTGTGGGGTGCACAGCGTATAGTGCCCGCTGCGCATGCCGTGGTGCATGGTGTGGTGCATGGTGTGTGGTGCCCAGTGTGCAGTGCCTAGTGCCCGCTGTGCACGGGGCCATGCTCAATGCATGGTGCACGGTGCACAGTCGAGGGAGCGCACGGCGCGGTGCGCGGCGTGCCCGGCACGGTGCCCGGTGCGCGGTACGCAGCGTGCGAGGCGGGGTGCAGGCTGTGTGGGGTGCAGCGTGCTGACCTCTCGCTGCCTCTGGCCCTGAGCAGGGGCCAGGAAGGGAAGTGCTGCCGGTCCCGCTGCTTTCATCGGAGATCTGGAGCGCCGAAGCCTGCCCAGATCCTAATCAGTGTGGGAAAGCAACAGCAGGGCCTGCTCTCGCCCTGGCCTGCTGGAGACGCCTTTTATTTTCATAAACTTTATCGCAGCCCGCAGCCCCTGATAAAGCACCGTAAATAAACGGAGGGGAGCGTGGCGGCGGGCCAGGGCTGCTCGCAGGCGCACGCGCTCCCCGCTCCCGGGGGGACGCCCTGTCACACGCCAACTTTCAAAGCCTTCCTTATACTCCCCCGCCGCCGTCCGGCGCAGGGAAACCACATGGCCTGGCTGCTGGGGGGCCAGCCGGGCAGCCAGCGCCCGCCGGCAAATTCCTGCCCTGCCCCAGCCTCCCCCAGTGACCCTGGCCTGTCACCAAGCCGGGGTCCTGCTCCCAGTGCTCAGCACAAGCCATCACGGGGCCATGGCAGCTCAGGATGCAGCTGGCCCCCCACCCAGGGACCAGGCATCCTCTGCCCCCACCCCGGGACCAGGCATCCTCTGCCCCCACCCCAGGACCAGGCATCCTCTCCAGGTGGCGAGAAGGGGGTCACATCCCACCACAGGGCTGAATCAGGAGCAGGTCCCGGTGCCTCCCCCAGGGCTTCTCTCTTCTTGAATTTGAGGATTGCTGGGGCTTGCCACAAATTAACAGTTTGGGCTGCTTTTTTTTCTTTCTTTCTTTTTTTCCTTTGCTAAAAAGTTTGGGTTTTGTTTAAAAAGGTTTACATTCTTCTGGGAGCATGGAAAAACAGGATCTGGGGGGTTGTTTCCATTCTGGCTCCGCAGACTAACAAAGACAAAAGTTAACCCTTTTCCATTTCTGTTTGGAGTTGGGGGTGAAAGGCATCCCTGCCCGGGCTGGCCGCTGTCCCACAGCTCCCGCCAGCTCCCAGCCGCGGGGTGCCCAGCTTCCCTGCAGCCTCATCTCCCCTTCAGTATCCCCCTCCCATTGCAGGCAGCAGCTGGGGGGGGAACACGTTTGCTTGTGTTTCATTTTGCACCGTGACTTATGGTAGTTAATTTTAAGCCGTACTTTACCCCAGGATTTGCAGAAAGCAGCTTGCTGCAACCAGGTACCAGGTTTTTGCTCCTACACGTGACTTCCCTCGCTGCAGCGGGACGAGCTGCCTGGGACCAGTGCAGGAGGGTTTCGGTTACTGCTGGTTTACACCCTGCCTCCAGTGCCGTTTGCAAGGGAGGCTGCCCAGCTGGTGCTGACAGCTTCTGCTGTTAAACCAACTCAGTTTAATACAGAAATAGCTCAGACCGTAGCGCTGTGAATTAAAGGTATATAAATTGCACACCACATCACGTGCGCCAGAGCTTTGGCCAAGGGCAGCTAGTCCAGTCCACTCCAGCCAAGCTGCGGTGGGTGCCCACGGGTGACTGTCACCTGCATTTGCCCAGGCACCGTGGGCTCTGTAGGGCTGCATGGGAACCCCTTGTCTGCATTTGCCCCGTCAGCAGCATCGCTTGGGGCTCCCTCCGTGGCTCCAGGGCTGCAGCAGAGGTGGCAGTGGGCAGCAGCCTGGGGGGACATCGTCCCCTGCCCGCATCCCCTCTCACAGGGGCACGCCGCAGCATGCCCTCCCTGCTGCTTCAGCCTCCTCCCAGCTTTTCAGCCCATTTCTCCAGTTTGCCACAATCCTTTTTCTGTCTGTGGCCCCAGCCTTGCATGGCATGCAAGTGTAATAAATACACTCTCTGTTTCTCCACACTGGCCATCAATGGGAGCGCTCAATAGTGGCTTTCCTGCCCCACAGTGAGCCATTGAGAGCTGCTCTCGCAATACTGTCCCCCTGCTCGCTCCGCACCCATCCTGCGGCACCCTGCCTGGCCCCGCTCCCCACCGCCCTGCCGGAAGGGCAGGCAGAGCACCCTGTGCCTGCCCGCAGCTCCCATCCCACAGCCGCCGCTACTTCTCCTTCTGTGGGCTTGTTATACCCCGCTGCTGAAGGAAATTAACTTGGCCTGACGTGTCTCATTCTTGACAAAGTCATGTCAGATATTACTCATCTCTGTGCTAACTTCCAGATGCTCACAAAACTGCCTCGGATTATCCATGCCAGTATTTTTCTGGGGTGGGAGGTGCGATGGCTGGGCTGTAGCCCCCCATTCCTCCTTTGTCTCTCGGTAAGATGGGTACTGTGGTTGCTGGTCTTGGGGTACCAAGAGAGCATCTTCCCGGTGCTCTCACAAGACACCACTGATGGGTCTGAGATCTCAGCAGGGAGTTTGATCTAAGTTTGATCCTAAGATGGATCAGGCCCAGCCAATCTGAAAACACTAAACACACCATATAATATTTTATAGTAAAAAATATTGAGGGGTTGTTTCTCCTCCTTCCATACTACTTTTGCCTCTGATATAAAGATGCATGTTGTGGAGGGACTGAACCCTCCACTATTACAAAGGAGAACTACTTTATTTTCCAGGCTCACCAGAAGTTTGTGAAGAAAAACACACTTTCTGCAATGGTTTCCACTCTTGGAAGAACATCTCCTTCTGTCAACAGGAACGCTTTCCTGTTGGATGTTCCAGTTACACTCCATATAATCTTTCAGACGAGATCTCTAGATGCTCTGCTCCTCCTTGTGTAATATTTTGGCTCCGGGTCTTGGCTCTGTTGAAAGTGAAGGAGTTTGAGGGCTCTCTGGGGCTTGGAGGATTTGGCCCATGGGACAGCAATGGAAAACATCCAGAATTAAGACTATATTTATGAGACTCCTTAGGAGGGACACTCAAAGGTCACTGGTTTCTCACCCAGGAGTCCCCCTGGGGAGCTGGGAAGCACGGGGTGCTGGTCCCCCTTGCAGTGATGGTGCACGTCAAGGTCATGTCTACAGCATGAGCTGCCTCCACGTCCACACCCTGGCTCCTGAGGGACATGGGCTCCTTCTGGAGGTTCCAGCTGCGAGACAAGCCAAGGCCCATCTCCAGTGTCCTGCGTGTCTGAAAGCCTCTCGGGACACTCCAATGGGACATGGCATCGGCCACATGACCAAGGAGCGTCCTTGAACTTGCCTCCCTGGGGTTCTATTCTTTAAGGTGCTGGCAGTGAGAAAACCCTCTCCACGCCCTTCCCCCACCTCAAAGCATCCTTTATAAAAATAAAGTGCCCAAAATAACCCTAGACAGTGCTTGACATTTGCCAGACAGCTGCTCTCAAGAGTGCTACAAAGGTTATGGATTGCGCTCTGCTTCCCTCCTCCTCCCGCCCCACCGCCGCCCGCATGAACCTTGGAGCAGGGCCAGGTTTCATGGGAGTCTCATCGTTTGAAAAAGCCAGATTTGAGAGGGAGCCGGGATGTGGGGAGCTGTCTGTGGGTCACTGCCTCCCGTCCCAGCTGGGCAGCTCAGAGCAGAGCTGGGGTGACCTCCCCAAGGGGAGATGCAAACCCTTGCATTAGCACTGCCCACGCCTGGAACTGGCAGGATGCTACTGCAGAAGCCCGGTGACCACGGTGCAGGGCTGTCCCCACCTGCGAGGTGTTGGGCATGCACCTTTGCTTGGTCTTCCATGTGTCTGAAAGCACAAGGAGAGGGACTGCCCTGTGGTGTGCACCTCATCCCGTGCAGCCAGGAATGGGGTTGCACCTGGCTGCAGGGTCACAGCCAGACCTAATGGGTCCTCAACAAATGCACGGTCAGCCCAGAAGACCAGCGGTACCTGGGAAAGTCACAACTCAAAGGAAGACTTGGGAGTCATCTTGGGTCAAAGTCCCAGCCCAGGTGTAAGGAGTCGTGCAGCCTGGGGAAGGAGCAAGCAGGCTGAGAAACCTGCAAGAACACGGTGACCAGTACTGGAACTGGCACCAGGAGAAGGATGTGGGGACGTGGCAAAAGGCCAAAGGAAGGGCCTGGCCAGGCAAGCCTTGTGATGAGAGGCAAAAGGGACTCAGCTTAGCAGAACAAAGGTCGAAAGGCAATTTAAGCACCTGCAAGAGTCTGTGGACCTTCCTTCCGAGGTGAAACTGGTCCTGTGTAGCCTGGAGCGTTTATCATCCTTCTTTGGAGTGTCCAAGAAGAGTTGCAGCTGGGGACAGGGCACTAGCTGTGATCTGAAGGGCATCTGAAATCGCACAGGAAGTCCCCTTCCTGTGGAGCTTGGCTGGTACATCTCATACCAGAACAAGGTCTTGATATGGAGGAGGAGGAAACTCCCTTCTGTAGGGCCAGCGTTTTATACAGTGAACAGAAAGTCACAATCTGAGCCTGAAAAGTGAAAGGTGCAAACTTTTAAATTAAATACATAGAGAAATAGTTGAAATCCATGATCTTAATCAAAATGAGAATTCAGCAGCGTCAAGGCATGACCCAGTTCTTCTATCTAGTAACCAAATAAATATATACATGTATCTTAAGCAAAAGAGTCAATAGCCTTTAAATAGGAAAAAAACATGCAGGCAGGAAGGAAATTTATCACTTAGGACAGAACATGGTCTTTGAAATGTTAAATACAACAAAAATTGTTTTAAACTGTGCAAGTTAGCAAGAGAGGCCTCAAAGACCACGTAAGTCCCAGCAGCTTCACAAGGCTCATGAGGCAAGGAGGCAACCAGCCCACAGGGAAAAGGGCAGGATCACAGCCAGCTCCATCCATGACGTTATCAACTTTGGGAGAAACCAAATATTGGACAGCTTCAGGTGTGGGTTTGTTTTCCTTTACCACAACCATGGGGCTTGCTCCTGCACAGGGCAGGGTTGTCCCCACTCCCCGTGCAGCCCTCGGGGCTCTGCTGTGGCTGAGAGATGAGGGTGGCGGGACGCTAGAGAAGCCGTCCAAGGGGGTTGGTGGGTCTGGCAGAGATGCACAGCCCAGAGGAGCCTCACAGACAACCTGGCATGCTTGGCTTTTTTTCCCCTCACTTTTATGTTTACGCAAATGAAGGTTTCCAAGGAAGTGCTGGTACCGGCTGAGGCTGTGCTGCCAGTTTGCTGCAGGATCTGTCTCATTTCCTGGGCCATGAGACTATTTTAAGGACTCTCCAGATCTCCGAGAAAAGTCACTTTTAAGATGTTTTTCCATGCCTGTTTCTCCAGCCTGCACACTGATTTGTCCCTGCAGCTTCACCACCCAACAACTTTGATGTCTCGAGTCTGACACGCTCACCTCTGAAGCATTTCCCATCACATGTCTGCTGTTTATACCTTCGAGGCACGCAGCCACCCTTTTCTGTTTAAGGACTGTCTTGACCACATCAGTAGAGTGAGAATTTCTAAAAATAGATGAACTGGCAAACTTCACAATCTGGAAAATGACATGCTTTTGAAATCTTTGGAAAAGAATGGATTCCTTAAAGTATAGTTTACAAATACTGATTTCATTATTTATGGTAGCTGTAAAGCACGGTGCATTCGGAAAGCATCGCCCCGTTGAAGAAGTGTGTTACTCATTACCATGGCTTTAGTGTTCCAGCATGTTCCTCAACTGAAATTTAGCCAAGAGAACAAGCTGGGGGCATACACAGGGGCAGCCTGGGGGGAAGCTGTTTCTCATTTCATGTTGGAAAGGGGCGATGAATAGGAGAAAGGGGGACTCGTTGGGACTGCAGGAGCCTCTGCTAGAGTCTCTCAAGGCACCAGACAAAAAGGGCAATGCAAAGAAGCGAAAAAGTGGCAAATTCACAGCTGGAAAGAGAAAGGAATAGATTTTCATGGAGTGAACCCTCAGCCCAAGACACCTGGTGGGACAAGGATGGAGCTGGGTATCAGAGTGGTGGGACACTTCTCTGGCTAAGGCACTGGGCACTGAAGGTTAGGCACAAAACCCACGAGTTTTGGAAAGAAACACCCATGCGTGAAGCACCTACAGGGTCTCAGATGGGTGTTTTTCCTCCACGCCTGCACACTCAGTGCTCTTTCCTCCCGGCTCTCCTTCGTACACCCAAAATTTCATACATTCTTTGCTGTTCTTCCTTCAACACTTTGCTCAAGCGCAGCAGTCTCTGACATTTCTTTTCTTCAGATATGCCATGCTAGACAGAGACTACCACTCCTCCAAGTCTTTTGAAAAGCACCCAGTTTGCCCAGGAATCTTTCTCAGGATCCCAGGATTTAAATTTCTCTGGGATCGCTGTTTTTCCCCTGCCACTATGTTGTCTCTCACCCACTCAACTTTTTTCATTCCTAAAGTCACTGGTAGCCAAGGGAACATGCTCCTTTTTATGCCAACTGTCCTGGTCTTATTGTTTCTTTTAAAAGATCTATTGCACCATTGCTCTCCTCTCACTATTTCCACTACTGTATTTGTAGACGCGGGTAAGTATTGCAAGACCGCCTGCACCTGTTCCTTCGCGTCCTCCTTCTCCTCTGCATCTTGCCCTTCTGGGAAACCCTCCTGCAGGAATTCCTTGCCCAGGCTTGTGTTTCACCCTCGAGCCGTACCTTTGGAGCTCTGCGACCATGCCCTCAAGTCTTGGCACTGCAGAAGCGAGAGGTTTCTCAGGAATGTTCTCTAAGGATTTGGGGTCTGCTTCAACTGTTGCAGCCATGTATAGATGCATGAGTGTATACATATATATACTGGGGAGATTTCTGGCAGCCCACCACAATGGCAAGCGACTGGAGGGTAACTTCTCGGCACTGAGGGCAGTGTCCCCACCCCCTCTGCCTCTGCTGGTCCCCTGCGGGAAGCTGCTCCGGCTGCTGCTCCTGAGCACCCGCACGGCCCCTTGCTTTGGAAACGCTGCTTCAGCTTTGTCCTGAGGGGATGCTGCGCCTCCTAAGACCTTCTCCAAGTGGCTGTGCCAGTGCCGTTTGCACAGTGGTGGCTGGAATGGGGATCTTCAGGACTTTTCCTGTTCCTCCTTATATACGTGTGCTCTGGGAGGTGCATGAACATACCCATCCATGGTGCTCTGCTGTACAGATGAGGGGAAGCTGTTCCTCCCACATGGCGAGAAAATCCCTGCCATTACAACACACTCCCCTGAAAACCTTACGGGCTGTGTCCTCAGCTGCTGCCTCCCATGGTCAGCATGGCTGGGCGCGTGTCTGCCCTTGGCTCTCACCTAGCTAATCACACAACGGGGCACAGACTGTCTTCAACACAGCAAAACACTCAGATATCCGACCCGTGAGATTCAGCAATGCATTGGACAGGACTGAAACCCACTGCGGGCGCCAGCACCCAGCCAAACTCCCATCGGCAGCGGATCGGCACTTACCGGTGAAGGGAGCTTGCACACATCTGGGTCCCATCCCCACATTGCCCTTGGCTCATCTCCCTGGTGCTGGGAGCTGCCCGAGGAGGTAAGCAGCTCGCCCAAAACAAGGAGTTAATGCTGTGCTGTGATTATTTGGTCTCTGATGTATTTATAACTTTTACATCTATCTGACAGTTTATGGCCAGGCAACATTACAAGGGACAACTGCTTTCCATTACTCACTGCCATGAACTCTCATTCATGGCTTTTTTGCCTCCCTGTGATATCATGTTTGCACGGCACGGGGCGGGGGCCCGGTGCTGGCCCCCACCGGCACAACCCAGGATGCCCCAGGAGCTAAGCAAACAGATTGCCACCACACAGAGACAGACCTCATCTCCAGCCAGCCCCTCTGTGAAGGACTTGCTTTTCCAGGATGGATTTTGTGTCAGTAACCCCCCACCTTAAATAAATCCCATCCCAGAGTGGCCCACTGCTGGTGCAGTCCCACGTGAGGTTGCATGGAAAAAGGAAAAGAAAAAATGACTGCAGGGGGGGCAAAAGCACCTTCCTTGGCCCATTTGCAAAATGAGACAATGAGGTTTAAAATTTTCCAGGGAAGGGGAACGTGCAGAGCTCCCTGAAGCAGGAGCCGCATGCAACACCCCCCCTGCCTGCACACCCCTGCCTGCCTGGCCCTGTGGACGCCCCGGCTTCGGTGTCAGCCACCGCATTGGCATCCTCATCCCATGTCTCAGCTGACAAGGGGACAGCGAGGACTTTACACCATCAAGGCATGGGGAAAGTGTGACTGAGGGACAAATGTCACGCGTATGCCGACGGCACCAGACCCGGAGCATGCAGACAGCTCCTCCAGCAGCCCTGGCTTGGCTGCGAAGGGAGGTAAGAGGACACCGACCCACCGCCGACAGCTCCTGGCACCAACCCTCCCTCCTTTCTCTTCCTGACTGAAATTTTCCAGCCTGCAGGTCCCGCTGCGGCCAGAGCTGGGGGCAGACATCTCACTCCAATTGCACCCTGCAGAGTGCTGGAGCGGGAACGTTCCTGCTCTGCTTCCAGGCAGTGTGATCCCAGAGACAGACCCATCTGCCCACCGTGTGCAACCTCGTCCCTGCACGCTCCAAGCCTACAGGAGGCTTTACAGGGGCAGCTGCATGCTGCACGAAGGGATCAGTGACTGCTTGGGCTTGGAGAAGCCATGCTCCAGCCACTCAGTCCTGCTCGGCCAGATGGGACACAGTCTCTCCTTCACCTCCTTCCTGAGCATCCTCCTCCTGCCTCTCCCCTGGCCTCCTCTGTCTCTGCTGTCTCTAAAACACCACCCTCATTCCTGGATACCTCGGAGTTGTGGTTTCCCCCTGCCTGGATTTGATCTGTGCCCATGTTTGAGCTGATATCCAGCATTTCCCTCCAGTCTGCCATCACGGTGAGACATAGGGACTGTCTCATGGCTAAAGCAGTTTGCAGCCCTGCAAGGTTACAGCCCACTGGTGTCCCCATGGGGCCTGGGAGTGTCCACAGGGCAGGTGCTGCAAGGGGTTGCGACACTGGCAGAGAGGCATCTGTGACCATGAGGCATCCATGACCATGAGGCATCCCCCTGCCTTTTGGGGCCACCCTGATGCTGGGGCTCTGATACGCCCATGTGCATTACGAGATGACACACATTCACATACGCATCTTCTCCCTTTGCTCCGTGAAACTGCTTTGCATTAAAGTCGCTTCTCACACCTGCAAAGGTGCTGCTTCTCCTCTCCCCACATCATCCCATCAGGGCTGCACGCCTGAGTCCCAGCTAGCCGAGGAAAGACAGCTTATAAAATAAAAAGGGCTTCCCAGAGCTTGCCTTGCAGAGCCCATCGCCCGCCGCCAGCTGCAGACAAGCAGCGTGTGTAAACGGAGCAAGCTGAGAGCCCGGCTCAGCCCCCCGCAGCTGGCAGCAGCTGGGTGGGCAGGACGGAGCAGCAAGCTGGGGATTAGGGAGCGCAGGCGAGGGGTGTGCCAGGGCCCGTGGTTTGGTGGGAGAGCCAAATCCACCACAAACCCGCTCCCCACAGCCCCTGGTGTCAGCGACACCGTGCCGGAGGCTCTGCAGCTTCTGCTGTGCTGGCAGAGGTGAGGTGAGGGGAGCTGTCAGCAGGTCTGGCGTGCCCCATCTCCCCTCTCTCCTGGCCCACACTGCTCCTTCCAGCTCGGGGATGGGGACCAGCAGGTCCCTGGGGGTCTGTCCCCAGCCACTCAACACAGGCAGGGGAGAGAGCTGGTGGGGCTGGGATGGTTTGCTCTCCCACGCCTCCCACCCACTCCCATTCCCTTATCTGAAGGGTGCTGGGGTCTTCCGCATCCCCAGCACCAGACCGTCTCCTGCGCTCCTCTGGGAGCAGGGGGCTTTGGCTGGGTGCAGGTTTCTCTCTGCGGCTTTCAGGAGCAAAGCCAGGGGCCAGTGGGGAAAAGGAGGGGGGAATAACTTTTCTCTTTGGAGGAGAGGCTGCTGATGGGTGATTAATGGCTGTGGCCAGACCACTGTGCTTGTGCCATCTGATAAGAGACCCCCTGACAAAACAGACCTGTTGCTGGGGAATTCATCATGCCTCACTCAGCAGCCATCAGATAAGAGCGGGGCTGGGTACGTCCCATTCATCCCATTCATTCCCACTTCTCCACCCTCTCCTTTCACCCTGTTTGCCAGAGCGTTTCCTTCTCAGAAGTGAACTCCGAAAGCACAGGGATGCCGTGCTATGTGTGGGGGAAAGAGCCAAGGCCGACCCTTTTATAGGGTTTAGGAACAGGGGTTTTCAGTCTTGTGCTTTTTATTAGTCACCTTGTAGGATCTTGCCCGCTTTTTTCTCTCCTTCCATGAAAATCACCCATCTTTAAACCAAGGAGTCGCACTCACAGGGAGAGGGCATCTCTGGGGGTGGCAACATCTCGTCATGGATAATACACCTTTCATGGGTGAAATGCTGCCGGGTGACAGTGAGAACTGGTTCTGTGTCAAACTCTGCCCACCCCACAGCTCTCAGCCAAAAACCAAACTTGCCACACTTTAGTCAGGGGTTACTCTTTCAGCTCCCACAGGAAGGAGGGGGCTTTTGGGAGGCTTATGGGATTTATCATGCAATAAGGGCGCTTAATGAAATTAGTGATCTCCAGCAACCCTGGGGTCACATTTTTCTCCCCTGAAGGATGGAGAACGGGGAATGGACCCCAAGCAGGGCAGGCACCAGTCGGGGTACACCACCACGGACCATGCACCAGCCCCACGCCCAGGACACTTCCCACAGCTCTTCTTCAAAAAGGCTGTTGCACGCAATGCCCTGGAGCAGATTGAATTAGAGCTAATAAAGCGGTGGTAATTTGCAAACTGGAAATGCTCCAGAGGGCCCAGGACTAATTCATTAAAGTCTTCCTCCTCCCCTCCCTTGCCCTGGAGGTATCTGGTTGCAGGTAGCCAAGCTGTAGCCCTGCTCTCCTGCCTTGCCTTCCGCGCCCCAGCTCCTGCGCTTGCTGTCGCTCCCTCATTTTCAGTGTTCTCCTGTCCTGGAAGGAACTATTTGCAAATGATTTGTTGAAAAGCTTTCAGATTAAAGATAGGACCAAAGATTGATGGAAATAAAAATTTAGCATCAAAGAACTATTTTGGTTGAAAATTTTTTTGGTATTAAAAAGGTAGTTGTTACAGAAAGCATTTGGTTTTAGGGTAAAGCTTTCAAGTATAAAAGAGCTTTTGCTTTTTATCACACTAGCACTTGAATAAAACCAGATATTTTTAAAAGATAACATTTGGAATTTTGTTTTCCTTTTGAAAACAAACTAGGAATTAGAGTAGAAAATATTTTTAAAAATCAAAACTGCCTAAAATGGTTATTTTTGACCAGTTCTGCCATAGTCCCTCCTTTTCCAGAGGTGAGAGCTCCCAGGACTTGGCAGGGTTGGGTCCTTGTCACAGCATCCTGTTCCTCCCTTGTCAAGGTGGGTGAGTGATGCTGACCCCCCCAGACCTCTCCCAAGGCCAGCGGCGACAGGCAGCTCACAGTGACACAGTGCTGACACTGTGGGAAAACCTGTGGGGCTGGGAGGGGGGGACAGCCCCTTCCTCCCTGCGGGCGTACAAGACCTGCCTGTTGGGGACAGCAACCCAGCGTGAGGGCTGGGGGTGAGGTGGCACCTCAGCCCCCGGGTGCAGGATTCCGGCTCCCAGCCGGGCACCCATGAGTGTCTCACCAGGCACCTGATTTTTGCAATTTTGGGCTAGCCAAGGGGCTGTGGGACTTGCTGTCCTGCTTGCTACCCCTTGCACTCCCTGTGCTGCGCGTGGTGGTGCAGGACCTGCTTGCAGGGGTTTCGAGCCCGCTGCTGGGGGTTCAAACCACGACAGCCCCTTGGCCGGGTTTCCCAAGCTGCCTTATGGCAGCAGGTGCCTTGAATTTGAGCCGTGGGCTGAGTCGGGCGTTGAGAGCTCGGGGTGGCTCTGCCATCCCAGCAATGTGCCCGCTAAGCAGGGATCAGCAGCGAGGAGAAACATTATCCCGACGGGCCCCGGGAGCGCTCAGCAGCTGAGGTCAGAGCGGAGGGGAAGCTGCCGGAGCCCTCGGCCCGCCGGCGGTTCCCTGTCGGCATTTCTGCTGCCCTGCATGCCAAGAGTGCTGCCTCCCAGTGCTGCTGGCTGGGAGGGAGGGTGGGAGCTGTGGGGATGTGCTCCAGGCCACTGCAGCTGTGGCACCTCCGGCAGCAGGCGGGGAGCCCCAGCCCCATGCACGGAGGTGGCCGGGAGCACACCGGGACGCACCCCGGCACCGGGTGATGGAGGGGAGCCAGAGTGGGCAGCCAGCTGTAGGACCCCGGACACGTTGCACCGGCGCTGTGCAAAAGCCAGGCAGGGGACAGTGTAGAGCACTGGGCTTGGGGCAGGCTGCCGGACTGGGGCAGGCTGCAGGATCGGGTTTTGAGAGATTTAGGGTAAAAAACGGGCTCACGCACACACAGCCAGCAGGTCCACCGTATCTTCATGCCATAGCACAGTCCATGCGTGAATAACGCACGATTTCTTAGTGCGTTCTGGGGGGTGGGCATTTAGTTACTGCTTAGAAAGCACTGAGATGTCCCCTGATAAGGAATTTTGAAAAGTTCATCTTTAGAGCTCCTGACAACCCCTAGCACCCCCAAACTCCTGAGTTCAAAAATTACAGACTATCCATCAGCTGCCTTCTCCTTGCCCCCAGTTCTGAGCCCGGCTGGCACTGAGGGCTGCTCTCCGCAGACACAAGGACTCGGCAGTTGCCTTTCTCACAGGACAGCAGCCCCCGCACAAGGCTTGGCCGGGCAGAGTCACTCACGGATGGTCGGTGGCAACTCTGGGTGCTGCCGGGCTCCCCCATGAATGCAGGGGAGGTTTGGGTGAGCTAATTCACTCTTCCCACGTTTGCATCCCATGAGTCAAATGCGGCCCAGCAATACACCCAGTATATAAACACGATCATTAGCCCTTATATACATTTATGCATACACAGTGCAGTGACTCACTGAGGAGGGGCAGCGCAGACAGGGACGGGGAGCCCAAACTGCCTTTAAAAGGGCGCTGGTCCAGCACGAAGGAGATGACGTGCTGCCATAGCAGAGGGCTGGTTAAACCTCACCCTTATGTTTCTTCTTCCTTCCAGTGCAATCAAACCTCTGCGAAGTGTCACTAAGGCCAACGCTCATTTGAAACCAAGCCTGCAAGCCTCGGGAAGATTTGGCTGATCCTTTGTGAATATTTGACTGACGTGTTTGGAAAGTGTAACAAAACCCGAATTGGAGAAGGGCTGCAGGAGTTGTTTGCTTTTCTTGCTCAGTTCTGGCAAGGAGAAACTGCTGACCCCGAGCTTCCAAGTTCAGTTCCTCCTCATGCGAGCTGCCCCGCTTCAAGGGCTTTCGGGCGAGGAGTTTAGGTCTACGCCTAGCACCCACAGCAAACATTTTCTCCACTTGAGAGGCCGTGTGGGGATACTTGCAGCAAGCAGCAGAGTGGCAGGCGCAGCTTGCAATCAGGGTCTGCCCCAGCTTCAAGTGGGGACACAGCTCAGCTCTGACACGTCTGATGTCCTCCCAGTGAGAAAGGCTGTGAGCCATCGCAGCAGTGAAAAAGGTGCTGGTGAGGTGCTGGAGCCCCAGATTTTCTCTCTGTGCTGGAGCTTATCCACAGCAGAGGGCCAGAGAGGCTGCGCTGCCATCTTCGGTTTGCAGAGATAAGCCCAAGCCACCCTGTTCAGTCAGTGCCTGGGTCAGACTTTTCCCAGAGCCTGGGAGCATTTGCATCCAACGTTTGGCTTGGCCCATGGTCTCTAACACCCCGTGGCCTCATTTTGTACCACTAGTATCAGCATCTGTCTGTCTGCAGCAGGCTCCCGATTTGCACGGATGCAATCCAGGAAGGACTCCAAACTAATTTCATTAGAGCTTTGCTTTTTGGGGTTTGGTCAACAGGTTTAAAGGTAGCTGAAAGCCTGAGCTCTGCTTCTGCCTGACCTTCTGAATTTGTGTAGCTCTGACCAGGTAGTCAGCATCGCTCTCCAAAGGTTTCCGAAATAGCAAAGGCTGCACCACAGGCTGATTGGAGTCATGAAGAAGTTGATGGCAGGGCAGTATCAGGGATATTCCAGCCCTCCACTAGCTGCAGGGCATCCAGAGCACTTTGTGGGGTGGGGAGGAGTGATTCTGCCTCTCTTCTTACACCCTTAAAGCTATTATTGGCAATGGACCCACCATAACATTTGACTAAATACAGCAGGAGCTGTGGAATCACATCTCTGGTGAATCAAGAGTCTGAGTGTGGCCGTTGGCCAAGCAGCGTGCCCTGGGCACTCCAGGGTCTGGGGAGCAGGCTCTGACTCCTGAGGACTGCTCTTACGTTAGGGGGACCAGGTGGGAGACGTCATTTGGGGTCTGCAGGGCCAAGCTCAGCGCTGGACCCAGCAAGGAGCACTGCGGCCGGCTGTGCTAGCAGGGGCTGAGGGTACATTGGCATCTCTTGGACAAAGCGTCTAAAAATCAAAGTGAAATTTCAGACTGCAGCCATCCTACCCCGTTATAAAAACCTCAGCCACCCAGCTGGGAGCTGTGGCTTCCTGTGGAAGATGCTCTCACAAACTCTGCTCCCAGAGAGCACGGAGGCACCTGGTCACTGGTGATAATGTGGGCCAGGAGCTACAGCCGACATGGACCTGGGGCTGCAGGTTGGGGATTGTCATCCTCGTTCTGCCTGGTCTGGGTTGTGGGCAGGAGTAGGAGAGCGGGGCAACATTGCAGCAAAGCAGAGCGCAGAGAAGCTAAGAAGCTTTATTTTAATTGATCCAAGTTCACTGAGCCTGCCAAGTTAATGAGTCCCCAGCAAGCAGCTTTAACGAGAGCCCGTGGCAGGCTTAGGAGAAGGAGATGAAAATGAGGGCAGAAATAGATGCCTGTCTGTAGAGCCTGATCGGCCGGGGCCAGCGAGGCGAGGAGGAGCCAGGGAGGGCTGGCGGCAGGTGTGGGGGCACCAGCCTCCTGCCGAACGTGCTGCTTCAGCACTTTGCCTTGCTGTCCTCCTGCCCAGCCCCAGCCCCCTTCTCCCGCTTCCTGGCCCGGCGAGTAATCCCCTGGCAGGGGGCTGGGGCGAAGAGGGGGAAGGGCTGTTCCCCACCTTCTATCCTGCTTGGTCTTGCTTTTGTCTGACTTTAGAGCTGCTGGCGTGGGGGGTCCCTCAGTGGGGCAGCCAACCCCTCCACACCGAGCTGGGGGCCACGCTGGGGCTCCAGCGCTGAGCCCCTCTGGGATATGCCATGTCAATGGCTGCTGCAATGCCCGAAAGGGCCATGGTGAGCAAGGAGGAAGGAGCTGGCTGCTCCCCCAGGAGCTGGGGCATGGGCTGCAGGAGCATCCCCCCACAGCACCCGGCATCTCCTGCCTTCCCATGGCAGCCAGGGCAGCCATGCCTGCTTGCTGGAGCCCCGCGCCACTCAGCCCCGGCCGGGCGGACTGACCACTGCTGGGCCCTGGCCAGCTCCAGGCACCACGGGGCCTGAAAGGGGCCATTGTCTGCCCAGGGCTTTTGAAGAGTCTTGTACAAGTGCCAGGTGGTGCGGGGGCAGCTCCCGGCTCCCCGCGGCTGCTGCTCCTGCTGTCAACACCCCACACACCCTTCGCTTAGAGAGAAAAAAACACAAGAAGTTTGTGTGTGGGAAAATTGGTTTTCTAAAGGAAAAAAGGGGCAGCAGCCCTTCCTTCCCCACCCATGGTGGCCGCGGCAGGCGCTGGGGGCTCAGATGTTCTTTGTCACCCGCGGGGCTGGGGGTTGGCAGCGGATCCCCACGGGAAGGAGCGGGAGCGGAGCGCGGTTCCAAGGGCCGCGAGCCTGTGCTCCCGCGGCGCGGCCGGGCTGGGGCAGGGCAGCTGCTGCGAGTTCACTGGAGCAGCACTTTCCCACAGTCTGGAGAAGTGACACATGGCTCTCACACATTCCTGCGCCGGCAGGCTCGGCCGCTCTTGGCCCCGAGTCAAGGCAGGCGGAGGGCTGCCGCTGCCGGGAGCTGCTGATTAGCAGGTTCCGACTTTGGCACCAGCCTGGCCCTCGGAGGGCGAAGGAGATGGAGGGGGCAGAGCAGGCCTGGGGGGGTTTGTGCAAGCTGCTTAACCCTTTGAAGGCAGGCGCTGAGCAAAGCTTTTCCCCCAGGGATTTTTGCCCTGCCACGCCTGCCCTACCTTCGCTGACCCATGGCGCGGAGGCCAGCTGCCTGCGCTCCCTGCCCGCGCTGCAGGCATCTCCCCCACACCGCCCCATCGCCCCTCGCACCCCTCGGCGCCTCCCCCAAGCGCAGGCGGGGTGTGCATGCGGGGCGGCCTTGGTGCCAGGAGGAAGCGTCTGAGCCTGGGGCTGATCCTGCCAGCCACCAGCCCCGCTTCCCACGCGGGCTGGTCAGCCTGCCTGCACTGCATGGCACGGGGGGAGAGGGGCTGGCAGCGTCCTGGTGGGCACTGGGGCAGCCTGGGAGCACCACGAGAGGTGTCACATGAGTGCAGGAAGAAAAGGGTGTCCCCACATCCTCCCCGGGATGGCAGCGCAGCAGCAGCAGCAGCTGCCCCGGGTCAGGGTCCTCTTTACATTCAAGGTTTGCTCTCCCATGAGCCTTCGCAGATGTGCGTGGGGTATTTTTTTCTTGCTCAAGGGGGATGTGTCTGAATTTGTGCTGACTTCAGAGCCTCATCCCATGCATGGGGGAGGTTTGGGGTCACAAGATCTTAAGCCCAGGGAAAGACTTGCAGGTTCCCAGGAGGTCCAGGTGAGTATCTCCCAGGGCTTGGGCAGTGCCGTCCCCAGCCCTGCTTGCAGCCAGGAGACTCGGGGACCCAGGAGGATGTCTGGACTGTGCCCTAGGAAGAACAGTAGCCCCTTGCCAGCATCCGCACAGCCCCTGTCCTTGCTCAGGGAAAGGCACCTGTGTCGGCAGGAGAGAGGTGCACCTGGGCGTACTTGGCGCCTGCCTGGCCCTTGCTGCTGCAGGCGAAGGATCCGGCCGCACACCGGGGCTGGTGATTCATGGTGTGGCGTGACCGGCATCAGCCCTGTCTGCTGGAGCGGTCCAGGCGGTTCCCAGCCTGCCTCCGCCAGGGCCTCCATCCCGCAGAGCTGGCAGAGGGCCCAGAGCAGTGTCTGCGGGGCTGGCTGGGGGGCTGCTTCTCACCTCTGTGCTGAGGTGAACCCTCCCTTGCGATAACATCAGTTTCCCAACCCTGCGGAGGCTGCGGTGCTCATTCCCATGGAGCACCCGTGGCCCCAGCCCCTTTCCTTCAGGAGCCCAAAGCAGGGACATGCACGTCCCAGTCCCTGCTGCATCACACCAGGGCCTGGCTGGCTGGGAGGAGGGCAGAGGAGGCTGGGATGGTCCTGCCCTTTCCTGCCATCCCTGACATGGCACCCTGAGCTCCTGAGGGCTCCTCAGGCTGATCCAGCTCTTGCCCAGGTCCCGACATGTTTACGCAGCTGAGCCCTGACCCTGCCGCCTGGGCAAGGCAGCTGGTGGCCGTGGCCCTACTAAGGGAGGGCAGCTCCAGCTCTGCCACACTCTCCCTGTGGGAAAGTAATTTCTTGGCTGTTTCCACTACTGTTTTGTGAATTCAGGCCATGAGTTCTTCTCTCCAGAACCTGGAGCAGCTCCAGCCTTAGGTGGGGTCTCTCGGTAGTGTCATGCAAAAGCTGTGGCAATCACAGTGCTACACCACCACCACCAGCAATTGCATTTACAAGTTTCCCAGTCCTCCCAAAAGCCAAAAGGAGCTCGTTTCGTGCCTTCCTCCCTGTCTACTCTCCTTCGCTTGCTAGTTTTGTTTGATTCCAGAATAACCA
This sequence comes from Nyctibius grandis, assembly GCF_013368605.1. NCBI lineage: Eukaryota > Metazoa > Chordata > Aves > Nyctibiiformes > Nyctibiidae > Nyctibius > Nyctibius grandis. The sequence goes on from NC_090665.1 coordinate 13,868,487, forward strand.
CGACCTCCTCAAAGGCTGAAAAGGGCTTTTCACCCAACAGCTGGAGGCCAAGCTGGGATGGCTGGGGGGTTCCAGACGATGCAAACACTCTCTTTTATCTTACCTGTGTATTTTTGCTCTTTGCAATTAGCTGCCTGCTCTGGCTGCTCCCTATTTCCCTGCAGTTCCTCCCAGCAGTCCTGCCTCAGAAACATTTTGATGGAGAAGCACATCCCCATGCCCTTTATCTCTTCTGACAGCTCTCTGAGGGCTGTGGTGTTGGCCCTGCATTCACACCCACTGCAGCCACCAGCAAGGCTCAGCAGCACAGTGAGCTTTCAGCCATCTCTTCTGCAGCGTTCCCCACAGGAGCTTCTTCCCCTGCCCTTGTTACAGGTGAACCAAACACCCGGGGTGCCTGGATCTGCTTAGACATCCCCCACAGATGAACCAGCTCCCCGGCAGGTTGTCCGCAACTGTTTGCTCCTAGAGTTCTGTCTCCTCTTTCTGCTCATCTTTAGGAAACCTCCAAGAAAAGCTGAGGGCAAAAAAAGCTGAGTGAGGCTTTGTGTCAATATTGGCTGTAGGGGCATCTGGTCTCCAGCACCAAGCTTTGGGGCTGGCAGGCTCCTCAGAGACTTGAGGGATACAGCCTGACTTTTTGCTTTCCTGCATCAGGAGGAGGCAAGAGCATCCACCTCTTTTTTCCAAAAAGTTGCATTAAAAATAAATAATGAAGGCTTCCAGTGGCACTGCTAATTGGGTGTCAGAGAGGGTTTGTTGGCTTGCCATGTGTGACCCCCAGGCCAGGGAAACCATGGCAAAGGGGGCCACAATTTTCAGTCCTGTAGCAAGGAAGCAGAACAGCCTAAAACCCTTTAAAGTATTTGCTTTTACAAGAAACCAGATAGCTGGATCACTGCTATATGAGTGCTGCCGGTACCTCCTCTCCCTGCACTTGGCTGTTACCTGGCCATTTCAAATATTATTTTTTGAAAACCACTTCCATAAATCAACAAACGCAGCCCAGCACCGGCAGAACAGCCCACGCGGCTGGAGAGCTGCTGGCCGCTGCCAGTCACTGAAGTAGAACAAGCTAGCAACTACGCAAAGAAATGTGATTAATGAAAGACAGACCACAAAGCCTATAAAAACACATTGCTGACTTTTATTAGACCAAAGCAACTGTATAAAAAGAGCACGTGAGCCTGAGATGCCTGGGCAGAGGAGGGCGAGTGTTGCCACCACCCCGTAAAGGCAAGGCGTGGGGAACCCCCTCATCCTGCCTGCCACCCCACGGGCACGGGGCAGAGGAGACTCCATGCAGCACACCTGGCTGGCAGGGACATGCGTCCCGGCCAGAGCCAGCTGGGATGAGGAGGAGGGATGGAGGGGAGAGGCACAGACAGAGATGTGAGTTAATCACGGTGGTGCGGCAGCGCTCATGAAAGGACGGGCGTTGCTGGGTGTCTGGCACTGGCAGCGGGAGGTGGTTGTCATTAGGATGGGTCACCCTCCCCACCTTCAGGTGGGTCCCTCACCTCCGCGTCTCTCCCCCGGGGTAAGGCAGGGAGAGCCCTGCCCTGCTCCTGGCACCAGCTGACGCGTTGGCACCACGTGGCTGAGGGGAGGATGCGGCAGCAGTTCATCACTTGTGTCTCATTCACTGGGGCCTCTAACCTGAGGAAATGCTATTTTTGCCTCCCCAGGCACTTCTTTTCAAGTTAAAAATAAAATCTCCCAGCAGTGCAAGGGAAATGTTTGTTGTCCCCCCCCATTCAGCTTGGTGGAGACAGTAACAACAGTGGGAGATCCAGGGGGGGGATCGGCACAGCACCCTTGATTCCCCAGGAAAATAAAAGCTACTTCACTTCCCTGCCACCAGCACAGCCTGGGCATAGATATTAAAAAAAAAAGAAAAAAAAAAAAAAAGAAAAAAAAGAAAGCCCCTTTTTCCGCTCTTCAAGGCAAGATCTCCTCGGCGAGCGCTGGCAAAGAAAGGCATCTTGTTCAGGGGCTCTGAAAGGCAAGATGAAAGGGGAAACCTACATTTTTCAGCCCAGCCTGTTTCTGACATGGGAAAATAGCGCAGACAAGAATAGATAGCTTGTTGGCTCATTTTTTCCTTGACAGATTATCTGTGTGAATGCACTGTATTAAGCTGGGAGTAAGACGCCAGGATCCCCTTGCCCTCCCTCTTCCCCTCCCCAGCTACCTTGAGAGCAGCGAGGAGTGAGGAGCTGTGATTTGCGAGCGTGCGGGGCGCCGGGGGTGCACGGGGCAGCCATGCATCACCAGCCGCCTCTTTTTGCCACCCCTCGTGCATGCACCAGCCTCCTGCCCCCGCGCTCAGGCTCCTGCCTGCCCTAAAATCGCAATGGTAGCTGTGCTGAAAGCTAAACTCAGGTTAGGAGAAGCTGTGCTGAGATTAACTTCGTGATGCTCCTCATAAAACATGTCCCAGCAGCACAGGTGGGTGGTGGCGTCAGAGCGGGACATGCTGCCGTGGTGGGATGGGAGAGGGTGACCGCGGCCATTGGCGGCCCATGGGGGCCCAGGCTGGTGCCAGTGCTGCTCTTGGGTGGCAGTTGGCTCCCTGAGGGAGCCCGTTTTGGATCCAAGCGCTGCTGCTGTCACAGCTCCCTCCCGCAGCAGCTTTCGCTGGGCTTTCAGTCGCTCAGCAGCCGTCGTTTCTGTCCCGGCGCCTCTCGGAGCGTGGGTCATTAGCTGCGGCTGGCTGCGTGACCCACCCGCGCTGCAGCCCATGACGGCTGCTCTCCGCTGCCTGCTGCGGATCGCCGGGCACCGGGTTATTAAAACAAACGTGCAGGTGCCACGCTTAGGGCTGGAGGGAGGCTCATGCCAGCCTCCTGCCTACTTGCGCCCCGGCTCAATCAGGTTCTCACCCTGCAAAGAAAGCAAAACTGGCCCAAGCGAGGGCTCTGCGGCTGCCCGGGGGGAGGCTGGCGCTGCTCCCGGGGGCAGCAGGGACGTGGCACCATCGGTCCCGCCGCTCCCGTCAGTGGGGTCACGCTCCTTGCTTCTGTTTAGAAATGAATCCCTGTCAGAGAGCAGAATTTGTGGCTGCGTTGCCCAGCCCCAGGCACGTGCACCAAAAAGCCTCACTTAGGCGAAAAGCAGTGCGCTAGCTTAAAAAAACGCAATTAAAAGTCCAATGCGTTTTGGATCGCCTTTGTCCCCTTCTGAGCCATTTGGGTCCTGTTGCCAGGTCTTACCCCACAGTCAGAAGAAAGAACCAGCAAAGTGTTTAAATGCCGACTTTCCCCTCCTCGCAGGGCTCCGGCAGGGTCTGCAAACCACCACCCCCAGCTGCAACAGGACCCCAGGCACCCGCAGCGCCGAAATGCAGCCACTGAGACATAACAGGACGATTAGGGAACATGCCTGGCCGGAGTATGGGTCACCGGGAAGATCCCTCCTCCTCCAGCACCCGGGATGCTCGCCGGGCTGAGCAAAGACATCCCGCGTCCCCCCGCACCCTGCCGCGTCCCACCACCTCCACAGCCCCCCGCAGCGATGCTCGGCCCTGCCAGCAGTGTGCGTGCGTGTGCGTGGGTGTGCCCGGGCATGCTGCGGGGTGCTGCACCCTGCCTAGGAAGCGTGTGTGTGTGTGTGTGCGTGTGTGTGTGCATCGGGAGGCCTGTTTGCATATGAAAGTGGCCGTGTGCTCCGGAGGGCTGTATCATTTATTGTATGATCTTATCTGGCGCGTGCCTCAGCCGCCCTTTCCCACACTCTGCATGCTCTGCTGCCAAGGCCCCGGGCTTAGCCTGTCAGCATTACCCAGGCTCAGCAGGCAGGCAGTAATTCCCTGAATAAAGAAAACATTTTAAGGTTTGACAAGTCCAGCATTTGCATGTCTGTTTTCAGAGAAATAACCATCTCAGGGGATTAAGCCCTTTTTTTTTTTTCCCATCCAGCCCAAAGTATGAAAACATTCTTGACATAGTTGCCTGAAAGAAGGATTTCTATAGAGTAAAATACCTTGTGTCCTGTGTGAGTCCAGTGATTTGCTTTGGGGGGAAGAAAAAAAAAACAGAAAGGAAAAAAAGAAAGAAAAGAGCCGCTCCAGTCCAATAGGTTGTTGGTTTTAAACTGGGTGAAACGCGCCAGCAAGCGCCATGGATCCCAGGCGATGCACACACCGGGAAGGATTTGCATCCCTCCATCACTGCCCATCTCTTTGTGCCACGCTGGCAAAGCCTCTCGGCTGGGCTCCCCGTGGGGCTCTGGCCGCTCTGGCTCACAGCATCAGTTGTGAGATGAATGAATCTTCCCTGGGTCAGTAGCCCTAGAGAGGCAGAGAGGCCTGGGGAGGAGGGCTGGAGGCTCCAGGGGCCTCCGGGGGGCTCCGGGGCTCAGCTTGCTTGAGATGTGCCCCAACACGGGGGCTTTGGTCGCCCACACCGGGCACGTCCCGCAGGAGCATTTGCATGGCCAAGCCAGGGGATGTGCTGCCGCAGGAAAGCACTGGCCCCGGGAGGACTGGGAGCAGGTCGTGGTGGAGGAGCACGGCCAGGTTTAGGATGTTAAACACTTCTTTTATTTCCTTGGAATAGATCAGATTTACAAAGGGCTGGTCACTCCAAGGAGCAGGTCGCACTTTGCCGAATCCAGGCTCCCTGATGTTGGGCACTCCGGTGCAGCACTGGGGGGGGACCGGGTGAGAGCAGCCTTTGCCTCAGCACTGTCTGGCAGCTCTTGCGCTGGCAGCTGCCTTTGGAGCCTTCAAGCAAGAAGAATTACACACACGCCGGCCCGGGGCCCAGGCTGCTGACGAGCATCCTTCACTCCTGCGGGCTCCAAGTCGCAGCGCTGCTCGGCACACCCGGGGATGCTCCCAGCCGTGCCGGCCGCCGGCTCCCATCCCACCACGGCTGGTGGCAGAGCCTGGCGCGGCTGTTTGCAATTTGTCAGGGTGCTTTGCCTTCCTTCCCCCCGCCTCCCCCCGCCTGTACACTGGTTTTCTTCACAGCTAAATGAGGCTTTAAACCGGGGGATAATACAGCTTTAACATGGAGAGGCTTAAAAAGCAAAAGTGAATCATTCCTCAGTTCTCCTTCCCGTAATCTCTCCCGGTAACATTAATTATGAGTTTGCGCAGAGTGCCCCAAGGCAAACGCTGCTTTCCCAGGACAATTAAAGTTACTTAATTATTAAAAACCGTGTGTGCTGTTCCTGTGCGTTCCCCAAAGCACCGTGAGGCAGGCGAGCCGCCTCGGCTCACACACTTTCTCAGAGCGGCGATTGAAGCGTCTGTGGGAAAGTCTGCTCCTTTGTAATTCCTCCGGCATAATCTCTGCAAATCCCACCCCCGGCCCACACCCCGAAGGGCCAGCGATGCCGGCGGCTGGGCCTCTGCCCCCCGGCCCTCGCGTGCGGGGCGGCACGGGGGGCGGCAGCCGGGGCGGGCGGTGGGGTGCTGGGTGCGGGTGCTGGCCAGGCTGCCTGCTGCAGGCCGGGGGAGCCCAGGGGGGCTGCTCACAGCTGGGGGGTCGGATGCTGTTGTGGAGCTGCGGAGGATGCTGAGCTCTCCTGCCGGTGCTGCAGGTTCAGAGCAGGGCTGGCCAGACTTACAGGCAGCAAATGGCTTTGCACCAGAAGAAAAAACAGCTCACCAAAAGCCTCGTGGCCAGCAGCTGGTGCGATGCAGAGGCAGGTTCGGCTTCTTTCTCATCCTGACTCAGGACATTTTTTAATCTGGTGGAGAAAACCTTGGTCAATTCTTGCTCATAAAAGCCAGGGAGGGGCAAAGGCACCGTGCAGCAGAGGCGGCGGAGGCAGGCAGGGGAGGATTTCTGCCCAGCACCTCGGAGCCAGGGCATGGCACAAGGGAAGAAAAGCACCGGGGCACAGCTCCTGCCTGCCTCTTTGCATCTCTGAAGGTGCCTCCGTGTGCTCACCTTGGCCCTATGGCCTTGTATTCTGGTTCCTCCACCCCTTTCCCAGGCTGAGGATCCCCAGCTCACCGTGCACCACGAGTGTGAGCTGCTTGCAGCAGGCGCGTGGGGCTGAGTGAGAGCATCACCGGGCGCAGTTTTCCCCACCTCGTGCACTTTTGGCTGCCACAACAGCCTGTGCCAGAGGGTTTTGCAGCTGAGCAGTGCCTGGTGAAGGCAAGGGCTTCCTCCTCTTTGCTTTGGACTTGTTCTCATCGTGATTTCACTATTCCCAGCTTGATGCCAGCTCTCCCTCCACCTGCCACTCTGGCTCCTGGGACCTCCATCATCTCCCCTTCAGCTTTCCCAAGCTTATGTGACCTGGACATCTGATCTTCCCTCACCGTGCCTCAAAACTCAGGAGGCAAACCCAGGCACCCTTAAGGCCTTTCTTCATACTCCTTTATTCCAGCTACATCCTTTTTGAGGAAAAAGCTGCACATAATATCCAAGAGGAGGATCTATGCAGCTGTTCTCTCTTCCTTTCCTAGTCACGCTTTACGCTTGCTGTCCTGACTCTCACCCAGCATCGTTGGACAGGAGGCCAGCGTTTCACATGGCTAGTTAGGGCTGCTTTTGTGTGTGTTGTTGCTTTGCCTTTATTAATACTGAATTTCACCTGCTGGTTTACTAGCCTGAAGTTTAATGCTGTGAGCTCCTGCTCAGCAGTCAGCTTTACATTTGGTGACCCCAAGCCTTTTAACCAGTTGTTTTCCTCCTGCAAGGAGAATGTCCCTCCAGTCCATTGGGCATTCAGGGGCTTCCGGAGAGGCGCCGAGACAAAGCCGTTTTGGAAGTGCCGCTGCCCCATGACCAGCGCGTTGCTCCACTCCCCACACTGGGCGACGTGGCTGATATGCAAGGCACAGCTTCCTCCTGCAAGGTGGTGGTGACTCTTCTCCAAGCGCTGTGTTGACCCAGACTGTTACAGATGACTTCTCCCACGTTGCCCATGACATCCCCTGAGCCCCTCTGGCTACATCTTCCACACCCTCTGCCCCAGGCTGGCAGGAGGGGCCGGGTACAGACCCCAGCTGGGCTGGCATCGCCTCATCCTGGACACGCGCCACTCCACAGCTCTTCGCTTTGCTGGGAGACGTCTCCAGCAATCCCCTACCATGGGATGGGCCCCCGGCACAGCCCCACAGGAAGGCTGCCATGGGGGCAATGCCTGAGTATCCTCTCTGATCTCCAAACCACCCCTCAGCTTTTCTGCTGAGCCTTTGCCTTCCCTGGGTGCTCTGTTCGTGCCTCCATCATCCACAATCTGCACCAGCTCGCTGGCTGGTTTCCTGCTCCTGGCACATATGCAAACATGCTTATTTTCAGCTTTCAGCACCTTCAGTGAGTTCTTCCCCAAATCTTCTAATCACCTGTATTGTGACTTTACTTTTAGCTTGCCAGGGTTTTGCTCTTTTCTGTTGCTCACATTACAGCACCATGTCCACTTTTGAAGGCTCTCTCTCCTCCACCACCTCCCCGTGAGCTTCTCCCTACGACTGCACGGGCTGCTTTTAGGCCCTTCTTGAGTCACCGAGAGGGCTGGGGTCTGCACAAGCCCTGACTGCTGCTCAGAGTCGCGCTAGCAGAACAGGACAGCTGGACCCTGGGGAGCCCTGCTCCCCCCCCAAACGCCCAGCCACCCCCTGACTTTTGCCCCATGTACAGTAGAGGCTCTTTCATCCCCTGCCACACACCCAGGCACTTCTTTTCTTCCTGTGACAAAACCGAACCCGAAACAAAGATTTTCTCCAGTGCTGCCGGCAGCCGGTTTGACTCCTTGAAGTAATCGCTGTAATTGACCCTTGCAGGTGCTGAGCGCCGAGGGAGCGGGGCCGTTCCTTGGGCTGACAGGGTGTGAAAACCATCAGCTCTCTGGCTGGGCTGGCTCCAGGCGCTGTCAGGCTGTGCCGGGCTGCCGGCGAGCCCCGCGGCCGTCCTTACCCTGCCGCCTCCGCTCCTGGTTCGGTGGCGGGGCTGGATGGGTCCCTGGAGTGCAGACGGGGAGGAGGCGAGCGGTGCCTCCTCCCCACCTGCACCCCAGGGGAGCAGGGCTGGAGCAACTTCATAGATAGCCTGCTTTCACCCGCAAACCTGCCACGTTTGGGTCAGCAGCTACCTGGAACCCCGGGATGTGGGGAGAGGCCCAGCTCAGCACTGCGGCTCTGCACCACAGGCAGCACGGCGGTGTGGGGGACATCACTGCACACCAACCCCTCGGTGCAGTCCATGTCCCAATCCGGGGCTGCTGCCATTCACCATCCAGAGTACCAGCCTGTAAGTGGCTTTTCCTTAGGCAAGGGACATCTTCAAGGCACAGAGCTGACGTCAGAGGTGACAAGTGCAACACATACCCTGGTGATAAGTCCTGCAGGGCTGGCTGCTCCTCGCCTCCGCCTCCAGCGCCTCCTCCACAGGTTCAAGGTGAGGAGCGAGCTTGTGCTCCTATGCGAGCAGTGGTGAACGAGGCCGTGGAGATGTGGTGCAGGGGACACCCATCCCTCACCAGCCCACACCAGTTCGTCCCTGTCATATGTGGCTCAGGCTCCAGCGAGCGATGAGGTTATTTTCTGGCTGCTGCCGCTCCTGCTGGGAGCTGCTCCAGACCCTCCTGGTCCCAGGGATCATTTCAGCCCATTTGTCTTCCTGGCAGTTTTGTTGTTCCCTTCTGCATTTTTTTCCCTCTTACTGAGCCACACGCGTGTAGCAAGCACATCGCCCCTTGTCCCACCGCCCGCCCTCGCAGGCAGCCTGGGGGACTGCGCAGCGGCTCCCAGCCCCACACCGGCCTCCACGCCTCGCTTTCCCGGCTGGCAAAACACATTTCACAAGCAAATGCTCCCTTTTTGTGTCCAAGTCACAGGATAAAGAAGATCAGAGCCCTCAGTGCCCTCCCCCAGCCCCACACACGCCCTCCAAGCACAACTGGCCGCCGTCCCTGGCTCCTGTCCTTCCCTGTGCTGCAGCTCCTGGGTGAATTCTCACTCCTTTTCAAAGAGCATCTTCCCTTGGCGCGGCCCACACTGCCGTGCATTGCGAGGGGCAGCAATTGACGAGCGTTGCCAGGGCTAAAAATGGTGTCTTAAAAAAGCAGCTCTCAGGTCAGCGTGACAGAACTCCCCAGCCCTGTCTGCCCTTCAATCCTATTTTCCTTTTACACCTCCTCCTTTAAAGACCTTTCTTCCAAAATACATCGAACATGTTGCACACGAGTGCGGAATTTAAGGGACCAGCACAGTGTGGGCTGGGATTTCATGGGATTATGGCTTCCTCCCGCCCTATATCTCCCAGAGACAAAAGATTTGGGATCCCTGGCTGCTGTGTGTCTGTGGAAAGGCTGCAGGAGGATGGCTCCAGGTGGGACCTGCCCTGGCTGTCCTGCGAGTGCGTCTCCTCCCGGGGCAGCACCAGCAAACCCAGTTAGCGGGGCCAGCTTGGAACTTTGGTGCCTGCTTTCCCCTGCTGCAAGCAGCCCCTGCTGACAGCCATGAGCCTTGTGAAGATGTCCAAGACTTCACCAGGACCTGCCTCAGAGCCACGGGAGGGACAAGCACAATGTACATCCAGCTGCCAGGTGGGAGGGATGGAGACAGGGGTGGGGACAGCAATGCGAGGGCTGCATGAACCTCTGCAAAACTCTGCGTGTCCCAGTTCCCCCATTTGGCCATGGCCAGCCACAGTGCCGTGTTTGGTACCCAGCATCCAAACGTAGATGCATGTGAGCTTCTCCTGGCTGCCAACCGCCAGGGAGAGGCTGTTGTGTGCCAAGGGTGCCGGACCGGTCCTCTGCTGTGACCCTGGGACAGATCTGCTCTCCCTGTCCTCCAGAGGCCGTTTGCTTTACGATCTGTGAACATCAGGAAAAAATGAAATAGCAATGGAGAATTCCCTTCAGCAAAGCTTTGATGGTGAAAAATGTGCTGTTGGGTTGTCTGTTCCTCAGAATTCAGAAGGAAAAAAAAAAAAAAATGAGGAAAAGGAGGAAGGAAAGAAAGAAACCATCTGCTTTATTCAGGAGTTCCTCACCCACACACTCCATTGCTGCTGCTCAGGAAGGCATTTTCTCCTCTGCCCCTCACTCCTGTGCAATCGGATAGTCCCCAAACTGCCCCTGGGTTAATTGAAACCAGAAGCCAATGTCACTTCCAAGTGTTATGAGCACAGGGACCACAAGGAGCTCAGGTGTTTTGGAAAGGATGATGTCAGTAGGGTCTGCGCTGAAAGGCTCGCTGACAGCCTGCGAGGCGATGCTGCGGGAATGGCCGCAGGTAGGGGCTCAGCCCCTCTGTGGCTACCACCAGCTCTGCTCTGTAGCTACCACCAGCTCTGCTCCATCAGCCCCGCACGGCCAGGTGCTGTGACCAGGGCCACCCCACAGCAGCTGCAGCAAGGCTGGACATGAGCTCAGGGACTTTGCTCCATCTGCTCCCCATGCTCACCCCCACACTGTTATTTTTAGGGGAAAAATAGTTAGATTTTTTTTAAAGAAAATAAAGCTCAGAGTGAAAAGAGGCTCTGGAGCCCTTCCTGGGAGGGGACACCCAGTGATGGTGTGTGCCTGGCCTTCCTTCAAAGTGTGAGTGGCTAATCTTGTCTCAATAAAACCAGCATCGTGTCAGGATAATCAGCGGATGTCAACACTTTAATGGCACCAGCAGAGCCCAGGCGAGGTCTGGGGGTTATCCTGGCTGCATCATATTCCCACGGGAAAGGTAGGTAGCAAGCTCCCTCCTTCAGGTACACATCCGAGGGCTGTCAGGTGCCGTGGGGCACACGTAGCACTGCCGGTGCCTCCGCTGCAGCTCTGTCTTGGTTATTAATGGGTTCTCTGCTACCTGCAGCCATCCGTCCTGGGCACCCTGCCTGCCTGTGCCAGGAGATGACGGGACTGGATGGGAAGGGAGAGGACGGGACGCCTCACTCACCAGTGGGCAGCATAAATCTCAGCTTTCCAGGCGGGGCAGCTCTGTAAACCACAGCAGCTTCAGCGCCGGGTTTATACGCTTACATTTACAACAGGCAAATTGACAGATTACGCTGTGTACACAGACTGTGTAAACTGCTGTCGGGTGCTGCCCCATGCCCCTCGCCGGGCGCCGGCGGGTGCCGGAGCCTCTCCGTGGGGACAGGAGGGAGATGGGGGGACCTACCAGCAGCACAGCCCGCGACGAGCCCGGTGTGCTTCCACGTACCCTCGGCCTCAAGGGAAGGCCCGGAGGAGAGCAAAGGGGGGCCCCGTTGATTTAAGATGTGAGAAGGTCAAAAGTTTTCTCGAGCGGAGTTGCTATCACGACGCTGAACACTTCATCCCCCTTTTTATCTGCCCCAGTATTTATTGTCCATGAGCAAATACTTGTGTTTTTATAAATTCCTTTAGAGTGAATCACCCTTCTCCTGTTTAAACCAGCAAAGACCACATCAAACAGTATCACTCCATCTAGAATTAATCATTAATTTGAAGTATTTGACAATATTTCACCAGCATTATTTCTTCCTCTCCCCTATTAATAAAGGTTAAGCCTCGGGACCGACACTTTTGCAGGACACTCGGTGCCCGGTGGTGTCACTGGGAGCTCACCGGCCCCAAACCCACCCGGGGCAGCGCAGGCACGGAGGTGCAGGTCTGGACCCGGCTTTCAGGCAGGTGGAAGTGGCCTCGCTGCTGACTGTACATGGTGTGGAGGGGGCAGCTGAGCCCCCACACTGCCCGGTGCAGCCCCGGGACCCTCCATCCCGCAGCCGGGGAACTAATGCACGCAGGGGCTGGTGTCAGAAGCCTTATTGCTCTCGGGGAAGCGCAGAAAGGCTGGTTTGGTCTAGAGGGCTGTAAAAGGAGAAGGAGCCTTCCTCTGCCTGCTCTCGCTGCAGCCTCCGCGAGCACAGCTTCAAATCAGGCCAAAATCTGATCTCAGAGGGATGCATGTGGCTTCTATTCACTTGAGACAGAATCCAGCCTTTAAACCCCACATTTTGTACTTTGGTTTTGTTTTATGTCTCAGACATGTGTTTCGCTAGGACACTGCATTTCATTTAAAAATTATTTTTGACAAGGCCTTAATGCTCATGAATTCCTGCACGCCAGGTCCTGCAACACGCATCCCAGATCTGCTGGCCTCTTCAGAGGCACCAAATTGGGGTGGTTTTGCTTCCCACTCACAAACAAGCCACGAAATGACCTTCATTTTTCCAACATCTTTCTGGCAGGGCATTTTCTTGACACTTTTATGCCAATCTATTGCAGCCCTTGGATGGTTTGCAATCTAGCCTGCTTGGACGCTTTGCTATTTAGAGAGCATGGCTGGTTGCTTAAGTCATGTGGTGTCGCTTCTTGCTTTCAAACAGATGGGTAAAATGTATAAACACACAACAGCACATGATGAAGGCAGAATATAGCCTGCTGTCTACAAATAACACACCGGAGACAGCAAGATCAGACACAGTAAGCTGGCCATGCTGACACCACCCAGGCAGGCTGAATGAACTCCAGATCTTTGGCGTTTCATGAGCGCATTTGGTTATTAATCTGGTACTTGAGCGAGTTAAATAGGGGCAGGTTTGGGACCTTTTGTCACAGTTTCCACATTACAACACTCCGCGAGGTCCCCTCCAGCTCCCCTTGCTGAAACAAGCTGTTCTCCAGGTGCCTACAGCAGACACGCTCTGAATCTACAGGTGCCTTCGGCTCCAAGGAGAAAGTAGGGACAAGCTCCTGGGCGTGCAGCATAAGCAGCCTCTTCTAGCTCTTTCCTTGTCCTCTCCTGCCTGTGACATCCAGGGTGCTTATGTCACAGGGGACAGGGAACTCACCACCATGTGCTGCACTCCTGGCTGTGGCTTGTGCTGCTCAGGAGTGTGATGGAGATGGTGCCAGGCAAGGCATTTTCTTGCCTCCCTCCAGCAGTGGGATAGCAAAGTCTGGCTCGCCTATGGTAAAGCCAGTGGCAAGGGTTGGTGCTTGCCTTGGAGGAAATCACCTGCCAAACTCTCCCCAGATTTCCACCAGGAGAACCTCATTTTATTGTGGGGCAGGAGCAGAGAGAGCAGGACAAAGCGCTCCATAACAAGGGACTGGGCCACTGTAACATCCCTGCAGCGAGCATCCCTGCCCGCTCCGGCTGCTGGCATTTCTCCACCGGGTTTATCACTGTATCAGCCATGTGAATACACCTTTTTTATGGCATGAGCCTTTCAGTGGACTTTCTGAAAGACAAAGATGTGCCTTTGAAGGTTTGGCTGATCCTGTTTCCTGTATGCTCCTGAGCCTTGTATACATTTAAATTTGACTTGTTAACTTTATAAGGATACTTCAGACTTGTATTGTACTGAAATTGGCTGGGATCTCAGTATCTCCCTTATTCCCACGTATTTTTTTTCTTAGAAATGCTTTGTAGTCATGTTATTGCTGTTGGGAGGTTTGGCTTTAACAGCCTCCAATAAAGATATGAGCCTGCGAAAGGGCACCAGTAGCCCAAGATTATTCAATAGGAGCAACCGAAGCGCAGGTGCCTTCTGTTTGCAGGGCCTCTCATTCGGGGCAGCAGCAGCCGGCCCTGGGTCCCGCAGCCAGCGTGGCAGCGGGCAGGGAGCGGGCAGGGAGCGGGCAGGGAGCAGGCAGGGCTTCTCTCGCCCCGCTGCGTGGGACCTGCCTGTGACGGGCACAAAGTCCCGCAGCCTCCTGCAGCGCTAGCAGAGGCCGTCGGGCACACGTGGATGGCAGCAGGCTGCAAAACCCCCCTTTGCTGGGTTTATTTGCTGCTGCTTCTGTTTGCGTCCTCGCAGAGAGCCGAGGCCTCGCCGGTGCTCAGGCCCTGGCACTAACGCCTGCCTGCCATGGCCAGCAGCGCTCCCCGCTCGCTCACCCCCTCGGGTCCTGCCTGTGTTTTTCACAGCCCCGCAGTCATCCTGCCGTCAGCTAACGCTGATGTGGAGCCTCCCAGCTCACTGCAGACGTCCATGATTTTTGTCTCTATATTCTCTTTTTGCATTTTGTAGTATTAAAAAATCGCTCCTGCTTGAACCTAGGTTTGCTGCTCTGCTCTCTGTGCCTCTCCTGGGGGGCTCCTGCCTTTCCCCGT